>NC_090336.1:29084598-29762828 GCF_035084215.1 Heptranchias perlo | reverse complement strand
CGGCAGAGATTTTGTAAGTGCAGTAGCTGCAGTGAGCACCAGGGAGCAGTAAGGGTGAGGTGAATGTGGAGGATTCAAAGGAGAGGCGATGTGGAATGTGGTAATTGAATGCAGTAGTCAGGATGAGGAGAGTGTGCGCGTGTCAGTATGTGAAGATTTGCCTGGTGAGAAGTGGGAGGTTCGTTCTTGATTATATTGTAAAGACGGAATCATGTGGCTGGTCGAGGCGGCGGTATTGGACGTTGGAGGGAAAAGCAGTGCAGCAATTAAGATTTGTGTGGTGAGTGAGTGTGGAGAGAAAAGGCAAAGTGCATGTTTGTGGAGGTGCATTTTTGTTTGGCGTCAAGCAAAGAATTGGAAAAGGCTGCGTCCCACTCTGTTGGTCAGGCTGCACTGTAGCATCTATTCACAGGTGCGATCCCACCACTGAGCAGCACGGGGGATTTGACCTGCTCCGTTTCCGACCTGGGCCGGTTCACCCCTCTTTATCAGACCTGGTGACCCCAGATTCTCCCAGGAGCACCATATCGATGCTGATTTTAGTACGGACACCCGATCGACACAGACCGACCACAGCCTAGAACTCCTGACCTCAAACAATCCTGCAGCCTCAACCTCCTCGACGCTTGGATTACAAGTGCGCGCCACTGCACCCGGCAATTCCTGCTGGTGTTTCAGCTGCCTTCAGTTTAAAACAGCAGCAGCTGCTCCACTGCAGTAAATGCTACAAATATGATGCCGTGCTTCATTTGCTCACCTGGTGACAATTATTGCGCAAGCTCATACTCTCTTGTGGCAATCAGCGAGAGCATCAGCAGCACTCGAGCAAATGCAATTTTTTGGCCAGCTATAAAATTACTAATATATCCAGAGATACCACGTGCTTCCCCTACTCCCCATCAACTCTCCTGGCCTCCTGTTTGAGGATGGGCCAAAGAGTGACGAATTTGAAAAATGGAGATGCGGGGACCTTGCAATGCAGCCTGGAGATGAATTGGAAATTAAAATGAAACTTTTACTGTGTCTCTTTGTGTTGTATTTTTAGTGGGAATAAGGGAGTCAAAAGCTATGGGAGTTGCGAGATTGGAAGTACAGCTAATGGCAGAAGTGAAAGAATGAAAAGAGCATGGAGCCAGATTGAACGTGAGTTGTTGCGAATCGAAGTTCTGCAATTTCGATGTGGGTCAAGTGTGGGCGGAGGAGGAGAACATGAAGTTTGCGCTCTCTTGTGGCTGTGGCGAGCATAATTGATTTCGGCAGAGATTTTGTAAGTGCAGTAGCTGCAGTGAGCAGCAGGGAGCAGTAAGGGTGAGGTGAAAGTGGAGGATTCAAAGGAGAGGCGATGTGGAATGTGTCATTGAATGCAGTCGTCAGGATGAGGAGAGTGTGTGCGTGTCAGTATGTGAAGATTTGCCTGGTGAGAAGTGGGAGTTTCGTTCTCGATTTTATTGTAAAGACTGAATCATGTGGCTGGTCGAGGCGGCGGTATTGGACGTTGGAGGGAAAAGCAGTGCAGCAATTAAGATTTGTGTGGTGAGTGAGTGTGGAGGGATGGAGAGAAAAGGTAAAGTGCATGTTTGTGGAGGTGCATTTTTGTTTGGCGTCAAGCAAAGAATTGGAAAAGGCTGCGTCCCACTCTGTTGGTCAGGCTGCACTGTAGCATCTATTCACAGGTGCAATCCCACCACTGAGCAGCACGGGGGATTTGACCTGCTCCGTTTCCGACCTGGGCCGGTTCACCCCTCTTTATCAGACCTGGTGACCCCAGATTCTCCCAGGAGCACCATATCGATGCTGATCTGAGTGCGGACACCCGATCGACACAGACCGACCACAGCCCAGAACTCCTGACCTCAAACAATCCTGCAGCCTCAGCCTCTCTGACGCTTGGATTACAAGTGCGCGCCACTGCACCCGGCAATTTCTGCTGGTGTTTCAGCTGCCTTCAGTTTAAAACAGCAGCAGCTGCTCCACTGCAGGAAATACTACAAATATGATGCCGTGCTTCATTTGCTCACCTGGTGACAATTATTGCGCAAGCTCATCCTCTCTTGTGGCAATCAGCGAGAGCATCAGCAGCACTCGAGCAAATGCAATTTTTTGGCCAGCTATAAAATTACTAATATATCCAGAGATACCACGTGCTTCCCCTACTCCCCATCAACTCTCCTGGCCTCCTGTTTGAGGATGGGCTAAATAGTGACGAATTTGAAAAATGGAGATGCGGGGACCTTGCAATGCAGCCTGGAGATGAATTGGAAATTAAAATGAAACTTTTACTGTGTCTCTTTGTGTTGTATTTTTAGTGGGAATAAGGGAGTCAAAAGCTATGGGAGTTGCTAGATTGGAAGTACAGCTAATGGCAGAAGTGAAAGAATGAAAAGAGCATGGAGCCAGATTGAACGTGAGTTGTTGCGAAGCGAAGTTCTGCAATTTCGATGTGGGTCAAGTGTGGGCGGAGGAGGAGAACATGAAGTTTGCGCTCTCTTGTGGCTGTGGCGAACATCATTGATTTCGCCAGAGATTTTGTAAGTGCAGTAGCTGCAGTGAGCAGCAGGGAGCAGTAAGGGTGAGGTGAATGTGGAGGATTCAAAGGAGAGGCGATGTGGAATGTGTCATTGAATGCAGTAGCAAGGATGAGGAGAGTGTGTACGTGTCAGTATGTGAAGATTTGCCTGGTGAGAAGTGGGAGGTTCGTTCTCGATTTTATTGTAAAGACTGAATCATGTGGCTGGTCGAGGCGGCGGTATTGGACGTTGGAGGGAAAAGCAGTGCAGCAATTAAGATTTGTGTGGTGAGTGAGTGTGGAGAGAAAAGGCAAAGTGCATGTTTGTGGAGGTGCATTTTTGTTTGGCGTCAAGCAAAGAATTTGAAAAGGCTGCGTCCCACTCTGTTGGTCAGGCTGCACTGTAGCATCTATTCACAGGTGCGATCCCACCACTGAGCAGCACGGGGGATTTGACCTGCTCCGTTTCCGACCTGGGCCGGTTCTCCCCTCTTTATCAGACCTGGTGACCCCAGATTCTCCCAGGAGCACCATATCGATGCTGATTTTAGTACGGACACCCGATCGACACAGACCGACCACAGCCCAGAACTCCTGACCTCAAACAATCCTGCAGCCTCAGCCGCCCCGACGCTTGGATTACAAGTGCGCGCAACTGTACCCGGCAATTCCTACTGGTGTTTCAGCTGCCTTCAGTTTAAAACAGCAGCAGCTGCTCCACTGCAGTAAATACTACAAATATGATGCCGTGCTTCATTTGCTCACCTGGTGACAATTATTGCGCAAGCTCATCCTCTCTTGTGGCAATCAGCGAGAGCATCAGCAGCACTCGAGCAAATGCAATTTTTTGGCCAGCTATAAAATTACTAATATATCCAGAGATACCACGTGCTTCCCCTACTCCCCATCAACTCTCCTGGCCTCCTGTTTGAGGATGGGCTAAATCGTGACGAATTTGAAAAATGGAGATGCGGGGACCTTGCAATGCAGCCTGGAGATGAATTGGAAATTAAAATGAAACTTTTACTGTGTCTCTTTGTGTTGTATTTTTAGTGGGAATAAGGGAGTCAAAAGCTACGGGAGTTGCTAGATTGGAAGTACAGGTAATGGCAGAAGTGAAAGAATGAAAAGAGCATGGAGCCAGATTGAACGTGAGTTGTTGCGAATCGAAGTTCTGCAATTTCGATGTGGGTCAAGTGTGGGCGGAGGAGGAGAACATGAAGTTTGCGCTCTCTTGTGGCTGTGGCGAACATCATTGATTTCGCCAGAGATTTTGTAAGTGCAGTAGCTGCAGTGAGCAGCAGGGAGCAGTAAGGGTGAGGTGAATGTGGAGGATTCAAAGGAGAGGCGATGTGGAATGTGTCATTGAATGCAGTAGCAAGGATGAGGAGAGTGTGTGCGTGTCAGTATGTGAAGATTTGCCTGGTGAGAAGTGGGAGTTTCGTTCTCGATTTTATTGTAAAGACTGAATCATGTGGCTTGTCGAGGCGGCGGTATTGGACGTTGGAGGGAAAAGCAGTGCAGCAATTAAGATTTGTGTGGTGAGTGAGTGTGGAGAGAAAAGGCAAAGTGCATGTTTGTGGAGGTGCATTTTTGTTTGGCGTCAAGCAAAGAATTGGAAAAGGCTGCGTCCCACTCTTTTGGTCAGGCTGCACTGTAGCATCTATTCACAGGTGCGATCCCACCACTGAGCAGCACGGGGGATTTGACCTGCTCCGTTTCCGACCTGGGCCGGTTCACCCTTCTTTATCAGACCTGGTGACCCCAGATTCTCCCAGGAGCACCATATCGATCCTGATCTTAGTACGGACACCCGATCGACACAGACCGACCACAGGCCAGAACTCCTGACCTCAAACAATCCTGCAGCCTCAGCCTCTCCGACGCTTGGATTACAAGTGCGCGCCACTGCACCCGGCAGTTCCTGTTGGTGTTTCAGCTGCCTTCAGTTTAAAACAGCAGCAGCTGCTCCACTGCAGGAAATACTACAAATATGATGCCGTGCTTCATTTGCTCACCTGGTGACAATTATTGCGCAAGCTCATACTCTCTTGTGGCAATCAGCGAGAGCATCAGCAGCACTCGAGCAAATGCAATTTTTTGGCCAGCTATAAAATTACTAATATATCCAGAGATACCACGTGCTTCCCCTACTCCCCATCAACTCTCCTGGCCTCCTGTTTGAGGATGGGCTAAATAGTGACGAATTTGAAAAATGGAGATGCGGGGACCTTGCAATGCAGCCTGGAGATGAATTGGAAATTAAAATGAAACTTTTACTGTGTCTCTTTATGTTGTATTTTTAGTGGGAATAAGGGAGTCAAAAGCTACGGGAGTTGCTAGATTGGAAGTACAGCTAATGGCAGAAGTGAAAGAATGAAAAGAGCATGGAGCCAGATTGAACGTGAGTTGTTGCGAAGCGAAGTTCTGCAATTTCGATGTGGGTCAAGTTTGGGCGGAGGAGGAGAACATGAAGTTTGCGCTCTCTTGTGGCTGTGGCGAGCATAATTGATTCAGGCGGAGATTTTGTAAGTGCAGTGGCTGCAGTGAGCAGCAGGGAGCAGTAAGGGTGAGGTGAATGTGGAGGATTCAAAGGAGAGGCGATGTGGAATGTGTCATTGAATGCAGTCGTCAGGATGAGGAGAGTGTGTGCGTGTCAGTATGTGAAGATTTGCCTGGTGAGAAGTGGGAGGTTCGTTCTCGATTTTATTGTCAAGACTGAATCATGTGGCTGGTCGAGGCGGCGGTATTGGACGTTGGAGGGAAAAGCAGTGCAGCAATTAAGATTTGTGTGGTGAATGAGTGTGGAGAGAAAAGGTAAAGTGCATGTTTGTGGAGGTGCATTTTTGTTTGGCGTCAAGCAAAGAATTGGAAAAGGCTGCGTCCCACTCTGTTGGTCATGCTGCACTGTAGCATCTATTCACAGGTGCGATCCCACCACTGAGCAGCACGGGGGATTTGACCTGCTCCGTTTCTGACCTGGGCCGGTTCACCCCTCTTTATCAGACCTGGTGACCCCAGATTCTCCCAGAAGCACCATATCGATGCTGATCTTTGTACGGACACCCGATCGACACAGACCGACCACAGACGAAAACTCCTGACCTCAAACAATCCTGCAGCCTCAGCCTCCCTGACGCTTGGATTACAAGTGCGCGCCACTGCACCCGACAATTCCTACTGGTGTTTCAGCTGCCTTCAGTTTAAAACAGCAGCAGCTGCTCCACTGCAGTAAATACTACAAATATGATGCCGTGCTTCATTTGCTCACCTGGTGACAATTATTGCGCAAGCTCATCCTCTCTTGTGGCAATCAGCGAGAGCATCAGCAGCACTCGAGCAAATGCAATTTTTTGGCCAGCTATAAAATTACTAATATATCCAGAGATACCACGTGCTTCCCCTACTCCCCATCAACTCTCCTGGCCTCCTGTTTGAGGATGGGCTTAATAGTGACGAATTTGAAAAATGGAGATGCGGGGACCTTGCAATGCAGCCTGGAGATGAATTGGAAATTAAAATGAAACTTTTACTGTGTCTCTTTGTGTTGTATTTTTAGTGGGAATAAGGGAGTCAAAAGCTACGGGAGTTGCTAGATTGGAAGTACAGGTAATGGCAGAAGTGAAAGAATGAAAAGAGCATGGAGCCAGATTGAACGTGAGTTGTTGCGAATCGAAGTTCTGCAATTTCGATGTGGGTCAAGTGTGGGCGGAGGAGGAGAACATGAAGTTTGCGCTCTCTTGTGGCTGTGGCGAACATCATTGATTTCGCCAGAGATTTTGTAAGTGCAGTAGCTGCAGTGAGCAGCAGGGAGCAGTAAGGGTGAGGTGAATGTGGAGGATTCAAAGGAGAGGCGATGTGGAATGTGTCATTGAATGCAGCAGCAAGGATGAGGAGAGTGTGTACGTGTCAGTATGTGAAGATTTGCCTGGTGAGAAGTGGGAGGTTCGTTCTCGATTTTATTGTAAAGACTGAATCATGTGGCTGGTCGAGGCGGCGGTATTGGACGTTGGAGGGAAAAGCAGTGCAGCAATTAAGATTTGTGTGGTGAGTGAGTGTGGAGAGAAAAGGTAAAGTGCATGTTTGTGGAGGTGCATTTTTGTTTGGCGTCAAGCAAAGAATTTGAAAAGGCTGCGTCCCACTCTGTTGGTCAGGCTGCACTGTGGCATCTATTCACAAGTGCGATCCCACCACTGAGCAGCACGGGGGATTTGACCTGCTCCGTTTCCGACCTGGGCCGGTTCACCCCTCTTTATCAGACCTGGTGACCCCAGATTCTCCCAGGAGCACCATATCGATGCTGATTTTAGTACGGACACCCGATCGACACAGACCGACCACAGCCCAGAACTCCTGACCTCAAACAATCCTGCAGCCTCAGCCTCCCCGACGCTTGGATTACAAGTGCGCGCCACTGCACCCGACAATTCCTACTGGTGTTTCAGCTGCCTTCAGTTTAAAACAGCAGCAGCTGCTCCACTGCAGTAAATACTACAAATATGATGCCGTGCTTCATTTGCTCACCTGGTGACAATTATTGCGCAAGCTCATCCTCTCTTGTGGCAATCAGCGAGAGCATCAGCAGCACTCGAGCAAATGCAATTTTTTGGCCAGCTATAAAATTACTAATATATCCAGAGATACCACGTGCTTCCCCTACTCCCCATCAACTCTCCTGGCCTCCTGTTTGAGGATGGGCTAAATAGTGACGAATTTGAAAAATGGAGATGCGGGGACCTTGCAATGCAGCCTGGAGATGAATTGGAAATTAAAATGAAACTTTTACTGTGTCTCTTTGTGTTGTATTTTTAGTGGGAATAAGGGAGTCAAAAGCTACGGGAGTTGCTAGATTGGAAGTACAGCTAATGGCAGAAGTGAAAGAATGAAAAGAGCATGGAGCCAGATTGAACGTGAGTTGTTGCGAAGCGAAGTTCTGCAATTTCGATGTGGGTCAAGTGTGGGCGGAGGAGGAGAACATGAAGTTTGCGCTCTCTTGTGGCTGTGGCGAGCATAATTGATTTCGGCAGAGATTTTGTAAGTGCAGTAGCTGCAGTGAGCAGCAGGGAGCAGTAAGGGTGAGGTGAATGTGGAGGATTCAAAGGAGAGGCGATGTGGAATGTGGTAATTGAATGCAGTAGTCAGGATGAGGAGAGTGTGCGCGTGTCAGTATGTGAAGATTTGCCTGGTGAGAAGTGGGAGTTTCGTTCTTGATTATATTGTAAAGACTGAATCATGTGGCTGGTCGAGGCGGCGGTATTGGACGTTGGAGGGAAAAGCAGTGCAGCAATTAAGATTTGTGTGGTGAGTGAGTGTGGAGAGAAAAGGCAAAGTGCATGTTTGTGGAGGTGCATTTTTGTTTGGCGTCAAGCAAAGAATTGGAAAAGGCTGCGTCCCATTCTGTTGGTCAGGCTGCACTGTGGCATCTATTCACAGGTGCGATCCCACCACTGAGCAGCACGGGGGATTTGACCTGCTCCGTTTCGGACCTGGGCCGGTTCACCCCTCTTTATCAGACCTGGAGACCCCAGATTCTCCCAGGAGCACCATATCGATGCTGATCTTAGTGCGGACACCCGATCGACACAGACCGACCACAGCCCAGAACTCCTGACCTCAAACAATCCTGCAGCCTCAGCCTCCCCGACGCTTGGATTACAAGTGCGTGCCACTGCACCCGGCAGCTCCCAATGGTGTTTCAGCTGCCTTCAGTTTAAAACAGCAGCAGCTGCTCCACTGCAATAAATACTACAAATATGATGCCGTGCTTCATTTGCTCACCTGGTGACAATTATTGCGCAAGCTCATACTCTCTTGTGGCAATCAGCGAGAGCATCAGCAGCACTCGAGCAAATGCAATTTTTTGGCCAGCTATAAAATTACTAATATATCCAGAGATACCACGTGCTTCCCCTACTCCCCATCAACTCTCCTGGCCTCCTGTTTGAGGATGGGCTAAATAGTGACGAATTTGAAAAATGGAGATGCGGGGACCTTGCAATGCAGCCTGGAGATGAATTGGAAATTAAAATGAAACTTTTACTGTGTCTCTTTGTGTTGTATTTTTAGTGGGAATAAGGGAGTCAAAAGCTACGGGAGTTGCTAGATTGGAAGTACAGCTAATGGCAGAAGTGAAAGAATGAAAAGAGCATGGAGCCAGATTGAACGTGAGTTGTTGCGAATCGAAGTTCTGCAATTTCGATGTGGGTCAAGTGTGGGCGGAGGAGGAGAACATGAAGTTTGCGCTCTCTTGTGGCTGTGGCGAGCATAATTGATTTCGGCAGAGATTTTGTAAGTGCAGTAGCTGCAGTGAGCAGCAGGGAGCAGTAAGGGTGAGGTGAATGTGGAGGATTCAAAGGAGAGGCGATGTGGAATGTGGTAATTGAATGCAGTAGTCAGGATGAGGAGAGTGTGCGCGTGTCAGTATGTGAAGATTTGCCTGGTGAGAAGTGGGAGTTTCGTTCTTGATTATATTGTAAAGACTGAATCATGTGGCTGGTCGAGGCGGCGGTATTGGACGTTGGAGGGAAAAGCAGTGCAGCAATTAAGATTTGTGTGGTGAGTGAGTGTGGAGAGAAAAGGCAAAGTGCATGTTTGTGGAGGTGCATTTTTGTTTGGCGTCAAGCAAAGAATTGGAAAAGGCTGCGTCCCATTCTGTTGGTCAGGCTGCACTGTAGCATCTATTCACAGGTGCGATCCCACCACTGAGCAGCACGGGGGATTTGACCTGCTCCGTTTCCGACCTGGGCCGGTTCACCCCTCTTTATCAGACCTGGAGACCCCAGATTCTCCCAGGAGCACCATATCGATGCTGATCTTAGTACGGACACCCGATCGACACAGACCGACCACAGCCCAGAACTCCTGACCTCAAACAATCCTGCAGCTTCAACCTCCCCGACGCTTGGATTACAAGTGCGCGCCACTGCACCCGGCAATTCATGCTGGTGTTTCAGCTGCCTTCAGTTTAAAACAGCAGCAGCTGCTCCACTGCAGTAAATACTACAAATATGATACCGTGCTTCATTTGCTCACCTGGTGACAATTATTGCGCAAGCTCATCCTCTCTTGTGGCAATCAGCGAGAGCATCAGCAGCACTCGAGCAAATGCAATTTTTTGGCCAGCTATAAAATTACTAATATATCCAGAGATACCACGTGCTTCCCCTACTCCCCATCAACTCTCCTGGCCTCCTGTTTGAGGATGGGCTAAATAGTGACGAATTTGAAAAATGGAGATGCGGGGACCTTGCAATGCAGCCTGGAGATGAATTGGAAATTAAAATGAAACTTTTACTGTGTCTCTTTGTGTTGTATTTTTAGTGGGAATAAGGGAGTCAAAAGCTACAGGAGTTGCTAGATTGGAAGTACAGGTAATGGCAGAAGTGAAAGAATGAAAAGAGCATGGAGCCAGATTGAACGTGAGTTGTTGCGAATCGAAGTTCTGCAATTTCGATGTGGGTCAAGTGTGGGCGGAGGAGGAGAACATGAAGTTTGCGCTCTCTTGTGGCTGTGGCGAGCATAATTGATTTCGGCAGAGATTTTGTAAGTGCAGTAGCTGCAGTGAGCAGCAGGGAGCAGTAAGGGTGAGGTGAATGTGGAGGATTCAAAGGAGAGGCGATGTGGAATGTGTCATTGAATGCAGTTGTCAGGATGAGGAGAGTGTGCACGTGTCAGCATGTGAAGATTTGCCTGGTGAGAAGTGGGAGGTTCATTCTCGATTTTATTGTAAAGACTGAATCATGTGGCTGGTCGAGGCGGCGGTATTGGACGTTGGAGGGAAAAGCAGTGCAGCAATTAAGATTTGTGTGGTGAGTGAGTGTGGAGAGAAAAGGCAAAGTGCATGTTTGTGGAGGTGCATTTTTGTTTGGCGTCAAGCAAAGAATTGGAAAAGGCTGCGTCCCACTCTTTTGGTCAGGCTGCACTGTAGCATCTATTCACAGGTGCGATCCCACCACTGAGCAGCACGGGGGATTTGACCTGCTCCGTTTCCGACCTGGGCCGGTTCACCCCTCTTTATCAGACCTGGTGACCCCAGATTCTCCCAAGAGCACCATATCGATGCTGATTTTAGTACGGACACCCGATCGACACAGACCGACCACAGCCCAGAACTCCTGACCTCAAACAATCCTGCAGCCTCAACCTCCCCGACGCTTGGATTACAAGTGCGCGCCACTGCACCTGGCAATTCCTACTGGTGTTTCAGCTGCCTTCAGTTTAAAACAGCAGCAGCTGCTCCACTGCAGTAAATACTACAAATATGATGCCGTGCTTCATTTGCTCACCTGGTGACAATTATTGCGCAAGCTCATCCTCTCTTGTGGCAATCAGCGAGAGCATCAGCAGCACTCGAGCAAATGCAATTTTTTGGCCAGCTATAAAATTACTAATATATCCAGAGATACCACGTGCTTCCCCTACTCCCCATCAACTCTCCTGTCCTCCTGTTTGAGGATGGGCTAAATAGTGACGAATTTGAAAAATGGAGATGCGGGGACCTTGCAATGCAGCCTGGAGATGAATTGGAAATTAAAATGAAACTTTTACTGTGTCTCTTTGTGTTGTATTTTTAGTGGGAATAAGGGAGTCAAAAGCTACGGGAGTTGCTAGATTGGAAGTACAGCTAATGGCAGAAGTGAAAGAATGAAAAGAGCATGGAGCCAGATTGAACGTGAGTTGTTGCGAATCGAAGTTCTGCAATTTCGATGTGGGTCAAGTGTGGGCGGAGGAGGAGAACATGAAGTTTGCGCTCTCTTGTGGCTGTGGCGAGCATAATTGATTTCGGCAGAGATTTTGTAAGTGCAGTAGCTGCAGTGAGCAGCAGGGAGCAGTAAGGGTGAGGTGAATGTGGAGGATTCAAAGGAGACGCGGTGTGGAATGTGGTCATTGAATGCAGCAGTCAGGATGAGGAGAGTGTGTGCGTGTCAGTATGTGAAGATTTGCCTGGTGAGAAGTGGGAGTTTCGTTCTTGATTATATTGTAAAGACTGAATCATGTGGCTGGTCGAGGCGGCGGTATTGGACGTTGGAGGGAAAAGCAGTGCAGCAATTAAGATTTGTGTGGTGAGTGAGTGTGGAGAGAAAAGGCAAAGTGCATGTTTGTGGAGGTGCATTTTTGTTTGGCGTCAAGCAAAGAATTTGAAAAGGCTGCGTCCCACTCTGTTGGTCAGGCTGCACTGTAGCATCTATTCACAGGTGCGATCCCACCACTGAGCAGCACGGGGGATTTGACCTGCTCCGTTTCCGACCTGGGCCGGTTCACCTCTCTTTATCAGACCTGGTGACCCCAGATTCTCCCAGGAGCACCATATCGATGCTGATTTTAGTACGGACACCCGATCGACACAGACCGACCACAGCCCAGAACTCCTGACCTCAAACAATCCTGCAGCCTCAACCTCCCCGACGCTTGGATTACAAGTGCGCGCCACTGCACCCGGCAGTTCCTGTTGGTGTTTCAGCTGCCTTCAGTTTAAAACAGCAGCAGCTGCTCCACTGCAGGAAATACTACAAATATGATGCCGTGCTTCATTTGCTCACCTGGTGACAATTATTGCGCAAGCTCATCCTCTCTTGTGGCAATCAGCGAGAGCATCAGCAGCACTCGAGCAAATGCAATTTTTTGGCCAGCTATAAAATTGCTAATATATCCAGAGATACCACGTGCTTCCCCTCCTCCCCATCAACTCTCCTGGCCTCCTGTTTGAGGATGGGCTAAATCGTGACGAATTTGAAAAATGGAGATGCGGGGACCTTGCAATGCAGCCTGGAGATGAATTGGAAATTAAAATGAAACTTTTACTGTGTCTCTTTGTGTTGTATTTTTAGTGGGAATAAGGGAGTCAAAAGCTACGGGAGTTGCTAGATTGGAAGTACAGCTAATGGCAGAAGTGAAAGAATGAAAAGAGCATGGAGCCAGATTGAACGTGAGTTGTTGCGAAGCGAAGTTCTGCAATTTCGATGTGGGTCAAGTGTGGGCGGAGGAGGAGAACATGAAGTTTGCGCTCTCTTGTGGCTGTGGCGAGCATAATTGATTCAGGCGGAGATTTTGTAAGTGCAGTGGCTGCAGTGAGCAGCAGGGAGCAGTAAGGGTGAGGTGAATGTGGAGGATTCAAAGGAGAGGCGATGTGGAATGTGTCATTGAATGCAGTCGTCAGGATGAGGAGAGTGTGTGCGTGTCAGTATGTGAAGATTTGCCTGGTGAGAAGTGGGAGGTTCGTTCTCGATTTTATTGTCAAGACTGAATCATGTGGCTGGTCGAGGCGGCGGTATTGGACGTTGGAGGGAAAAGCAGTGCAGCAATTAAGATTTGTGTGGTGAGTGAGAGTGGAGAGAAAAGGCAAAGTGCATGTTTGTGGAGGTGCATTTTTGTTTGGCGTCAAGCAAAGAATTGGAAAAGGCTGCGTCCCACTCTTTTGGTCAGGCTGCACTGTAGCATCTATTCACAGGTGCGATCCCACCACTGAGCAGCACGGGGGATTTGACCTGCTCCGTTTCCGACCTGGGCCGGTTCACCCCTCTTTATCAGACCTGGTGACCCCAGATTCTCCCAGGAGCACCATATCGATGCTGATCTTAGTACGGACACCCGATCGACACAGACCGACCACAGCCCAGAACTCCTGACCTCAAACAATCCTGCAGCCTCAGCCTCTCTGACGCTTGGATTACAAGTGCGCGCCACTGCACCCGGCAGCTCCCAATGGTATTTCAGCTGCCTTCAGTTTAAAGCAGCAGCAGCTGCTCCACTGCAGTAAATACGACAAATATGATGCCGTGCTTCATTTGCTCACCTGGTGACAATTATTGCGCAAGCTCATCCTCTCTTGTGGCAATCAGCGAGAGCATCAGCAGCACTCGAGCAAATGCAATTTTTTGGCCAGCTATAAAATTGCTAATATATCCAGAGATACCATGTGCTTCCCCTACTCCCCATCAACTCTCCTGGCCTCCTGTTTGAGGATGGGCTAAATCGTGACGAATTTGAAAAATGGAGATGCGGGGACCTTGCAATGCAGCCTGGAGATGAATTGGAAATTAAAATGAAACTTTTACTGTGTCTCTTTGTGTTGTATTTTTAGTGGGAATAAGGGAGTCAAAAGCTACGGGAGTTGCTAGATTGGAAGTACAGCTAATGGCAGAAGTGAAAGAATGAAAAGAGCATGGAGCCAGATTGAACGTGAGTTGTTGCGAAGCGAAGTTCTGCAATTTCGATGTGGGTCAAGTGTGGGCGGAGGAGGAGAACATGAAGTTTGCGCTCTCTTGTGGCTGTGGCGAGCATAATTGATTGCGGCAGAGATTTTGTAAGTGCAGTAGCTGCAGTGAGCAGCAGGGAGCAGTAAGGGTGAGGTGAATGTGGAGGATTCAAAGGAGAGGCGATGTGGAATGTGTCATTGAATGCAGTAGTCAGGATGAGGAGAGTGTGCGCGTGTCAGTATGTGAAGATTTGCCTGGTGAGAAGTGGGAGTTTCGTTCTTGATTATATTTTAAAGACTGAATCATGTGGCTGGTCGAGGCGGCGGTATTGGACGTTGGAGGGAAAAGCAGTGCAGCAATTAAGATTTGTGTGGTGAGTGAGTGCGGAGAGAAAAGGCAAAGTGCATGTTTGTGGAGGTGCATTTTTGTTTGGCGTCAAGCAAAGAATTGGAAAAGGCTGCGTCCCACTCTGTTGGTCAGGCTGCACTGTAGCATCTATTCACAGGTGCGATCCCACCACTGAGCAGCACGGGGGCTTTGACCTGCTCCGTTTCCGACCTGGGCCGGTTCACCCCTCTTTATCAGACCTGGTGACCCCAGATTCTCCCAGGAGCACCATATCGATGCTGATCTTAGTGCGGACACCCGATCGACACAGACCGACCACAGCCCAGAATTCCTGACCTCAAACAATCCTGCAGCCTCAACCTCCCCGACGCTTGGATTACAAGTGCGCGCCACTGCACCCGGCAATTCCTGCTGGTGTTTCAGCTGCCTTCAGTTTAAAACAGCAGCAGCTGCTCCACTGCAGTAAATGCTACAAATATGATGCCGTGCTTCATTTGCTCACCTGGTGACAATTATTGCGCAAGCTCATCCTCTCTTGTGGCAATCAGCGAGAGCATCAGCAGCACTCGAGCAAATGCAATTTTTTGGCCAGCTATAAAATTACTAATATATCCAGAGATACCACGTGCTTCCCCTACTCCCCATCAACTCTCCTGGCCTCCTGTTTGAGGATGGGCTAAATAGTGACGAATTTGAAAAATGGAGATGCGGGGACCTTGCAATGCAGCCTGGAGATGAATTGGAAATTAAAATGAAACTTTTACTGTGTCTCTTTGTGTTGTATTTTTAGTGGGAATAAGGGAGTCAAAAGCGACGGGAGTTGCTAGATTGGAAGTACAGCTAATGGCAGAAGTGAAAGAATGAAAAGAGCATGGAGCCAGATTGAACGTGAGTTGTTGCGAAGCGAAGTTCTGCAATTTCGATGTGGGTCAAGTGTGGGCGGAGGAGGAGAACATGAAGTTTGCGCTCTCTTGTGGCTGTGGCGAGCATAATTGATTCAGGCGGAGATTTTGTAAGTGCAGTGGCTGCAGTGAGCAGCAGGGAGCAGTAAGGGTGAGGTGAATGTGGAGGATTCAAAGGAGAGGCGATGTGGAATGTGTCATTGAATGCAGTCGTCAGGATGAGGAGAGTGTGTGCGTGTCAGTATGTGAAGATTTGCCTGGTGAGAAGTGGGAGGTTCGTTCTCGATTTTATTGTCAAGACTGAATCATGTGGCTGGTCGAGGCGGCGGTATTGGACGTTGGAGGGAAAAGCAGTGCAGCAATTAAGATTTGTGTGGTGAATGAGTGTGGAGAGAAAAGGTAAAGTGCATGTTTGTGGAGGTGCATTTTTGTTTGGCGTCAAGCAAAGAATTGGAAAAGGCTGCGTCCCACTCTGTTGGTCATGCTGCACTGTAGCATCTATTCACAGGTGCGATCCCACCACTGAGCAGCACGGGGGATTTGACCTGCTCCGTTTCCGACCTGGGCCGGTTCACCCCTCTTTATCAGACCTGGTGACCCCAGATTCTCCCAGGAGCACCATATCGATGCTGATCTTAGTGCGGACACCCGATCGACACAGACCGACCACAGCCCAGAACTCCTGACCTCAAACAATCCTGCAGCCTCAGCCTCCCCGACGCTTGGATTACAAGTGCGCGCCACTGCACCCGGCAATTCCTAGTGGTGTTTCAGCTGCCTTCAGTTTAAAACAGCAGCAGCTGCTCCACTGCAGTAAATGCTACAAATATGATGCCGTGCTTCATTTGCTCACCTGGTGACAATTATTGCGCAAGCTCATACTCTCTTGTGGCAATCAGCGAGAGCATCAGCAGCACTCGAGCAAATGCAATTTTTTGGCCAGCTATAAAATTACTAATATATCCAGAGATACCACGTGTTTCCCCTACTCCCCATCAACTCTCCTGGCCTCCTGTTTGAGGATGGGCTAAATAGAGACGAATTTGAAAAATGGAGATGCGGGGACGTTGCAATGCAGCCTGGAGATGAATTGGAAATTAAAATGAAACTTTTACTGTGTCTCTTTGTGTTCTATTTTTAGTGGGAATAAGGGAGTCAAAAGCTACGGGAGTTGCTAGATTGGAAGTACAGCTAATGGCAGAAGTGAAAGAATGAAAAGAGCATGGAGCCAGATTGAACGTGAGTTGTTGCGAATCGAAGTTCTGCAATTTCGATGTGGGTCAAGTGTGGGCGGAGGAGGAGAACATGAAGTTTGCGCTCTCTTGTGGCTGTGGCGAGCATAATTGATTTCGGCAGAGATTTTGTAAGTGCAGTAGCTGCAGTGAGCAGCAGGGAGCAGTCAGGGTGAGGTGAAAGTGGAGGATTCAAAGGAGAGGCGATGTGGAATGTGTCATTGAATGCAGTAGCAAGGATGAGGAGAGTGTGTGCGTGTCAGTATGTGAAGATTTGCCTGGTGAGAAGTGGGAGTTTCGTTCTTGATTATATTGTAAAGACTGAATCATGTGGCTGGTCGAGGCGGCGGTATTGGACGTTGGAGGGAAAAGCAGTGCAGCAATTAAGATTTGTGTGGTGAGTGAGTGTGGAGAGAAAAGGCAAAGTGCATGTTTGTGGAGGTGCATTTTTGTTTGGCGTCAAGCAAAGAATTGGAAAAGGCTGCGTCCCACTCTGTTGGTCAGGCTGCACTGTAGCATCTATTCACAGGTGCGATCCCACCACTGAGCAGCACGGGGGATTTGACCTGCTTCGTTTCCGACCTGGGCCGGTTCACCCCTCTTTATCAGACCTGGTGACCCCAGATTCTCCCAGGAGCACCATATCGATGCTGATCTTAGCACGGACACCCGATCGACACAGACCGACCACAGCCCAGAACTCCTGACCTCAAACAATCCTGCAGCCTCAACCTCCCCGACGCTTGGATTACAAGTGCGCCCCACTGCACCCGGCAATTCCTGCTGGTGTTTCAGCTGCCTTCAGTTTAAAACAGCAGCAGCTGCTCCACTGCAATAAATACTACAAATATGATGCCGTGCTTCATTTGCTCACCTGGTGACAATTATTGCGCAAGCTCATCCTCTCTTGTGGCAATCAGCGAGAGCATCAGCAGCACTCGAGCAAATGCAATTTTTTGGCCAGCTATAAAATTACTAATATATCCCTAGATACCACGTGCTTCCCCTACTCCCCATCAACTCTCCTGGCCTCCTGTTTGAGGATGGGCTAAATAGTGACGAATTTGAAAAATGGAGATGCGGGGACCTTGCAATGCAGCCTGGAGATGAATTGGAAATTAAAATGAAACTTTTACTGTGTCTCTTTGTGTTGTATTTTTAGTGGGAATACGGGAGTCAAAAGCTACGGGAGTTGCTAGATTGGAAGTACAGCTAATGGCAGAAGTGAAAGAATGAAAAGAGCATGGAGCCAGATTGAACGTGAGTTGTTGCGAAGCGAAGTTCTGCTATTTCGATGTGGGTCAAGTGTGGGCGGAGGAGGAGAACATGAAGTTTGCGCTCTCTTGTGGCTGTGGCGAGCATAATTGATTCAGGCGGAGATTTTGTAAGTGCAGTGGCTGCAGTGAGCACCAGGGAGCAGTAAGGGTGAGGTGAATGTGGAGGATTCAAAGGAGAGGCGGTGTGGAATGTGGTCATTGAATGCAGGAGTCAGGATGAGGAGAGTGTGCGCGTGTCAGTATGTGAAGATTTGCCTGGTGAGAAGTGGGAGTTTCGTTCTTGATTATATTGTAAAGACTGAATCATGTGGCTGGTCGAGGCGGCGGGATTGGACGTTGGAGGGAAAAGCAGTGCAGCAATTAAGATTTGTGTGGTGAGTGAGTGTGGAGAGAAAAGGCAAAGTGCATGTTTGTGGAGGTGCATTTTTGTTTGGCGTCAAGCAAAGAATTGGAAAAGGCTGCGTCCCATTCTGTTGGTCAGGCTGCACTGTAGCATCTATTCACAGGTGCGATCCCACCACTGAGCAGCACGGGGGATTTGACCTGCTCCGTTTCCGACCTGGGCCGGTTCACCCCTCTTTATCAGACCTGGTGACCCCAGATTCTCCCAGGAGCACCATATTGATGCTGATCTTCATACGGACACCCGATCGACACAGACCGACCACAGCCCAGAACTCCTGACCTCAAACAGTCCTGCAGCCTCACGCCTCCCTGATGCTTGGATTACAAGTGCGCACCACTGCACCCGGCAATTCCTGCTGGTGTTTCAGCTGCCTTCAGTTTAAAACAGCAGCAGCTGCTCCACTGCAGGGAAATACTACAAATATGATGCCGTGCTTCATTTGCTCACCTGGTGACAATTATTGCGCAAGCTCATACTCTCTTGTGGCAATCAGCGAGAGCATCAGCAGCACTCGAGCAAATGCAATTTTTTGGCCAGCTATAAAATTACTAATATATCCAGAGATACCACGTGCTTCCCCTACTCCCCATCAACTCTCCTGGCCTCCTGTTTGAGGATGGGCTAAATAGAGACGAATTTGAAAAATGGAGATGCGGGGACGTTGCAATGCAGCCTGGAGATGAATTGGAAATTAAAATGAAACTTTTACTGTGTCTCTTTGTGTTGTATTTTTAGTGGGAATAAGGGAGTCAAAAGCTACGGGAGTTGCTAGATTGGAAGTACAGCTCATGGCAGAAGTGAAAGAATGAAAAGAGCATGGAGCCAGATTGAACGTGAGTTGTTGCGAAGCGAAGTTCTGCAATTTCGATGTGGGTCAAGTGTGGGCGGAGGAGGAGAACATGAAGTTTGCGCTCTCTTGTGGCTGTGCCGAGCATAATTGATTTCGGCAGAGATTTTGTAGCTGCAGTGAGCAGCAGGGAGCAGTAAGGGTGAGGTGAATGTGGAGGATTCAAAGGAGAGGCGATGTGGAATGTGTCATTGAATGCAGTAGTCAGGATGAGGAGAGTGTGCGCGTGTCAGTATGTGAAGATTTGCCTGGTGAGAAGTGGGAGTTTCGTTCTTGATTATATTGTAAAGACTGAATCATGTGGCTGGTCGAGGCGGCGGTATTGGACGTTGGAGGGAAAAGCAGTGCAGCAATTAAGATTTGTGTGGTGAGTGAGTGTGGAGAGAAAAGGCAAAGTGCATGTTTGTGGAGGTGCATTTTTGTTTGGCGTCAAGCAAAGAATTGGAAAAGGCTGCGTCCCACTCTTTTGGTCAGGCTGCACTGGAGCATCTATTCACAGGTGCGATCCCACCACTGAGCAGCACGGGGGATTTGACCTGCTCCGTTTCCGACCTGGGCCGGTTCACCCCTCTTTATCAGACCTGGTGACCCCAGATTCTCCCAGGAGCACCATTTCGATGCTGATCTTAGTACGGACACCTGATCGACACAGACCGACCATAGCCCAGAACTCCTGATCTCAAACAATCCTGCAGCCTCAGCCTCCCTGACGCTTGGATTACAAGTGCGCGCCACTGCACCCGGCAATTCCTGCTGGTGTTTCAGCTGCCTTCAGTTTAAAACAGCAGCAGCTGCTCCACTGCAGGGAAATACTACAAATATGATGCCGTGCTTCATTTGCTCACCTGGTGACAATTATTGCGCAAGCTCATACTCTCTTGTGGCAATCAGCGAGAGCATCAGCAGCACTCGAGCAAATGCAATTTTTTGGCCAGCTATAAAATTACTAATATATCCAGAGATACCACGTGCTTCCCCTACTCCCCATCAACTCTCCTGGCCTCCTGTTTGAGGATGGGCTAAATAGAGACAAATTTGAAAAATGGAGATGCGGGGACGTTGCAATGCAGCCTGGAGATGAATTGGAAATTAAAATGAAACTTTTACTGTGTCTCTTTGTGTTGTATTTTTAGTGGGAATAATGGAGTCAAAAGCTACGGGAGTTGCTAGATTGGAAGTACAGGTAATGGCAGAAGTGAAAGAATGAAAAGAGCATGGAGCCAGATTGAACGTGAGTTGTTGCGAATCGAAGTTCTGCAATTTCGATGTGGGTCAAGTGTGGGCGGAGGAGGAGAACATGAAGTTTGCGCTCTCTTGTGGCTGTGGCGAGCATAATTGATTTCGGCAGAGATTTTGTAAGTGCAGTAGCTGCAGTGAGCAGCAGGGAGCAGTAAGGGTGAGGTGAATGTGGAGGATTCAAAGGAGAGGCGATGTGGAATGTGGTAATTGAATGCAGTAGTCAGGATGAGGAGAGTGTGTGCGTGTCAGTATGTGAAGATTTGCCTGGTGAGAAGTGGGAGTTTCGTTCTTGATTATATTGTAAAGACTGAATCATGTGGCTGGTCGAGGCGGCGGTATTGGACGTTGGAGGGAAAAGCAGTGCAGCAATTAAGATTTGTGTGGTGAGTGAGTGTGGAGAGAAAAGGCAAAGTACATGTTTGTGGAGGTGCATTTTTGTTTGGCGTCAAGCAAAGAATTGGAAAAGGCTGCGTCCCACTCTTTTGGTCAGGCTGCACTGGAGCATCTATTCACAGGTGCGATCCCACCACTGAGCAGCACGGGGGATTTGACCTGCTCCGTTTCCGACCTGGGCCGGTTCACCCCTCTTTATCAGACCTGATGACCCCAGATTCTCCCAGGAGCACCATATCGATGCTGATCTTAGTACGGACACCTGATCGACACAGACCGACCATAGCCCAGAACTCCTGATCTCAAACAATCCTGCAGCCTCAGCCTCCCTGACGCTTGGATTACAAGTGCGCGCCACTGCACCCGGCAATTCCTGCTGGTGTTTCAGCTGCCTTCAGTTTAAAACAGCAGCAGCTGCTCCACTGCAGGGAAATACTACAAATATGATGCCGTGCTTCATTTGCTCACCTGGTGACAATTATTGCGCAAGCTCATCCTCTCTTGTGGCAATCAGCGAGAGCATCAGCAGCACTCGAGCAAATGCAATTTTTTGGCCAGCTATAAAATTACTAATATATCCAGAGATACCACGTGCTTCCCCTACTCCCCATCAACTCTCCTGGCCTCCTGTTTGAGGATGGGCTAAATAGAGACGAATTTGAAAAATGGAGATGCGGGGACGTTGCAATGCAGCCTGGAGATGAATTGGAAATTAAAATGAAACTTTTACTGTGTCTCTTTGTGTTGTATTTTTAGTGGGAATAAGGGAGTCAAAAGCTACGGGAGTTGCTAGATTGGAAGTACAGCTAATGGCAGAAGTGAAAGAATGAAAAGAGCATGGAGCCAGATTGAACGTGAGTTGTTGCGAATCGAAGTTCTGCAATTTCGATGTGGGTCAAGTGTGGGCGGAGGAGGAGAACATGAAGTTTGCGCTCTCTTGTGGCTGTGGCGAGCATAATTGATTTCGGCAGAGATTTTGTAAGTGCAGTAGCTGCAGTGAGCAGCAGGGAGCAGTAAGGGTGAGGTGAATGTGGAGGATTCAAAGGAGAGGCGATGTGGAATGTGGTAATTGAATGCAGTAGTCAGGATGAGGAGAGTGTGTGCGTGTCAGTATGTGAAGATTTGCCTGGTGAGAAGTGGGAGTTTCGTTCTTGATTATATTGTAAAGACTGAATCATGTGGCTGGTCGAGGCGGCGGTATTGGACGTTGGAGGGAAAAGCAGTGCAGCAATTAAGATTTGTGTGGTGAGTGAGTGTGGAGAGAAAAGGCAAAGTGCATGTTTGTGGAGGTGCATTTTTGTTTGGCGTCAAGCAAAGAATTGGAAAAGGCTGCGTCCCACTCTGTTGGTCAGGCTGCACTGGAGCATCTATTCACAGGTGCGATCCAACCACTGAGCAGCACGGGGGATTTGACCTGCTCCGTTTCCGACCTGGGCCGGTTCACCCCTCTTTATCAGACCTGGTGACCCCAGATTCTCCCAGGAGCACCATATCGATGCTGATCTTAGTACGGACACCTGATCGACACAGACCGACCATAGCCCAGAACTCCTGATCTCAAACAATCCTGCAGCCTCAGCCTCCCTGACGCTTGGATTACAAGTGCGCGCCACTGCACCCGGCAATTCCTGCTGGTGTTTCAGCTGCCTTCAGTTTAAAACAGCAGCAGCTGCTCCACTGCAGTAAATACTACAAATATGATACCGTGCTTCATTTGCTCACCTGGTGACAATTATTGCGCAAGCTCATCCTCTCTTGTGGCAATCAGCGAGAGCATCAGCAGCACTCGAGCAAATGCAATTTTTTGGCCAGCTATAAAATTACTAATATATCCAGAGATACCACGTGCTTCCCCTACTCCCCATCAACTCTCCTGGCCTCCTGTTTGAGGATGGGCTAAATAGAGACGAATTTGAAAAATGGAGATGCGGGGACGTTGCAATGCAGCCTGGAGATGAATTGGAAATTAAAATGAAACTTTTACTGTGTCTCTTTGTGTTGTATTTTTAGTGGGAATAAGGGAGTCAAAAGCTACGGGAGTTGCTAGATTGGAAGTACAGCTAATGGCAGAAGTGAAAGAATGAAAAGAGCATGGAGCCAGATTGAACGTGAGTTGTTGCGAATCGAAGTTCTGCAATTTCGATGTGGGTCAAGTGTGGGCGGAGGAGGAGAACATGAAGTTTGCGCTCTCTTGTGGCTGTGGCGAGCATAATTGATTTCGGCAGAGATTTTGTAAGTGCAGTAGCTGCAGTGAGCAGCAGGGAGCAGTAAGGGTGAGGTGAATGTGGAGGATTCAAAGGAGAGGCGGTGTGGAATGTGGTAATTGAATGCAGTAGTCAGGATGAGGAGAGTGTGCGCGTGTCAGTATGTGAAGATTTGCCTGGTGAGAAGTGGGAGTTTCGTTCTTGATTATATTGTAAAGACTGAATCATGTGGCTGGTCGAGGCGGCGGGATTGGACGTTGGAGGGAAAAGCAGTGCAGCAATTAAGATTTGTGTGGTGAATGAGTGTGGAGAGAAAAGGCAAAGTGCATGTTTGTGGAGGTGCATTTTTGTTTGGCGTCAAGCAAAGAATTGGAAAAGGCTGCGTCCCATTCTGTTGGTCAGGCTGCACTGTCGCATCTATTCACAGGTGCGATCCCACCACTGAGCAGCACGGGGGATTTGACCTGCTCCGTTTCCGACCTGGGCCGGTTCACCCCTCTTTATCAGACCTGGTGACCCCAGATTCTCCCAGGAGCACCATATTGATGCTGATCTTAATACGGACACCCGATCGACACAGACCGACCACAGCCCAGAACTCCTGACCTCAAACAATCCTGCAGCCTCAGCCTCCCCGACGCTTGGATTACAAGTGCGCACCACTGCACCCGGCAATTCCTGCTGGTGTTTCAGCTGCCTTCAGTTTAAAACAGCAGCAGCTGCTCCACTGCAGTAAATACTACAAATATGATGCCGTGCTTCATTTGCTCACCTGGTGACAATTATTGCGCAAGCTCATACTCTCTTGTGGCAATCAGCGAGAGCATCAGCAGCACTCGAGCAAATGCAATTTTTTGGCCAGCTATAAAATTACTAATATATCCAGAGATACCACGTGCTTCCCCTACTCCCCATCAACTCTCCTGGCCTCCTGTTTGAGGATGGGCTGAATAGTGACGAATTTGAAAAATGGAGATGCGGGGACCTTGCAATGCAGCCTGGAGATGAATTGGAAATTAAAATGAAACTTTTACTGTGTCTCTTTGTGTTGTATTTTTAGTGGGAATAAGGGAGTCAAAAGCTACGGGAGTTGCTAGATTGGAAGTACAGCTCATGGCAGAAGTGAAAGAATGAAAAGAGCATGGAGCCAGATTGAACGTGAGTTGTTGCGAAGCGAAGTTCTGCAATTTCGATGTGGGTCAAGTGTGGGCGGAGGAGGAGAACATGAAGTTTGCGCTCTCTTGTGGCTGTGCCGAGCATAATTGATTTCGGCAGAGATTTTGTAGCTGCAGTGAGCAGCAGGGAGCAGTAAGGGTGAGGTGAATGTGGAGGATTCAAAGGAGAGGCGATGTGGAATGTGTCATTGAATGCAGTAGTCAGGATGAGGAGAGTGTGTGCGTGTCAGTATGTGAAGATTTGCCTGGTGAGAAGTGGGAGGTTCGTTCTCGATTTTATTGTAAAGACTGAATCATGTGGCTGGTCGAGGCGGCGGTATTGGACGTTGGAGGGAAAAGCAGTGCAGCAATTAAGATTTGTGTGGTGAGTGAGTGTGGAGAGAAAAGGCAAAGTGCATGTTTGTGGAGGTGCATTTTTGTTTGGCGTCAAGCAAAGAATTGGAAAAGGCTGCGTCCCACTCTTTTGGTCAGGCTGCACTGTCGCATCTATTCACAGGTGCGATCCCACCACTGAGCAGCACGGGGGATTTGACCTGCTCCGTTTCCGACCTGGGCCGGTTCACCCCTCTTTATCAGACCTGGTGACCCCAGATTCTCCCAGGAGCACCATATCGATGCTGATCTTAGTACGGACACCTGATCGACACAGACCGACCATAGCCCAGAACTCCTGATCTCAAACAATCCTGCAGCCTCAGCCTCCCTGACGCTTGGATTACAAGTGCGCGCCACTGCACCCGGAAATTCCTGCTGGTGTTTCAGCTGCCTTCAGTTTAAAACAGCAGCAGCTGCTCCACTGCAGTAAATACTACAAATATGATGCCGTGCTTCATTTGCTCACCTGGTGACAATTATTGCGCAAGCTCATCCTCTCTTGTGGCAATCAGCGAGAGCATCAGCAGCACTCGAGCAAATGCAATTTTTTGGCCAGCTATAAATTTACGAATATATCCAGAGATACCACGTGCTTTCCCTACTCCCCATCAACTCTCCTGGCCTCCTGTTTGAGGATGGGCTAAATAGTGACTGATTTGAAAAATGGAGATGCGGTGACCTTGCAATGCAGCCTGGAGATGAATTGGAAATTAAAATGAAACTTTTACTGTGTCTCTTTGTGTTGTATTTTTAGTGGGAATACGGGAGTCAAAAGCTACGGGAGTTGCTAGATTGGAAGTACAGCTAATGGCAGAAGTGAAAGAATGAAAAGAGCATGGAGCCAGATTGAACGTGAGTTGTTGCGAAGCGAAGTTCTGCTATTTCGATGTGGGTCAAGTGTGGGCGGAGGAGGAGAACATGAAGTTTGCGCTCTCTTGTGGCTGTGGCGAGCATAATTGATTCAGGCGGAGATTTTGTAAGTGCAGTGGCTGCAGTGAGCACCAGGGAGCAGTAAGGGTGAGGTGAATGTGGAGGATTCAAAGGAGAGGCGGTGTGGAATGTGGTCATTGAATGCAGGAGTCAGGATGAGGAGAGTGTGCGCGTGTAAGTATGTGAAGATTTGCCTGGTGAGAAGTGGGAGTTTCGTTCTTGATTATATTGTAAAGACTGAATCATGTGGCTGGTCGAGGCGGCGGTATTGGACGTTGGAGGGAAAAGCAGTGCAGCAATTAAGATTTGTGTGGTGAGTGAGTGTGGAGAGAAAAGGCAAAGTGCATGTTTGTGGAGGTGCATTTTTGTTTGGCGTCAAGCAAAGAATTGGAAAAGGCTGCGTCCCATTCTGTTGGTCAGGCTGCACTGTAGCATCTATTCACAGGTGCGATCCCACCACTGAGCAGCACGGGGGATTTGACCTGCTCCGTTTCCGACCTGGGCCGGTTCACCCCTCTTTATCAGACCTGGTGACCCCAGATTTTCCCAGGAGCACCATATTGATGCTGATCTTCATACGGACACCCGATCGACACAGACCGACCACAGCCCAGAACTCCTGACCTCAAACAGTCCTGCAGCCTCACGCCTCCCTGATGCTTGGATTACAAGTGCGCACCACTGCACCCGGCAATTCCTGCTGGTGTTTCAGCTGCCTTCAGTTTAAAACAGCAGCAGCTGCTCCACTGCAGTAAATACTACAAATATGATGCCGTGCTTCATTTGCTCACCTGGTGACAATTATTGCGCAAGCTCATCCTCTCTTGTGGCAATCAGCGAGAGCATCAGCAGCACTCGAGCAAATGCAATTTTTTGGCCAGCTATAAAATTACGAATATATCCAGAGATACCACGTGCTTCCCCTACTCCCCATCAACTCTCCTGGCCTCCTGTTTGAGGATGGGTTGAATAGTGACGAATTTGAAAAATGGAGATGCGGGGACCTTGCAATGCAGCCTGGAGATGAATTGGAAATTAAAATGAAACTTTTACTGTGTCTCTTTGTGTTGTATTTTTAGTGGGAATAAGGGAGTCAAAAGCTACGGGAGTTGCTAGATTGGAAGTACAGCTAATGGCAGAAGTGAAAGAATGAAAAGAGCATGGAGCCAGATTGAACGTGAGTTGTTGCGAATCGAAGTTCTGCAATTTCGATGTGGGTCAAGTGTGGGCGGAGGAGGAGAACATGAAGTTTGCGCTCTCTTGTGGCTGTGCTGAGCATAATTGATTTCGGCAGAGATTTTGTAGCTGCAGTGAGCAGCAGGGAGCAGTAAGGGTGAGGTGAATGTGGAGGATTCAAAGGAGAGGCGATGTGGAATGTGTCATTGAATGCAGTAGTCAGGATGAGGAGAGTGTGCGCGTGTCAGTATGTGAAGATTTGCCTGGTGAGAAGTGGGAGTTTCGTTCTTGATTATATTGTAAAGACTGAATCATGTGGCTGGTCGAGGCGGCGGTATTGGACGTTGGAGGGAAAAGCAGTGCAGCAATTAAGATTTGTGTGGTGAGTGAGTGTGGAGAGAAAAGGCAAAGTGCATGTTTGTGGAGGTGCATTTTTGTTTGGCGTCAAGCAAAGAATTGGAAAAGGCTGCGTCCCACTCTTTTGGTCAGGCTGCACTGTAGCATCTATTCACAGGTGCGATCCCACCACTGAGCAGCACGGGGGATTTGACCTGCTCCGTTTCCGACCTGGGCCGGTTCACCCCTCTCTATTAGACCTGGTGACCCCAGATTCTACCAGGTGCACCATATCGATGCTGATCTTAGTACGGACACCCGATCGACACAGACCGACCACAGCCCAGACCTCCTGACCTCAAACAATCCTGCAACCTCAGCCTTCCCGACGTTTGGATTGCAAGTGCGTGCCACTGCACCCGGCAGCTCCCAATGGTGTTTCAGCTGCCTTCAGTTTAAAACAGCAGCAGCTGCTCCACTGCAGTAAATACTACAAATATGATGCCGTGCTTCATTTGCTCACCTGGTGACAATTATTGCGCAAGCTCATCCTCTCTTGTGGCAATCAGCGAGAGCATCAGCAGCACTCGAGCAAATGCAATTTTTTGGCCAGCTATAAAATTACTAATATATCCAGAGATACCACGTGCTTCCCCTCCTCCCCATCAACTCTCCTGGCCTCCTGTTTGAGGATGGGCTAAATAGTGACGAATTTGAAAAATGGAGATGCGGGGACCTTGCAATGCAGCCTGGAGATGAATTGGAAATTAAAATGAAACTTTTACTGTGTCTCTTTGTGTTGTATTTTTAGTGGGAATAAGGGAGTCAAAAGCTACGGGAGTTGCTAGATTGGAAGTACAGCTAATGGCAGAAGTGAAAGAATGAAAAGAGCATGGAGCCAGATTGAACGTGAGTTGTTGCGAAGCGAAGTTCTGCAATTTCGATGTGGGTCAAGTGTGGGCGGAGGAGGAGAACATGAAGTTTGCGCTCTCTTGTGGCTGTGGCGAGCATAATTGATTCAGGCGGAGATTTTGTAAGTGCAGTAGCTGCAGTGAGCAGCAGGGAGCAGTAAGGGTGAGGTGAATGTGGAGGATTCAAAGGAGAGGCGATGTGGAATGTGTCATTGAATGCAGCAGCAAGGATGAGGAGAGTGTGTGCGTGTCAGTATGTGAAGATTTGCCTGGTGAGAAGTGGGAGTTTCGTTCTCGATTTTATTGTAAAGACTGAATCATGTGGCTGGTCGAGGCGGCGGTATTGGACGTTGGAGGGAAAAGCAGTGCAGCAATTAAGATTTGTGTGGTGAGTGAGAGTGGAGAGAAAAGGCAAAGTGCATGTTTGTCGAGGTGCATTTTTGTTTGGCGTCAAGCAAAGAATTGGAAAAGGCTGCGTCGCACTCTGTTGGTCAGGCTGCACTGTAGCATCTATTCACAAGTGCGATCCCACCACTGAGCAGCACGGGGGATTTGACCTGCTCCGTTTCCGACCTGGGCCGGTTCACCCCTCTTTATCAGACCTGGTGATCCCAGATTCTGCCAGGAGCACCATATCGATGCTGATCTTAGTCCGGACACCCGATCGACACAGACCGACCACAGCCCAGAACTCCTGACCTCAAACAATCCTGCAGCCTCAGCCTCCCCGACACTTGGATAACAAGTGCGTGCCACTGCACCCGGCAGCTCCCAATCGTGTTTCAGCTGCCTTCAGTTTAAAACAGCAGCAGCTGCTCCACTGCAGTAAATACTACAAATATGATGCCGTGCTTCATTTGCTCACCTGGTGACAATTATTGCGCAAGCTCATACTCTCTTGTGGCAATCAGCGAGAGCATCAGCAGCACTCGAGCAAATGCAATTTTTTGGCCAGCTATAAAATTACTAATATATCCAGAGATACCACGTGCTTCCCCTACTCCCCATCAACTCTCCTGGCCTCCTGTTTGAGGATGGGCTGAATAGTGACGAATTTGAAAAATGGAGATGCGGGGACCTTGCAATGCAGCCTGGAGATGAATTGGAAATTAAAATGAAACTTTTACTGTATCTCTTTGTGTTGTATTTTTAGTGGGAATAAGGGAGTCAAAAGCTACGGGAGTTGCTAGATTGGAAGTAAAGCTAATGGCAGAAGTGAAAGAATGAAAAGAGCATGGAGCCAGATTGAACGTGAGTTGTTGCGAAGCGAAGTTCTGCAATTTCGATGTGGGTCAAGTGTGGGCGGAGGAGGAGAACATGAAGTTTGCGCTCTCTTGTGGCTGTGGCGAGCATAATTGATTCAGGCGGAGATTTTGTAAGTGCAGTGGCTGCAGTGAGCACCAGGGAGCAGTAAGGGTGAGGTGAATGTGGAGGATTCAAAGGAGAGGCGGTGTGGAATGTGGTAATTGAATGCAGTAGTAAGGATGAGGAGAGTGTGTGCGTGTCAGTATGTGAAGATTTGCCTGGTGAGAAGTGGGTGTTTCGTTCTCGATTTTATTGTAAAGACTGAATCATGTGGCTGGTCGAGGCGGCGGTATTGGACGTTGGAGGGAAAAGCAGTGCAGCAATTAAGATTTGTGTGGTGAGTGAGTGTGGAGGGATGGAGAGAAAAGGCAAAGTGCATGTTTGTGGAGGTGCATTTTTGTTTGGCGTCAAGCAAAGAATTGGAAAAGGCTGCGTCGCACTCTGTTGGTCAGGCTGCACTGTAGCATCTATTCACAAGTGCGATCCCACCTCTGAACAGCACGGGGGATTTGACCTGCTCCGTTTCCGACCTGGGCCGGTTCACCCCTCTTTATCAGACCTGATGACCCCAGATTCTCCCAGGAGCACCACGTCGATGCTGATCTTAGTACGGACACCCGATCGACACAGACCAACCACAGCCCAGAACTCCTGACCTCAAACAATTCTGCAGCCTCAGCCTCCCTGACACTTGGATTACAAGTGCGTGCCACTGCACCCGGCAATTTCTTCTGGTGTTTCAGCTGCCTTCAGTTTAAAACAGCAGCAGCTGCTCCACTGCAGTAAATACTACAAATATGATACCGTGCTTCATTTGCTCACCTGGTGACAATTATTGCGCAAGCTCATCCTCTCTTGTGGCAATCAGCGAGAGCATCAGCAGCACTCGAGCAAATGCAATTTTTTGGCCAGCTATAAAATTACTAATATATCCAGAAATACCACGTGCTTCCCCTGCTCCCCATCAACTCTCCTGGCCTCCTGTTTGAGGATGGGCTTAAATGGTGACAAATTTGAAAAATGGAGATGCGTGGACCTTGCAATGCAGCCTGGAGATGAATTGGAAATTAAAATGAAACTTTTCCTGTGTCTCTTTGTGTTGTATTTTTAGTGGGAACAAGGGAGTCAAAAGCTACGGGAGTTGCTCGATTGGAAGTACAGCTGATGGAAGAAGTGAAAGAATGAAAAGAGCATGGAGCCAGATTGAACGTGAGTTGTTGCGAAGGGAAGTTCTGCAATTTCGATGTGGGTCAAGTGTGGGCGGAGGAGGAAAACATGAAGTTTGCGCTCTCTTGTGGCTGTGGCGAGCATAATTGATTCAGGCGGAGATTTTGTAAGTGCAGTGGCTGCAGTGAGCAGCAAGGGTGAGATGAATGTGTTGGATTCAAATTCTCCGAGGAGCACCATGTCGATGCTGATCTTAGCGCGGTCACCTGATCGACACAGACCGACCACAGCCCAGAACTCCTGACGTCAAATAATCCTTCAGCTTCACTCTCCCTGAGGTTTGGATAACAAGTGCCGGCCACTGCACCCGGCAATTCCCAGTCCTGTTTCAGCTGCCTTCAGCTTTTAACAGCAGCAGCTGCTCTCCTGCAGTAAATACTACAAATATGATGCCCGGCAGCTGGATTTCACTCAGCAATTTTGTTTCAGTTGCCCTCAGTTAAAAATTACAGCCGCTGCTCCACTGCAGTAAACACTGCGAACGGAATGCTCTCCTTCATTTGCTCATCTCCCCGTCTAGAATCCACTCCATGAAGCATAATGAGAAGTCTTCTCGTTTCTTCTTCCAGAAACTGGAGCGACCTCTGTGATCAGCAGCCTGGAGGTGAAGACAGCTCGCTGATGTCTTCACAGGCCGACATACTGTGGATCAGCAAGCCCTTTTCTGCCGGGCTGGATGACGGAAAGCTGACAGACAGCACGCCCTTCCAGTCCTTCCTGTCCGTTATCACAGAGTCTTAGAGTACAGCGAGTGGGAGAGAATGGATCGGTCGTGGACCTTGGACGAGCTGACAGAGGCTGTCCGGTCCTTCGAGAAGAACAGTCCTCCCAGAAGCGGTGGCTTACCGGGGAGAAATCAGAAATTGATAACACATTTCCTTGCTAAATGTCAACTACAACATTCTGTCTGAGGTCATTGCCAACAGGCCCATGTCTGCTCTGGAACTGGTGATCCACTCCGATCAGACCTGTGTTGTATCCAGCAGGAAAATCTCTGAAAGTCTTGCGCTGCTCAGGGATACGATTGCCTCCATGCAGGAAGGGCGGGGAGTGGGGGTGTCGGGCGGTGGTGAATGCCTGCCTCATCAGCTTGGACCAGGAGAAGGCCTTCCACAGAATATCCCACACGTAGATGATGGACGTGCTCTTCAAAATGGGGTTTGGGACGGGAGTCCGCGATTGGATCCGACTTCTCTATGCGGACATCCGTAGCGCAGTCCTGATCATCGGTTGTGAGTCTGAGAGCTTTCCGCTTAGATCTGGAGTCAGGCAGGGCTGTCCTCTCTCTGCGGTCTTGTTCATGTGTCGTATAGAACAGATTGCCGCGCCCATCAGGAAGGATGGAGGTATCAGAGGGGTGATGATCCTAGGCAGAGGAGGCTCTCAGGTTAAGGCCTCCCTGTACTTGGATGGTGGTGAGAATGGCCCTCCCAGTGCAGGCTTTCCAACACGCATGGAATCTCAGCATCACCGCGAGCTGCCCTCGAGGCTGCGGCGGGGACGAGACCATCATCCATTTCCTGATGGACTGCCCCTTTGCACAGAAGATGTAGGGAGAGATTTGTTGGTATCTGTTCCGGTTCATCCTCAACAGCTCGGAAACACAGGGCGCTGTGCTCTATGGACTGTTCCCCGGGACGCACATCGAGACAGATATCAACTACTGCTGGAAGACCATCTGTGAAGGAGGCCCTTTGGTCCACCCAAAACATGGCAGTCTTCCAGCTGAAGTAGCTGTCCACAACCGAGTGTTGCCGACTGGCACACTCCAAGGTCCAGGAGTACATGTTGCGGGACGCACTGAAGCGAGGTCCATTCTAACCAAAAGCTCCAAGGGGAAAGGCCACCGTATAAAGCCATCCCACCTTGTATTGTACAGAATGTATTAGAAAATATGTACTGTGTTTTCAATTGTAATGACAGGATTGGAGTGTGTACGATCCATATTGTATTGTTTTAAATTGTAGTTGCGTCTTAAATTTTATGAAATAAAGTAAATTTTAAATTTTTTTTAAAACTGGTACATTGCAGGCTTTTGTGACACTGAACAAGAACATCACGATTTCAGCAAATGAAAATTTTTGGGTAGAAACAAAATTCCTAATTCATCCATCCACATTCCACCTCAGCACAATTCTGTCAGTGCCGTGGAAAATGAGAGGTTGTTGTCACCTTTTAGAATGGCAAGCAGTGTGTCATCTGTCTGTGGGACTTTGAGTGAGTATCTCTCAGCTTCATGTTTGTTATTAGGATTCCAGCACGGAAAGTGCAGAATGATTTATGACTAAAAATTTCTCACTTTGAAACACAGTTCTTCCTAAGTGAAGCAGGCTCGGCACAATCCGTGGGTGCTGCATGTACCCCACGGCCCCTATCTTCTGCCCAGTCTGAAATCTTGACCACGCTCCCATCAAAAAGCTGTTGAAGCCAAATCACTTGAAAATTTCAATGGAGATTGATAGATATTTGGAGGGTAAACGTATTAAGGTTTCTAGAACCAAGGTGGGTAAATGCAGTTCAGATACAGATCAGCAATGATCTAATTGAATGGTAGAACAGGTTTGAGGGACTGAATGACTGACTCCAGTTGCAGGCCTTCTCCTTGAGGGTTGGACGGGTAGCGCCGACTTTGAGCAACGAATTGCGGTGATCTTACAATGTGATCGGGAGAGGAATTCGAAATTGGAAATTAAAATGAAAGTTTTGCAGCGTTTTTTCTGTTGTAATTTCTGTGGGAAGAAGGGAGTAAAAAGCTGTGAGAGTTGCTGGTTTGAAACTACAGTGAATGGCATCAGAGAATGAATGGAAAAGGAAGGAAAAGAGCAGAGAGCCTCATTGAGTGTGAGTTGCTGCGGAGTGAACTGTCTGCAATTTAGTTCGGTCAAGTGTGGAGGAGGAGGAAGACATGAGGTTTGGAATTTTATGTAGCTGTAACGAGCATATTTGTTTGAGCTGGAGATTATTGCAAGTGCAATGTCTTCAAAATTTCAATTGATCCAGCATCCACAACCTTTTGTGGGAGGGATCTGCACATTTCCACAACCCGTTTTGTGATTTCACTCCTAAGTGGCCGAGCTCTAATTTTAAGTTTGTTCCCCCTTGCTTTGGAATCTCCCCACCAGAGGAAATAACTTCCTTGTATCTATTCTATTGCATCCTTTTATTAATTTAAACACCTCAATTAGATCATCCTTCAACCGTCTACAAGCCAAGTTTATACAACCTCTCCTCATATTTTAACCTTTTAAGCCTGGTGTTATTTTGGTAAATCTGCACTATATCCCCTTCAAGGCCAAAATATCCTTTCTGATGTGCAGTGATCAAAGCTGAATGCAATATTCCAGATGGTGTCTGAGCAATGCTCTGTACAACTGAAGCACAACTTCTTCCCCTTTGTAATTGTAAGAAAAGCATTTGCTTCGGCTTTCTGCTGAATATATCGACCACCCAAGTTTAGGTTAGGCACCTTAATGCATAAACAGCTCACACTTATAAACATAAGATAGCTCGGAATTGTAGGATAGTCGCTAAGGATCACAAAATGGCCAAGTTAAAACTTACCTCGAATACAGAAGGACAGGCTGAGCAAGGTAATGCTGAAAACTGCTGAGATTGCAGGTTTCGAGCATTAATCGATGGTATTGAGAATATGGCGACCATGGGCATGTCAAGATGCAGGGAGTTTGTGTCTGCACAGACCCTGAGCAGTTCTGACAAGGGGACAAGTAATGTGAATAACAAATGTTTAAAGTATGAGTCATAGCCTGGAGACAGAGAGAATGATAGATGTGCGAGCCCAAGGCGGGGTAGTGGGTGGGGGTGGTGGGGCGGGGTTGGGGCGGAGGGTGTGCTCAAGGTACAGCAGAACTAATGTGTGATTATGTGTATAGAAGTTAGGATGTAAAGCGTACTTGTTAGAATGTTCTCAGAGCAAGAGTGGATCATTCAAGTGCTATCACAAGGACCTACGAGATTGATCACCTCAGAACCTCGGTGTTAAGCTTTGTCAGGCTGTATCCCAATGTCTTATTTAATATGTTATAATTGTATTTTTGCATTTTGACACCTTTACGACTTATATTGTAACTTCTTAATAAAACCTTCATACTTTGGAACAAAAAATCCTCTGGTCTCTTTGAGCAAGAGACCGATCCTTTAACAGATTACTCACATTTGGCAGGCAACGAGGAACAAGAGTTGCAGTTTTGTATGAAGTATATGTGTTTGGGTTGTTGTACCTGTTAAATAAGCTAAGTTGGGATTATGAGTTTTGGGTCGTGAGAGACCTGTGTAATAGTTCAGGGGTGGTAGCGGTGGGTTGTTTAGCATGGCAAGAGATTAGATCCTTGCACGGACTCATGATTTTGCAAAAAAATGTTTCTTTTTAAAGGGCGTGTGTTTAGCCACGGCCGATGAGATTGATAGTTATGGGAAGATGGGAGGAAAGCCAATAAAATCTCTGGTGGACAAAACAAAGAAGCACATCCAGGAGAAACGAGGAACTTGTGCCTTATTAATTAAAAACTGTCAGACTTTGTGTGAGGTTGAGGACAAGATGAAGGAACTGGTAAAGGAGAAGAAAATGAAAGAGGATGATTGGAAAGTGGGAGTCTTGTTGTTTCAACTCCAAGAGTTAGGGAGGTTGAGAGAGGAAGTTGAAGTTCTGAAGGGTTGGTTGAAAGGTAACGAAGAAAAGAGGAATAAAAAGGAGACAGAGGGGAAACGACATCCTGAAATGCTGCGGGGTTCAGTAACATACCCACAGACACAAGTTGTGAGCAAGACTCAGAAAGTCACAGAAAATAGGGCAGAAATGGTGGAGTTTAGATAAAAATGGGAAAAAGCAAAAACTAAAATAGATGAACTAATGGCGGCCGCTGGAACAATGGCTGGCCAAATGAAAAAGGGAAGAGAGGATTGTCAAAAGGGACCTAACCACGATAAATTCCACAGAGAAATCCAGAAACTTAGATAACAGCTTAATTCACACCGGGGTATGGTGCACATGGCTGTTGAGACATGGATGAGGGGAAGAGAAACAGTGTGAAGACTAATAGGATTGAATAGCCACCCAATTAATGGGAAGCGAGACAGATCATCGATAGTGGGATAAATTCTAGGAGTTCCTCGGAACAAACAATTTGAAACATGTCAATTGACTTTCTATTATGTAAATGCAAATAGCGTCACTTGAGAATAAGGAGTTTGACCAGCTCTGTCTTATCAAACAAAGGAAACAAAGATAATCTCATTGACTGTTGAGTTACTTTGGGCACCTTTGACCTTGTTACTTGATAAAAAAATCCCAACAAAGACGGTCAATCCAGGGAAAGATCAATCAAGTACAGGGAAGTCACACCTCACTCTAAACAAGCACACAGTAATTTGCAGAAGATCAGTGCATGGGAGGAATGTCACACATGGCTTGAGTGAACAAAGAAACAGCAATCTTTGTTGGGAAGTGGCCGTTTCAAAGCCAGTTGTTTTTGAATAGTGTTTGAGTGGCAAACAGTCTGTGTGTGTTCAATTGCTTTCGGTGGGCGTGTCCACGAGGAAGAGTGGCATGAAAAGACCACGTCTTTGGTTGTTGGTGAGTACAATACTGAAGGTGATGTCTCTACTGTCCCCAGAGACAGGCTGGAATTAAAGAATGCTTATCTACGTTGGATTGTACTCTGATCAACTGCTCTCAACGCTGAACTTAATAAAGGGTAGACTTTCTTTTAAATGGAAGAATTCTGTTTACTGCACATGTTCTTTAACATTGATGAGCCGAGCCCTGTCCTTTTATTGTGTGCTTTTCGAAAACACCTCGGGTGGTTGACACCGGATGGATAGCGACGATTTACATCACCGCGGACTCGAGCTAGACGAGCTCTGAGGGATAAAAGACCCACTGTCAACAAACATGCGATGCCTTCGTGAAACCACAGGACTTAGGAAAAAGGATATATTTTAGAAACATAGAAAATAGGAGCAGGAGTAGGTCATTCGGCCCTTCGAGCCTGCTCCGCCATTCAGTATGATCATGTCTGATACTCTATCTCGATACCATATTCCTGCTCTCTCCCCATACCCCTTGATGCCTTTTGTGTCTCGAAATCTGTCCAACTCCTTCTTAAATTTATCCAGTGACTTGGCTTCGGTAGTAGAGAATTCCACAGGTTCACCTCCCTCTGAGTGAAGCAATTTCTCCTCATCTCAGTCCTAATTGTCCTACCTCATATCCTGAGACTGTGACCCCTCGTTCTATACCCCACAACCAGGGGAAACATCTTTCCTACATTCAGCCTGTATAGCCCTGTCAGAATTTTATACGTTTCAATGAGATCCCCTCTCATTCTTCTAAACTCTAGTGAATACAGGCCTAGTCGACCCAATCTCTCCTCATACGACAGTCCTGCCATCCCAGGAATCAGTCTGGTGAACCTTCGCTGCACTCCATTTATACTCTGCCTTTCTGTTTTTCCTTCCGAAGTGGAAAACTTCACATTTATCAACGTTATACTGCATCTGCCATGTATTTGCCCACTCGCTCAACTTGTCTCAATCGCCTTGAAGCCTCTTTGCATCCTTCTCACAACTCACAATCCCACCTAGTTTTGTGTCCTTAGCAAAGTTGGAAATTTTACATTTGGTTCCCTCATTAAAATCATTGATATATACTGTGAATAGCTGGGGCCCAAGCACTGATCACTGCGTGCCACCCGGAAAAAGACCCATTTATTCCTACACTCTGTTTCCTGTCTGATAACCAATTTTCAATCCATGCCAGTATATTATCTCCAATCCCATGTGCTTTAATTTTGCACACTAACCTCTTATGTGGGACTTTATCAAAGGCCTTCTGAAAATCCAAATACACCACATCCACTGGTTCTCCTTTATCTATTCTGCCAATTACATCCTCAAAAAACTCCAGTAGGTTCGTCCAATACGATTTCCCTTTCATAAAACCATGTTGACTTTGTCCAATCCCGTTGATATTTTCTAAGTGTCCTGTTATCACATAATAGACTCTAGCATTTTCCCTACTACTGATGCTTGGCGATCCAATCTGTCGTTCCCTGTTTTCTCTCTCCCTCCTTTTTTTAAACAGTGGGGTTACATTTGCCACCCTCCAATCTGCAGGAACTGTTCCATAATCTATAGAATTTTGGAAGATGACACCAATGCATCCATTATTTCCATGGCGACCTCTTTTAGTACTCTGGGATGCAGATTATCAGACCCTGGGGATTGATCGGCTTTCAGTCCCATTAATTTCTCCAGCACGATTTTTTTACTAATACGAATTCCCTTTAATTCCTCCTTCTCACTTGATCCTTGATTCTCTAGCATTTCTGGGAAGTTATTTGTGTCCTCTTCTGTGAAGACAGAACCAAAGTATTTGTTTAATTGCTCTGCCATTTCCTTGTTCTCCATTATAAATTCTCCCGTTTCTGAATGCAAGGGACCTACATTTGCCTTCACCAATCTTTTTCTTTTTACATACTTGCAGAAGCTTTTAAAGTTTACTCTCATACTCTATTTTCCCCCTCTTAATCAATCTCTTGGTCCTTTTTTGCTGAATTCTAAACTGCTCCCAATCTATTTTTTCTGGCAATTTTATATGATTCCTCTTTGGATCTAATACTATCCTTAATTTCTTTTGTTAGCCGCTTTTCCTTTTGTGTTTTTGTGTCAGAAAGGAATGTATAACTGTTGCAATTCATGCATTCATTCCTTAAATGTTAGCCATCGCCTATCCACCATCATGCCTTTTAATGAAGCTCCCCAATCTACCATAGCCAACTCACTCCTCATACCCTCGTAGTTATCTTTGTTCAGGACCCTAGTTTCAGATTGGACTACTTCACTTTCTATCTTAATGAAGAATTCCATCATGTAATGTTCACTCTTCCCTGAAGGACCCCGCACAACAAGATTATTAATTAACCCCTTCTCATTGCACAATACCCAATCTAAAATAGCCTGTCCCCTAGTTGGCTCCTCAAAGTACTGGTCTAAAAAAGCATCTCATACACACTCCAGGAATTCATCTTCCACAGTATTATTGCTAATTTGGTTTGCCCAGTCGAAATGTAGATTAAAGTCAGAAGGCACAGGCTATTCTGCTCGGATGGCAGAAAAAGAAATAGGAAATATTGATGGCACTTCAAGAACAAGTGAAAGGGAAAAGTGTAGAGCAGCAGAAAGAAAATGTACTTTAGGCACTACAGATAAAGTGAAATCTAGACGGTGTAAAGTGATTAACCCAGCATCAAAGCTGAAGGACAGGCTAGAGTGTGTAGTACCCTTGTTACATGCATCTCTAATTTTCTGTTTGATGCCATCCCCTACATTACCACTGCTGTTTGGAGGCCTATAGACAACTCCCACCAGTGCTTTCTGCCCCTTGGTGCTTCTTAACTCCACCCAGACTGATTCTACATCTTGATTTTCTGTGAGTAGTACTTAAATAAGAGGGTAAAAAACATAAAGTTGCATAGCGTTATAATGTGATAGTGGCCATGATACTACTATACCAGTTGTACAATCCTCAACCTCTATAGATATCACGGAAAGAGGTATTTTTTTATTCGTTCATGGGATGTGGGCGTCGCTGGCGAGGCCGGCATTTATTGCCCACCCCTAACTGCCCTTGAGAAGGTGGTGGTGAGCCGCCTTCTTGAACCGCTGCAGTCCGTGTGGTGAATGTTCTCGCACAGTTCTGTTAGGAAGGGAGTTCCAGGATTTTGACCCAGCGACAATGAAGGAACGGCGATATATTTCCAAGTCGGGATGGTGTGTGACTTGGAGGGGAACGTGCAGGTGATGTTGTTCCCACGTGCCTGCTGCTCTTGTCCTTCTAGGTGGTAGAGGTCGCGGGTTTGGGAGGTGCTGTCAATGAAGCCTTGGCGAGTTGCTGCAGTGCATCCTGTGGATGGTACACACTGCAGCCACAGTGCGGCGGTGGTGAAGGGAGTGAATGTTTAGGGTGATGGATGGGGTGCCAATCAAGCAGGCTGCTTTGTCCTGGATGGTGTCGAGCTTCTTGAGTGTTGTTGGAGCTGCACTCATCCAGGCAAGTGCAGAGTATTCCATCACACTCCTGACTTGTGCCTTGTTGATGGTGGAAAGGCTTTGGGGAGTCAGGAGGTGAGTCACTTGCCGCAGAATACCCAGCCTCTGACCTGCTCTCGTAGCCACAGTATTTATATGGCTGGTCCAGTTAAGTTTCTGGTCAATGGTGACCCCCAGGATGTTGATGGTGGGGGATTCGGCGATGGTAATGCCGTTGAATGTCAAGTGGAGGTGGTTAGACCCTCTCTTGTTGGAGATGGTCATTGACTGGTGCGAACGTTACTTGCCACTTATGAGCCCAAGTCTGGATGTTGTCCAGGTCTTGCTGCATGCGGGCTCGGACTGCTTTATTATCTGAGGAGTTGTGAATGGAACTGAACACTGTGCACTCATCAGTGAACATTCCCATTTCTGACCTTATGATGGAGGGAAGGTCATTGATGAAGCAGCTGAAGATGGTTGGGTCTAGGACACTGCCCTGAGGAACTCCTGCAGCAATGCCCTGGGGCTGAGATGATTGGCCTCCAACAACCACTACCATCTTCCTTTGTGCTAGGTATGACTCCAGCCACTGGAGAGTTTTCCCCCTGATTCCCATTGACTTCAATTTTACTAGGGCTCCTTGGTGCCACACTCGGTCAAATGCTGCCTTGATGTCAAGGGCAGTCACTCTCACCTCACCTCTGGAATTCAGCTCTTTTGTCCATGTTTGGACCAAGGCTGTAATGAGGTCTGGCGCCGAGTGGTCCTGGCGGAACCCAAACTGAGCATCGGTGAGCAGGTTATTGGTGAGTAAGTGCCGCTTGATAGCACTGTCGATGACACCTTCCATCACTTTGCTGATGATTGAGAGTAGACTGATGGGGCGGTAATTGGCCAGATTGGATTTGTCCTGCTTTTTGTGGACAGGACATACCTGGGCAATTTTAAGAATATGGAGACCTTGGGCTTGTCAAGATACAGGGATTTTATGTATGCATAGACGCTGAGCAGTTCTGATAAGGGATCAAGTAATGTGAATAACAAGTGTTTAAAGAATGAATCATAGCCTGGAGACAGAGAATGATTGATGTGCAGGCCCAAAAAAGGGTGGGGGAGGGGGAGGCGGAGGCTTGAGGTACAGCAGAACTAATGTATATGTTGGGATGTAAAGCGTACTTTAGAATGTACTGAGTGAGAGTGGACCGCCCAAGTATCATCACAAGGACCTTCGAGTGATTGCCTCAGAATCTTGTCGGTGTTGTGCTTTGCCAGGTTGTATCCCAATATCTTTATTTAGTATGTTATAATTGTACTCTTAAAATACAAGATATTGGGATACAATATCATTGTAAAGAATATTACAACTTATATTGTAACTTCTTAAGAAAACCTTTATACTTTGGAACAAAACAACCTTTTTTCTCTTTATGGAAGGGACTTATCCTTTAACAGATTACTCACAGTATTCCAACCCCTGAGATAAAAGGCCAACATTCCATTAGCCATGGAAATAATACAGCACAGAAGGGGGCCATTCGGCCCATCATGTCCGCGCCAGCTGGAAGAACAACCAGGTGCCCATTCTTATCCCACTTTCCTGCACCCGGTCCATAGCCCTGCAGCTTACAGCACTTTAGGTGCAGGTCCAGGTACTTTTTTTTAAAAAAAAGAGCTGAGGGTCCCTGCCTCTACCATCAATTCGGGCAGCAAATTCCATACACCCACCACCCTCTGGGTAAAACAGTTTTTCCTCATGTCCCCTCGAATCCTTCCGCCAATCAGCTTAAATCTATGTCCTCTAGTTCTTGAACTTTCTGCTAGGGGAAACAGGTAATTCCTGTCTACTCTATCTCGGCCCCTCATAATTTTGTACACCTCAATCAAGTCTCCCCTCAGCCTCCACTGCTCCAAGGAAAACAACCCGCGCCTATCCAATCTCTCCTCTTGGCTGCAATTTTCAAGCCGCCAACATTCTTGTAAATCTTCTCTGCACTCTCTGCAGAGCAATTACGTCCTTCCTGTAATGTGGTGATCAGAACTGCGCACAATACTCCAGCTGTGGCCTTACCAGCGTTTTATACAGTTCCATCATTACATCCCTGCTTTTGTATTCTATACCTCGGCTAATAACGGAGAGCATTCTGTATGCCTTCTTCACAACCTTATCTACCTGTACTGCCACCTTCAGGGACCTGTGCACATGCACTCCAAGGTCTCTCACTTCCTCCACTCCTCTCAATATATTCCTGTTTACTGCGTATTCCCTTTTAATGTTTGCCCTCCCTAAGTGCATTACCTCACACTTCTCCGGGTTGAACTCCATTTGTCACTTTTCCACCCACTCCACCAACCTATTGATATCTTCTTGGAGTCTACAGCTATCCTCTTCACTATCAACTACACAGCCAATTTTTGTGTCGTCTGCAAATTTGCCAATCATGCCCCTTACACTCAAGTCCAGATCATTAATATATACCACAAACAGCAAGGGACCCAACACTGAGCCCTGTGGCACACCACTGGAAATGGATTTCCATTCGCAAAAACATCCATCGACTTTTACCCTTTATTTCCTGTTACTGAGCCAATTTTGGATCCAATTCGTCACATTTCCCTGTATCCCAGTCTGCCATGTGGGACCTTGTCCAATGACTTACTAAAATCCATGTAGACAACATCCACTGCACTACCCTCATCAATCCTCCTTGTCACTTCCTCAAAGAATTCAATCAGATTTGTAAGGCATGACCTTCCCTGAACAAATCCATGCCAACTATCCCTGATTAAACCATGCCATTCCAGGTGACAGAATCAATACTGAGATATAGGATAAACTAATAGTTTCCCCACCACCGAGATAAGACTGACCAGCTTATAATTGTTTGGCTTTTCCCTCGTACCCTTTTTAAGCAATGGTAGTACGTTTGCAGTCTTCCAGTCCTCCGGTACCTCCCCTGTATCTAGTGAGGATTGGAAAATGATCATCAGAGCATCCGCTATTTCCTCCCTGGCTTCCTTCAATAGCCTAGGAAACAATCCATCCGGCCCTGGTGACTTATCAACTTTCAAGGAGTCCTGACCCTCTTGTACTTCCTCTCTCGCTATGTTCACCTTATCCAATATTTCACACCTCTCCTCTTTAACCACTACGTCCGGATCATCCCTTTGTGAATAGGAGACAAAATATTCATTTAAAAACCCTACCCACATCCTTTGCTTCTACACACAAGTTACCCTTATCATCCCTGATGGGTCCCACCTTTTCCTTAGCTATCCTCTTGTTCTTAATGTACTGATAAAACATCTTTGGGTTTTCTTTAATCTTACGAGATAATATTTTTTCATGCCCTCTCTTTGCTTTCCTTATTTCCTTTTTTACATCATCCGTGTACTTTCTATACTCCTCTTGGCTTTCTGCAGTATTTAGTTTTCTGTGACAGTCATAAGCTTTCTTTTTCTGCTTTATCTTGCCCCGTATACTTCTAGACAACCAGGGAGCTCTAAATTTGGCAGTGCCACCCTTTTTCTTTGAGGGGACATGTCTGCATTGTACCTGTAGAATTTCACTTTTCAGTGCCTCCCACTGGCTTGCCACTGATTTCTCCTCAAGTAGTTGTGTCCAGTCCACTTCTGCCAAATCACCTCTTTAGTTCTGTAAAATTTGCCTTCCCCCAATTTAAAATATTTACTCCTGATTTAACTCAGTTTTAGCATTATTATGGAAAAGGACAAACAAAAACTAGCACAACCCGTGTGCTAGTTTTTATCCCTGTAGTATATAACGAAACAAATTCTTAGAGCTAAAAATTTAAAGGCGAGACATTTCTTTGGAAGGATTTTACTCTTTTTTTCTTAAATTTGCTGCGAACATCAACTTAAATTACTCCTCAGGTGGAATGGATTTCCACATATCTACTCAATATTTGCTGGACTTTCTAACAGCACAACCCAAGTCAGAAGATACACAAACATGGGATTTTTAAACTGACTTTATTAAAAACAAGTTACATATTTAACATAGTTATGGAGTCACATTTAGTCCATTAGGATGTGGACAGGATTTGGATAGAAATACTGTACATCTTCACTAAGTAAAAAGATAAACATGATCTGGACATAAATTTGGTTCTTGGAGCTACAGGTAATGTAGATCATTCAAGGCAACATTTTGTTCCCCAGTGTGCTTGTTCTGCTAACATTCACACTTAATACAGTCACAGTGTCAAGTAGTGACAAAATAAAACAACACAAAATCACCACAATAATGTGACCTCCCCAGCCCCACACAAGTCATTTTCAAAATGTCATTGTCCCCCACTTAACAACTCGTTTGCAAAGGTTTATTATGAGACAATCTCTGCAAATATTAATTTTCAATGATAGCATGATTAATACAAAAAGGCAGTTTGTCATACTGTTTAAGGCTAAAATTCAGTTTCTCTCAAGAGTCCTAAATTCAACCTACTGTAGTGAAAATAAAGTCTTCAATTGCACCATTCAGCTACTCTGAAGGGGGTTCTGTCAAAACCCTCCCATTTGAAACTTTCGTTACCTTCTGGGAAACATCTTCAAACAGCCAACTATTAATTTTAATGGAGGTTATTTCCTCAGTCTCCAATGAGGGTGAAGATTTAGAATTTTAAAATACAAGACAAGGACAAGACATCAGGTATTTACATTAAAAAAAGACGAGCAGCAACATTTCATTTTTGCCATACAAAAGTGAAGTGTAATGAAGAATTACTTGTACATGCATTCAGTTGGAAAGGTTGAGCAAGGCACATGAATGATTTTTACAGGTGGGATTTGTAGAAATGGTGCACCATTTCTCTTCCTGTTGGAGGGGAATCCTTTTGCTTGGATCTAAACTTCAGCTCGTCAAATTAAATCTACATTTTTTCAGCTCAGTCCTCTTTAAAAGTTCAAGGTAGTCGACATCCAATGGAACATACGCAATTTAAAAAAAAAAATTAGGCAAGTTGATCTGATTTGAATCCACAGGAGACTGAAATGTGCCACAACGTAGATCTGAATTTGGATGGTTAAAGACTACAGCCTGAAGAACCTCACAGAAAGAGACATCTATTTAAATAAACCACATGGAAGTTTCCACAATGTACATTAAGCTGCATTATATGCAACATCTCAATATTTCGGCAGAAGGGAATAAAGCAGCAAAAGAGCTATAGACTTCTCACATCAGCACAGTTGAAGAGGCATTTTACATAAATTGTTTTGCTGTTGATTAGGACAACCCTAGTTAAGTGAGACATTTTAAAGGAACAAACTACTGCATGGTCAGTTTGTGCAAATGGGTCTGATTCGGAGGTCCCCACGGTTACACAGGGCAAAACTGCAAGCTTGCAGCAACTATGCTAGTGCATAAACATTTACAGGCGAGCAGGCTGGAGTGAAGGCTCCTACCTGCCAGCATTGTATCCGGTTTGAACTCTGCTGCAAAGGAAGACACGTTGATGTGGATAAATACAAAGCCTGTCCAGTTTTCTGCAGTGAACAATTCTGCGTTTCCACGGTGATCTGCAAGTCTTGCACACGGAGCAGCAACAAGTGCAAATGTTGCCAAGGAGAACAGCCGACATTTATGAGAACTGAGCATCTTGTGCAAGGCTGTGGTAAAAGGACAGATTTTGAAGCAAAGAAGGTGCAATGAACCATTCTGGTGCAGCAGCAAATACAGTTTAAAGTATCAGCACATCTTCCCTGGACTTCCTTTACATCTTTACTGACTCTTGGAAACAAATGCACACATATCCCTCAGTTAAAACTCATTATGCTGAGTATTTCAATTGCATTTCTGTAGCTGGACAATCATCCCGCAGCTTATTTTTGTTGGGGGTGGGGGGAGGGGGGGGGGGGGGGGAGTCAACCCTAAAACGTTTCAGTCATATGTGTAAATCTCAGTGAAAAAGGGAACATGTGGTTTTCCATGAAATTGCCCATCACTCAGTGCCTCTTCACAAGTGGCGAATCTCAGCAAAAAAAAACGTACCCTCCAGGTGAGACCCACTTGCACTCATCTTTGATGTGCCTTTTCAATTATAACTGGTCGCTTTTATATTTAAAAAGCTTTGAACACTTAATTTTTAATTGGTTACATTTTACTTTTCTACATTGAGACAGTGCCCTTGACTGGAACATAGAAACACCTGAAAGCAAGATGGGAAAAAAAAAGCACGAGAAACCCACATTTCATTGAATAGCCAAAATCTTTTAAATTTTGCTAACAGTAATACTTAAATATGAGACTGCAAAGTCACAATATCCCTCAGCTCAGATTTGGACCTATATTAAAACGTACAACAGTACAAGATCTACAATTGAATTCATAATTCCACCCTAACCATTTTGCTGTTCATCATCCACTTCAGGGCACGACTAGCAGCTTCACCTTTCACACAATTGTGATTTCACGACCCATGTGTGAAATGGTGAGTGGTCGTGCAAGCCTTTTTATGTGTTCATTTTGTACCCGTGCTTGCACTTGTATGGAATTATGTTTGCCTGCAGTGGTCATTAGTTCTGGATCTTCTACAGTGGTGTTAACCACAGTAACCCCAGAGGCTGCATTACCAGAAATTAACAGTCTCCTTCACAGATCACAGCACACAGTGGGGTGGTTAGGTACAAAACTGAAACTTCAATTGGAAAAAAAAAATTACTGCAACTTCCAGATTAAAATTTGAACTACAGAATTAGAGGTTACCGAAACAGTATTTTCAAAATTTGAATCTTTATTCTACGTGTACTATACAAAAAGGGGCACTAAACCACTTTCATCTTTTTCCATTCATCTTAAAGCAGCCCAGTAACGTGCAATAACAGCAATTAATACCCTAGTGACTAATCTGATTTGTGCTGTTCCCCAGGAAAAGTTATGTGCCTCTGAGCAAGTCAGTGAACTTAGCACCTTTAATTCAATTTAGACCTTGCAGCCGCGACAGAGAAAGGCACCAATTCTAGTTTGCAAGCAGTGAAGTGCTTCAATATTTTCTTTTGGCGCATACAATTTCCCACCATTCTTTAATCTGTGATATTCAAAAATAGATATAAAATGAAAGCAACATTAAGTGCATGCAACCCTTTCTTTTTGTGTGAGATTTCATCAAACAGATTGGTCCACTGGTGATGTGCATCTGCTCGAATTTGCATTTGTCCACAGTTAAATTCTTCTTTTCAAGTAAAAAAAAAATTGCAGGAGTCTGGGTTAGGCTTTTCTTTGCAACTTGTTCTACTTTCCACACACTTTTTGTGAGGCGTGGGGCTTACCCATTGGACGCAGCAGTCAGTTTATACCAGTTAACCGTTTCCTTGCTTAAGTCAAACTCTTTCAGAGTTAACGTAATGCCACCCAGGTAAACATTTTCTCGTAATGACTCTGCGCTTAACACACTCAGCTGCAACTCCCTCTGTTTGAGTGATTCTTTACTGTATCCACTGTACACCAACTAAAGGAGAGACAAAAAACATTCTTTATAAAACTGGAATTGCACATTTCAAGTACACCTTAATATCTCCATATTCTGTGCCCATCAGCTAGTTGCAGGTTCTCTGTTTGGGAATCTTACAAGTGAACTGAAGAATGTTTCTCAAAAAAGGAATAGGTTGCAAGATGTTCCTTGGGACTTCCATTACGTGCACAGCTCTCTCCTTATGCAAGAAGTTTATTAGGATAGGTCGCCAATGACCTCAGTACAGCTGGAGGCCACCATGTACGCAAGGTGTAACTTTATTTTGCAGGGGCCATATGAGGGGAGTCCAACCCATGGCCAGTCGCACCAATCAATCAAAGTCTATTGAGTTTAGTTACAGCTGACTGGTGCTGTGATTATTAATGATGAGCAATCAAGTTGAGTTCATAGGCCAGAGATCGTTATTTTGGGTACACTTTCAAAAAGTCCATTTACAATGAGAAATCAATTTTCATTTACATAGTGGCTTAGTGTAAAAAATACCTCGAGGCTTTCTACAAGTGAGGGAGAGGAGATGCCGGTGATGGACTGGGGTGGACAAATGTCAGGAGTCGCACACCACCAGGTTATAGTCCAACAGCTTTATTTGAAATCACAAGCTTTCGGAGCTTTGCTCCTTCGTCAGGAGCAAAGCTCCGAAAGCTTGTGATTTCAAATAAAGCTGTTGGACTATAACCTGGTGTTGTGCGACTCCTTACAATTCTACAAGTGAGGGAGAGGAACAGCTAGTGAATAAACATAAAACCTTGGGGCCGAAACTCTGATGCAAGAGTGGCGGAGTGGAACGCATGGCTGCCCAAAAGGAAGGGAGTGCACCATGTCCTAAATTGTGGGGACAGGTCATTAGTATGTTTAGGTGGGTGGCCCATGTTTGTAAGGCTGCAGAGGTGCCTGCTGTGTTCCACTTGCCAGTGCCTAGCCACTCCTCCATGTCACCACCCCTCACTTCCCCCCCTCTCTCCCCACCCCGCACCCGAGGTGCGCTAAAGGATTTTTGATTGCAATGGGAGCTGTAACCCTTGACAGTATAAGATCGTGAATCCCCTCTGGGATTGATCACCTGACTTTTGTTAAGGTCTGGGGCACAGTCAAGGTGTCACTGGAGCCGAGAAACACAAGACTTTTTAAGGGCATAAAGGGTTTGAGAACCTTCTGTAATGCGAAGTGATTTATTTCCAAGTGAATTCTTTAAACCATTTTAGCAATTGGTATTAAATAATCTGAAAATAAAAAGCTGGTACCAGTAAAAGTGACCATGAAGCTGTGGGATTGTCATAAAAACCCAACTGGTTCCCTAATGTTGTTAAGGGAAGGAAACCTGCCATCCTTACCCTTCTCAAAGGGCAGCTAGAGATGGGGAATAAATACCAGCCTTGTTTGCAATGCCCACATCCCAAGAATGAATAAAAAAGAAAATGGGCCGCATCGTACAGTAAAAATAATGGTGAGGCTAACAGGGCTCAGTGTTATTTATGTGCAAATTGGAAAGCAACTTCTTGTGACCGCACATGCTCAGTTAAACATGGAAAATCCGGAAGATGCAATGCTCCTCCAAAAGCTGCACGAAAATGGCATCTCGCTGTCTGGCTCCCTGTTCAAATGCGTTGAACTCACCAAAAAAAAGTCAAGTCATTTCAAGTCTAAGTTCCATTTTAACGGCGTGGTAAATGTTAATTACTGCCAAACAACCTGTCTAGCACTGAAAATTAACTTTTACAAGTGTGGAGTCTCATTCCATCAGATTTTAATTGTTGTTGGAGATTTTTTTTTAAAATGTACTTTTTAAAAAAAAAACTTTTGCTTTGTCTTTTTTATCTCTCTCAATCCAATCTTTGTTTCCTTCTCTATTTCGCTTTCTGTACCTGATTTGACAGTGAATTCACTATTCTAACTCGATGCTATTAACGATTCGTCAATCTGATTGGTTATGGAGACACACAGCTGCTTGCCCTGTTCAAACAGGTTCCAGATGCCCTGTAGAGGGCACAGTGTTGAACAGCTGTCCCGTTGACAGTAACTTGCCGTGTAAAAACTCAAAGTTTATGGGCATTTGCAAGTCTAACCAATGGATGGCGCCACTAGACTGCCACTCACAGCAAAATCTGGCCTATTGTATTTTTTAAAAAATGGGATGCTGCAGATGTGCCACTGTAAAAGGGCTGGATTGGCCTAAATCCATAACACAAGCTGTATGAGAAAGTGTAAATAAGTTAGGAGTCTATTAAATATGAAGTCAGTTGTAAATGAGTTAAGAACTAAAGATTAGGTGACAGAACCAGGCAGTGGGCAAAGTATAATGAAAACTATTGACCCTTCTAACATAACAATGTGGTCAGATGACAGGAAAGCTGTAAACACTTCAGAAACTGCTACAATAGCTTGTTTGGAGAACCTTCCTCAAACATTGCAGCAGCCGCAGGGTTCTCTTTTGCACTTCCCTTTTCTTAGCCCCTCCCATGCAAGACAGTACGTGCAGAATTGTACACTCCTCAGGTAGGAATACGGTATAAAATGCTTGGCTTTCAGCCATCAGGTTTGCAGTCGGAACTGAGACCAGGCTAGATACTTCCAGGGGATGTGAATGCTGGCTGGAGCCTAACCCTGTGGAGCCTCGGGAACTGGGTAGAACCCAGCCCCTCGCCACCTGACCAACTGAGCGGGTAATATGTTTGCCTACTTGGGTTGTTAGTTACTGCTTAGCTATCATTGTATTGCAAATCAATCTGTTAATTTAATAAATCTGTTCTTCACCAATATGGAATCAAGTCGAATCATTGGATAAAGAAGGGGTATTCTCCTAGGTGAAATACACTTCTTACAGCTGGCATAAATCAACGAATTCAAACCAAGAGTGGAACTGCAGGCACTATGATGGACTAAGACTGAACAGGGATGCTCCATTCAGTTAGACAAAGGCACACAATTTACCAATAGCATCACTAGCTGCAGAGAGAAGCCTTGTCCGGCATGCAGGGAGTGGGAGACCAGCCAGCAAATTTCATTTTAAGGGAAGTGATTTGTCCCGGCAAAGGATTTCCAATTGGTGAGAAACCAGCATTTTCACCCCCGGCAGACATCATTTGCAAAACTGCTGGCCTCAGACAGTAAATTACACTACTTGAACTAAGGTCAGATAGCCACAAGGTGTTATCTCACGCTAAGTCACTTGCTCAAATTATGTGAAATTCTCAGGATCTTTGCTTTTGTTACTGCCAAACTCGACTATTTTTTTTATTCATTCATGGGATGTGGGTGTCGCTGGCGGGGCCGGTATTTATTGCCCATCCCTAATTGCCCTTGAGAAGGTGGCGGTGAGCCGCCTTCTTGAACCGCTGCAGTCCGTGTGGTGAAGGTTCTCCCTCAGTGCTGTTAGGAAGGGAGTTCCAGGATTTTGACCCAGCGACGATGAAGGAACGGCGATATATTTTCAAGTCGGGATCGTGTGCGACTTGGAGGGGAACGTGCAGGTGGTGTTGTTCCCATGTACCTGCTGCTCTTGTCCTTCTAGGTGGTGGAGGTCGCGGGTTTGGGAGGTGCTGTTGAAGAAGCCTTGGCGAGTTGCTGCAGTGAATCCTGTGGATGGTACACACTGCAGCCAGAGTGTGCCGGTGGTGAAGGGAGTGAATGTTTGGGGTGGTGGATGGGGTGCCAATCAAGCGGGCTGCTTTGTCCTGGATGGTGTCGAGCTTCTTGAGTGTTGATGGAGTTGCACTCATCCAGGCAAGTGGAGAGTATTCCATCACACTCCTGACTTGTGCCTTGTAGATGGTGGAAAGGCTTTGGGGAGTCAGGAGGTGTGTCACTCGCCGCAGAATACCCAGCCTCTGATCTGCTCTTGGAGCCACAGTATTTATATGGCTGGTCCAGTTAAGTTTCTGGTCAATGGTGACCCCCAGGATGTTGATGGTGGGGGATTCGGTGATGGTAATACCGTTGAATGTCAAGGGGAGGTGGTTAGACTCTCTCTTGTTGGAAATGTTAATTGCCTGGCACTTGTCTGGCACGAATGTTACTTGCCACTTATCAGCCTAAGCCTGGATGTTTGTCCAGGTCTTGCTGCATGTGGGCTCGGACTGCTTCATTATTTGAGGGGTTGCGAATGGAACTGAACATGCCCATTTCTGACCTTATGATAGCGGGAAGGTCATTGGTGAAGCAGCTAAAGATGGTTGGGCCTCGGACACTGCCGAAGAACTCCTGCAGCAATGCCCTGGGGCTGAGATGATTGGCCTGCAACAACCACTACCATCTTCCTTTGTGCTAGGTGTGACTTCAGCCACTGGAGAGTTTTCCCCGATTCCCATTGACTTCAATTCCAATGCTCTCCTGGCCGACCTCCCATCTTCCATCCTCCGAGCTCATCCAAAACTCTGCTGCCCGTATCCTGACTCGCACCAAGTCCCGTTCACCCATCACCCGTGCTCGCTGACCTACCATGGGTCCTGGTCCAGCAATGCCTCAAATTTAAAATTCTCATCCATGTGTTCAAATCCCTCCATGGCCTGGGTCCTCCCAATCTCTGTAATCACCTCCAACTCTGCAACCCATCGAGAACTCTGCATTCCTCCATTTCTGGCCTCCTGTGCATTCCCGATTTCCTCCGCCCTACCATCGACGGCCATGCCTTCAGTTGTCTCAGCCCTGAGCTCTAGAATTCCCTCCCTAAACCCTTCTACCTCTCCTCCTTTAAGACATTCGTTAAAACCTACCCATTTGACCAAGTTTTTGGTCACCTGTCCTAATATCTCCTAATGTGGCTTGGTGTCAAACTTTGTGTGGTAACGCTCCTGTGAAGCGCCTTGGGACGTTTTGCTATGTTAAAGGCGCTATATAAATGCAAGTTGTTCTTGTTAGTGTTATCGTCCTTGCACAGATCTCCTATGATTCTGTATTCGGCACTTAGAAATACCATTTCAATTACTGTTCTTCAGAACCTGCAGGCTTTGAGCCATCAACGTATTCAAACAGAGGTCAAAAGGCAAACCTTTTAAAAGGGACTGTCTAGATTATCTCAGGACTGAAGCTTTTGGAAGCACCAATATACAAAATGCTGATACTCACCATTTCATTGTAGGTTGGGTTTTGAGTTTTCCTTGATACCTTGGTTTTGTGCTTGGTTATTTTGTGTGGATCAGGAAGCAAATAGGTTTTTACATAAGGGTTTGGATCTGCTCCATCCTCAGTTACCTATAAAATATAATTACCAAAAAAGATACCAAGCAAAATACTAAATGTTTTGTCAGTTAAATGCTAGTACGAAACTGCATGCTTAATGCTTGCAATGACATTACGCAGTGCATTCCTGATAAGTCACTTTGTTGTTGAAAAAAAATGCAATTGACCAACAAGGTTTTCATTTCTAAAATATTTTAAAAGGCAGGAATAAAGAAAAAGCAAGAGTCATTTTGTGTCTAATGGAGAGCGAGAGCAAAATCAAGTGTGCGAGGTGAGTGAATGGAGTGAAAGCATGAGTGTAAGTTCGAGGTGAGTGAAAAGAGACAGCAAAGGTGCGCGTGACGAGTGGAAAAGGCAAGATCGCAAATGAGAGCAAGTGCGAGCACGAAAGTGAGCGCTCCAATGTTATTTGGTTGGCCTCAAGGGACCCAAGGACAAAAATCATGTGATTATCACATATGTACCAAGGGAAGAGGTGAGAGGGCCCTGCTGGGAGGCTAGTGCTCAGCTCTGAGCATGACTGTTACTTACCAGGTCTCTGATGTGCATTACCATGATGAATAGCGTACTGTTTCTGTATGAAATAGACAGCTTAACTTCTCCTCCCACTTGACCTGTGGTGGGACTTGGTGGAACAATTTCTGAGGAGATATCAATTACAAAATATGCAAATTACAAATGGGGAAAAAGCCCCACTGTAAATACATACTGAACTAATTAATCACAAAACATCGGGCCATAATTTACTGTAAGCAGTGAACAAACTACACCCGTTTGTTAGACTTGCACTTGTCCATAGACATTCCAATAGGTTTTGCACAGCAAGTTGCTGTCAGCGGGAGAGCCAAACAGGGCATCTGGGAGCTGTGTGAACAGGGCAAGCAACTGTGTGTCTCCTTAACCAATCAGATTGAACAATCGTTAATGAGCAGTGCAGAATCTGAACCAGGAAGTGTAAGTTAGAATAGTGAATTCAATGTCAATTCATGTATAGAAAGCAAAATAAAAAGGGAGGGAAAGAAAGATTGGATTGAGAGAGATAAAAGAGACACAAAGAAAAAGTTTTGAATAACCTTCTTTAAATTAAAAAAAATCTCCAACAACAATTAAAGCTGAAGGAATGAGATGCCATATTGGTAAAAGTTAATTTCCAGTGCCAGAGAGGTTGTTTGGCAGTAATTAAGACTTATCACTCTGTTAGAAGGGTGCATAAACTGGAAAGGACAAGCCCTAACATTGTGTGGCGAGTTTAGTCAGTATCTACGACAACAGTGCAGGAACTTCATGTGCTCAATACATTTGAATGGGGAGTCAGTCGGCGAGATGCTGTTTTTGTGCAGCTTATGGAGGAGCGGCCCATCTCAGAGAGCAACTTTTGGATTTTCATGTTTAATGGCTCATCTCTGCACGCCTGAAGTTGCTGTGCGATTTGTGCATAAATAATGGTGAGCACTGTTAGTAAAATCTGGCCTATCACCTTTAAACAAGATTGGCTACCCATAACCAGAGGATCCTGCAAGTCAAGTTTGTGTCGAAATAAAATCATTCACTGTTTTGGTTCAGAATAAAATTCCCTTTTGACCTAAAGAAATCTTAATGGGGCTTCGCTAAATGACTCAAACTGAACCGGACAGAGACTTGGAAAACTGCAAGTTATATCCTTAGCCTGTGCTCAGTTATCTGATCTCAACTGGGGAGGCAGGAGAGCAAAATTGGTGTCTGCATCCTGGGGAAGTGGTGAGGGAGAGAGAAAAAAGTAGTAAGAGAAGATAGGAGGAGGAGGAGGAAAGAAACAATAGTCAGCCATGGATCCTGCTCCTGATCACTCTCTTGTAACCTGCCCTGGATTCTGTTTGTGTCAATACTGGTCAAGGATAGGACTGGGTTAGCAGTGATGCTCATGTCAAATGGCCTGTTAAAACTCACTGTATGGGCTTAAAGAGTTTTGCCAGTTGGGTGAAGTGCTGTGCAGGTTACAAGAGCGTGCTCAGGGAAATGTACCCCAGCTTGGGCTATTGCCTGCAGGAGAACGGGCTGAAAATTGCTCAAAAAAATGTCAACAATTGGTATATGCTGCAGTGAATTGTGATTAAGCTGAAGTAAAAGGGGAAAAGTCAATCCCTCATTCAACAGGCTAAGCAAGATTTGGAATATGAAGAAAAGGGAATAGATTAACTCAAAAACTAAAAAAAAAACCTGGATAAACCTCACGATTCTTTTTCTCATTCCCAATTCTCCTCCTCTTCTTCCCTATCCTTTTCTGATCAGCAGTTTCGCTCCAGGTAGTTCATACCAGCCAGCATTCTTCCTAATTGAGCCGTGCAAGTACGAGTCCGAGTTTGGAGTGGAGAGGAGGGGATGAGAAGGGTCAGGGTTTCCAATGTTGACTGCAAACCATGCTAGGCAATGAGAGCAATTAGGGCAACCCATTGCTAATGTAATGAAAGCAATCTCCACTGTTTAGGATTCACCATTTTGCCTCCCTTCATTAGGCTGTAAAAGCAAAGCAGCCAGAGTTTCCCTTGAAACAAGATGGAAACAAGTCTCGGCAAAGGTTAAATAGCTCCCGTAAGATTAAAAGAAAAACAACTCTCCCTTTGGACAATTTTGCTTTACTTTTTGTTCCCATCTCTAGAGAGCAAGTGCTTTGTGACCCAAACTCCCCCTTTACTTCTGGCAACAGTTGCCAGTCTCCTATCGCCTTCAGGTTTCTGACAACATACAAAGACCCAAAAAGAGAGGAGGAGACAAATAGATATGGGAGATGGTTCATGAACTAAGTAATATGGGGGATTTAGAGTTAGTTCCAAGACTCCTTTGCAGGCTACTCATGTGCCAATTGAAGAGAGATTCTCTCAGAAATTCTGTGGAACAGAATCTAAAATGCTGTCAATCAATCATCTGGGTCAAAAGGTTACAGGAATGTAAACGCACAAGGCCAACTTTGCAATTTGAGCTTACTGCAAGAGCAGGCCTTAGTCCAACTGCAGATTTATTGACCCACATTTCTGTGGGTCTATCATGCTGTGGGTTCCTTGGAGGTCCAGTTTTTTGTATTTAGGAATGCAGCTTGACAGCAGAAGAACCAAACCTCTGAGGAAACTTCTCTAATGTAAAGTATTAAGATCTGACAACGTTGCCCATTGATTTCAGAACTGAAGGCATTATGCAGCAGTCACATTACTAAGAACACTGCTGCCTGAAGCAATTTCTAGGTGTACAAAACAAGCTCACAGCACACGATGACTGATCAGCAACCATAACGAGCTACCCAGAATGGCTAAGGTTTAACAGTGTTTCTGTTAGATGCTTCAGTTATGAATCTAGCAAACTTATGCCCTTTCATGCCCCTGTAAGATATGAAGTGGGATTTCTAAATACATCAGAAATTGTTTAACAGGTTGTAACACATTAGTGGATGTAACGACAATTTGTATGGAATTTAAAAAAAATTTAAATCAGCAAGTTCACATGTTGAGGCAAGCTATGATGCAAATGTTTAAGTTATTAAAGTTTGCATCACCAAATCTTGATAGGTGGCACAACCACACCTGAACAGAAAAACAAGGAACGCTTGTTTTGTCAGCAAAATAAAATTAGTTTTGCATTACCTGCGGGTTTCACTATTCCATCAATTCCTTCAGCCTTCTCATCCCGGCTCAGCGGGCGGAAAAAGGTGTAGATGAGATCACACTGAGGACAGTAAACAAAAATCAGTTTTTACGTTTCAGCTAAAAACATTTTATAGTGCACAGTGCGAGCGCAGCGGATACCGAGCGAGCAGACCACTAAATTTTACAATAATGTATTTGCTTAATTTAAATTGTGGAGAGAGTTATGATTCTCTTCTTCGAGCCTCTGCACTTTCCCCAATATGTTAGCTGATTATCTCTGTTCTTTAGGATCACCATCCTCAGTCATCTCAGTGATGCTCTTTAATCAACTGTCAGTCAATACACAGGAACGACTTATCTAAGAGATGGCTCAGCCATGTCATGCAGTGAATTTTGGGAGGGAATCCACATCCTACCATTTCATAGCACCAGCTTATTGTACAACTGAGTTAGATGAAGAAAACGGTTTTGAGTGCCTCTTGTATACAGGCCCAAACACAGGGCAACCTTTGAGAGCTGAAGCGTCTCAATTTTATTCCTAATTCCATTTTTTAATTCTTACCTCAGCTACTTCAGTTGAGCCATTCATCAGACACTGCACGTAATTATTGAGCTCCACCTTCCGCTTGGAGGCCACATCCTTAATGTGCGTTCGCCCAAGGACCACTTTGTTGGGGAAGCTGGAAAAACAAAGGCTTATTGTCTAACTTGCCATAAACAAAAAGGAGTTGTTCATAAATTGAACAGCATTTCTTTCTTTTTAAAAAAAAGAACCTACCCTGGAAGTTTCCACAGGGGGAAGAGGATGCCCAGTTTGTTGTGCAGTTCCTGGAATTCATCAAATGTTCTGAAGATAAATGTTGGAGCAATCTGTCCTTCCCGTAATACCCTCACCACATATATCTGTACAGTAAAAATGGCAGCGGTTAAACAATTCCTTATCCATCATCTCTTCAAGGTAGCGACTTATACTGGATACAGCTTCCAGGGTTGTAGACATTGCACCTTGCCAATTAGCAATTCCTTGCGAGTGTGAACCTCGATAATAAAAAAAACTATGACAGGGCGGCATCAGAACCAAATCTGATCCTCTCTTAATCCAACATCTACAGGCAAGTCACTAGAAAGCAAAGAGCAGCTCGGGTCCATGTCAACCTTTCCCTTCCTTAGACTGGAGAAGCTGGAGTTCAGCTCTTGTATCTTCACTGCCACTCTAGCCAGACCAGCACACTTTGGGGATGAACCTGATCCCTTTCTGGTTTGTGTGGCTCAACACCACACCACATGATTTATTTACTTAAAAAAATAACTCATCAGGAGCTCTTTGAGCCAGTTTCAGTTAAAACTACAGGATAGAACATCTGTAGCATTCTGCAAATAGCGGGGTGTTGAGTTTCCTTTTTAAAAAAAACAACAAAATCCCATTTAAAAAAAATACAAATAACCTATGACTTGATAATGAGATTACAGACACAGCATTTCTTTACTGGTTCACTACTAAAGGAATACTCCAGAGGAGGGCCCTATCCTTCAGTATTTGCAAATGAAGCCCTGCAAATTATTCTTAAGTTACACTTGAGTTTCAAAATTTACTATAAGTGTGGCTGCCTTCCTGCTCCCTCTCAACTGCCACATCAGGACCGTAACCTTGAGATTACATTTAGGATCATGATGTCACTTCTTAATGGCTCCCATCACCCCCACTGCTTAAATGAAAACAAGCGGTGGGGGATGTTGAAAGCAGAGGCTAAATGTCTAGTTTCAAAAGTGGAAAATGCGGGGACCCCGATCATAGGCCAGACATTTCAGTGTTGAGCTTTACAATTTTTTGAGCTTCTCTCATCAAAATTAGTAATGGGATATTTTCTCTCATGGAAGTTGAAGGCAAGGTCATTGTGGGGTTCTATCCTGGAGTATGTATTCCTTTAAATATTCTTAACTGACATCCTAAAAGTGAACAAGCAAAGAAATACTTCATTAGTAACCACCTTGACGAATATCATCTTCATGTCAATTGGACACACACATATATACGTGCGCAGATACACACACACGCACACACCACCCGACTTGATTAACTTAAAGGTTCTCATTCACCCTATATAGCCTTCAAGAGATACAAATAATTTCAAGAATCGCTTTTGTGCGCTGGTTCCAATATGTAATTCTGGAGAAAAAACAAGCACTATTGCCTTGAAAGTTTGTTAAGTTGCTATAGTCCTCTTAACCAATTAGATTTAACCAGCTGCTTTTACCCACGTCTCCCTACTCCCCTCCCTGAGAGCTTGTTTCGTGTACTCACTTCCAATAGTTTAACAGTTTTAAGCTGCATATTTGAGTACATAAACACACAAGCGTTATTCCCTTCTGTAGTCCTTGACCAAAATGGCAGACAGACAACCTATTACTACCCTTTACAAAAGTCATTCTTTAAAATGGCCTTGGACACGTGGAACCCAAAGCAACCCCGAGGAATGCCTTTCCTTCGTCTGCTGTCTCCCTACTGTGTCACCTCTGAGGTTGCGAACTATGTGGGGAAATTGCAGGCACAAACCTGTGTTCTATCACTGAAGTCTAAACCTGCCCCTAATGATATGAGATTACAAAATTATGTATTTCATGGAACTGAGAAACCGTGTGGTATCTGAATGTCCAAGATGGAATGACTGCGACTTTAACCAGCACGACATTAAATGTGTTAAACACTCACACTAAATGCTTGTTTTTCTCCCCCCCACTGTTTGGATCTGACACCTGGGTGTACTGGCAAATGAAAGCCATCTGTAGCATTTCAGAAGCTGAGTAATACTTACATAATATTTGTCAGGATTGTATCTCTTCTGATATGTGTAAACAGTCACTTCTTTGATTCGCCCATCTTGTTTTAAAGAATAGGTTTTAGGGGAGAACGAAAGGATAGCTTGTTCATTGGACGGTAACCCTGAAAACCGCAGTTGAGCCAAGTTGTGAATGAGAAAGTTAAACTTTGTAGCCACACTGCCTAAGCTGGACTCTATCAACCTGGAGTAGAAAAGATTAAAAAAAAACTGTCAAATTGCATCCATTTTAATTCAAGTCGAGACAGCTGGTCACATCTGTAGCATTTACTATATTCCAGGGGTATTCACTTTGAGCCAAGTGCCATAACTCCAAGAAGCGGCCTGCTGAAGGATCACGCCTACAAACACAAAGTAGCGGTAAGAGCAGTATCGAGACGAGCTGCTCGAGTGAGACCAAACTGCTACTCTCTGCCACGTCAATAGGACAGGAGCACTGTGCAGGAGTCATATTGACATACACCTTGCAAAAAAAGTCAAACTCCCAACTCCACAAAGCTTTCTGCAGCCATGTCTTCCATGGAGCCTGGAAAGCAACTGCAACTTAATCTGCAATAATCCTAACTCCGAAAAAGCAACTTCTCTTCCAATACTGCCCAGTAGAGCAGCCGGCAAATTCCTTTAAAAGTCCTGGAGAGCTCCTCCAAATAGCAAACCAATTCAAGAAAAGAAATCCCCATCCAACTCCACTTCTTGATCGATATAATTGAGCATCAACTGGTCTGAACTGGAGCAATTCCAGGAGTTCAACCAATCAATTGAGAATTGAATTGATCCCAAACTTCCATTGGCTGTTTATGGTCCCACAAGCGACTCATTCCATTTACAATAGGGAATCACAGTGGTGGAACTGGGTGATGAGATTGGGGGAAGAAAATGCAGGACACTGAGCAAGGCCCGCACAACGGAGGACAGATGCCATATAAAATTACAAGGTTGGACAGAAAACACACTAGCCCATTTAAAATTATTTTTGACAGAACAGATTTGATGCATAGTCAGCACAAAAATTTCACTTTCATTGCTGTTCAAAATGTTTTTCTTTTGCATAGTGTACAGAAATCCAAACCCCCTAAGTAATTAAATTGGGAGCATTAACCCATACTCAGTCCGTTTCAGGGTCAGGACGTCTCCCTCTCCTCTAAGGTCGATTCCTTTTAATGTGAAGTTGCTTAATTCATTTACTTTTTTTTTTAAAAAAGCACAAAATTCTGACTTTTCTGTTATTTACATTATCAGTTCAAATCACTGGATAAATTAAAAGTTTTTAAACACTAAAATATGACTTTGAATTATCAATAGTAGACTAGAAACTCCAAACCACCAGTGACCAAACTGAAGTTATAGAGCTTGAGTTTCTGTACATCTTATATGAAGGCATAGGATAAATTCAGTGTTCAATCATGTGTGTGACTCCTTATATAGTCACTTCCACCTCATTGTGCTTTAGTTTGGAGAGTTAATTTGCAGTTCACCGTACCTGGTGAAAAAGATGGTGGCTTCAGCATCAGTCGTCTGGGGCTGCAGAGCATCCTGGACATACTTCAGATCCTGCACATTAGTCAGTACTGGTAATCCAGAAGGCAGTGTCTGGAAAAAGGTCAGACGTAAACAGTAGTGGAAATGCTCACTATTTTATCACTTAAGAAAAAAAACACAATACAAATCGCCAGGACATCACCATGGAAGCTGGTCTAACAGGTATGAAACCATAGAGGCATATCAGTACCTTACACGAACCACCAGGAAAAGAAGTGACTGTAGTTATACATCGATACACAAAGGTAAAAGGAGGTGTAGAAAAAATTAAGTTGTGTTTTTCCTTCAACCGTATGATTTCCTGGTACCATAGTAAAGTCTTAACACAGAATTCAGATAACAGATCTTTAGAAAGTAGGTGCATTAAGAATCACAAGGCTGTAGTTTCTACAGAAGTCTTAAAAAGGTAACCAATGATTTAACCATCTCATTTCTTCTTCAATCCCATTAAGGGGCTAGCTTATCTTTGTTTTGATGTAGAGCCTACACCCAAAACATGAAGCCGTCTTTTCTCTTTTCAGACACTGACAGATCTGCTGTCAGTTTTTCTAGCATTTTGTTTTAATAGCTGAACTTAAGCTGGCTGCTCTATTTCACTCATTTCTTGGGAAGCTCTTGCGTAAATGAAGGACAACCATATAAAAAGTGTGCATTACCAGCGACAGGAGATTCAGGAAGTGGTTGGCATGCTTGCGGATGAGATTGTAAGACTGACAGCACAAGTCTACAAACAACTGAAAGCGGCTGGTTGGCTTCTCCCCACCGTTAATCACATAAGCCATGTCGGAGGTCAGCACAAATGGAGCTCGATCCCTGAAGGAAAAAAAAGATATGAATGAGTACCCACTTACAAAATACTACAATGTTTTGTATTTTTGTGCAACATTGTACCCCTTAACACGATGGCAGCGAACATAGCCAAGCCAGATCTTTATCTTCAATGTTATCACACGTGCACATCCTAGCAGGAATCACTGGCCGGTGATCAGGAGTGGAAACCCAGGCCGATTCGCCCTCGACATCTGCCTAAAGGAGCAGTGCGAACAAAATCAATTGTACCAGCTCTATTCAGTGTCCGAGCTGACTTTAGCTAACTCAGCCCACACTAGGGACCAAGCCACAGACCTGCATCACAACGTGCACCCTCGATGAGCCACCAATGCAGCTTGATATCAGGCCAACTAGTGCTTGATGCTAGCTCTGCGTGCCTGAAATAGATATAATTCTTAATCACCAACATCCCTTACTGTGTAAAAAAAAAATCAGAGAAAAAAGCAAATACTAAATCTAAAAAGGCTAAAAAAAACCTTCAAGTGCCTGTACCTCATTTATTTGTGATGTGGAGATGCCGGTGATGGACTGGGGTTGACAAATGTAAGGAATCTTACAACACCAGGTTATAGTCCAACTGTTTTATTTGAAAATCACAAGCTTTCGGAGGCTTTCTGACGAAGGAGAAAGCCTCCGAAAGCTTGAGATTTTCAAATAAAACAGTTGGACTATAACCTGGTGTTGTACGATTCCCTCATTTATTTGACCACTAGAGGGTGCAAAACTTAAACCAATCTTATTCACTTGAATCTTACTGACTTGAACTTGTGCTTACTCTTTGGTTTTGCTCACTTACGCAATACTTAGCACAAGATTTTAATGCAAATATAGCTATTCTGGGAATTGTTAAAAACACATTACATTCGTAAAAAAAAAATTTGAGCTGGAAAAGATTTTTTAGATTAAAATTGTAAAGAAATTCACCTTTTAAAACTTCCAAACATCTGTGCATGTCCAAGAAACTTCCCAAAATCTATATGGAACATGTGGCCGGTTGATCGGAGCATGATGTTGTCATTGTGACGATCACATATCCCTAGCACGTAGGTAGCTACGCAGCACCCCGCACAGGAATAGATGAAGTTTTCTGATGCCTGTAGAGTTGAGGGTTTAAGAAAGTTAATTTGCAGAATTATGCAAGCACACGTACTGAATAATTCACAAAATTTAAATTGTAATTCAGGTCGTCTTAACACAATAGTTGACTATTAATGCAATGACGCACACACCATCAAGGTAATGACGCACACACCATCAAGGTAATAACGCTTGCAGATCTGGGTGGTGTTGTGAGGCAAGGCCAGAACTTCTTCAACTCCAGCTCACATTTCCAAGATGTAAGTTTTTTCCCTGCCAGCTATAAGGGTTTTACACGAACTGGCTTGGAACAGTCTCAAGCCTGCTTTTAATGGTTTTGGATGCACAATATAAAGTGATTATAAGTCAGCACAATTAAGCAATCTCATTCAGCAGCCAGTCACAATTTCTGGTTGGGGCAATAATGGTACAGTAGAAGAGTTAAGGCACATTGCTGGTACAAAATAGAAAGAGTACCACTCTGCCATCTGGCAGATACTCGACTCGACCTGGCAGCATTCAATTGACAAGTCAAAAGGCGGCTAAACATTGCTCCATTACTGAGCCCTGCATTGACAGAAGTGTTGTGTTTCAGGTCAGAGGTTAAACAGAGGCTTCATCTGAACAAAGATCTCATGGCACTATCCAAACAATGGCAGGGAGTTTTCCCAGCATCCTGGCCAACATTCCTCCTTCAACCAACACCACCAGAAACAGATTAACTGGTTATTCACCTCACTGCTGCTTGGGGAGTTTGCCACCATACAAATTGACTGCTGTCTTTCCTGACATCTACATGGGTCACTAGGTTTCGAAAGAATTAATTGTACATGAAACAACTTGGGAGATTTTCAAGAGATGTGTTGAGCGTTATATAAAACTGAAAAAAATAAACCATGTGGAAATAGGCAGCTCTCTACTGCAAGCATTACTCCACCTTCTCATATTCTTCTTCAGTGGCATTGTACTTCCTCAGCCATTCTGCTAGTGGTTTGTCCTTGAAGGAGCCAGTCACTCCATACTCAACTTGGATTTTTCGAAGTGTTTCTGAAGCTGGTACAAGCTCAACCATACCTACAGACAATTGAACAGAACGTAAAAAAAGTCAGGATGAGAAAAGGCCTCTCAGTCCCTCACATCTCATCCCTCTCTCGGCATTTAACAATCATGAAAAATCTTGATTTGTATCTGTACTTCCTTGGTTGATAAATGATTCCCAACATTTATAACTGAAGAAACTTTTCCCTCCAACATCTGTTTGGAATTTACTTTTTGCAACAGTCTATTTACATCCTCTAATTGCACTTTCTGACCTGCTTTTAAGTATTTTACATACTTCAGTAAGGCCCCACTTAATCACCTTCTGTCTACATAGAATCACAGAAAGATTACAGCGCGGAACGAGGCCATTCGGCCCATGGGGGAAGCTTAAGCTTCTATAAATCGACACAAAAATGCTTTCTGGAAACTGGAGGAAGTTGTGCATGTCTCAGGGTTCAGGGGAAGTAAGCCACTCAGGCAATGCTCACATGCTTTAAAAAGGAACAAAGTCTTCATATAAAAAACAAAAAGTGTGATTTTGTTTTAATTTGAATGAGGGCTCCACAATATTTTAAGGCGTTTATCCAGTGAGTGGCTGAACTATACAGACCAGGAAGGTCCCGCATTTAATCCCTCGTCTGCTATATTAGCAGATTTCTGTGGAAAAATTGGCCCCAGTAGCCTAGGAGTGGGGGAAGAGTGAGCCCAACCAAAGAATGTGTATTTCTCAAGTAGATTGGTGTGCATTTGTTAAGTTGCCACACATCAACTGTCTTTGAAGTGAACAATGACCTCGTGACATTGAATTTACATGCTAAATCTGCACTAACATTTTTTCAGTCTCCTATGTTTTACTAGGATTTAAGTTTGTGTAAGATTCATTCCCTTCTACAGCTGTGCTAGGGGAAAGGTTTGCTCACAGAATCTCAACTGTAATTAGGAGTAAAAAAAAATGTTGGAGGTTTTATACAATTCGACGCAAGAAGTATGCAGCCTGTAGCAGTCCTTTGAAAGCCTACTTGTGCATCAATGTCATCTGCACAACCCAACTATGACATACCTCTGTCCTTCCCTGTGGAGATGCATTTGAAGATGACCATGCGCAAGTCCAACCCTTCCTGAAGCCAAATTTTGTCCATAATCTTGATCATTTGCAGTGCCAGCATGTCCTGTCGCAAATCTTCCCCAATCTGGGTGCAAGGGAAAATACTGAATCAACGTATGCTTCATTTACAGAGGAAAATTGTAAGCCTATAGATCAGCATTATTCAATTACTATAGAACTAACATTTATAAACGTGTGTTGGATTAAGCAGAAAGCTGGTATGGAGGCTATAGCATATAAAACTTGATAATGAGCACCTACTTAAATAAAAATGGAGCAGATTCATAGGCCTTTAGCTTCATATTGCGTTCACACCATTATCTGTCAGTACCAAACTTACAAAACTATTTCTCATGTATATGGGCTAGAGATTGGCAGGTTACAGAGGTAGACCAGCAACACAGAAATGAGCTTCCAGCACCATGGCACTTAAAATAGGGAAGCAAGAATAGTTTAAAAATGGTTGGGAAATGCAATTAATGACCTCGGTTAATGATGGGTGAAACAACAGCAATCCTAATCGGTGCATTTGTTTTCACTGACTTAAAGTGCAAGCCGCCACATCCTTCAGCTTCCTATTTCCTTCCACCCAGAATTTCAATAGGAGCAGGTCCCATTGTAAATGCCAACATACCTTAAACATAACATTGATTTCATCTCCCAAGGGGTCCGCATTCACCAGTGTTACCTTCAGTGGAACTGCATTGGAACTGAAGAAGGAACAAGCCTATAATCAAAAGAGACACACAGTCAGAAAAGAGGAAGTCATATTAATAACCAAAACCTTGAGGGAGATTATTTGGCACATTGCAGAACACAAAGCTAATTACACATGAGTTAAAGGTCTCTTCTGAAAGGCAGCAGCTCAGACAACGCAGCACTCCATCAGTGTGGGACTGAAGTGTCATTAGAGAATAGGTGCCCTCGCTCATAATGGGGCTTCAAACCACAATTTTTGGACTCAGTTGAGATTGCTACCAACTGAGCCAAGCAGCTAGATGAAACAGGTCCTCTTAAGGTTGAGGAATGGCATGTGGTGTAGATTAGTTAAAAGTGAGCAGGAAAAACGATCTGGTGGACAGGTGGGTGGAAAGTTACAGAACAAACACAAACTCGACTGCAGTACATACAAGGTGTTGAGAACCAGCACTAAATACTGCAAATCTTAAAAGATGACAAGCTACGTTCAGGTTTGGTTTTGTACATGGTGCACAATATAAGCTAAACATCTAGCCATGCATTGGTTGCAGAAGGTTGCCAAATTACTACAAAACAGCACACGAGTGGGCATCATGCACTATGTGCAGATTAGTACGATCCATGTCAAGGTGTAGCTTAGACGTAGGATTTTAACTGTAATCGACTTTGGGAAGATATCGCTTATGCAGCTTTTGCTTCCCCCAGTACCACTGAATTAAAATAAAAAAAATTAAGTTTTTTCAAATAATATGACAAGAATTTGGATTTCATTCAATGCTTTAAAATTTTCAGCAAAATATTATGTAGATTATATGGCAGAAAAAGGCAACACTTGGAAACAATCATTGCTTAAGAGGGTTAATCACAAGTACGCTAAACTGAAATGCCAATACCTGACCCCCAGTTAAAAAGTAGGAAGCAATTCATTACCTTGCAACTTTGATAAGATAACAGATCAAAAGCAAACTTATAGAAACTGGACGACTAAGTGCGAGAGAATGTCAGCAAGACTAAAAATAACCTTCAAATTCAAATTGTAAACAATTTTACAACACCAAGTTATAGTCCAGCAATTTTATTTTAAATTCACAAGCTTTCGGAGGCTTCCTCCTTCCTCAGGTGAATGTTGTGGAAATTCAAGGCAAATGTTTCCATGCAGCTACCAGAATCATCACAGTTACTATCATAGTATAATACAGCACAGGAGGCGGCCATTTGGCCCATTGTGCCTGTGCCAGCTCTTTCCAATTAGTCCCACTCCTCTGCTTTTTCCCCATCGCACGGTAAATTTTTTCCCTTCAAGTATTTATCCAACTCCCTTTTGAAAATTACTATTGAATCTGCTTCCACCACCCTTTCAGGCAGTGCATTCCAGATCATAACAACTCGCTGCATAAAAAAATGCTTCCTCATGTCACCTCTGGTTCTTTTGCCAATCACCTCAAATCTGTGTCCTCCGGTTACCGACCCTCTGCCACTGGAAACAGTTTCTCCTTATTTACTCTATCAAAACCCTTCATGATTTTGAACTCTTCTATCAAATCTCCCCATAACCTTCTCTGCTCCAAGGAGAACAACCTCAGCTTCTCCAGTCTCCCGGCATAACTGAAGTCCCTCATCTCTGGCACCATGCTAGTAAATCTCTTCTGTGCCCTCTCTAAGGCCTTGACTTCCTCCTAAAGTGTTGTGTTCAGAACTGAATACAATACTTCAGCTGAGACCTAACCATTGTTTTATAAAGGTTTAGCATAACTTCCCTGCTTTTGTACTCTATGCCTCTATTGCTAATGCCCAAGATCCCTTATGCTTTTTAACAGCCATTTCAACTTGTCCTGCCACCTTCAAAGGTTTGTGTATACACCCCCAGATCTCTGTTCTTGCACTCTCTTTAAAATTATACCATTTAGTTTATATTGCTTCTCCTCATTCTTCCTACCAAAATGTATCACTTCACACTTCTCTCTGTTAAATTTCATCTGCCATGTGACTGCCCATTTCACCAGTCTGTCTATGTTCCTGAAGTCTGTTACTATCCTTCACATTGTTTACCACAATTCAGTGTTTTGTGTCATCTGCAAACTTTGAAACTATACCCTGTATACACAAGTCCAGGTCAATAATATATATCTGCTTTCTGCCCCTTAACCAATTTTGTATCCACGCTACCACTGACCCTTTAATCCCATATTCCGTAAGGAGAACATAAAACTATGTTCAAATTCCATTAAAAGGAAGTTTTGATGAGTTATTCGATTTCTGCATACCTTAACATTTAATTCTTTTGCTACTAGGCTTGGATTGAGGGGCAGGCGACACTTATTTTTGAAGAATGATTGAACACGATCCATGCCTTCCTGAAGGACAACCTAAAACGAAATGAAAAATGCTAGTATTTAGTAATGATGTGAAGTTGCTTCACCCATTGCTGCTTTCAAGGATTAATATTCCTACAGAGCACAGAATGAAAACCATGTAACACCATCACTGGTTTGGTGCATTTTATAGTTGTAGAAGTACGGGTGAGAAAAGAATGAATAATGTGCAAAAAAGTAGGCACGAGTCTAAAGCAGATTTCCCCATTTTGTACACACACCAGTGAATGCTGTAAAAGTATTCTCCATAGACTTGCATTTTTGCAAGCAAATTAGTGTTGTTGAATATTCAACACAAAGCCAATGGTCTCTGGGGCCTGGAGGGAGGGTACAGATGGTCACGACGAAGGTTAGCAGCAAAAAGAAAAGGGAAGCTTCCAGGTCACAGCAAGGAAATAGTTTTATAGCCCAAATGTAAATAAGAGCTTTAACAATGGGTGAGGGCACGTGGTCTTTCTTTGTTGCAAGGGCCAGCTCACACAGTAAAACAATGCATAAAAGCCAACAAACATTTTTCCCGGCAGCAAAACACTTATTGGCTCAAATCAGGACTGTCAACTTGTAGCATGTGATCAAACAGTCTAACATAAGGCTCAAGGGAAAAAAAATATTGTATCTGTTTAAAAAGTGCAACAGCGGAAAAAACAGGAAAGAACTGAGTAGAAATAAAAATGCTCTGCAACTTAGATTTTATCAAAATATAATGAGGGAAAGATAGGTAGGAATTCCATATTTTGCTCTTGCAAAAGACATACCATTTATGTTAGTTCTTACAGAATACATGCTAGGACATGAGGTCTGGAAAGTAATGATCAGCTGTTCCAGAAATGGTCATCTGCAAATAGACTCTGTTCAGGCTGGTTATCTGTATGAAAGATTAAACAATTTTTTTTTTGGGGGGGGGGGCGGGGAGGTGCAGAGAAGAGAAAAAGAGGGGGGGTGGGGAAGCATGTGACAGGTGTAAATACAAAGAGTACTTCTTAAGATTCATACTATAGCAGCCTTATAGCTCACCTTCGCAATAATCCAGGCTGGTGAACTCAACACATAATACACCTGTCGAGACATGTACTGTATTTTGAATATTTGTTGATCTGTTGATATTGATGCCATACCTGCCTTGCTGATCCACTGACTTGGCGCACTTTTTCTGCTACCACTCCCAGCTTCTGTACCAGCCTGGTCTGTTTTTCAAACTCCTGTCGCAAGCCTTTCCCACACACACATAGCAGGGCACCCAAAAGGAGTTCATAGCGCATCCCAAAATATGGATCATGAAGTGCATCTTTCAGCAGCCTATAAAAAGAGTGGAATTAAATAAGCAAATAAGGACCTTTTGAGGTACAATAATACAAACCGTCCCAACAAGGTAATGTCACTACAAGCCCCAAGTAGCTCGTTAGCAGAGTTGGTTTGCTAAGTTATGGTGCAGAGTTTGTATCGCTCAGCTACTCACTCAATAAACTTGCAGATCCAACAGGCTAATCACTGACCTAATAAACGATCACCTGTTCAGTATTGTACTTCAAATTTTACAATGTTAAATGCAAACACAAAGAACATATATATTTAACAGCTCGCTAGGGTTTACGATTGTTCCCAATGGACTGGAGGGCGCCAATATTAAAAAAAGGGCGACAAGTTAGAAGTGGGAAGTTACAGGCAAGTTATAGGCAAATTGCTAGAAGGAATTAGAGGTACACTGTACTGCCATCTTGACAGAGATGGGACTATTAGAGACTATCAAAATGGCTTCAGGAACAGAAGGTTATGTTTTACCACCCAAAGGAAGTTACTAGAGTGGTGGATGCAGCTAGCCTGGTTGAGATCATCTACCTTGATTTTCAAAAGGCTTTTGACAAGATGCCACGCAGTCGGCTACTGAATTAGAGAGAGCCTTGTGGGATTGGCAGGCTGTTCCTGGGGTGGATAAGTAATTGGTTGCATTTGCGTAGGCAGCAGGTTGTTATTAATGGCAGCAGTTCTACATTTTTTTTTGAATTCGTTCATGGGATGTGGGCGTCACTGGCAAGGCCAGCATTTATTGCCCATCCCTAATTGCCTTTGAGAAGGTGGTGGCGAGCCGCCTTCTTGAACCGCTGCAGTCTGTGTGAAGGTTCTCCCACAGTGCTGTTAGGTAGGGAGTTCCAGGATTTTGACCCAGCTACGATGAAGGAACGGCGATATATTTCCAAGTCGGGATGGTGCGTGACTTGGAGGGGAAGGTGCAGGTGATGTTGTTCCCATGTGCCTGCTGCTCTTGTCCTTCTAGGTGGGAGAGGTTGCGGATTTGGGAGGTACTGTCGAAGAAGCTTTGGCAAGTTGCTGCAGTGCATCCTGCAGATGGTACACACTGCAGCCATGGTGCGCCGGTGGTGAAGGGAGTGAATGTTTAGGGTGGTGGATGGGGTGCCAATCAAGCGGGCTGCTTTGTCCTGGATAGTGTCGAGCTTCTTGAGTGTTGTTGGAGCTGCACTCATCCAGGCATGTGGACAGTATTCCATCAAAATCCTGACTTGTGCCTTATAGATGGTGGAAAGGCTTTGGGGAGTCAGGTGGTGAGTCACTCGCCGCAGAATGCCCAGCCTCTGACCTGCGCTTTTAGCCACAGTATTTATGTGGCTGGTCCAGTTAAGTTTCTGGTCAATGGTGACCCCTAGGATGTTGATCGTGGGGGATTCGGCGATGGTAATGCCGTTGAATGTCAAGGGGAGGTAGTTAGACTCTTTCTTGTTGGAGACATTGCCTGGCATTTGTCTGGCACGAATGTTACTTGCCACTTATCAGCCCAAACCTGGATGTTGTCCAGGTCTTGCTGCATGTGGGCATGGACTGCTTCATTATATGAATCCCTAAGGTTCACAACCACTCCACGAAGCTCTAGCAAAAGCTAAGAGTATTTGCACGTATTGTTAGGACTATCCAATACAAAACAAAAAACACCTTACTGTCCTTGTACAAGACCTTGATTAGGCCTCATCTAGAACACTGACTTGCTTTGGTCCCCTCACAGGGTGGGTGAACGAGGCCCTGGGAAAAGTTCAGAGGAGGGCCACTGCATTGATACCCATTTAAAGGCCCTTAGTCACTACTATAAATTTTGCAGCTTTCTGAATGTCCTTATTTTCACTTATCCTTTTTTTCTTCTCTTCCTAATTGCCCTATTTATTGCTGTAACCACCAACGGGTGGTGAGAAGCAGAGCGTCAGGAGTCAAATCAGTGGGGGTGAGACAGCACATCAGGAGTCAAATCGGTGGGAAGGGGCAGCAATGTTGGGTCTCAGATGGGCTTTAATTGCTCTTACTGCATTTCCTTTTCCTTCTGTGAATTTTCAGATTTGACAAAAGACCAACAGCAAGCTTCAGTTAAACTCCTTTTATACAGTTGCTATTTTAATTTGGATTCCAGGAGCCTGGCATCCATGAGCTAGCTCATGGCATTTATACCACTAAACCCAGCTTCCTTATCGTGGCAGATGTCATAGTTTTTGTGAGGTTATGAGTCTGCCACTGGAATAAGGAAGCTGGATTTAGCAGTGTAAACAACAGGAGCTGGCTAATGTATTCCAGTTCTCAAGAATCCGAATTTATAGCACCAGTAAAAAAGCAGGTATAGACTGTTGGAAAATACCAGTCTTTGCTTTGCAGACACTACAACTGTGAAATGAAACCTATTTATATTCTACAGATTATTGGTTCTATACCCCTTATCATAGTCCATTGCTTTAACACAATAGAATTTCACAGCGCCTTCCCATGGTGAAACAACAGACCATGATATAGTACTCAAGGCATAGTACTCTTAATCCAAATCAACACAACTAAGCCCCATTGATCAATAAAGCGATTTTAATAAGGAGTTTAGCAGGAGGTTTGATGCTGCTAGTCCTGAGGCGTGGGTTTTCGGCAGCTCGTGGCAACCCCAAATTAAACTTGGCAGATTCACACTTAGTATGCCGCTGGGAAGGACTAATTTAAAATGAAAACAGATCTTACCAGATTAAACAAATGCAGCAAGATTACATTGAAGTTGCCAGTGAATGTGCAAAATCCGCGCATCAGGATCTGGTGACATTACACTGAGCTCCAAGCTTAAGTGAACACACAGCTACATATGGGTTTTGGTGTTGGGATTTGGAAAGGATGAATCAATTATTACAAACAAATGATCACTAGAAGTAAAACCAAATTTTCACTGTATACCTTCAATATCAGGCCTGTAGACAATTTTGCTACTGCCCATGAAAGCAACTAAACTGGTTATGTTGGTGCTCAATAAGCAACAAATCTCCTTGTGCAGTTTACAGTTTTTTTGGCTTTGGGACAGTTTCTAAAAGAGCTACAGTGTCTTCATTGCTGGTCCCATAATTGGAATTTATCTGGAACAACAACAGTTCACACTTGAGTGATGAGTGATGATGGTGTGATTTCAAGTCTGGAGCAATGTGTACAAACAGGAGATTAATTTCAGGAAGCTGACCAGAAGGCACTCCACTCAATACCAAGTTTAGTTATACAGCCATGGAATTTCAAGCATTAAATTGTTTCAAGCTATTAAAAGGGGCAGTTCATGCAAGTCAAAGCTTAAAATTATCAACAAAAACTTGAATTTATATAGCACTTTTAGCATGGGAAAATGTCCCAAGTTGCTTCATAGGAACGTAATCAGACCAAAATTGACACTGAGCCAAAGGAGGAGATATTAAGAGGGGTGATTAAAAGTTTGATCAAAAAGGTAGGTTTTAAGAGAGGGTCTTGAAGGAGGAGAGAGAGTTGATGAGTTAGAAAGGTTTAAGGAGGGAATTTGAGAGCTTAGCTGAAGGCACAGCCACCTGGAGGGGGGGGGGGGGGGGGCGGAAAAAGAGAAGGAATATAGGAATTGCTGGACGAGAAAAGACCAAGATCCTTCTAATTCGCCTTCTACCATCATGGTAGTCGCGTGAAAAAAATGCTAATTGAGTTATTGATTAATCATACAAATCAATCTCTATCAATTAGTTTTCAACGCACCCAGACAAGACGCGAGGACAACCCCAGTGGTGGAGACCTTTGGGAGCCATAGGTCTAAAGTCACCTGTTCCTCCCAAGTATGCTACACTTACCAAGTCAAGTCTCAAATTATTCATGCTGTAAGCCAAAATGTTATTTTCCAAAATAAATCTATCGAATCTGCATTTGAATGAATCAATATTAAGTGCTTCCAACATCTCCCTAGGGAGCCTGCTCTATAGATTAACCACTCAAATATTGTTTCTGCAGACTAGTTTTGAATTTACCCCCCCCCCCCCCCCTCAAGCACAGGTCATGTCCTCTGGAAGGGAGTGGGGACTGCGTAAGAGGCCAAAGTTGGAGAGTTCTTGGAGGGTTGTAGGGCTGGAGGAGATTACAGAGATAGGGAGGAGGAAGGGGCGAGACCATGAAGGGATATGAGAAAGGAGCCGAATTTTTAATTCGAGGCATTGATGGACTGGGAGCCAATGTATTTCAGTGAGCACAGGGTGATGGACGAGCAGAACTTGGTGCGTTAGGATACGGGCAGAGTTTTGGATAAGCTCAAGTTTGTGGAGGGTGGAAGATGGATGCCGGCCAGGAAAGCATTGGAATAGTCGAGTCTGGAGATAACAAAACATGGATGAGGGTTTCAGCAGCATATGGATTGACGCAGGGGCCAAGATGGGCGGTCATGGAGGTGGAAGTGGACAAAGAAGATATGGAGTAGGAAGCTCAGCTGAAGGTCAAATAGGTCGAAGTGACGAGGGAATGGAGTTTGTGGCATGGGCCAAAGATAATGGCTTCAGTCTTCCCAATTTTAATTGGAGGAAATTGTGGCCCATCCGGGACTGGGTGTCGGACAAACAGGATGACAACACAGAGGCAGTGGAGGGGTCTCGGGAGGTGTTAGTGAGGTAGAGCTGGGCATTGTCAGCGTACATGTGGAACCTGACGTCACATCTTCGGATGATGTCAGAGAGGCAGCATGTGGATGAGAGGGGTGGGGGGCAGGGAAGCAAGGATAGATCCTTAGGGGACTCCAGAGGTAACTGTGCAGGGGCAGGAACAGAAGCCACTGCAGGAGATCCTCTGGCTATGACTGTATAGCTAAGAGTGGCACCAAGCAAGAGTAGTCCTACTGAGCTGGACAACAGAGGAGAGGTGCTTCAAGGAGGGATGGTGTGGGCTGCAGAGAGGTCAAGAAGGATGGGGAGGGATAGTGCGCCATTGTCACAGTCACACAGGATGTCATTTGTGACTTTTAAGTGTTGCAGCATGGGCTAATACCTGATTGGAGAGGTTCAAACATGGAATTGAGGGAAAAATGGGAATGGATTTGGGAGGCGACAACACATTCAAGGAGTTTGGAGAGGGAAGGGAGGTTGGAGGTGCAATGGTAGTTCGCAAGGACAGAGGGATCAATGGTGGGTTTTTTGAAGAGGGGACGATGGCAGATTTGAGAGGGAGGGGGGGGACAGTACCCAAGGTGAGGGATCTGTTTCCAATGTCAGGTAGCATGGAGACCAGGAAGGGAAGTTGGGTGGTCAGCAGTTTAGATGGAATAGGGTTGGGAGAGCACAAGGTGGGTGTCATTGTCAAGATGAGCTCGGAGACGGCATGATGGGAGATAGGAGAGATACTAGAGAAAGTGTTCAGAGCAAGAGAAAGGGGATCCTTGGAGAATCTTGACTTGGTGGGCAAGGGGAAAGGAGAAATGCAGTTGAACTGATGGGCTTTGTCACCAAGGTTGAGACCATGAGCTCCTTGCAATTGTTGGGAGCAAGGGTGGAGGGGGCAGGGCAGAGGGGTTTAAGGAGACAGTTAACAGTAGAGAAAAGAAGCCGGGGGTTATCTCTGCATTCCAGGGCGATCCTGGATTATTGAACAGTTCTGGCACAAAAGAGCAAAGCCCGATAGTGCTTGATATGGTCCAGCCAAATCTGGCTAAACCAGTTGTGCATCATAGGTTCACCTTGGCGCCCCTTGCACTTAAGGGAGCAAAGATCGGGTCTGCATCAGGGAGAATGACGAGGGTGGGAGAGAGTAAGCATTTTTTACTGGGGGCAAGGGACAAAAGGTGGAGGTGAGGGAATGACTGAGTAGACAGATAGCTGTAGAAGTATTGTGTTGAAAGGAGGGCCAAAGGCTAGACAGTTGGGAGTTTGAAAGTGGTATTCTAAGTGACTTGGGCAAGTTTTTTCCCCATGGGGCAGATTCAGAAGATAGTGGGGTTGGAAGAGGGCATGCAAGTGGTGAGGGATACAAGGAAGTGATCAGAGGTGGCCTTGTCTGTGATTGAGATGATGGGAATAGAAAGGCCATGTGAGATGGCATGGTCAAGGAGGTGGCCTTGATTATGGATAGGAAAGTTTATATGGAGGGAGAGTTTAAGGGAGAACAGGAGGGCAGTGAACTTAGAGGAAGAGAGGGCAAAGTGAATTAAGGTGGAGGTTGAAATTACCAAGGATGAGGAGTCACTTAGTGCAGAGGCTGAGTGAAGAAAGGAGTGAGGACATCTCCGAGAAACTCGTCTAGAGGCTTTGGTGGGCAGTAGAGAACAAGGATTTTAAAGGAGCGGCGAGGGGGTAGAACAAGGTGAGGTGCTCAAAATGAGAAGAAGGTGCCTGTTTTAGGTGTAGTACAAAGTCACGCAACATACACAGAAAATAATTTCGATTATTTCACCCAGATAGCTAGTAAAAGCTGCAGGTATTATTTTGGTTGATCAAATGAGAGTGTGACGTGAGTAACTATGTTCAACTTCAAGACCGAGTATAACACCAACAAAACTATGTGCATGGAAGCATACAATTTAGAGCCACACTACACACCGAGAATTGTGCACTCAAATGCTAAGACAAAATGGGTGCAAGATTTTACCACCATGCACCTGCATTCCTATGTTTAGAGGTATTTGTTTTTTGGATGCCGATCTTGATATCCTCTTTCATTCCTGCTGTGTTGTAAGTTATTCCTGCTTTAGTAGTTGCTAACTGATCTTTGTGGCATTAATAACTATTCAGTTAAGCCACAGTCATTTCAATTAAAAAATATATTTTTGTATTTCCAATTAACACTCAACACATTAGAATAAATTGAACTGGGGTTAATGCCAGTCCTCTTCTTTTCTATTTATTCAGCTGCAGCTGAAAGAAAATCATTGGCGGAAAACGGAAAATCAAATACCTCAGTACCAGAGCTCTGATGTGTGCTTGTGCTTGTATGTCAGCCAAGAATGTAATACTTATTACATGCATAAAGTTTAGAGTTAAAAGTTATCTTCTTACCAGTACAAGTGGTGTGCTACACAAACATTTCTCAGAGCTCGAGACAAAAGGAATTTCACTAAGGCATTGTCTAGGTAACACTCGTGCTTCACAGTCTATAAATAAAACAGGTAGCAACAATATAAATCCCACTGTGTTCAGCAAACATAAAATTCTAACCTCTTTAAAAAAAAAATAAACAGCATAAGCCCTATTGAGAGCTGAAGGAAGATTTACATAATCCAAAAAAGGCCAGCATTTAAAAAGATAATTTATTCTACAAATGATGTGTCACTTGTGTGAAATGTTTTGCCCTATTCTACTTTAAATTAGAAATATACAAGATAAAATTTGTTGAACTCTTCAATTTCACTTCAACAGAATTTGAATGCAACAAGATTAAAAGCCCAGAGGTACTATACACCAAATCAAGAAAAGCAAGAGGTGGATAATTGGTAGCAGCAGAATAGACCCAGAGTTCAGATCTACCTTGACTGGTAACTGAACAGTGTCATCGGATGCACAGATCAATTAACCAAAGTTCTGCCTTTTGCTGCGGTTCAACGAATAGACACACAGATAAACGAAAGCTGAAAATGGACCGTTAGTTATTCAAGGGTTTAAAAACTGGATTAACCACGGTTTATCAGATCCCCTTGTATACACAGAAGTGTTCTTACTCTGCAAATGTGCACAAGAGTGACATCGGTGTTCTTTTTCCAATACTTTATACTTCATGGATTTCAATGCATTTGATGAAAAAAAAAATCAAGAATTCCAATATAGCAACTCTTACAGAAAAAACTGTAAAGTGCATTTGCTTCAGATATATGCTTTTGAGAGAACAGATCCATTTAATTGGCATCAATATTTAAAGTTAAATAAATTCAATGTGTTGCTCTGTCCATTTTAAAAATCTGTTTGGACATATGAACATTATTTTTTTTTAAAATGCTGAAAAATTCACTGCCTAATAGAAGAAGCGAAGATTGATCCCTGGCCTATTTAAGTTATTTAGGCTCACATGTGAGGAATGGCCATCTGGACTCGATACTACAGGGCTGGCATCACCTGTGGAACCACACGCTAATAAGGTTTCAAAAGGGACCAGGAAAAAGAAAAATGGGAGGAAAAAGAACCCAAGTCAAGGCAAGTACTTATAACGATTAAGTTTAAATAAGTCAGTCCGAGTTTCTTTTAAGGAGCTCCACAAGTAATTCCTTTCCTCAGAGCAGTAAGCAAATTTTGGTCATGCTTTTAACATTCTCATCACTGCTGAGAATTTGGTCTTAATTCAGGCCCATTGCAAGCCGGTTCCATCTCCTCTGAAGTTTTGTAAAGCTCCATAAAAAGCCTCCAAATTAGCATGCATATAACAAGACATGCATCAGGAAACTGAATGTTGTTCAATACCCAATAGTTTGCATTGTTGAGAGTCCAAACGTTTCAGATGACGAACAAAGCATCAACATACCTGTACAAATTGAGGGAGATAATCGACCATTTCATCATCCGTCATTAGTTCAATCCAGTTCACTGCTGCACTCCGCACTTCCTGATCTGCATACCTACAAAGAGCCACCATGGTCAAAAGGTCCAAGCACGCCCTTTTAAACTACAGCAGAGACTTTGCATCATCTTTTATTTATAATTCCCTTTCAAATTATATTCTTCAAACTTCCAGTACTATTGAAACTTGCAGATACAACCTATAACCAACTATAAACAACTGTGATTATAAATTTAGGAAGTCACGAGGCATGACTGAAGCACTTCAATCCCATGAATTAAATGCTACGAAAGTGCCTTTCATGTGTAGGCACCATTGTTCCTTTTCTTCTCTCCTCACCCCAGCCCCCCACCTCCACCAATCTTCTGACAGTTTTCTTTTCCCCTCCTGTTGAGGATGTCCACTCCTTGGTATGGTACTGTTCCATTCAGGACAGTCACCATCCAGTATCTTGCACAAGTGCACAATGCTCAAGGGTGAACCGTGTAAAGGCCACCATAGGTCCATGAGGTGCTGTGGGCCATCAGCAGCAGCAGAATTGTATTCCAGCACAATCTGTAACCTCATGGCCTGGCATATTCCTCACTCTACCATTACCAACAAGCCAGGGGATCAACCCTGGTTCAATGAGGAGTGTAGAAGAGCATGCCAGGAGCAGCACCAGGCGTACCTAAAAATGAGGTGCCAACCTGGTGAAGCTACAACTCAGGACTACATGCATGCTAAACAGCGGAAGCAACATGCTATAGACAGAGCTAAGCGATTCCACAACCAACGGGTCAGATCAAAGCTCTGCAGTCCTGCCACATCCAGTCGCAAATGGCGGTGGACAATTAAACAACTAATGGGAGGAGGAGGCTCTGTAAATATCCCCATCCTCAATGATGGCAGAGTCCAGCACGTGAGTGCAAAAGACAAGGCTTAAGTGTTTGCACCCATCTTCAGCCAGAAATGCTGAGTGGATGATCCATCTCGGCCTCCTCCTGATATCCCCACCATCACAGAAGCCAGTCTTCAGCCAATTCGATTCACTCCACATGATATCAAGAAAAGGCTGAGTGCACTGGATACAGCAAAGGCTATGGGCCCCCACAACATCCCAGATGTAATGCTGAAGACTTGTGCTCCAGAACTAGCTGCGCCTCTAGCCAAACTGTTCCAGTACAGCTACAACATTGGCATCTACCCGACAATGTGGAAAATTGCCCAGGTATGTCCTGTCCACAAAAAGCAGGACAAATCCAATCCGGCCAATTACCGCCCCATCAGTCTACTCTCAATCATCAGCAAAGTGATGGAAGGTGTCGTCGACAGTGTTATCAAGTGGCACTTACTCACCAATAACCTGCTCGTCGACGCTCAGTTTGGGTTCCGCCAGGACCACTCGGCTCCAGACCTCATTACAGCCTTGGTCCAAACATGGACAAAAGAGCTGACTTCTAGAGGTGAGGTGAGAGTGACTGCCCTTGACATCAAGGCAGCATTTGACCGAGTGTGGCATCAAGGAGCCCGAGTAAAATTGAAGTCAATGGAGATCAGGGGGAAACTCTCCAGTGGCTGGAGTCATACCTAGCACAAAGGAAGATGGTAGTGGTTGTTGGAGGCCAATCATCTCAGCCCCAGGACATTGCTGCAGGAGTTCCTCAGGGCAGTGTCCTAGACCCAACCATCTTCAGCTGCTTCATCAATGACCTTCCCTCCATCATAAGGTCAGAAATGGGGATATTCGCTGATGATTGCACAGTGTTCAGGTCCATTCGCAACCCCTCAGATAATGAAGCAGTCCGAGCCCGCATGCAGCAAGACCTGGACAACATCCAGGCTTGGGCTGATAAGTGTCAAGTAACATTCGCGCCAGACAAGTGCCAGGCAATGACCATCTCCAACAATGTGGAGATGCCGGTGATGGACTGGGGTTGACAATTGTAAACAATTTTACAACACCAAGTTATAGTCCAACAATTTTATTTGAAATTCACAAGCTTTCGGAGGCTTCCTCCTTCCTCAGGTGAATGTTGTGGAGAAGGAGGAAGGAGGAAGCCTCCGAAAGCTTATGAATTTCAAATAAAATTGTTGGTCTATAACTTGGTGTTGTAAAATTGTTTACAATCATCTCCAACAAGCGAGAGTCAAACCACCTCCCCCTGACATTCAATGGTATTACCATCGCCGAATCCCCCACCATCAACATCCTGGGGGTCACCATTGACCATAAACCTAACTGGACCAGCCATATAAATACTGTGGCTACAAGAGCAGGCCAGAGGCTGGGTATTCTGCAGCGATTGACTCACTTCCTGACTCCCCAAAGCCTTTCCACCATCGACAAGGCACAAGTCAGAAGTGTGATGGAATACTCTCCACTTGCCTGAATCAGTGCAGCTCCAACAACACTCAAGAAGCTCTGCATCATCCAGGACAAAGCATCCCGCTTGGTTGGCACCCCATCCACCACCCTAAACATTCACTCCCTTCACCCACCGGTGCACTGTGGCTGTAGTGTGTACCATCCACAGGGTGCACTGCAGCAACTCGCCAAGGCTTCTTCGACAGCACCTCCCAAACCCGCGATCTCTACCACCTGGAAGGACAAGGGCAGCAGGCACATGGGAACACCACCACCTGCATGTTCCCCTCTAAACAACACACCATCCCGAGTTGGAAATATATCTCCGTTCCTTCATCGTCGCTGGGTCAAAATCCTGGAACCCCCTTCCTAACAGCACTGTGGGAGAACCTTCACCACATGGACTGCAGCGGTTCAAGGCGGCGGCTCACCACCACCTTCTCAAGGGCAATTAGGGATGGGCAATAAATGCTGGCCTCGCCAGCGATGCCCACATCCCGTGAACGAATATAAAAAAAAACATATTCTGCCATCACTAAATGCTCACAGTTGCACACTTCAGAGTAGGGGTTGTGAACAGCATACAGGAATAGCAGTTGTGGCCTGCCTTTAACCTAAATGCGTGAAAGCCAACTGTAGCACTCCTACTGCTGCACCATCTGAGATCAGCTAACTCAGCGAATAGCACAGATCAAACCTGGACCTTCTTGGTCTGTACTGTTCAGCCACTCAGTGAAAACATGCCGAGTGTTAAAGGGAGCTGTCATCGAGGAAAAGAGACAAGTCACAAATTTAGGAAGAGGAGAGGAGCACTTTGGCGGCAGGCATACTAAGATGATAATTCCGAAAGCACAGCCCTCCCAGGGGATTTATAAACTGGGAAAAATTTATTTCCCGGCAGACATTAGCTGAAACTTGTCATGAGGCACTCCTAGATTGTGAGGGGAGGCATCCCAAGCTGCCAAAGCAATGCAGGAGTTGGGTAATAACTACCAAAATATATACATGTGTAAATTTGTTTTCAAAGTTGCTTTTTGTTTTTCCTCAAAGTAACTTGAAAACTCTAAGGAAAGCCTCGTAAACGTGATCTTCCCCCACCCCAAATATTTTTCACTGGAGTTTGTCTTTGAGCAACGTGCAACGTGATTGGGTTTTGATTGTACAGCAGTTATTTCTCAATGTTAATTTTGTTGTTTCAAGTACACTAGTCAAGTTAGTGAAAGAGACAGTGTTTCAGGCTAATCTGGATTAAATACACTCAGTTCTTCAAATGACTATACAACACAACAGAACATATTCATTTGGCTTTTCAAAGTGTGGACCAGTACTGAGAACCTGTGCTGATGTATATAGCAACAATTTATATTGCATCACCATCACACTCTTCCAAGGAAAAAGAACACAAGGGAACTTATTTTTGAAAAAACATCGTTTTTCAATCTGTTAAGATGGTGGGTCATTCTGGGGTACAGTTCCATGGGGATACTTTAGTGCCTCGACCACAATGTCCAGGCTCACACCAGAAGAATAGTGATAGTCGGGCATCAAGCCGAGCTCAGTCCTGTTCTCATCCAATGTCTGCACTGATTGAACAGAGAATAGATCTCAGAGAATATTCCAGTTGCCCACTTTTCATTGGGAAACACTGGGCAGTCAACAGTAGCAGGGTCTCTGGCTGATGTTTACTAGCCACAGGCCAGAGGAAAGACTAGACTACACTGCAGTTGTGGTCTTTTTTTTAAAACTTCAATTCAGTCATGAGTCAGAAAGCTTACTTAGAATCCAGTAGTTCCAGGGCAGAGACAGGAGAAAGCGGAGTCCATTGATGGAGCAGAGAGTAGATCTCTGGTAAAGTATCCCAGTCCCAACTTGGAGCACTAGCAAGTATCTTGGGAAGGCTGTTATTGTGTGAAAAACAGTACTGTCTCTTATCCCACAAAAGTTCTTTATCCGCCTTGGAAAGTCTGCAGATAAAAAAAAGCTTTGTTTGAAATATTACTTTTACTATTCTTTCATTTTAGCTAGATACTACTATAAAAGTAAAATAATTCCCCCCTCAAACTTTTATCCCCATTACTCTCCAAGGTGTCAGCATGCTGCAGTACATTCCTCAGTCACAAGCCACTCTCTGATATCTCTTCCAGGTGACCTTTATTCACACAGCAACTGTCAGGAGGCTACTGGACTGTGGAAGGCATCACAACCGGTCCTGTTCCTGTCCTTAATTAATGTCCGCACACACGTACAGTCCAGCAGGGGTCTCTGCGTAATATTTAGAAGCAAGAATATATCAAGCCTGATACTCTCTCACCCGACCCCAGCTGGAGAGCCTTGGCATTTATAACTGGGGAAATCTATGTCCTGAAAGCACTCCAGCTTGAAAACAAAGACATGATTTATTCCAGAGTCATTCAATTTGCAGCAGCAGAAATGCACCAAATGTCCCATTGCAGGCAAAATATAATGGAATGTACACACTTGTTTGCTGCTGCAACTCATTTGGGAGGTGGTGGGGGTGGGTGGTGTCGAGGGGAAGAGAGGGGTGTAATGGGGATGGGGAGTTGCTCTGTTGCAGCCATTTTCAGATGGTTATAGAGAATGGCGGGCAATATAACTCCCCAATGGCCTGGTGGGAAAAGGTACTGTTTGATGCAATACTAAGTCATATGGACCAAACAACCCAGGTTTGATTTCTGGCCTGCACATAATTAGCTAAATCAACATCAGAGCAGCAGCTGAGGAGCCAAAGTCCTATGTAAGTGAGCTAGGACACAATGAGGCTCAGCTGTGATATTCCCCACTGACAAATAGATGCCTGAACACTTCATCTAGGCTCACGCATAAAGAATTGCTACTCAAGAAAATTACTGGAGGGCTGCTGGCACTCAGGGATATGTAACTCTTCTGCTGACACAGCAGAAATTTAAGCAGCACATTGAAAGCACCTAAATCAAATTCAAAATAATGTTAATAATCTTATGTCTTCTAACAAGCTTTTATCTGAACATGTATTTGCTGACTGCAAGACAGAGCATTAAATCAATACAGTAGTGCAGAAATCCTAACCAAAGTCAATAGTTAAGCAGGCAAGAACCTGTGCAGATTTCAAGCAAGTTTAAGTAACAGTGTAAATTTTCAAATCAGTCCTTTACATTAGAATTTCCTGATATGTTGGAGGTAAAGAACAGAAATGGAGCTCAGAGTTTGACACCATTTTTTTTTTAGAAAAATCTACCAACATCCACGCACGATGGGAAAGATGCAGAAAGGAAGGAAGGGAGGAAGGAAGGAAGGAAATAGATATGCAGTAGCTCTGCTACAAGCTTCTGGCCTCCGATATGGAAAATGATGCACTGAATTTATCCCCGGCTCCACCTTCTTTTCCTCCCCCTTGCTCAGGAATCAGTTTTTGTTCCACAACCAATCCAGCAGTTCAGATCAACTAACTCAGCACGCCAGGATGTGAACCTGGGACACTCTGACCTGTATGGTTCAGTGATATGCTGCGTTTACCAACAGCTTTCTGGGGAGCGACCCACTTTTCTCAGTCTTGGAGAAATGTCAGTTTAACATACGTTCTGCATTTCAGAACCAGGATTAATCTTTTCAGGATCAGAGTTAAAAAAAAAGTTGCATTTTTCTTCATTAAATGAACTTGAGGCCATCAGCCAAGTAAGATTATGAAAGAATTCATTTTGGAAACTGAGGCCACTACATTTGGCTACCATTTCACCTCTATTTAATCGACTGATAGCTTGAAACTTAAATGATGTACCAGATGAACATCACTTATTTGTGGCACTTCATGTATTCAATACGTGCGATGGCATATCGAAATTAATACAACCTTTCGTAAACTGAACTTCTCAACGTGTTTCCTTGAATGGGGGCTTACACATGGTAACAAAATCAAAATGAAACCCAAACATGTCTACAGGAAGAACCTACTCAAAAGTCATATCCTTGGCAAACACGTCAAGAAGCTGTTTCTGGAAACCTTGATCCAATGATTCAAACTCAAGCTCGACCATTCGGCTGGATTGCGGAGGACAGTAGACGATATCAAAGGCAAAGGATGGAAAGTCCACCTAAATTAAAAATGAAGCAAAATGTTAGAATCTGCTTCCGAGTGTTACCTGTTGTACACAAAGCAGATGAAAGATATCATATTTTTAAAAAAACAGGTGTGGATGTTTAACTGGTCCAAAGTTAGGGATTCTATATCTTGACCAGAATGCATCTTGCCCAGGATTTCTGCAGAGGCCCACCATGAAAGCCACCAAATGAAGGCACTGCATGCTCAACTTTTGCCCAAAGTATAATTAAATATTTAAAAAAATGCTTCAAGTAGGTGAGTTCTCTTGAATTAAGAATTAACATCCTGTTAAAATATTGATCACGAATGAGGCAACCACCATTATTTTCTGTGCTGAGCTGTATGAAAGCCTGAAAGCTAATTAAGTGTCCAAAAGGGCAAATGCAAAACTTTGCTACATGTGCACAATAAATGCAAAATGTACAAGCAACTTTCTGAAACTTGATGTTGCAATTTAAAGGTCAATACCAAAATCTATGGGCAGCTAGGTTAAGTTAAAATTTGACCCTGGCTACAGTGCTGTCATCTGGTTTAATTCAGTTCATCATGACAATCACAACTAAATTCTAATCTAGCTGTGACTGTGACAGGGGTGCACTATCCCTCCTTATCAGAGTGGAGCATCTGACCCCATATCTGACCCCTCCATCACGAAGACCCCCTACCTTCTCAAGGGCAATTAGGGATGGGCAATAAATGCTGGCCTTGCCAGCAACACCCACATCCCATGAACGATTAAAAAAACTTCCACCTCCATAACATCGCTCGTCTCCACCCCGAAACCATAATTCATGCTTTTGTTACCTCCAGACTCGACTATTCCAATGCTCTCTGCATTGTTCCAACTCTAGCCTCTTACACATCCCCATTCCCTTCGCCCCATCATTGGCAGGCGTGCCTTCAGCTGTCTAGGCCCTAAGATCTGGAAATCTCTTCCTCAAACTCTCTTGCTCTCCACCTCCTGAAAACCTCTCTCTTTGACCAAGCTTTGTGTTACCCCTCCTAATATCTCCTTTTTTTTTAAGGTCGGTATCAATTTTGGTCTGATTACATTCCAGAGAAGCACCTTGGAATGTTTTTCTACATTAAAGGCACTCTATAAATGCAAGTTGCAGCACATCTCTAATTTGGATGAAAGTATTTAAGAGTGGGAATATTTAACATCAACGTATCGTGTAATGATTAACAGATTTATAGTACTTAAAGCACAAAAAAAAACTTTTTAGGCCTCTGTAGGTGCCAGCTGTTCAACTGGAGCCATCTACTCAAATCCCATTTTCCAGAATTCTTTTTCAAATATTTATCCAATTCCCTTTTAGATAACCAAGATCTTTACCACTTGTGGTAAAGCATTCCATGTTCTAATAACCCTCTATTTTGGGAGGGGGGGATGGGGAGAAAGAGGGAAATAAAAGGATCGTCCCCCTTTGTCCTTCCGGCAATAATCCTCAATATGTTTCTCCTTGTTACTGATCTGTGAACCAGTGGAAACAATCTTTCACTATTTACTCCCTCAAAACACTTCAAAACCTCTATTAGACCTCCCCCTCCCAAATCTCCTCTCGCAAAGAAAAGCCCCATTTTTGCTTTAGCCTTTCTTGATAACTCCAAGTTCCTCATTCCTGACATTATTCGAGTGAATCATCTCCATATCCTTTCCAGAGCTGCAGTGCACTTGCAATACTTAGAAGCCCAGAACTATGCACAATATTCCAGCTGTGGCCTAACTAACATCTCCTACAAAGTAATCACTTTGTTGCTCTTATAGACAATACCCATATGTATAAAATCCAGAATTCAATTTGCTTTCATGGTCTTTTCTGCCTGTACTCATCTTTAACGATTTGTACATCTAATGTCTGATCATTGTGAACATTTAACCCATCATTTATTAAGAAAATGTCAATTGAATTCACCTATTGTAATACCATTTTTCAATGCACACTTCTATAGAATAATGAAACTGCACCCTATAGGTTATTTCAACTGAAACTATACTGGTTCACAGTCATCCTGTCCATGGAAAACATACAAAGACACATAGAATAAATCCGTTCATTACATAAATTCAGTTTCAACAATAAAAGCACTCTTTAAAAAGTTTATTTAATGATATTTAAAAAGACACCAAATCACTAGAGTTGTGTTATCTCTTGAATGCAGAGAGAACCATTATTTAAAGGAACAGGGTTATGATGGGAAATCTGAGTGTTGTTGGTTGGTGCCCAGTACAATTTAAGTCTGTTAGCAATGACTAAGGTCAACTGAGATATTTGTCCTCATAATTGGTCTCAGCCATACCCAGTTAGAAAACTAGGGCAAAAGCAAAATACTGCAGATGCTGGAAATCTGAAACAAAAACAGAAAAGGCTGGAAACACTTAGGCTGGAAACACTCATCTGTGGAGAGAGAATTCTAATGAAAAGTCATCAACCTGAAACAGTAACTCAGTTTCTCTCTCCACATATGCTGGCTGACCTGCTGAGTGTTTCCAGCATTTTCTGTTTTTATTTTAAGGTAGAAAACTAGGCCTAGTTACAGTAATTCATCCTTTTAAACAGTTTAATGTGTCTGAACACATCTTGCAGCCTATGATAACTGGAAAAATTAAATGTAATCATCTGCAATTTCAATTTGTAACACAGAAACAGAATTGCATGGAAAAGTACATTTATGAGCAGAAAATATGACAAAAACACAGCTTGAGAGATTAAATCTCTTGCAGAATGAACCTTAAAGAGCTTAATTGACCAGCGAGCTCCACTCACTTGCAACACAATTCTCTCCATCGAGCTCCCTTTTCTGTTCATGGTCCCACCACTTGGATTCAATAGGACAGATGTCCAGAGACTAAGCAGTTTTGTTCCACTTGTCAACATACTGGCAAGACAAAAGAAAAAAATGGGAGGAAAAATGTTGAAGTGTCAAATATAATACACCAAGAGAAATGGGGGACTTCTCCAAACAGTAGTAGGCCATTCATTCCAGAAATTAACTGGATCAGCCACATAAATACTGTGGCTACAAGAGGCTGGGTATGCTGCAGCAAGTGACTCACCTCCTGACTCCCCAAAGCCTTTCCACCATCTACAAGGCACAAGTCAGGAGTGTGATGGAATACTCTCCACTTGCCTGGATGAGTGCAGCTCCAACAACACTGAAGAAGCTCGACACCATCCAGGACAAAGCAGCCCGCTTGATTGGCACCCCATCCACCACCCTAAACATTCACTCCCTTCACCACCGGCGCACTGTGGCTGCAGTGTGTACCGTCCACAGGATGCACTGCAGCAACTCGCCAAGGTTTCTTCGACAGCACCTCCCAAACCTGCGATCTCTACCACCTTGAAGGACAAGGGCAGCAGGCACATGGGAATAACACCATCTGCACGTTCCCCTCCAAGTCACACATCATCCCAACTTGGAAATATATCGCCATTCTTTCATCGTCTCTGGGTCAAAATCCTGGAACTCCCTTCCTAACAGCACTGAGGGAGAACCTTCACCACATGGACTGCAGCGGTTCAAGGCAGCGGCTCACCACCCCCTTCTCAAGGGCAATTAGGGATGGGCAATAAACGTTGGCCTTGCCAGCGATGCCCACATCCCATGAATGAATAAAAAAGTCCCTCGAGCCTGTTCCGCTATTCAATTAGATCATGACTGAGCTGTATCTCACTCCATTTACCCACCTTTGATCCATATCCCTTCAAGTTAAATTTATAATTTCTTTCTCCCCCCCCCCCCACAGCAATTTTAAACAGATTAGGATGGGACTAATTTCCATCACGGGTGAGTAGTTAGCTGTCAGTTGAGTTCTGAAGAAACAAATTGCCTGACGTTATTAAGATACTGTGTGCTGCACTTGTGATCCAGTCATAAATTTGTCAATATTCTAGCTGTCATGATTAAAGTGAAAAAACAAAGAGAAAGAACTTTACTGAAAGTGGATGGTAAAATGGGACCGAGTGATAGAGGTAGGGGTGCACTGAGTGGATACTGCAGTCTCTAGGTTTAAAAAGAAGTGTGTTGGGGGGGGGGGGCAGAGAAGATAGAGTCATATTTGGGCAATTTCAACCAGTTAGAAAAAGCTTTGGTGGTGATGGTATGAAAGAAGACTCATGCACCCACCCTCAGTATTAGGCCAAGCAATAAATTTTTTTTAAAAATTGGGGTACGGTTGGGAAGCCTATCTGAATATCCACATAAAAATTGAAGGGGAAGAAAACAAAATGAGCAGAGCTCCTCTGATATTCAGTGGATAAATACTACGCTGTATAATCATTGCACTGCCCATCTGTGAAACAACTTGGGACATTTCCTATGTTCAAGATGGTGTACAAACTCAAGTTCTTGTTGGTACTGAGCGTTACAGACCTGGAAGATCACAGCTTCAACCCTGCTATATGTGCAGGTTGCTGACCCAATGTGGAGGGGTAGGTAATGAAGTTAAGAAAAAGTGGCCTCATCACTTCTTCTGGCCCCTGCTGGCAATTGCACATGGACATTCGATGAAAACAGGAGTTGGTGATAATATCAGGCTCTCTCCTCCACCCAAAGCCTGGTGACTCTTATTAACCGTGCTCACACATGAAAAATAAACACTTCAGTGAAATACCAGAGGGCCACAATCTAGTACAGCATTTCCTTCAGAAAAGGGAAAAGGAGAAAAAAACCTCTTACCGATTAAAGTCAAAGAGAGGCATAGAGACTCGACCAAGGTACTCTGGTCCCTTCCGTTGTTTGTTAGAATCTGGTGATCCAGCTGCTGAGGGATTCAGAACTCCATGCAAACTAAGACTTAGTATTGATTCAAGGGGCAACTGTGCAACCTGAACAGGGAAGCTGATTCTGGAAGGTGGAAATAAAACAAAAAAAGTTAGTATGGCACTACAAACATTGCAGACAATACTTATTTAACCATTGTGCACCTATTGGGTTGGTCAGATTGGAAGCTGGAGATAAACTTACAATGACAATTATGTCATAAGTTTTTCAGTATTATCTCTACTGATGAATTCAAATTGGAAAAGTAAATTAAAATCATAACTTAAGAACACTTGATAGGGATTGGAAAAAAAATCATCCTCCAAAGAAAATGAGGCGTGGACCAGTTTATTGGGAGACTTAAGCTGCTGTTATATGAACATTTTGGTGTTGATGTAAAGCAGTATTAGAAAAGCATCAACTCGAAAGTTGATCCGGCTCTCAGTATAGCAAGACTTCAAATCCCCTCTACTCAATAGTCCCACACTGTTTGGACTTCAAGTGCAGTCTAACTCTAGCCTGGTGCAAAACCTTAGGCCAGACTTTGCTATAAAAATAGCAGTGAGGCTAACAGTGCTCTCCGTTATTTCAGTGCATCTGGTACAACAACTTTTAGCGGCCACATATGCACAGTCAAAGCCGGAAATTGCTCTACCAGATGCCTCGCTCCTCCGTAAACTCCATGAGAATGGTGCCAGCTGACTCACCATTCAAATTAATGGAATGACGTGAAGTTCCTGCACAGACTTGATGGATATGAACTAACCTCGCCAAAAAAAGGTACATCAAATCATTTAAGTCTATGCACACTTTTAACAGTGTAATAAATCTTAATGACTGCCAAGCAAGCTTTCTGGCACTAAAAATTTACTTTTACAAGTGTGGAGTCTCATTCCTTCAGATTTTAATTATTGTTGGACAATTCTAAAAAAAAATTATTTTTACTTTTTCTTTGTGTCTGTTTTATCTGTCTCTTAATTCAATATTTCTTACCCCCTTGCCGCTCAGAGAAAAATCCAAGCCATTATTTTTAGGGAATCGATTGGACTTCTTAGGAATTCTATAAATTTACTTTTGCCTCTTTAATGTTATCAGAGAAATAGCACGACTGTCCTTCTCTTCAACATTAAAATTAGCTGTCAAGGTGCATACTCTGCATACTTTCCCAAGCATGGATGGTGGCACCCTTTTGTCATTGAACTCACTGCCTGGTCAGGCAGCTCCCTGTAAGTTGCCCTGACCTGCAGGGAGATGAAGCCCACATTATGACTAATCAATTATTCAAAAGGAAACAGCTGAACTGTTACTCACTGAAGATGTGGGTGGAAACTCTCACTGCAAGCAACTCCGATAGATCAAAAGAAAAACCACAAATATCTGTTTGTAGCTCTTTGTACCCTGTCATCTGTTCAAAATCTGGACATTATTTCAATACAAAAAAGTAGAAAGCCACGGGTAGCAAGCCAAACATGACCAAAGGGACCCAAGAAAATATCCTCTATTAACTAACTATAAGCGAACATTTTGTACAGACCAATGACAGTTTTGAAATGCACTGGGTCTGCAACCCGCTTGAGTGAATTTATCCCCTTATGTCACAGGGAATCAGTCTTCACTCTTTTTCCTTTTAAAGTCATCACTTTCAACAAGCTGTTCTCTCTCCTTCCTTTCCCCATCCCATCTCTCCTTTTATGGCCCAAAAGTAGACATCAGAATTCAAACTGCACTAACACTTCATTATGATTTTATGAAAGCATAAAAAAAAAATCTCATTTAAACATTCTAAGTTTAAAAAAGTTTAAACCTGGTATTAGTAGCCAAACGCCACAAATAGTTAAATAAGAATCTCCTTTGCAGGTATATTTGCATTTCAAGAGTTCAATTACATTTTTAAGAAAATATGGAACTGGTCAGTAAATAATAGACAATTTCAGAATATTGAAATATAGGTGGCAGGTTGAAGCTTAAAATGGACAGAAAAGAATACACCACTGTAGCTTTGATACGGATGACACCAGCCTGCAAAGAGTTCTACCTTTAGACCAAAGCAAAACGAAAACTGCCACAAAAGTAGCATTTCGATTGTCTTAAACAAGACTCATGATTTATCTGAACCCTTGACTGTGCCTTTGGGTTCCAGATCACCTCTTACCCAACAAGCCATCAACAGAACAAAACTGGAATCCTTTTTTCTTTCTTTTTTCCTCCTCCCCCACCTCCCCACCTTTCAAATTCTCCACCTATCCTGGAGGTGCTGACTCATGGAAGGGCATGGTTCCATGAGTGCCAGCTGAGCTTCTGATACCTTACCCAGCTGTCCATTCATCATTCAGCCACAAAAAGCATTACAGCTGAGCCCAAACCAGTCCTCATCCAACACATACAAACATGCACCTTCCAGCAAGAGGTTCGCGGATAGCGAACATGAATAGGAACTATGGCAAATTTTTTCTCCCTGAAACCCAAGGATGCAGAGGTCAACTGTAGCACCCCAACTGAAATAAGCTACCTCAGCATATAGCAGGCAGTACACCAACTTTAACCCACTAGACCATCAGGGGAATCCAGTGGGATTTCAATAGGGGAAAAAATAAAATTGCCTGCATTTCCAAAAGGGTTTCAAAAACATTCAACAGGTGTGCACTTGTACTGTATCAGGGAATCAAAGGCAAGCAGGTTGACTAAAGTAGCAATTTCCGACTGACTTTCGATTCCAAGTTGAAGTACTTACAGGACCCATTTGGTTCGCATAAAAGCAGAGGATATACTCACAGTTCATCCCATTTGATGTGGTAGAAAAAGCTGTGATACGTCCCAACTTTTTTAGATTGCACTGGTTTAAAAAGATCCTTCCCATTGTGTGTCAATGAACACATCAGAAAGTATTTCTCAAAACTGAGGAGAAAACAAGCAACAATTATCAGTAGAACTACATTTAACTGAAGTACACTTCTGATAGTTATTGATTTGGGAAATAGTAAAGATTTTCAGTAGGATTATTAATAAAAAAGACATTACTACATCGAATGTAGTGCATGAAAGAACAATTTACCAATTTCAGTACAATATAAAGAAGTAGTTCATGATAGATATGGTCAGTACATAAAACATTTTACTATTGCATATGTTGCACGTCTTTTTTTAAAATTTCACTGGGGGAGTGGGACTTGCTGGATTGCTCTTGCATAGAGCCGGCGAGGACTCGATGGGCCAAATGGCCTCCTTCCGTGCTGTAACCTTTCTATGATTCTAAGTTCTCACCAGGTGATGCCCATCCTCTTGACAATGCATATTGGGTACATTGTTTCTTTGCACCAGATTTTGTTATTTTAAAATAAAAAACATAGAAGGCATCAAAATGGATAAAATAAAACACTGAAAATCATTAGAACAGAGAAGATCCACTTATAACTAACATTGCACATCTTGCAATATTGCTGAGTGGTTTCTGCTTCATAGCAACACAAGATGAACATAACCGCAGTCAAACTGGGGTCAATTCAGCATCAGGGGAGATCAGCTCTTCCAGATGGTTTTTCATATCATTTTGGCTTTAAACTGCTGGAAGAGACATCTTTTGAGAATTTAAATTTTTAAGCTTAAAAGGAATGTTGAACATTTTTACTAGAAGTCTGCCACCAGTGAGCAGAAGGCAGGAAAGCAGAGTAGCAGAACTTGGCGCTGGTTGTTCAAATGTTACTGTACCCAACAGCGATGGACCATCAATGGTATATTGGCACTTGATTTTAATTTAAAGAACAATGATAAAATACATACTTAGCATATCATAAAACAGAGATGTAGCATAACTGTTGAATCAGAAAAAAAACTGCTTTTTAAACGACTGCATTTTTAAAAATTAATTTTGATACTGCTATCAAGGGACAAGCCCTATCAATGCCATACACAAATGAGCACTGATAATAGATCAGCACCGTCAGATGCAAGAGTGTAATCATCCACACCAAGGAGGGGAAGCAAGGAAGAGAATTAAACAGCCAAACATGAAGAAGAGTTTTTTTTTTAAAACAAGACTTCATTTACATTGACAGAAGATATTTAGAACTCTAATTGGGAAACAAACTTCATGAAGTTACATTAAGTATGAAACAGGACAAGAAAATGGCCAAGCTTGTGCTGAGGTCTGGCATATTAATGCTTAGCTCCATGGAATGGATGATGTTCAAAGCATGCTTCATCGAGTCTCTGATGTGAAGAGTGAGCAGTGTCAAGTGGTGAAGCGATAAGTGAGGGCTGTAGCGCCTCCCAATATCTGGGAATAAAAATTGGACGGGAGAGTCCCACTTGGTCGGTCTCTGCCACCTAACAGGGTGAATTGATTGGAAGTGGCTTGGAAACACACTATCTGGATGTCACTGAGCGGCTGCAGGACATTCTGAAGGGGGAGGGTGTGGTACATATCGGTACCAACGACATAGAGGTTGTGGTACATATCGGTACCAACGACATAGGTAAAAAGAGGGATGAGGTCCTGCAAGCAGAATATAAGGAGTTAGGAAATAAGTTAAAAAGCAGGATCTCAAGGGTAGTAATCTCAGGATTACTCCCAGTGCCACGTGCTAGTGAGTATAGACCAGATGAATGCGTGGCTGGAGGGTTGGTGCAGGAGGGAGGGATTTAGATTCCTGAGGAATTGGGACCGATTCTGGGGAAGGTGGGACCTGTACAAGCCGGACGGGTTGCACCTCAACAGATCCGGGACTAATGTCCCAGCAGGGGGGTTTGCTACTGCGGTTGGGGAGGGTTTAAACTAGAGTGGCAGGGGGATGGTAACCTGAGCGGGGAGTCAGAAGAGAGTAAAGTTGAAAGCAGCAAGAAAGGGGAGGACCCAGGGGAAATTTACAATACAAATAGTAGGTCAAGAACAAGTGAAAGGGAAAAGTGAAGAGCAGCAGAAAGAGAGTGTACTTTAGGCATTACAGATAAAGTGAAAACTAGAAGGTGCAAAGCAATTAACCCAGCATCAAAGCTGAAGGAAAGACTAGGATGTGTGGCCCAACTAAGAGTTCTATATACAAACGCGTGGAGTATAAGGAATAAATTAAATGAACTATAGGCACAAATTCAAATTGGAGGGTATGATATGATAGCTATTACTGAGACATAGCTGCAGGATGGTCAGGATTGGGAACTAAATATACTAGGTTATAAGGTCTACAGGAGAGATAGGGATAATGGAAGAGGGGGAGGAGTAGCCTTAGTGATTACAGACAAAATCACTTCAATGATAAAGGAAGATATAACGAGAGGTAAGCAGCCAACAGAGACCTTATGGGTTGAATTGAGAAATAGGAAAGGATCTAAGACTATAGTGGGAGTTGTGTATAGGACCCCTGGCAGCAGCTCAAGTGCTAGATTGCATAAATGCTGAGATTAGACAAGCGTGTAACAAAGGCATAGTGGTCTTAATGGGGGACTTTAACCTTTACATAGGTTGGGAAAAGCAGATTAGCAACTGTCAGAAAGGTAGTGAATTTCTTGAGTGTGTCCAGGACAGTTTTCTACAGCAGTATGTCCTAGAGGCAACAAGGGGGCAAGCCATACTAGATTTAGTAATGAGTAATGAACCAGATTTAGTTAACGGCTTAACTGTGTGTGAACATCTATCCAATAGTGATCATAACATGATCGAATTCAAGGTAGTGTTTGAAAGGGAAAAAAGTAAATCAGCTGCTAAGATTCTAGACTTGGGAAAGGCTGACTTCAATGGGATGAGACAGACTGTCCACAGTAAACTGGGCAAATCTGTTAATGGGTAAAATGACTGATGGTCAGTGGGAAATGTTTAAAGAAACATTTAACCTGATACAGAACCGGTTTATACCCGAGGGGCAAGAACTCTACTTGCCAAAAAAAACAGCCATGGACAACTAGAGGTAAGGGACAGTATAAGACATAAGGAAAGGGCATACAACAAGGCAAAAAATGGCACAGATCCTGGCGAATGGGAATGATACAAAGATCAACAAAGGGTCACAAAACAGATAGTAAGAGCTACAAAAAAAAGTATGAAAAGAAACTCGCAAGGGATATCAAAACCAATATAAATAACTTTTATGGTTATATTAGGAAAAAGAGGGTGATCAGGAACAGTGTTGGCCCCTTAAAAACTGAAAGTGGGGATATTGTCATTGACAATGGGGAAATGGCAGATATGTTGAATGATTACTTTGCATCAGTATTTACAGTAGAAAAAGAGGATAGCATGCCGGAAATCCCAAGAAAACTAATATTGAATCGGGGACAGGGACTCAATAAAATTAACATAAGTAAAACAACGGTAATGAAGAAAATAATAGCACTAAAGAGCGACAAATCCCCAGGACCTGATGGTTTCCATCCCAGGGTTTTAAAGGAAGTAGGTGAGCAGATTGTAGATGCCCTAACTATAATCTTTCAAAGTTCTCTAGATTCAGGAACCGTCCCTCGAGATTGGAAAATTGCACGTCACTCCGCTTTTTAAGAAAGGAGAGAGGGAAACCAAGGAATTATAGACCAGTTAGTCTAACATCTGTTGTGGAGAAAATGCTGGAGTCGATAATTAAGGATAGGGTGACTGAGCACCTCAAAAATTTTCAGTTAATCAGAGACAGTCAGCATGGATTTGTGAAAGGTAGGTCGTGCCTGACAAACCTAATTGAATTTTTTGAAGAGGTGACTAAAGTAGTGGTCAGGGGAATGTCAATGGATATTATTTATATGGACTTCCAGAAGGCATTTGATGAAGTCCCACATAAGAGACTGTTTGCTAAGATAGAAGCCCATGGAATTGAGGGAAAAGTATAGACTTGGTTAGGAAGTTGGCTGGGAGAAAGGCGACAGAGAGTAGGGATAATGGGTAGGTACTCACATTGGCAGGATGTGACTCGTGGAGTCCCGCAGGGATCTGTCTTGGGGCCTCAATTATTCACAATATTTATTAAAGTCTCAAATCTAAGTTTGCCAATGACACAAAGATTGGTGGCATTGTAAGCAGTGTAGATGAAAACATAAAATTACAAAGGGATATTGATAGATTAGGTGATCGGGCAAAACTGTGGCAAATAGAATTCAATGTAAGCAAATGTGAAGTCATCCATTTTGGATCAAAAAAGGATAGAACAGGGTACTTTCTAAATGGTAAAATATTAAAAACAGTGGATGTCCAAAGGGACTTAGGGGTACAGGTACATGGATCATTGAAGCGTCATGAACAGGTGCAGAAAATAATCAATAAGGCTAATGGAATGCTGGCCTTTATATCGAGAGGACTGGAGTACAAGGGGGCAGAAGTTATGCTGCAGCTATACAAAACCCTGGTTAGACCACACCTGGAGTACTGTGAGCAGTTCTGGAGGGACACATTGGCCTTGGAGGGAGTGCAGTGTAGGTTTACTAGAATGATACCCGGACTTCAAGGATTAAGTTACGAGGAGAGATTACACAAATTGCGGTTGTATTCTCTAGAGTTTAGTAGGTTAAGGGGTGATCTGATCAAAGTTTATAAAATATTAAGGGGAACAGATAGGGTGGATAGAGAGAAACTATTTCCGCTGGTTGGGGATTCTAGGAGTCGGGGGCACAGTCTAAAAATTAGAGCCAGACCTTTCAGGAGTGAGATTAGAAAACACTTCTATACACAAAGGGTGGTAGAAGTTTGAAACTTTCTTCCGCAAAAGGCAATTGATACTAGCTCAATTGCTAATTTTAAATCTGAGATAGATAGCTTTTTGCCAACCAAAGGTATTAAGGGATATGGGCCAAAGGCAGGTATATGGAGTTAGATCACAGATCAGCCATGATCTTATTAAATGGCTGAATGGCCTACTCCTGTTCCTATGTTCCTATCTGCACTCACTAACCTGCCTGTAGAACTCCTGGGCTACGTGGAAAATAAAGGGGATAAGATTATGGGGAGGGGGAAGAAAGAGAAATTACTGTACAGAAAAGACTCTTACTTTAAAAAAGCAAAAAGATTACTTAAGTGTGAGAGAATATTTAGTACAGTAATATTAAAGCAAACCCGCTTTAAAATGTTGAAATGCTTTTAATTTGTAGTTTTTGTAAGTTACTGTAGAGGCTGTGTGGTGCTTGTTTATGGGATAAATTCATCTAATTTGTTATTGCAGTTTCAAATATTATAGCTAACCAAAAGGAGATGCCAAACAGAAGCTGTGAAGATGGCAAGGATTATTTCAGAGCTCTACCGGGTCTCACTTTAAATAGACTGAATTCCAGCTCTACACCCAGGGCGCTTAGCATAAATTTTTGTTCTAGATTTTCATGCAATAGATTTTTTTTTGGCTGGCATTATACAGAAGAGATTTCAAAATCTAGGTCAAATTCCTTTATCAAAATAGAGTACCAATGATTGAACAGCACAGCAGATAACCTAATTGCATCTCATTTTCACTTTTCTAAAAAAAAATTCTTTTCCTTTAACCCGTTAATTTAAAACATTCGTTAGCATTTGCTTTATGTCCAGAGACATACATTTTCTGAAAGGCCAACACACGTGCTATTACAAACCTCCCTCAATACCCACCTGCTAACCCATGCTTTTGGAATCCTATGTGCCGCAAACAGTGTAAACTGCAGGTGTTCTGTGGCGGTCTGCGCTTCCTTTGTACACTTTGTGCTCTTTGGCAGATTCCCAGTGGCACCTGGGCTGGTGCTAAGAGAACTCAGGTACAGTTGCAGCAGATTGTGGATAGCCAACGTTAGTCCATGGATGCTTTCCTTCACAGGGTTTACAGCAAGTGAAGATCCTGCAATCAGAAGTACAATGTTTTTTTTAAAACCTGTGCAAAAAGGTTGTACAAATTTTTTGCTTTGCGTGAGGTGGGGGAGGAAAAAAGTTGGAAAAAGAAAAAAAAAAAAATCGCTACAACTTTGCGGATAAACCATATTAGTTATGTTGTATGAATCTGGATGTTAAAAAATTGTCCGACATGCTTTTGTCCCATTGCAAATGATTGTTATCATTTGCCCAACAGAAAAATAAATCCCTGGGTAGCATGAATTATATCAATAAACAAGAATCGTTAATGTCCATATTATGAGCAGAAAAGAGCATCTCCCCTCCAGGACTAGTAAGCAAGTCAAGTTTTGCTGTTCAATTACAAAAACCTACTCATTTTCTTGAGGTTTATCATCACTACACACACTTGAAACATGTAACAAATTTGCTGGAATACACACAATTTGCCTAAATTACCAATAACTTGCATTTATATAGCACCTTTAATGTTGACAAATGTACCAAGGTGCTTCAGAGATCTGTAAAAAATAAATGGAGGCCAAAGGAGGAAAGGTTAAGAGAGTTCAGAGGGTTGACCAAAAGCTTGATCAGATGTGAGTTTTAAATGAGGTTCGTAAAAGGAGGAGAGGCAGAGGGATTTATGGAGGGAATTCTAAGGCAGGACCTGGGTGGCTAAAGGCATGGGCATCAATAGTAGGACAAAGGGAAAGGGATGCACAAGAGGAATTGAAAGTTCTTGGAGAAGGTGGGTTGTAGGACTGGAGGAGGTTAGAGAGATAGTGGGGAGCAAGGCCTGGAGGGATTAAAACACAAGGATGAGAATTTTAAATGACAAAGCGTGTAGGACTGGGTGCTAATATAGGTCAGTAAGGACAGGGATGATGGAAGGGTGAGACTTATTGTGGGATAGGATATGGACAACAGAGTTTTATACAAATTAAAGTTTAAAGGATGGGAGGACTGGCCAGGACAGCATTAAAGGTGATAAAGGCATGGATAACGGTTTTAGTGGCAGGTGGGTTGAAAGCAGTTAGAATGTGGAACATGCTACCGCATGGAGTTATTGAGGCAAATAGCATAGATGCGTTTAAGGGGAAGCTAGGTGAATACACGAGAGAGAAAGAGATAGAAAGATATGCAGATAGGGTTAGACGAAGCAGGGTAAGAGGAGGCTCGTATGAAGCATAAACACCGGCATAGACCAGTTAGGACAAATGGCCTGATTCTGTGCTGCAAATTCTATGTAAGAGTGGAGGTGGGCAGTCTTTGTGATGGAGAAGATATGGGATCGTAAACTCAGCTCAGGGTGATGAGGTTATAAACAGCCCGGTCCAACCTGTGACAGCCCCATCCTCTAAGCCCACCACTTGAAGGCTGCACTTTGTCTTACTCCCTGTGCGCAACATTATTGGGAGATTGACTGGTAGGCCAGAAAGATAAAAGGAGTTTTACTCTGCATCGAACCGGGCTGTGCCTGACCTAGGAACTCCCAATGCTGACAAACTGGTGACAAAACTGGAAAATGTTCTATTCCTCAATACAGACACTAGCCTTTTTCATAAGATCCCTCCCCCAGAGGGATAAAGAACACACGTTTAAAAACATTACCGATCTGAAGGAACCTGCTTCTGTCCCGGTGGGTAAATAAGTTTTAAAAAAAAAACTTGAGGACCATGGCGTCTACTTTCTTACAGATAATACCAATGGATGTGAGGTGCTTAGTTATTGAATTGACCTGGCTAAAGCAGGTAAGTCTGCTACAAGGTATGCACCGAGTATCATTTCAGTCAAAACAGGATCCAAACTGACTATGGATATCCTGCCACGACACGGCCACACCCACAGTAAAGTCAAGCAGGTGTGATCATGTTTATTACCAAACAAGGTATATCAAGCATTCAAGATCTTGATTTCCTGCAGTATTTATTTTTCATTCAATACAGTGATAAATAGCATAAAAGACAATTACAATAAGTGGGCGAGCTAAAGGTCAAATATAATCCAGTGTGTGTTAGATTACAAAGTTGCTATTAAAAATCATGTGGAAATCAAACAGATTAGAAAACTGAACTGTAAGGATATTGTTTACTTCAAACGTACTTACCAAAAGAACAACCATTTATAGGGATAGTTCACCATTCATCACTTTCAAATAGGAAACTGGTCCACAGTTATAGGGAGTCATAAAATACTTAGAAAATAACACTGACGTAAAAAATCAGGGTTCAATTACGGCTGACTTGCTCTATTCAACGACAGTCTCTCGCAAATGTCTGTTAGTTGCACTTCAAATGATAACATGATAACATAGATATGGTGCAGCAGCACCGGCAAAGCTACTTCAGTAATAATTTATACACTTATTGGGATACTTCCGCTGACTAGAAATATGAAGAAATCAAGTCAGTAAATCATACTAACTGCATCAACGTGAACTTCACTTAAAGCAGCTCAATTCTATGAACTATGCAGTGAAGATGTTCAAAGAAGGGATAGTCACCACATGCAACTGCCTTCCAAACTCAATCTAAAAGTTTACAATCTAAAAATTGCATTTCCCAGCAAAAAGATATTATGTTGGTCTGAGGAACTTCCAATGCAACTCAACCAACAATAATTGAATAGCAGTTGGTGCAAATCATGCAGCAGATGTCAAAACCCAGAAAATAGAAATTAAAGCTGCACGAGTGTCTACACAGTAAAGCAATTCACAGGAAGTCATGTCAAGGACCTGTATCTATGAGTGAACATGCAAATCATCCCATGAGGGATTGGAATCCCTACAAGAGCCTTTACTCTACGATGGTTACAGTTGTGATCAGTGTTCACTACCACTCACAATGTAGAGTCCTTGATCTTCAGAAAGCCTGAATTGCATGCTTAATTCTACAGATATGCTTTAGAATAACTGCTCCCGATGTGCAATTAGGCTGGAAGGAAGATGGTACGCAAGCCAGCAAGTTAAAGAACCAACAATGTTGCTTTCGAAAGTCTTTCTGAAGACACCCTGGGTCAGGATGCTCAAACAGCCCATCCAGGTCAGGCTATAACCCCACTGAAGAAGCTGAGCTAGTACCTGAAGGACTGTCCTTGGAATTGTGGAGCTCCTCCCATTTATGTATTCCAGAACAGAAACCACCAGTCAGCACCAGTTTTGTTCACTCATGTTACACATTTGAATTTTAATCATGCTTTCCATTATGGGGTCAGAATTTTAAAGCTTATTCCAATTCATGCAAATATCAGCACTGTTGACTGAAAATGTGCTCCAGTCTGAATCTGGCTAGCTAGAATTTGGAAATGAATTCTAATATTTATGTCCACGGAAGGTAAATTTATCACTAATATCCAACCCAATTATAATACATCTGCAATCTTATCCTGGATTTATTGTATTTTACAATTCAATTCTAAAGAATGGTGGCGATGTGAGGAATTAACCTGATTGATGCTGTAATTTAGCTTTGGTCAGTCAGTACAGCATCAGATTAGAAACTCTGCAGAACAAATTCCATGAAAGGAGCAAGGTGGCAACTACTGCAGGTATAGCTACAGCAGTTGCAAAGTCACATCCTTCTATTTTTTATAAGATTAATTTTTAGAACTTCAGTGCAGTCCTGATGTTCTGTGCCAAGGTACTTTAACAATCATAATGGAGAGAACTATTTTTAAATAACCAATTTAGTACCAAATAAGTGGAAAAGTGATAAGTTGTACAAAAGAGTTTTAAAACTCATTAACTTCAAGAACAAAACTGTTCTTAAGCACAATAGCAACATGCAAGCCTACTTTTAGTTTCCATTCACTTTGTAATGCAGTGAAACAGTCATATAAATCTAGTTTTCACATGATAAACGGGGCACATTACTTACAGAGCCATGCATTTTAAATTAAACCTCATTACAAGTGCCTGGACACTTGTCAGTCACTGCCTTTAAAGTACCAATACAAGTTTGCAATTGATTTTTAAAAAAAAAAAGAATGAGGTTATGTGTGGGTGACACCCAGACAATCATGTTACACACCTGGCCTCAAGTCAAATTCCCAATGTATTTGTGACAGTACAGATATATAACATTATTGTATTTTCAAACTGAATATTAGTAACTCACTCAATTCATAGAATCATACAGCACGGAAGGAGGCCATTCAGCCCACCGTGCTGGTGTTAACTCTTTAAATTAGCTATTGAATCAGTGCCTCTCCCCTGCTTTTTCCCCAAAGCCCTGCAAATTTCTCCTTTTCAAGTATATATGCAATTTCCTTTTGAAAGTTATTATTGAATCTGCCTCCTCCACCCTTACGGGCAGTGTACTGTAAATCATAACTCGCTGCATAGAACATTTTCTCCTGATCTCTCCCCTGGATCTTTTACTAATTATCTTAAATCTGTGTCCTTTGGTCACTGACCCTCCATCCAGTTTCTCCCTATCTACTCGATCATAAGCCCTCATAATTTTGAATGCCTCTATTAAATCTCCCTTTAACCTTCTCTGCTCTAAGGAGAACAATCCCAGCTCCTCTGGTCTCTCCACATAACTAAAGTCCCTTATCCCTGATATCATTCTGGTAAATCGCCTCTTAACCCTCTCCAAGGCCTTGAAGTTTGGTGCCCAAAATTGGACACAATACTCCAGCACGGTATAATCAGTGATTTATAAAGGTTTAGCACAACTTCCTTGACATTATATTGAAGTGTTACGGATTTAGCATAATGTGCAGAAAAGCACAAAAACAGATACATGCAGTTTTTGGTAAGGGGGATTACAAAGGGAAAGTCTGTTAAGTCTCCAACAACTCAGCAGCTTTGACACTCTAAGCAAATCACAACATTGTGAAATATTTACAGTCACAACAGTCAATTCACAGACAATTGGAAAAGTTTGCCTGCCAGATGACTTACCATTCACTGCACCAGTAGAAGAATCACCATTATCTTTTGATTTGACCTGTGGATAAAAGAACAAATTATAATTGGTTTCACAAGTTAGGATGAGATATGCCCTTTTGTTGCACGTGACATGGGGAGCAGGAATGTAATGAAAGGATCATTGCAAGATTTAAAGCATGACAAATTCTCCGCACTCCAAAAAAGCATCTAGTTTAATAGTCTAAAAACATATTTAGCTCAACCTGTAAAATACTTTGCTTGACATGCACTAACCATTTTAATTTGATACAATTTGCATTTATACAGTACCTTTAACTGAGCAAAAAAACCCCAAAGAACTTGACAATTGAGGATCAGGCCTGAGGAGTGTTGCTGAAGGTGCTGTCCAAGAGACAAGTTTTAAGGTAGCTTTGAAAGCTGGGGGAGATGGGCTTTATGGCTGAAGACTCTGTCACTGATGGTAGAGTGAAGAACTAACAACACAGAATGGAGAATCAAACCCAGAGCATTCTGCTCTTTATGTCTTAGTGCTACTTAGTGCAATGCCTTTACCCAGTAGACCATTGGAGATCTCAATGTTGTAATGCTCCATAGAACACTAAGATTTTCAAAACTGAATTCCCAAAAACAGTAAAAACTCAGGAGAACCGCAGAAGTCTGAATACAGAACACCCATTTCAAAATTCTTTACAGATACTGTACTTCACTGAGTTAACTCATTTTAAATTGCAATGTCCTTTCTCTTTCCTTCTATTGCCTAATGCTCATGTCTAATGTGTTTAGAATGATTTCAAAAATACTGTTCTTTGATAGTCCCCATGGGGCATGCCCAATTAATGATTGCTGCAATTAAACTCGTATATCTCACTATTTTGCTCCGAGTTGAATCCAATATGGATTTAATTCTATGAAATGTATTATAAATACCGAGAATGAAGCTATGAAGCCAGTATTCTGTTCAAAGAAAGGGCACCAGCTTCACAAAGCATAAACAGTCTAAGCAAAAAGAGAACTTAATCCTGTGACAAAAGGCATTTCACTAAGTTAATTCACAATCAATCGCTTATTATTTGGATTTAAAAGTGCAGCACTTGGAGAAACCCCAGCCAGCAGCATTGCATTTGGTTTCACCAAAGAAGCTATTTATCTGCCTTCTGAACTTTTTGCCAGATTTCCTTGGTGAGGACAAGGAGATCCCAGGTGGGAAACACAACTTGATTGCAACACTATATCCCAAATGGAACCTTTTACAAGGAGAAATTTTCTACATTGAAGTCAGTTGGCAAGGAGAAAGACAGCAAGATGTTGCTGCTCATTGTAGTCAACCAAGCCAAAGGAGATATTAGGAGGGGTGACCAAAAGCTTGGTTAAAAAAAGTTGGGTGTCACAGAAACTCTTAAAAAAGGGAACAGTGAGGTGGAGGGGCAGAGGGATTTAGGGAGGAAATTCCAAAGTGTGGGGTCTAGGTATCTAAAAGGCACAGCCATCATAGAATCATAGAAAATTTACCGCACAGAAGGAGGCCATTCGGCCCATCGTGTCCGCCCTAGCCGAAAATGAGCCACCCAGCCTAATCCCACTTTCCAGCACTTGGTCCATAGCCCTGTAGGTCACGGCACTTCAGGTGCACATCCAGGTACTTTTTAAATGAGTTGAGGGTTTCTGCCTCTACCACCCATTCAAGCAGTGAGTTCCAGACCTCCATCACCCTCTGGGTGAAAATATTTTTCCTCAGCTCCCCTCTAATCCTTCTACCAATCACTTTAAATCCATGCCCCCTGGTTATTGACCTCTCTGCTAAGGGAAATAGGTCCTTCCTATCCACTCCATCTAGGCCCCTCATAATTTTGTACACCTCAATTAAATCCCCCCTCAGCCTCCTCTGTTCCAAAGAGAACAACCCCAGCCTATCCAATTTTTCCTCATAGCTAAAATTCTCCAGTCCTGGCAAAATCCTCGTAAATCTCCTCTGTGCCTCTCTAGTGCAATCCCATCTTTCCTGTAATGTGGTGACCAGAACTGTACACAATACTCAAGCTGTGGCCTAACTAGTGTTTTATACAGTTCCAGCATAACCTCCCTGCTCTTATATTCTATGCCTCGGCTAATAAAGGAAAGTATCCCATATGCCTGCTTAAGCACCTTATCTACCTTCAGGAATCTGTGGACATGCACTCCAAGGTCCCTCACTTCCTCTACACCTTTCAGTATCCTCCCATTTATTGTGTACTCCCTTGCCTTGTTTGCCCTCCCCAATTGCATTACCTCACACTTCTCTGGATTGAATTCCATTGGCCTCTTTTCTGCCCACCTGACCAGTCCATTGGTATCTTCCTGCAGTTTATCGTGAGGAGGAAAGCTTATCAACCACACGGCCAGTTTTTGTATCATCTGCAAACTTCTTAATCATGCCCCCTACATTTAAGTCCAAATCATTAATACACATCACAAAAAGCAAGGGGCCTTGTACTGAGCCTACTGGAAACTGCCTTTCAGAACCAAAGACACCCATCGCCCATTACCCTTAGCTTCCTGCCACTGAGCCAATTTTGGATTCAATTTGCAACTCTCCCTTGGATTCCATGGGCTTTTATTTTTTTTTGACATGTGGGACCTTGTCAAAAGCCTTGCTAAAATCCATGTAGACGACATCAAATGCACTACCCTCATCGACCCTCCTTGTTACCGCCTCAAAAAAATTCAATCAAGTTACTCAGACACGACCTTCCCTTAACAAATCCATGCTGATTGTCCTTGATTATTCCGTGCCTTCATAAGTGACTGTTTATCCTGTCCCTCAGAATTGATTCCAATAATTTGCCCACCACAGAGGTTAGACTGACTGGCCTGTAATTACTTGCACCCTTTTTAAACAATGGTACAACGTTAGCAGTCCTCCAATCCTCCGGCACCATGCCTGTATTCAGGGAGGATTGGAAAACGATGGTCAGAGCCTCTGCTATTTCCTCCCTTGCTTCTTTTAATAGCCTGGGATACATTTCATCCGGCCCTGGTGATTTATCTACTTTCAAAGATACTAATCCCCTTAATACTTCCTCTCTCACTAAATTTATCCCATCTAGTACGTCACACTCCTCCTCCTGAACTACAACGTCTGCTTCGTCCCCTTCTTTTGTGAAGACAGATGCAAATTCAACATCTCCACCTCCACACATAGGTTACCTTTTTGGTCTCTAATTGGCACGACTCTTTCCTTAGTTACCCTCTTGCTCTTAATGTATTTATAAAACATCTTTAGGTTTGCCTTGATTTTACTTACAAATATATTTCATGCCAATGGTGGTAAGGCTAGGGGGTGGGGGAAGAGAAAGATTAATGAGGAGGAAAGCAGATGAACAAGAGACCTGAGTTACAGGAATGTAAAGTTCTTGAGAGTGGGGGTATAGTAATGGAGGAGATCACAGAGATAGGCGGAAGAAAGGCCTTGGCGGAATTTAAAACACAACAATGAGAATTTCAAAATTTAAGGCATTGGGGGATTGTCAGCCAAGATAGGTCAACAAGGACAGAGGTGATGAGCGTGCAGGACTTGGTGCTAGGTAGGATATGGGCAGCAGAGTTTTGCAAGAGCTCAAGTTTATGGAAGATGCAGGATGGAGGACAGCTAACAGATCACTAATAGTCTGGAGGTGAAGAAGGAATGGATAGGGGCTTCAGCTGCAGATGAGCAGAGGTAGGAGGGTAGGTGATTTTACGGAGGTGGAAGTAGGCCGTCTTTGTGCTGTTCAGGATATGGGAGTTAGAGACGCAGCTCAAGATTGCGAACAGTCCCTAGAAACCCACACTATATCCCTCTATCTTTCTTACAGAAATGTATCCAACTGTCTTTAAACCCATTTATACGATTTGTTTCAATGGTCATCTCTGGTAATCTATTCTACAACTCTCATTACTTTTTGGGAGTTGTTCTGCCTGACTTCATTTCTTAATTCATAACTTCTTGATTTTTAAACTTACGTCACCTGGTACTTGAATCCATCATAACGGAGAACAATTTGTTGGGATACAAAATGCCATCATGCTTTAAAATGGTGAGATGTTCCTCAACCTACTGATCTTTTGATGAAGGAACATCCCTTTAGATAATTAAGCTAAAAATAAGAGGCCAGCTTTAGGGGATAATGTAATTAATTATGCTACGGCAGAAGAGGATTCACAACCTCCTGTTACTAATTAAATTAGAAATCGATGATAACGATTTCAAGGGTGCTTGGGATTTATAGAATGAACCAAGATTGGCTTTCTTTTAACATAAATCTTTCCCTTCTTAAATTAGCAGCCGAGGGGATTCCCTACGACTGGTAATAAATTAGACTGAAAGATTAATAGATGTTCTCTATCATTATGTTCAACATGGATGGATTGTTTCTCCAAATTATTTGCATTTTACATGGATTGAAAGCACTTTCATGTTCAGTGAAATGCTTGCACTACGTACATTGATGGGACATCAGCAATAAAAGTTGTGGAAAAAACACTCAACTGTGCTTACAATACAAATCCAATCTGCAGGGCAATCCCATCTGCTTCAACAATACAGCAGGTCTTCAGACATCGAGTGATACACTGTGATCAGGTGATGCCAGTCCAGCAACACAACTCTTACCACTATTCTGTGTGCCTTGGCACTTGAATTTTAAGGTTTCGAAGTTGCAAGACAGACTCTGTAAAGGAACTGCTTCACATGAATTGATAGAGATTGATGGTTATGACTAGTCAACAACTCCATTATCAATGTATCATGCTATTAGCAGGATGGGGATTACCAACCAATAATTCTTTTGGATGGCCAGAAAGAAAAAGGTTAAGGTAAAAAATATAAAATTCGACCCTGAATGACACAGTTACACTCTTCATTGAAGAGAAGTAGGTTCAGTTGAAGTTGTACTGAGTAAAAGTTCAGTGATTGAAGGATAATGGAAGGCCATCGTGTGCCCAAGGTTAAAGGCTAAAGCACCATGATCACCTGACTATAGAAAACCATTTGCTGTCGTATCTGATTAGACAAAGCATTATGCTAACAGAAAACAAATAGCTGTGCTCTGTACCACCCCCAAGTTGTTTTGTCCTTGGGCCCATTACCTGCCCCTCCTTCTTTCAGAAGGCAGCACTGCAATAGGTATGTGCAGCATGTATAAACTACGCTGTTCAAATACTACACTCAGCTGAACTCGAGAAACCCTGCAGAAATAGTGGCATTACTTTATTTCTGGGAAAGAAATAGATCACAAATCTAGCCAATTCAATAATAAAACACCAGCGGATAACATCACTTTAAACATTTCAAGCATGAGGAAATTACCCAGTCTTTTACTGAAGTAAGCCTATTGTAAGAGAAGAGTTATTTGTTTTTCAGTAAGTGGATTAATCAGAAATGCATGCAAAAAGCAGTGAGCTTACCTCAATGGTTTTACTTTTTGGTAGATTAACAGCACGTTTTAGTTTCTTTACAGCATCAGTGATAGCCTTGGTCTCTGCACCATCCAATGCATTGCAAATGTCCTTTACAGACCGGATAATCTGCTCCACCATTTTGTACTGTTTCCCCTGGTTAAAAGTAAATAGGACAGGAACATTGTACATGCTTGGATAGAGCTAATATTACACGGCACAAATGCAAAAGATAACTTCAATTCAAAAAAAGCTTAGGAACTCCATGTTCACATTTTTGTTTTAATATATTACGAAGGTGTAACCAAGATACTGGTCTACTTTCTATAGAAGAATGGCACACAAAATCAGCTGTATTGAAATGTCACTCATGCACAAGTGTTAATATGAAATAAACCAGCTAAACTTGGCTGATGCATTCCTTAGATTTTTTTTACAACACAAACAAGAAATTCTAATGCTAGCCAAGAAAATATCCCTTGCTTCTAAAAGGCACTCATACTTTTGCATCACTGCGGCTGAACAGAGCAGGTTGTTACTAGCAGTGACTGGAAATAAATTCTTGTCAGTTTCCCTTTACCTTGGAAGCACCAGTAACTGACAAGTTGGCAATCTCACATCTTTTGGACAAGCACTCGAGTAGAACCATACTGAATCTCTCATTACTAAGTTCCAGCCCACTACTGGGGTGTCACTCCCATTGGGAAACCGCCACAACATTGTACACTGGTCAACTAACAAACCACCTTCTGTGCATGGCTTTCCAGTTCTCAGCACTGTAGTACTGGATATCATTGCCTTGATCATCTGTCTGGATCCAGATATTTGGAAAATAGCCAAATCCAAAAAAATTATGTACTCAAGCTAATTTGGGAGAATTTCTTTGGATATGGACTCCCTATCTGGAGCATTACAAATTGTTGTCAAGATCAGAGCATCCTTGACACAAGAAAATCTCCACATGTTCTGTAACGGCTGTCGGTGATAGCACTCCTCAAGACTGCTTCTTTACCCCTTCATGATGAAGCGTAGCAAACCCATGATTACTCCCATTAGGTAATTGGATAATAAACTTTACTCCAAGAGGCACGTGGCTCCTATTTCTCTCCTTCCCATCCTTCTCTTCTAGAAGTGGTGAAAGAAACACCCCCGCACAGACCTCCAAACCATGGATGCCTCATGCATAACCACATTGAGATGCACATTCAATATTGGGTATTTAAGCACAGTTCTGCCTTCTGACACACACATCACTTCATTTAATTTCCTAGTCACTCAACTAGCTTAAGGCATGTGTAGGTCTAACATCTTGAACATTATTTGGTCATCCATCTATCAGCACCGTTGTTCATCCTTTGTATTCTAATATTTTAAAATGCCAAAGAAAGCCCTTCTCCATACCAAATTAATACTTACTTCTTTCTGAAGGCATGCCTCAGTCCGATTATGATAAACTTCCAGAAACTCAGCAAGACATTGCCTAGGCAAAAAATATATACATTTATAAGTGGACATTCAAGGAACTGGTGGATGATACTTAAATAAGTGAATGGGTATTTTACCTTGTAATAATTTCTTTGAAGGGCTTTTCCACCTGGCAGAGGTATTTCTCTAGATCTGTAGGTGTCTCATCATCATCTGCCTGTTCACGGTATAAATTCTTGTAAATAAATTGCTAATTTCCAAATGTTGAGAAGAGACTGCTAATTGTTGGCTACACCCCATCCTCAAGAATGAAGAGACAATATTTACAGAATATTCTCTCTATGGCATTTACAATGAATTTTACATTTAGGTTTTTAACTGGGCATTGATGCTTAAATTCCAATACCTTTGTTGCCTAGTTGAATAGCAGAGGCAGTAAAACTTGTACCCTCGCTCTGGGATCTATTTGTCAATTTGGACATCCTTTTTTTTAAACAGAAGAAATGGTCATCAAATAAGGTCGCAATAAACGCCAAAAAGCCCAGGTTGAAAACTGGGCTTGAATGAGATCAATTTGCATGACCACTCCTGCACCCACCCACCCCCCCCCACAACAAAACAATTTGTGGCAAATTTAAGGAAAGGGAACAAAATGTCCAGCAGCACCAAAGGGGTGACCGAGTCACTTAATGCAAATGTTACATCAAACCTATCAAGTTGAAAATACAGTGCTATGTACTGCAAGTTAGGACTTTTCACTCAAAATAGCAATACTATCGTGGAACTTGCAAATCTAAGATTTGAAAGCCTTGTGCTACTGTGGAATTCGCACAAGTTCATTGGTTCTCTGACTGCAAGGAGTGGTTAACAAAAGCATGGAAACCTAGAATATTTGGATCAAATTAAAAACATTTGTACAGGAGAAAAAAAAGTGGTAGAAAATAGTGTAGGTTTAATTTCAAACACTTAAATCTAATGCGTATAGTTTTTTTTAAAAAACAAACCTTTTTACAGTTTCCAAAAAAGGTAAACCTTGAGAAAAGCTTTTGAGTTTTGAAAAGTTTTCCTCCAATTTTTGGTGAAATTTGTGTTCAAGTGAAATGCACCAACACTGGAGATTAAAACACTTCTGCACTTTAGGGACCCATGGACATCATCAGGAACTACGAGGTCAGATATACCACACCCATACGCACAGTGAAGCTCTCACTATTCTGCCCCAAGGAGATCCCTCAGTTCCAAATTCAGAACAGACTCTCTGCCACATCAGTGACATTTCCATTTCCCAACCAGCCACTATTATAGGTTAGATACATTGGCTTTTTGGTGCAGAAATCCACTGACCATTAGAAACTGGGTTGAGGCTGCCAATTCACTATATTCAAGCATTTTCGTGTCAGGTCAGGTAACAAAACTGTAAAAAGTTTAAGCTAGTTTGAGTTCAGAGTCTGCATTACTTCCAAATAATATTGCACTCTCCAACGTAATGAGAAATGTGGAGTGATAAATTGTGCTCACCGTGCGGGCCAGAACTCTGCATATTGTACTGTGGTTTAATAGCTGTAGCTTGATCTCAGAGTCACACTTACGGCAATTCTGAATGTATTCATGGCTTCCTAAGCAGTGTTTACTGTAAGATACAAGAAGAAACGTCAGACATTTAAAATTACATTTCAGGTTTCTTTTTAAACTTAATGGAGGTGTCAACAGATACACCTTTAAGATAATTACTTCAGCAACAGCTGCACGTTCAATCTTAACATTAAAATGCAGACTGTACCCATACTTTGTCTGTAAGTTGACCTCTCAGAAAAACTCAGTTGATTCAGGTGTGGCAGTTAAAACTGAGATCTAAAGAGCATTTCAGGCCAGAGCACTAAGTTTTCACGATATAAATAATAAATCACATTTGTTCCACACCAGTTTTCCATTTTATAGAGTTCAATGCAGTCAATTTCCTTTTAAACAATTTCAAACAGCAAGTAAGTCCCCATATGCTGAGCTATTATAGCCTTGGATTTCGACACAGAATTTTCCAAAAAGGCAGGGCCATAAGTTAGTCAAGAACACAAAGCTAAAAATCCTAGGCTAATCTTTCAATCAGAACACAAGTCTTCATTGTTAACTTGAAGTATGTTTGCAGTTTTAATACAGATATAAACACATCGGTATCTCATTCGCTTAGCTTAATTTTCTTACAATGGTTCAAGCATAACATTTTAATCTACTACAGATAGATGGAAGAAACTTAAAGAATCTTCTTGAATAAGGCAATCCCATGACCTTATTCCCTAGTACTTATGCATAATTCTCAAGCCAACAGTTTAATTGAAGAAAAACATACAAGTTAATTACTTTTATCTTCACATGTGGAAGCTGGCCCCTAACAAGGCTACCAGTTACATCATTTCCAAGGCTCATGCAACATATTTCAGCACTCCAATCCAGCTCCTACCACCCATTCCCCTGCCACAATCATAGTTCTTAGTTAAAATGGAAAAGGCCAAAAGTTGAGGTCAGCTGCTGAAATTAATTAACACACCCATATCAAATATTAGAAAATGACAGCTCAATCATATGGTCCCTCAAGCCTGCACAACCATTCAATAAGATCATGGCTGATCTTCGACCTCAACTCCACTTTCCTGCCCAATCCCCCAATATGGCCAGCCACCACAAAAGTTATAAAAACTGAAGAAAAATTTGTAAGAATATTAAGAACATTAGGAAGCTCCACATTCTGTATTTCTTAAACAAAACAGAAAAAGTTCTGAGTACAATATAGGAACGTAGGCTATCATTCTAAATGAAAAATGAGCATAGAAGTTGGATTTAATTTGAAACTGGGCTTAAAGTTAAAGCTGTTTAAAACAGACGCCCATAAATTGACACAAGGACCTGTAGTTGAGGTTATGAATGATTATGTAGAGTGTACTGAGCCAAAACTAAATGTTGCCACTCATTCAAAAACTCAGACAAACAAGAAGAAATTTAAACAAGTCAAATGGCTAAATGAAGCAACTCAGACAAGTGTGTGTTTTACTGTCCAAATTAATTCCATTCTAATGGAAACACTCATTTCCTAATGAAAATGAACACATTAATGGTAATGCGGTGAAGCATAAATAAGTGTTTTTGAGCTTCTTACTTCTGCAAGACTTCCTCCTGTCCACAGACTTTCAGTATGTAGCTGCTGATGTCAACCTTATTTAGGTCATCATGAGCCCAGCACAGAGCCTGCATTATAATAAGCTCTACATGGGAGCTCACTGTAAAAAAAAAGGTTGAAGATTAGTATAAAACAATAAAAGGACATACAAAAATTACTTGCACCTTAATTCGCATTAGTAATTTTATACCAGACAGAATAGCTCAAAATCAGTTCAGGATTTTTCTCCTGGCCTGCAGTGCAATCTCCATAGTGATTTTAGCCCCCCACCTCTCCCACAGTGTGGTGTGCTAATTTGTTGTCCAAGTCTTCAACATAGTGGTTATATATTTTTTAACAAGTAACCTCCAGTTTAGCAGAAGTTAACAGCAGCCAGTAATAAACACTCCAAAGGGAGAGGAGTGGGGGAAGGACTGGCAGGAGACAACTATGGAGTGCTTGGTGATACACTGGATTATATACAAGCTTGATTTTAAAGAAATTGCTTATGAGAAACATCTGTACAGCTTTCTGACACTGGTATTAAACATGCTGGGCTTTGTATCAGACTAAATCATTAGGAATTGGACCTTATTCAATAGTTTATACTTTCAAAACAACAAATGAGTCACACAAATATTAGAAGTTATTTCTCTCTTTTGTGAATAACCAGTAAAATCTATTGATTTGGTGCAGCCTCCATCGATTCATGCAACTTCACCTAGAAATCTCTAGTGACTGAGACATTCTGTGGTTAAGAACCTGGTTACAGAATTTACAAAAATGAAGACCAATGTTACATAAAGTTGAGTAGGTCTTGGAGGGGGAAAAAAAAAATCCATGTGCACCCTGACCAGAGTACATAAACGACATTCAACTGCAACGTGATGGAGGGCGAATAATGCTGTAAATTCCATCAAATGTTTAATCCTTGGTCAACAAGTGAGCTTAAAACAAAACAGACAAACCTGCATTTGTTTTGAGTCTTGAACATAATAAAATGTTCCAGAAGTACTTTAGGGGAAAAGAGTTATGGCAGGTGACTGAGTGAATGGCCAGGGAGATGGGTTTCAATGTGACTTTTAAAGGGGAATGAGGGAGCAAGGCAGAGAGCATCTCAAGGCGTGCACATTTTTGTCCAAACTTTAGTCTCGCTTTCCTACAGTTGGCTAGTGACATAATAAATGAAGTATGCATGTTGTTTAATTGGCAGACCATATATATGTGCCTCCAAACATATACGCTAACGACATGACACTCTGCCAACTTACTGTCATTATATGAACGCAAGCAAATAAATTGCATGCCAGGTACTTTTGCTAAGTTATACATCTAGTTTGGAGGGTTACAAGTAAAAAATCAACTAATTAATTTTGAAAGACAGACATTGTGTTGCTGTAAATTATCTTCAGTACTTGAACCGGATCATTCAGATAAGGTCTTAAGCATCATGGACTAATTAAGCATCTTATTGATGAAGATCCTATACTAATCTATTGAACCCACAGATTCAGAAAGAATTCTTACAGGTGTTAATTCTAGTAGGTTTTCCAAAAAAATAGTTTCTCATGTGATATAACCACATTGCTATATGACAGTTATACAGTGAAGCAGCCAACAGCAAAATTATAATCAACACTTAACAGCAATACTGTATGCAAGGAAAGGGGTATAAAGTTTCATGAGCATCAAAACATCCAGTTTGGAACCTCTTGCAAAAGCAAAAACTCCAAAGCACAATGCTTCATTGTTGAGTGCACTTTGAAGTAAGTCATGGAAGACATCAAGTGATTAAAAGAAAATGTGATCTACCTGTAGTTATCAAAATTAGGTTGCGGGCTGTGAAAATTACATATACACTCACATAATGAACCTTAGTCTATGAATAGTTATTTTCAGTGCATCTCATTAGGAAAATACATTACTAATAAAAAAGTGGAAAATTGCTCGGGTATGTCCTGTCCACAAAAAGGAGGACAAATCCAATCCGGCCAATTACCACCCCATCGGTCTACTCTCAATCATCAGCAAAGCGATGGAAGGTGTCGTCGACAGTGCTAATCAAGCGGCACTTACTCACTGATGCTCAGTTTGGGTTCTGCCAGGACCACTCGGCTCCAGACCTCACTGCATCCTTGGTCCAAACATGGACAAAAAAGCTGAATTCCAGACGTGAGGAGAGAGTGACTGTCCTTGACATCAAGGCAGCATTTGACAGAGTGCGGCATCAAGGAGCCCTAGTAAAATTGAAGTCAATGGGAATCAGGTGGAATACTCTCCAGTGGCTGGATTCATACCTAGCACAAAGGAAGATGGTAGTGGTTGTTGGAGGCCAATCATCTCAGCCCCAGGATATCACTGCAGGAGGTCCTCAGGGCAGTGTCCTAGGCCTAACCATCTTCAGCTGCTTCATCAATGATCTTCTCTCCATCATAAGGTCAGAAGTGGGGATGTTTGCTGATGATTGCAGAATGTAGAGATCCATTTGCAACCCCTCAGATAATGAAGCAGTCCTGCCCACATGCAACAAGACCGAGACAACATCCAGGCTTGGGCTCATAAGTGGAAAGTAACATTCACGCCAGGCAAGTGCCAGGCAATGACCATCTCCAACGAGAGTCTAACCACCTCCCCTTGACAATCAACAGCATTACCATCGCCGAATCCCCCACCATCAACATCCTGGGGGTCACCATTGACCAGAGACTTAACTGAACCAGCCACATAAATACTGTGGTTACAAAAGCAGGTCAGAGGCTGGGTATTCTGTGGCGAATGACTCACCCCGACTCCCCAAAGCCTTTCCACCATTTACAAGGCACAAGTCAGGTGTGTGATGGAATACTCTCCACTTGCCTGGATGAGTGCAGCTCCAACAACACTCAACATCATCCAGGACAAAGCAGCCTGCACGATTGGCACCCCATCCATCACTTTAAACATTCACTCCCTCCACCACCGGCGCACTGTGGCTGCAGTGTGTACCATCTACAAGATGCACTGCAGCAACTCGCCAAGGCTTCTTCGGCAGCAGCTCCCAAACCCGCGACCCCTACCACCTGGAAGGACACGGGCAGCAGGCGCATGGGAATATCACCACCTGCACGTTCCCCTCCAAGTTCCTGACTTGGAAATATATCTCCGTTCCTGGGTTAAAATCCTGGAACTCGCTACCAAACAGCACTGTGGGACCATCTTCACCACACGGACTGCAGCGGTTCAAGAAGATGGCTCACCACCACCTTCTCAAGGGCGATTAGTGAAGGGCAATAAATGTTGGCCTTGCTAGCGACGTCCACATCCCATGAACGAATAAAAAAAAATCTGTAACAGCTCTACGATGATATTGTGGAAACAAATGAATCAGTGGAAATGCAGCCCCACAGGAACTGTAGATATCAGCTATTTCACTGAAAATATGATTTAAGAGGGATTACATTCTGGCCTTTTAAAAATAACGTCCATGAATAAAGCGTCACCATAACCTGACAAGTTTTGCATTCGTTTACAGAAACCAGCAGTGCTTTGATGAACTACCCTAAAATAGATCACAATGTGGACCACACGAGCGAAGAATAAACATTAAAGGCTAAGCATTACTGAGGAGGTGGGGAAAGAGGAAAAATTAAACCCAGGAGGAAGTGTTCTTCTTCCCTGAAGCCAAGTATACTGGTACAACACATTATTGCTGTGCCTCCAAATCAGTATCTAGGAACAGGAGTTGATCTGTGAATGTCCCAGTGGAGCTGCTGGTCCATGGGTTATGAATGACTTCAGCAGTGCAACTCCATCTTGTTGAGATCCAAAGTAAAGGAGCTCAAACGGTAAGGTGTGGGGTAGAAAGGAGAGCGGTACCCAATATTGAAATATTACTTCCTCTCTCCCTTCCCCCACCCCATTCAAGTAATTGTCTTAACCATAACGATTTGGAATTCCTCTGCCTCAATTAAAAGACAACTCACTCCCTGACCTAAATCCACCTCACAGCTGGACTTCAGCACTCTTGCCAACCACCCTACTTCTACCATTCAGAAACTACCAAATCCTGCAAAATACTCCAGTCCATCTCCTCACTCACACTAAAGCCCACATCATCACCTACCCTGAGCAAGTTCCAGTGGCTTCTTGTGTCCCAGAGAACAATCTAAGAATGTCATCCTCATCTAGTCCCTCCCGACTTCTGTGGTCTCCTCCAGTCCCATGTCTCTGCATGCACATTCTTGCTCTCTAACCTGATGACTCTGTGTGCATCTTTCTATTATTCTCCAACAATGGCTGACTTTTCATTCTCTGCTCCACCATCAGTGGCCTTTTTTTTAAAAAACACACCTTGTCGCTGCCCCTTGAAACTTGCTCAGGTTAGTAACTCTCACTTACCCCCACTCTCCCGGACTTTGAATGGCTCCTTCAAATCCTTCCCTGACAATGCTTTTACCCCCCTCCCCTCAGTTCCATGTCCACTCACTACTCATCACGCTTAAGACATCTCTGTACATGGAGCCCTATGGAAATACAAGTTGTTGAGTTTTGAGTTCCATGATTACAATCCATGGCACTAACCAATGTATCTGAATTTCACTGGTCCTATGTGCAAGGCATCTCATTTTAAAGGACAGCTAAAAATAAATCAAACTTTGCACAGTCAGCTGGACAAATCCCTTGCTTTAACTATCTTTTCCCCCCAGTAGCTGATACAAGAAAGGATAGAAGTAAAAGCAAGAGAGAGAGAAGAGTGCAAATACCAAAATAGGAACAAGATCACTTGAATCAGCAGCAATACCAAGTCTCAAAAGAAAGTGGAGGCTGAAACAGTCATAATATTTACAAGGAACTAGTAAAATGATATTTAACATGAACCATAACAGTTTTGTTTAGTCCCAATACTCCCCACTCCCTACCCTCCCTTACCTCCTGAAGGTGCAGATATGCTAGGATAAGCTTCCTATTGCCAGCCTGGCTGAGATCAGCTAGCTGAGCACAGAAATGGATCAAGACTGTGATTACTGGGTCACAGCAGTCACTGGGTTAGGATCCTGCAATTCACTACCTGATAGCATCACGAGAGCACTATTACCATACGGACTGCAACGGTTCAACCGGAAGACCTCTCCACTATCCCAGGCCAAGTAGGGATGGGCAAAAAAATGCAGCCTGGCAATCACAAAATGTAAATGAAGTAGTATTATTGAAATCTAATGCAGCAAGGAATAGATTTAAGCAACCAATCATTTTAAAAAGAATGACTTCCCACGGAATGATAAACATTTGGTGCTAAGCACATAGCTCTACTGCCAACATGCACTGAGACTTTCCAAGCTAAATAGGTTAGAATGAAAATGCAAATGGGCAGTTACCACCATCTTCAAGCACGAGGAATTTTCTCTCCTTTGGCATTTCTAATACATGAACGATAACTCAGCAAAAATAAAATAACTATTTTGCATCTATTATAAAATTAATACTTGCACTGCTCAAGTTATAAATACTGAAAACACAGGTGAAGTACAAACCAGATTCCACTGCCTAATTGCTTGCTCTGTGTATGATGTTATTTCTCCTCCTGTGGCCAAACTAGAAGCACTGAATCCACATGATCAACGCAACTAAAACGAGGGATCCCTGTATTCTATTTTTATATGACTTTAGATACACACAGCAGCATCACTGGAAACAGCTCACTTGGATGACCAATACACATACATATGCTGCATGGACACTCTCTGCATCAAAAAAGAGTTGCTTCATAGCTAGGACTGGCTGCTTGCAACATTAATGCATGTGGCTTAGCCGACCTGACAAATTCAATTACTCCAACTGTTGAAATATTAATGCATGATGCTTACAAGGAGATGGTAATAACCAAAGTAAATGCCTTTCCCCGCAAGTTGAGGATTGCACTGTTCAGGCTGCCTATGGACTTCAAAGTCATGGCATAAAAACAGCTATTGTTCGACCGTTCTGCCTCGGGATCATAACCCTGTCGATCGGAAATTCACTTCATCCATGTACAACTTTACATTGTGAGGGTCTGTGAAAAACTGCTCCAAGAATATTGTCCATCAAAACATGCAAGAAGCATGCATGGCAAATTGCTGAAAATAAAAGTTCAAATCTAGAATCAGCCCATTATGGACTGATTCTAGATTTTAACTTTTATTTTCAGCAATTTGCCAAGTTATATTGCTTCTGTTCTTCCATTTATAAATAAATGTATTAGTTTTAGCCTATAAACATTGGGGTGACAAGTGTGGTATTTTGGATGGAGTACATGTTGGACAAGTAATTTCTAGTGGCTGATATCACAATAAAAATGGTTAATGGTTAACTTTGGACACACTATCTCAAGACAATATGTATAGTATGTATTTAGGTTTCAGGTCTGCTTTTTTGCTGCAAACAAGACAAAAAGAGTTGGGAGAAAACCAATGTCCACATTAAAAGACTGGTGTATTTGAAATTTTCAGATTTACGTCATTGTAGTCACACAGAAAAGACCTTTCTCACAATTGATAAGGGAACAGCGCACCACTTTGGTATTTATTCTTGTATATTGTTTTTGCGTGTGCAACCTTAAGCACAAAGAGGAAACCACTTCTAGATCAGAGGGAGGCTCACAGCAGATGCTTCCTACAGTGGGGTCGGGGTGAAAGGAAAAAGAAAAGGGTTGGGAAAGAGCAAGCAACTGCAGTCCATATTCGTATGTAGTCAGCTACAGGGCGGAATAAGCATTGGCACTCAGGATCTAACTACTCTCAGCTTGAAAGGAAAACAACACAACTTAGCCTTTTAGTGGGGTTGTTTTTTAAAAAAAAAGTCAGTCCGGTATCATCACGGCACTTCCATTTTTACTTTACACTCACATAAGGAATAGTTATAGATTAAAGATGATAGCACTTTCCAATGGGTTTGTATTAATGGGGTAAAGCGATACAAGGCATGAAATTTCCTTGCAATACACCAGAGTAATTAAGAAGGGCAGGAATACATCATTGGGGAGTTTTCAATTCAACTGTAACCTATTTTTGTGAAACCAATTAGTTCTGTAGAATACATTTGGAATTAAGCACTAGTTCATTTACAGGCAACACACGTCTTCAGATTTAGGTATTGATGCTTTAAATCATCATGTGTATGTATGTGTGCATGTAAAACAGAGAAAAACATCCCAATGTGTTACACCGTGGTAATCAAAAAAAAAATGAATGCCGAGCCAAAGGAGGGGGTAACCAAAGGTTTAGTTAAATATGTTGGTATAAGGACGTCGTGCAAGAAGGTGGAGAGGGAGAGGGAATTTTGGATCATGAGGCCTAGGCGGTTGAAGGCCAATGGTGGGGCAAAGGGAACACTGGGGGAGGGGGGAAAGAGAGGGAGAATGCACAAGGACAGGACTGGAGAAACGTTGCAGGTCTGGAAGAGTTTATAGAGATAGGGAGGTGAGAGGTCATGTAGGAATTTAAACACGAGGATGAGAATTTTATATTTGATACGTTGGAGCACTCGTTGTGCTATAGGATAGGGGTAGTGGAGTTTTGGATGGGCTGAAGTTACAAATCATGGAGGGCGGAGGCCAGAGGCCAGAGAGACCGCTGGGTAAACCAGGAGGTGCCAGGTTCTGTCTCCACTCTGATGTCTGGAGGATCAGGATTGAGAACCCTGGCTGATGTCCTCTCTCTAACCATGGTTGCTGAGGCCAATTGTAGCAACCCAGCCAACCGAGCAGAGACTGAAACTTTCCTAAGAACATAAGAAATAGGAGCAGGAGTAGGCCATCCGACCCCTCGAGCCTGCTCCGTCATTCAACAAGATCATGGCTGATCTTCCACCTCAACGACATTTTCCTGCACCATCCCCATGATGCCTTCAATATCTAGAAATCTATCAATCTCTGTTTTGAATGTACTCAATGACTGAGCCTCCACAGCCCTCTGGGGTACAGAATTCCAAAGATTCACCAACCTCCGAGTGAAGAAATTTCTCATCTCAGTCCTAAATGACCTACCCTTTATTCTCAGACTGTGACCCCTGGTTCTAGACTTCCCAGGCAGGGGAAACATCCTCCTTGCATCTACCCTGTCGAGCCCTGTAAGAATTTTGTATGTTTCAATGAGATCACTGCTCATTCTTCTATAATTTAGATAATACAGGCCAAGTCTACTCAATCTCTCTTCAAACAACAATCCTGCTATCCCAGGAATCAGTCTGGTGAACCTTTGTTGCACTTCCTCCATGGCAAGTGCATGCTTTCTTAGGTCAGGATGCCAAAATTGTACACAATATTCTAGGTGTGGTCTCACCAAGGCCCTATATAATTGCAGTAAGACATCTTTACTCCTGTACTCAAATCCTCTTGTAATAAAGGCCAACATACTATTTGCCTTCCTAATTGCTTGCTGCAACTGCATGTTAGCTTTCAGTGACTCATGTACAAGGACATCCAGTTCCCTTTGAACATCAACATTTCCCAATATCTTACCATTTAAAAAATACTCTGCATTTCTGTTTTTCCTACCAAAGTGGATAACTTCACATTTTTCCACATTATATTCCATCTGCCATGTTCTTGCCCACTCACTTAGCCTGTCGATATCCCCTTGAAGCCTCTTTGCGTCTTCCTCACAACTCACATTCCCACCCAGTTGTGTGTCATCAGCAAATGGAAATATCACATTTGGTCTCCTCATCCTAATCATTGATATAGGTTGTGAATAGCTGGGGCCCAAGCACTGATCCCTGCGGTACCCCACTAGTCACAATCTGCCATTCTGAAAAAGACCCGTTTATTCCTACTCTCTGTTTTTTGTCTGTTAACCAATTCTCAATCCATGCCAGTATATTATCCTCAATTCCACGTGCTCTAACTTTGTTCACCAACCTCCTGTGTGGGATCTTATTGAAAATCTTCTGAAAATCCAAATACACCACATCCCCTTATCTAGTCTACTAGTTACATCCTCAAAGATCTCCAATAGGTTTGTCAAATGTGATTTCCCTTTCATAAATCCATGTTGACTGCCAAATCCTATTATTATTTTCTAAGTGTCCTGTTATCACATCCTTTATAATAGATTCTAGCATTTTCCCTACTACTGATGTCAGGCTAACAGGTCTGTAGTTCCCTGTTTTCTCTCTCCCTCCTTTCTTAAATAGTGGGGTTACATTTGCTACCCTCAATCTGCAAGAACCGTTCCAAAATTCTATAGATTCTGGAAGATGACAACCAATGCATCCACTATCGCTATAGCCGCCTCTTTCAAAACCCTGGGATGTAGATCACAGGTCCTTGGGATTTATCAACTTTCAGTCCCATTAATTTCTCTAGTACTTTTTTTTTACTAATACTAACTTCCTTCAGTTATTCATTCTCACCAGACTCTTGGTTCTCTAGTATTTCTGGTCTGTATAGCTCAGATATTCATCGTCTTAACTAGCTAAGCCATTGGGAAGCCAAAGATTTATTTTTAAAAAGCTTGAATGACTTTTTCCCTGTGTATCAAAAAGATGTATGTTCCCTTTTTTTTTAAAAAAAGGAACCAGGTATTTGAATTCTAGCTCAAACACATTTATGCTATAAAGCTCTTCAGCTGTCAAATTAGATGCCTTAAAATTTTTCAGGTATTTCTGTGCCTCAGACTTCTTCTGAATGATGCATTACCACTTGAGGGCCTTGTCATTTCAGCTTTAATTCAAAGATCAGGATAAACACAAATACTCATTCCATACATTCCTTTCATTGTTTAACATTCAGACTCTTGGTTCTATAGATATTAAACAGTTGAAGCCCATGTTCTTTGAAAGTTACACTAAAATAAAAAGCAAAACACTGGCCGCCAGTAAGTCTTTTCGGTTTAATTTTGAAATTTTCAGAAAACTATTCCACATCATAAAAATAATTCTCAGAAAGATCTCAAACTAGCCAACGAAGAATGTCAGGGGCTGACTCACCCTCCAAAAATTTCCTGCCCTGTAGGGAAGGGGTGGCCAAATATCATCTTCACTTAGTGTCTGCTCTCTCATGATCCTGTTTTGGACATGAAGTCAACAATTTTAACTGACCAAGCAGATTAATGGTATGGAGTCCTTCTCCAAAACAATCTGCAATCCCACAGGCTTCTTCAAAACATCCCTTGTCCTTTTAAACCGATCACTAGAGATGGATATTAATCCAAGATGATTTAGGCTAGAATGAAGAAGAAATCTATACAACCATGGCATGTTAAAAGTTTGACAGTTCTGATGAACTCCAAGTTATGTTACCACCGGATCCATCCCAGGAGTCAAGGAATCAACTATTTTCAAGCCCATTTTTCTATTTCACCTGGTAGTTGTCAGCCTGACTTAAGATTTTAAAATGATACCAGCTGCAAACACGGGAACCTTAGTAAAGAGAAATTCAATATTCCAATGCACTTACCAAAGAAAAAAAAAAGTCCTGTCGTAATTAAATTGCAACTCAGAGTAAATTCACCAGATGAATGGGCAAGGCCCAGCAGCACTCTTGAGCAGGAGAGTGGGATTATAACAGGTGGCTCACATGAAGAAAACCACAGAAACAGACTTGATGTGCCAAATGGTCTCCTTGCGTGCTGTAACAATGTGACTTTATAATTGCAAACAGTCAAGAGAAAAGTGCCTCCTTAGTCTGCTAATAAAATATAAAACTCAAAACATCCATTGTAACTTAGCTGCAGTGGGGGGGGGGGGGGGGAGAGGAGGGAGGGAGGAGAGATAATTCCAGTTTTTTCATGTATTGACATAAAACTGCAGTACTATTTATTGAAAATGATCCTGAACTACTTTCAGTCAGTTACCAACAATGACACTTTGCTACATTGAACAAGAAACAACAAAAAGGCTTTGCACTCTACAGAAATGAGGCTGGATTTTTAAAGAAAAATTTCCTTGGGGTGTGGACACCACTGTCAAGGCAGTACTTACTGCCCATCCCTGGTTACTTTGTGCATGGAGTATGGGACTGGAGTCTCATGTAGGCCAGCCATTTCTTTACCACATACACCATTGCAGTCCATCACACCAGCAATTTAACCTTTGGAGATAAAACCCTCTCCACACAATATGAGCACATCTCAAGGAAAGTAACTAATAATGAGAATGATTTTTCTTCATGTTGGGTTGGGATATAGGCTTGTGGTTTTATTGTTGCTTCTGCAAAATTATCAGTAAAACAGCACAGATTCAGAAAAGATAAAAAGGTGGAAATTATAAGTACGCATAGGGAGCCACGAAGGACACTAAGAGAATGTTGTATCTCATTTAAAAGAAAATATGCTCCAAATCAGAAAAGTGCGATTTCTCTTACAGTAAACCAGAACCTCAGGATAAAAAAAAATCCCCATTTGACTATTATCAAGTGCTTGAACTCCCATTATCTACAGTTCTTTGAAGCAAGCATCTTAGTTAGTATGTTATCAGACACAGGTCTTGTTATGTAATTGCACAGTCTGTTAAATGACATACAACTTAAGCCAGCACTTTCAAGTATTAAAGTATATAACAAGGCCCAAAAGAAAAATGCCAGCCCTTTTTCAGGAGAGCAGAAAATACACACCTATCTGGAATCAAAAGCTGCATACTAAACACTAGTCTTTTCAGCCAAATTGTCCAATGAACAATTGATGATACTGCTTTGATTTCACACCAATTCTCTTCTACTCAAAAAATCCAGACAATTGTTTGATTTTTTTAAAAAAAGGCCAAGTGCAAAGTGCTTTACGACAAAGTTTTGCATTTGTATTCAGGTGAAAATGTTAGTTAAGCCCTCAGTGCATTACAGATTTAATTGTACTTATATAATACTACAGTTTGGCTCCAATAGCTCCATAGGTAAATATACCACTCGGTGTTGTTTGAGGCCAGACCAGGAGGGTCCCAGGTCTAATTGAAGATCTGTGCCGAGTTAGATGACCTCAGCTACAACAGAGGAACATTACAATTGGAATCAATGCCTCAGGAGGAGGGAGCTTCTGATTGGTACCCAGTGATTCAGACTACAAGTGTCCTTTGTGCACAGGGATATGCTCAGCTTTCATGCCCCACAATTCAATTGCATACAGTCATTGTCTATCCAGGCTCCTGTGCAGAACAGCTGCCTGGACAAGTTACTATGGCCACCAGCATTTGAACTACACGTCAGCAAGGGGAGTGGGGTGGAATGAGATAACAGGGCACGATAGGGAAATTATATTAAAAAAAACACTACACACAGATCCTATAGCCATCACTGTACTCTTAAAAACCAGCAAGATTTGAGATTGTACAGAAAAATGTGTACCATTATATCCCAAGGGTAGATCCTTTCTTTGCTTACATGCTGATACCTATATATATGCCATTTAAAATGATGCACCAACAAGTCACCAATAAATTCACATATTGTAGGTAAGAAAGCTATGCAGATGAACCTATACAAATGTCACTACTCAGCAAATCCTATAAATGCTAAATTCTCAAAACCATTCCTCTCCATCAATATTTCCAAGTCCTGGTGAAAGCTGGACAAATTCAATAGAAATTAATGCTCACAGGTTCACTTCACCCTTCTGTAATTTGTTGCAGACTTCATCTGATCAGCTTTCCTTAATTCTGATTAAAGTTTTAGAAGGAAACAAAGGATGCTCATTTAATAAAATTGGACGAGAGTTTTTGGCAGATGTTAAACGATCATCCTTTATTGCTGCTTTATTTATGAACATCTCCGATCACAACAGCCAGCACACACTTCTGAAGAGGATAAATTTTGATATTAAGTTAATTTGTCATCGTAACGCCAGCCTAGCTGCTTTCACAAGCTAAGCAGAGACATAGTCAGACTGCTTTAGTATTAACGGCTTTTCTTCTCCAAAGTGAAAAGCGCTACACAAAACACATTCAAACATATATTTCCCTACATTACAACAGTGACTGCACTTCAATCACTGAGAAGCACTTTGGGACATCCTGAGGTTGTGAAAGATGCTATATAATTGCAAGTTTGTTCTTGCTTTCTTCTTTTTTCCTAATGACATACTGTCAGAGTAGTTAGACAGACCCAAAATATATTCATTAGACCTTTATATCAAACCAGAATTTAATAAATCGTATTGCACTCCATCCTGATCAGTGACTCAAAAACAGGATAGTGGAGATATCTTGTGTGGTTAAGCTGCACATATTTCTATCGGCCCATGGCCACGGGACCCATTTCAGTCACACATTTTATATGCCTTTATTTACGCATGTTATGACATGTGTTTAAAAACATCCATAAATAAACATTAGAAAACATGTAGCACAGAAGCACTCTTTCAATCGATGTTTTAAAAGTTACATGAGCAGACACGGGTCATGCTTATGTTATCTGGCTGGAACAGAGCCAATCAGAAGGTCAGAAATGGGGATGTTTGCTGATGATTGCACAGTGTTCAGTTCCATTCGCAACCCCTCAGATAATGAAGCAGTCTGTGCCTGCCTGCAGCAAGAGCTGGACAACATCCAGGTTTGAGCTGATAAGTGGCAAGTAACGCTCGTGCTAGACAAGTGCCAGGGAATGACCATCTCCAACAAGAGAGAGTCTAACCACCTCCCCTTGACATTCAACGGCATTACCATCGCCGAATCCACCACCATCAAAATCCTGGAGGTCACCACTGACCAGAAACTTAACTGGACCAGCCACATAAATACTGTGGCTACAAGAGAGGTCAGAGGCTGGGTATTCTGCAGTGAGTGACTCACCTCCTGACTCCCTTTCCACCATCTACAAGGCACAAGTCAGGAGTGTGATGGAATACTCTCCACTTGCCTGGATGAGTGCAGCACCAACACTCAAGAAGCTCGACACCATCCAGGACAAAGCAGCCCACTTGATTGGCACCCCATCCACCACCCTAAACATTCACTCCCTTCACCACCGGCGCACCATGGCTGCAACGTGTACCATCTGCAGGATGCACTGCAGCAACTCGCCAAGGCTTCTTCGACAGCACCTCCCAAACCCGCAACCTCTACCACCTAGGACAAGAGCAGCAGGCACATGGGAACACCACCACCTGCACATTCCCCTCCAAGTCACACACCATCCCGACTTGGAAATGTATCACCGTTCCTTTATCGTCACTGGGTCAAAATCCTGGAACTCCCTTCCTAACAGCGCCATGGGAGAACCTTCACCATATGGACTGCAGCAATTCAAGGCAGCAGCTCACCACCTTCCAGGGGAATTGGGGATGGGCAATAAATGCTGGCCTTGCCAGCAACGCCCACATCCCATGAATGAATAAAAAAGATTAAAGCAGCATTCCTGTTGCCTTACCACACTTCTATAATCATTTGTTTGTGCTTGTCATTTGCCCATGAAACTGGTTCTTCTATGGGTTTCATTCCGGATGAATCATTTCGTAGGATTTATTTCCATTGTCACGCTTTAGTCACCCACCTAAGAAATATTTGGACATTTGGAAATGCTTTGCACATTTGATAAAATGATCTCAAGTTATTGTGGTTTTAAATTTCATAAATTCATGTTCTACAAGAGTTGTATTTTGAATAATGCAAAATGTTGCACATATCTGAGTTGGGCCACTGTAGCTTAAACCATATCTCACTAAAATGGTGTGAAGTTGATTATCCGATTGCACAAAAGATTGCAGTGCAGACCATTTACGCTCAAACCCAAAAAGGCCCTGGACTCTCCCTCCTTTCTGATCCAAGCAATTTGCCATTATTTAATTTCAAACAAACATTGTCGCTGAGTCATGCAGCATCTATGCACAAAATTCCTTTATAAAAGTGCCATGCAACCTAATATAGTGCACATTTTGTAATGTAATACTTTGGAAAATAGGCTCTTCACACTGATTACTCAGAAGTGGTCGATGGTATATCTCACCATCGCAAGTGAACGTGACTGGCTGCTGAAACTCTTCAATTTCTATGGAGACCTTCACACTAGCATTTTCTCCATTCATGTCTCGATGAAGCATAACAGGACTCAAAACATAACCTGGGTTTGTGGAGTGGTCACTGTATGGAAATGTAGATCGTAACCTAAAAATTGCAAAAATCATTGAAGTTTAGTCAAGAATTTAGCTTCAAATTCCCCTTACATTCAATTTGGAGAGTCCAACATTCGAAAGCCATTTCTTGGAATGGTTTCCAATATTAAATTTGGCTATCAAACACAGCACTAACAAGAATATGAGGCATGAATATCCAGCATAGCACCGGGGCATTTACATTTAACTCATCAGATTTATTCAACTTCCACTTCAAAAGAACTTATTGCTGCTTTAAATTATTTTAAAACACACACAACCATCTGCTGAAGTTTATTAAAATGCCATCTCCACCAAAATCATTGGTATTTCACAGTTACATTTGCAAGGTCTGCAGTATCATTTCTGCAATATAAGAGCTGTTTCAACTAGCCGTAGCCCATGACACAAGATTCAGTTAGCATTGAGATACCAAAGAGGTCAACTAATATTGCTCAGCACTCTACAACTGATGTGGATATCTCCCACAATCCCATATGGTGGAACAACATATTCTCATGGAGTTTTATACATGTAAAATAAACTAGAAGAGCTAATGGCCTCGTCACAAGCCTGGACAGCACTGAAGCGGGAACCTTATCCTGATTTCTTTTTAAAAACCCAGTCACTTTATGGGCAATTCTCCAATTGGCATTTAAATCTTTTATCTCGGAGATATATACACACACATACCCACCAAGCATTTCAAATAGCAATTCAAAAAAAGTTGTATTTACTTAAATCCATGAAGTAACAAAAAAAGGTTGACCACTCTTACTTAATAATTTCTTGCCAAAAAGCTGCCACCGACCCATTTTGTGAATCGATTTGTTCCAGAATTTTTTCTCCTGTAAGATAATTACTGGTCCCATTTTCACCCTGTAATAAAAGCACAAAGCTTTAAATCAAATGATTTTGCAATGCATTAAACATATTAAGCATAATGCATAGCAGAATGTTGTATATCCACTCATGAAACCTAACACCTGGATGGAGACATACACATGAAGTATACATGTAAAAAAAACTAACATTTTGTATACAGGCTCTTCCGAAAACACCAAAAATTTGCCAAAGTTCAAGAATTACTAACCATGGAGCCAATTCAGTTTGCAGTAAAATAAAGTTACAATGTTGATAAGTTATACAGCAGGACATGGCATGCTTCTACAATCTTGTAGTGATCTAATTACACCTTAACCTACTCGGTTACAATGTCTCAAGGTTTTTGCACATTTCTTGAAGGTCAATAAAAATTAAAGTGCATAACTTTTCTTTAAAATGACTGCTGCAACATCTCACTGAAAAGTATAAAGGAAAAAGCATTGCAAAGAATATAATTCAGACAGCAATCTTGAAGCAGCACTGTACTAATGCAGAGAGCTTTAAGTGAGGGAGCAAAACGAGGTGATCTAATTACTCAATTTGCATTAGTCAACATTTGCAGAATATTCTTCGAGTGTACAATCACAGTGGATCTCCAAGTGGAAAATGACATCATACACAAAGAGGAACCAAAACAGAAAACTTTTATTTCATTTTCCCCATAGGTTACATTTTTTGAATATGCCAAGTAGGTCAGTTTATTATTTAAAATCACTTCTCAAAACCGTAAACCCATTGCAATAGAATGCCACTGTGGTTTAGTCTTTAAAAATTGAAATGCTATGAATTTTAGTTAGCTATGCTACTTAATTGAAGTGGCTATCCAATTAAAATAACTTGAAATGTAGAACAATGGCATGAATTGTCAGCCATGTATTGCATGATGTTTACAGTATAGCAGTGTTATGGGTTTGCCTGCTTCAAGACTATTCAGCTATACAGTGCTTCCATTATACCAATCCCATTTCAAAGCAGCACCCTCAACATTAAAATTGTTGGAATACATTATCGACCCACTGTACAAACCGTTCTTATCATCTCTTCTCTCCCCCCACCGCCAAAAAGTAATAGTACCACCGCCACCACCAGTAATCACTGAATGTTCAGGAGGTAGAGAGACTTCAATAAGTGGCACAACCATTACAAGAAGATGTTGGATATTTCTAATGGAAAATCAAATTAAAAACAGGTTTGAAATTGCAATTACTTTCAGTACTGTGAAACGAGAATATTTTCCAACTATTACACCACACACGTCAACATCAAAAATCTCTCAAGTCAGGAATAGCCCCAGTTACACAGGCTAAACCTCCCTCTGTTCTGCCAGCATGCAAATGGTATGGAAGGTTGAAGTGGTCAGAGCACTCAATTTTTCTTCTCTATGCTACCTTTGCTGTCTAATTTTCTGAACTGGCAGAAATAGGACATGGGATTTATACACTGGCTTCGAGCAGCCTCATGTCCATTTACACAATGAACAACAGGGAACAAGGCTGCTCCAAAACTCAGTGAAGTGGCAGCGCGGGACTAAAAACATCCTGGCTCTTCCTCGGAGAGGTTAAGTGCAGCCAGGATTATTTATTAAAAAGGAGGCCTGCAGAGTTCAGATTAGAGACACAGGCCAACAATTGGTCAAATTACAAATGCCTCCGTGGTAAACTCCAATAATAGGAGTCTGACTTCCACGACATACAGCAGTTACAATGAAACTATAGAGTCAACATTCCAGTCAGCACAATTCACTTTTCACAAAAGGAAACTGGCCTTGGTAGACAATTTGTGCTTCCATATTTCCTGCTTAAGCTGCGAAAATTTCCCGTGTTCGGCACAAGTCAGGAACCAGAGGATATAATAGAATTGTTACTCCATAGTGCAAGTCTGGTGGCAGGTGGTGGTTCTGGGTTTGATGGAGTTAAGGCTCATTTCAGACCCATGCATTAATGGATTCCAATTTAAGCAAATTTGGAAAAGGATTTATTTGTATGTTCCATCTGCACAGTCTCAAGCACCAGAAAATATAGCAAATGGATATATGGTTCTGCTGGAGTGAAAGTTGCATGGTGTTTAAGATAATTTCCCTAACTATTTATAGTTGGATTCCACTGATGCTTTATGAGGTCTAAAATGAGCCTTAACTCAGCTTTACCTCTTCATTGAACGCGACACTGCTGTTGTAGAATATTATATGGTCCGAAAGCCTAAATTAGGAATGGCCCCCACCACAACATGTTCGATGAAAATCTACTTTACAATCACACTTGTTTTGAGTTTCTTCCTTTCCTTAGGACCCTGCAGGAAACACACGATGCCCCCAGGCCTCGACAACAGATACCACTTGGTGTGACAAAATAACTGTAAACAATTTTACAACACCAAGTTATAGTCCAGCAATTTTATTTTAAATTCACAAGCTTTCGGAGATTTTCTCCTTCCTCAGGCAAATGTTTCAAGATCTCCTTGAAGCCTACGCATTTATACATATTGAACAATAATACATGGTGTTTACAGACTGCCCCTGCAACTGCCCGTTGCCAAGGCAATCACCGTGTTCAGACAGAGAGGTGTTACCTGCAGAACCTCCGAATACACATTCAACAAAAAAACAAACAGGGAAAAAAAACAGAGAAAAAAAAACACAGAGAGAGGCAGAAACATCCGGAAGGCAGAGAGAGCCAGCAAATGACCCATTATATTAAAAACAGATAACATTTGTTCGCTGGTGGGGTAACGTGTAGCGTGACATGAACCCAAGATCCCGGTTGAGGCCGTCCTCATGAACCATGCACCAGCAAAAAATCGCATAGACCTCCTCAGGAGACTAACACGGGACGCAACCAACAGAGTACCCTTTGTCGTCCAGTACTTCCCCGGAGCGGAGAAACTACGCCATGTTCTCCGCAGCCTTCAACATGTCATCAATGAGGACAAACACCTCGCTATGGCCATCCCCACACCTCCACTACTCGCCTTTAAACAGCCACCCAACCTCAAACAGACCATCGTTCGCAGCAAATTACCTAGCTTTCAAGAGAACAGCGTCCACGACACCACACAACCCTGCCACGGTAACCTCTGCAAGACATGCCAGATCATCGACACAGATACCACCATCACACGAGAGGACACCACCCACCAGGTGCATGGTTCATACTCCTGTGACTCGGCCAACGTTGTCTACCTCATACGTTGCAGGAAAGGATGCCCCAGAGCATGGTACATTGGCGAGACCATGCAGACGCTGCGACAACGGATGAACGGACACCGCGCAACAATCGCCAAACAGGAGGGTTCCCTCCCAGTCGGGGAACACTTCAGCAGTCATGGACATTCATCCACCGACCTTCGGGTAAGCGTACTCCAAGGCGGCCTTCGAGACACACGACAACGCAAAATCGTCGAGCAGAAATTGATAGCCAAGTTCCGCACCCATGAGGACGGCCTCAACCGGGATCTTGGGTTCATGTCACGCTACACGTTACCCCACCAGCGAACAAATGTTATCTGTTTTTAATATAATGGGTCATTTGCTGGCTCTCTCTGCCTTCCGGATGTTTCTGCCTCTCTCTGTGTTTTTTTTTCTCTGTTTTTTTTCCCTGTTTGTTTTTTTGTTGAATGTGTATTCGGAGGTTCTGCAGGTAACACCTCTCTGTCTGAACACGGTGATTGCCTTGGCAACGGGCAGTTGCAGGGGCAGTCTGTAAACACCATGTATTATTGTTCAATATGTATAAATGCGTAGGCTTCAAGGAGATCTTGAAACATTTGCCTGAGGAAGGAGAAAATCTCCGAAAGCTTGTGAATTTAAAATAAAATTGCTGGACTATAACTTGGTGTTGTAAAATTGTTTACAATTGTCAACCCCAGTCCATCACCGGCATCTCCACATCATGACAAAATAACAGCTCAGAACAAGTGTTCCTTTGCTTTCCTAATTACAGATGTTTGGGGCTGGGGAAGGGGTGGTGGAAGTGACGTGTCTGATCAGTGCTCAACACTTGACATCAAGGTAGTGACTAGAATAAACTGACATGGTCAAATTACCATGGTCTTGTCTCCTACAGCTCCGTATATGTATATCGTAAGTATTTATATAAAAGAAAATTAAGTGCAGACACAGACAAATTCCAACATTCCCATTTGTGAAAGAAACTGGGTCTCACCAGTTCAGCCAACTTCCACACATCTTCAAGACCAGTTATTCTTACAAGTAATAATAGGCTGTAACATTGAACTTCTGCCCAACCCTTTGAGTATGGTGGAGGTTTAGGAGGGGGAAAGAAATGAAGATCACCAGTCAAACTGCTAGCAAGGGTTAAGCAGAAGCCTTTTGTATTTAGATGTAAAACTATGAGCCAGTGTAACTTCAGAGTGAAAGATTTTTTTTCAAAGTTTTCATGTTTAATGACCCAGAACAGGAAATTTAAAAGCATCTGCCAATTTCCATCACCAACAGTCATTATCAGTTGTACCTATTTACATAAACGTAAGGAGTCTTACAACACCAGGTTATAGCCCAACAACTTTATTGGAATCACAAGCTTTCGGAGCTTTCCTCTTTCGTCACTTGACGAAGGAGGAAAGCTCCGAAAGCTTGTGATTCCAATAAAGCTGTTTGACTATAATCTGGTGTTGTAAGACTCCTTACATTTGTCCACCCCAGTCCATCACCGGCATCTCCACATCATATTTACATAAACTAAGAGGCTTTGTGTCCCTAAAAGGGAAGATCAGGTTAAACACAGTTGCATCACATTAGCATGTTATTCATTACACGGTACAACACTACCATCATTGAAAAGCAGATCAGATTTACTGCAAGCGTAGATCGGCTAGCTTTAGAAAACACATTTACTGATTGTGTTTCAGCTACATGTTTCCTCATTCTCAGAAACAGTAAGTGTTCACGTTAGAGCTTTTAAGTGGAACCAGATGCTGGACATTCTTCTGTGTTTTGCTCATTGCAAACAAAGCTTCCTTTTCTTCCCCATAGTTATACAAAATTTGTTGGAGATTTGACTGAAGATACCCCTAAGATAGTACCTGGAGGGAAGATCTATCTGACGAAGGTTGTCAGCTGTCAACTCATTTCATCTATATAAAAAAAAAACTGAACTTCAAGTGTAAGCTGCCTGTACAGTTTAACCACTTGTTTAGTGCCACATTGGACAACATTTACCTGGTTTTGATCCAGTTAAACAGCATGGGATGTTATGCCAAGGTGAAGCCTCACTCAACAAAAAGGCGACAAACAGGGGCCTTATAAAATCAGATCAATTGATCAGAAGAGGCTTCACTAAATCAGGATTACTTGAGTAGACGCAGAATATACAAAGCCCATTAACCTGCGCAATTGGTAATTAGGGGCATGATATGGGGATTTTGCATACTTACAAAAATATGATAAAATCAAAGGGGAGTGTGCAAAATAGAAATTAGAAAAAGACTGACAGAATAAGACATGGAAGAATTGGACATGTGCACCGCTCCCAATTCAAGATTGTTTGTAAAGGTGGGATTGGGTGTCAACGTGAACAATAATAGTCTTTTTAACTTTGGGATCTCTGTTTGAATCCAACTTCGCAAGTAAAGCCATAGTTTCCCAGACCGTCACTGACCTCATCGCCTCTAGATCGTCCCCCCGCTGCCTCCAACCTCATAGGCCCCCACAGCCTGCTTCTACCTCCTTTCCCAAGATCCACAAACAGGACTGCCCCGGTAGACCCATCGTGTCAGCCTGTTCTTGCCCCACGGAACTTATTTCTTCCTAGCTCAATTCTTTTTTCTTCCCTTGTCCAGTCTCTTCCGACCTACATCTGCGACTCTTCCAACATCCTGCGCCACTTTAACAGTTTCCAGTTCCCCGGCCCTAACCGTCTCCTTTTCACCGTGGACGTACTGTCCCTCTACAACTCCATCCGCCAACAGGATGCCCTGCGGGCCCTCCGCTTCTTCCTTGAATATAGGCCCAACCAATCCCCATCCATCACCACCTTCCTCCACTTGGGTGAACTCGGTCTTACGGTGAACAACTTCTCCTTTGACTCCACTCATTTCCTCCAAATAAAAGGTGTCGCTATAGGAACCCGTATGGGTCCTAGCTATGCCTGCCTTTTTGTGGGATACATGGAACACTTTGTTCCAGTCCTACTCAGGTCCCCTCCCTCACTTCTTTTTCCGGTACATTGATGACTGAATCATTGCCATTTCCTGCTCTCGCCCCGAGCTGGAAAATTTCATCCACTGTGCTTCCAATTTCCATCCTTCCCTCGCCTTTACTTGGTCCATCTCGACTCTCCCCTTCCTCAACTTCTCTATCTCCATTTCTGGAGATAGGCTGTCAACCAATATCTACTATAAGCCCACCGACTCCCACAGCTACCTTGATTACGCTTCCTGCCACCCCACTCTATTCCCTTCTCCCAGTTTCTCCATCTCATCTGTTCGGACGATGCCACCTTCCACCCCAGTGCTTCAGACATGTCTTCCTTTTTCTTCAAATGAGGATTCCCCTCCAATGTAGTTGACAGGGCCCTCGATCATGTCCATCCCATTTCCCGCACTTCTGCCCTCACCCCTTCCCTTCTGTCCCAGAACCATGATAGGGTCCCCCTTGTCCTCACCTTCCACCCCACCAGCCTCCACATTCAACGCATCATACTCTGCCATTTCTGCCACCTCCAGCACGATGCCATCACCAAACACATCTTCCTCTCCCCTTTCAGCATTCTGAAGTGACCACTCCCTCCGCGACATCCTGGTCCACTCTTTCATCATCCCCAACACCCGCTCTCCTTCCCACGGCACCTTCCCGTGCGAGTGTAGGAGATGTAATACCTGCCCTGACACCTCCTCCCTTCCCACCGTCCAAGGCCCCAGGCACTCCTTCCAGGTGAAACAGTGATTTACTTATAATTCTTTCCATTTAATATACCGTATTCACTGCTCACAATGCGATCTCCTCTACATTGGGGAGACCAAACACAGATTGGGTGATTGCTTTGTTTAACACCCCCCTTCAGCTCACAAGCGTGACCCTGACCTTCCGGTCACTTGCCATTTTAATTCCCCGTTCCACTCCCACTCTGACCTCTTTGTCCTCGGTCTCTTACACTGTTCTAATAAAGCTCAAGGAACAGCACTTCATCTTTTCATTAGGCACTTTACAACCTTCTGGACTCAACGTTGATTTCAATAACTTCAGATCATAACCACTGCTCCCATTTTTTCAGTGCTGGTAATAGTTCGAAGGTTGCCATTTACAGTTCCTCTAGACCCATCTTTTGTTTCTTTACTTGTCCCATTATTACCCTCCTTGTCTTGCACCATCATCCCTTTTGTCAGTTAATCACTCCTGCCCTTCACTCTATTATAGGTCTTCCCTCTTGTTCTTTCCTCTCCTCCATCACCCCCCCCACCCCACCCCCGGCTCTGTACTTGCTTAAAAGCTGTTCAATCTTCAACTTCTTCCAGTTCTGACGAAGGCTCATCAACCTAAGAACATAAGAAATAGGAGCAGGAGTGGGCCATACGACCCCTCGAGCCTGCTCCGCCATTCAATCAGATCATGGCTGATTTTGACCTCAACTCCACTTTCCCGCCTGATCCAGATATCCCTAGATTCCCCTAGAGTCCAAAAATCTATCCATCTCAGCCTTGAATATACTCAACGACTGAGCATCCACAGCCCTCTGGGGTAGAGAATTCCAAAGATTCACAACCCTCTGAGTGAAGAAATTCCTCCTCACCTCAGTCTTGAATGGCCGACCCCTTATCCTGCGACTATGCCCCCTAGTTCTAGACTCTCTAGCCAGGGGAAACAATCTCTCAGCATCTACCCTGTCAAGCCGCCTAATAATCTTATATGTTTCATTGAGATCACCTCTCATTCTTCTAAACTCCAGACAGAATAGGCCCATTCTACTCAACCTCATAGGACAACCCTCTCATCCCAGGAATTAACCTAGTGAACCGTCACTGTACCGCCTCCAGGGCGAGTGTATCCTTACTTAGATAAGGGCCTGAAACGTTAACTCTGTTTCTTTCTCCACAGATGCTGCCTAACTTGCTGAGTATTTCTAGCATTTTGTTTTTATTTCAGATTTCCAGTATCTGCAGTGTTTTGCTTTTGATTTAACAAATAGAGTTAAAAAAAGCACAAGACAGATGTGGGAGAATACAAAATGGCATATCAGCATAATTGTAGATTTCTTTTTACTGAGACGGAGGTGGAATGGAGTGGCTCTTGACTCTACAGCTGCCTGCGCTATGCCTAATGTGGTAGTGGCTGATTTTGACAGTAGATTGCACAAAGGAAAGGGTTCCATTTCCCAGCAGCAATAGTCACCTTAAAGACAAATTTATAAAATTTGAAGTCGCGAAGAGGAAAGCATCTTAAAATTCACACCTCATAGCTTTGCAAGCAGCACTGCGCACAAGTCACAACACATTCAACATCTCAAGCCACTAAGGAGTAAGAGATCTTCATTGTTTTGATGGCGTCTACTTCTGTCACCCAAAGTGGGAAAAATAAAACAGCTGGTTGCTGCTCTGGAATGCTAAAAATGCTAACGAGAGGCAATTAGATACTTTGGATGAACTGTAGAAAAGTATATAAAAACAATTCATTTGCCGGGAACTATTTTCAAAGTACATTTTATGTTGTGTTTTCCAAGCAGTCTGAAACAAACAGTTTTTAACAAAACAGGAAATGTGCTTGCTGCACAAGAGCTCACATTTGTTGAAAGGAATGTTTGCCGACTACAATGTGTGTATCATTAGTCAGGAAATGCTGGAGCAGTTTCTCAATTCCATCTCTGGTGGGGTCACATTAGAGAATGCGAGAGGTCACACTGAAGGAATGCAAAAACGTACTTTTTTTTTTAACGGTTCTACCAAGCAACGTAAACCCCATTTACATTGCTTCCGTACCAGACTGACCCCCGTTAAATCCAGAAACATGACAACTGTGCATGCTCAAGCCAAAAACGCCTTTACAGCAACTGCGCTGTGAACCTACCTAGGTCGGGATAAGCCCTTACAGGCCAACAATGTGCGATATACTGCATTGCCAGCCTGTAATGGCTGGAAGCCAAAATCACCTTACAAGGTGGCATTTCCTGCTGTGAAGGCATGCACGGCATCTCATTTATGTTAGAGCCAAATCTGAATATAAATGACAGAGGCTTGTCTGTCAGCTGGTACACAAACAAAAGAATGGAAATGGAGAAAAGCCAGCTCATGAGTGCTACAAAGAGATGACAAGTTTGGTGTTCACAACATACATACTGTCAGAGTGGTAGGACACGATGTTTAGGACACCAGTCTGCTCTGCCCAAGTACACCTTCTTGACCTGACTGCCACATAAAGCAAGTCTGAAAGCCAAACTTTTCACACACAAAGAGAAAGTAAATGCAGTTTAAAAAAAATTAGCCCAAGCCACTTCTGTAATGCTTCTGGCAGCAAATTCAACCACAGCATTTAGAGAGGCCTGTGAGTAGATTGCTGGCCTACTTTCTAGGCTTGGAAATGCTGGCATGCATGTACAGGGTGGCTTTGAAGAAAAACAAATTTGAAAATGGAAACAAAAACAGACAAATGGTCTCTCACCAATTTCATGCCAGCAGTTGAAACCGCTCTGGGGTTTATCAAGTGGCTTCAACTGTGAAATGGAGCACAGATATAAAACCACGAAACACAGTACAAGACTGGGCATCTTGAATGTGGAAGGAGGCAATAGTTCACGATATGCAAATAATGCACAACTTTTCAGCAGCTTTGAAATAACCACTCCTCTCTCCCCACAAACTGGTTTAAGTAGATTAGGTACAAATTATTCAGGTTGTTCAGGTTCCAAAACACAACAAATGCAGTTACTAACACTGGGCACCGTCAGGAATTAGTTCTGTGCATCTACAGTAGACATTATATTGCAATTTATAAAGAAAAAAAAATAGTAACATAGGAACAGGAGTAGGCGATTCAGCCCCTCATGCCCGCTCCGCCATTTAATAAGATCATGGCTGATTTGTGATCTAACTCCATATACCTGCCTTTGGCCCATATCCCGTAATACCTTTGGTTGGCAAAAAGCTATCTATCTCAGATTTAAAATTAGCATTTGAGCTAGTATCAATTGCCATTTGCGGGAGAGAGTTCCAAACATTTACCACCCTTTGTGTGTAGAAGTGTTTTCTAATCTCACTCCTGAAAGGTCTGGCTCTAATTTTTAAGACTGTGCCCCCTACTCCTAGAATCCCCAACTAGCGGAAATAGTTTCTCTCTATTCACCCTATCTGTTCCCCTTAATATCTTATAAACTTCGATCAGATCACCCCTTAACTTTCTAAACTCCAGAGAATACAACCGCAATTTGTGTAATTTCTCCTCGTAACTTAACCCTTGAAGTCTGGGTATCATTCTAGTAAACCTACGCTGCACTCCCTCCAAGGCCAATCTGTCCTTCCGAAGGTGCGGTGCCCAGAACTGCTCACAGTACTCCAGGTGCGGTCTAACCAGGGTTTTGTATAGCTGCAGCATAACCTCTGCCCCCTTGTACTCTAGTCCTCTAGATAAAAAGGCCAGAATTCCATTAGCCTTACTGATTATTTTCTGCACCTGTTCATGACACTTCAATGATCTACGTACCTGAACACCTAAGACCCTTTGGACATCCACTGTTTTTAACTTTTTACCATTTAGAAAGTACTCTGTTCTATCCTTTTTTGATCCAAAGTGGATGACCTCACATTTGCCTACAATGAATTCTATTTGCCACAGTTTTGTCCATTCACCTAATCTATCAATATCGCTTTGTAATTTTATGTTTTCATCTACACTGCTTACAATGCCACCAATCTGTGTGTCATCGGCAAACTTAGATATGAGACTTTCTATGCCTTCATCTAAGTCGTTAATAAATAGTGAATAATTGAGGCCCCAAGATAGATCCCTGCAGGACTCCACTAGTCACATCCTGCCAATGTGAGTACCTACCCATTATCCCTACTCTCTGTCGCCTTTCGCTCAGCCAACTTCCTAACCAAATCTGTACTTTTCCCTCGATTCCATGGGCTTCTATCTTAGCTAACAGTCTCTTATGTGGGATCTTATCAAATGCCTTCTGGAAGTCCATATAAATAACATCCATTGACATTCCCCTGACCACTACTTTAGTCACCTCTTCAAAAAATTCAATCAGGTTTGTCAGGCACGACCTACCTTTCAGAAATCCATGCTGGTTCTCTCAAATTAACTGAAAATTTGAGGTGTTCAGTCACCCTATCCTTAATTATAGACTCCAGAATTTTCCCCACAACAGATGTTAGGCTAACTGGTCTATAATTCCCTGGTTTCCCTCGCTCTTTCTTAAAAAGCGGAATGCCATGTGCAATTTTCCAATCTAGAGGGACGGAAAATTGCACGTCACTCCGCTTTTTAAAGAGAGGGGGAAAACCAGGGAATAATCTATTTTGTAAACCCACCAACACAAGTTACAGCACTCTGTGCCAAGTTTGCCCATCAGTTAATGGCCAATGAGGTAAAGCACAATTTGAGGTACAGTGCAAATTTTGACCGGATAAGATAGAAACCTCGTACCTGTGAAGCCTTGGTGTTCTGTCCTTGTATTCGGTGAGAAAGCTGTGAACTTGTGGACCGTAAATTAAGTGATAAACTACGTGTAACTGAAGCTCCAGATACAGATTTCCCATTTGGCTGCTTCAACGATGCCGCCTCGTTCTTCACATCGGGTTGGCTGCTGCTTTCTAACGGAGTCTGTTTTTGCAGCACTTGCTCCCAAGGATCCCCAGCCGCAGCACCACCATCTGCTTTCTGCTCAGTCACTGTTGCACTGTGCGAGAGCTCCAGGTTTTCGATCCTTGATTTGCTGAGTGGGTCAAGATCCAACCAGTCAAATTTGCTAACATCACTTGCGTTTTCACACACTGGCAGCTTAGGAACCATAGTGCTGGCTGATTCCAAATCATTGCTTGACTTACTATTTTTCAAGTATTCTGATGTGCTGGCTATTTTATCGTACAGTTTTGCAAGCTCAGGCGTGACAGTTGAATAAACAGGTAGAACGCCTGCAGAGTGTACAGGTGTAGCAGGCTGGAGTGGGAAGGACATGTACTGATGTGCATGAAGGCCAACATAAACTGGCTCTGAAGGTCGGTATGAAGACTGTCCTGGACCAAAGCCATTCTGAAAAGGATCAGGCGGTTGAGGATACGTCACAGGTGTTGCATGATAACCGGTTGTTTGGACTATAGGCCTCTGTAATCCACCTGCCCACTGTGCCCCGGAGAAAGGCGCCCGATTGTAAAACTGGCTAGAGAACGATGGGCTTACGAGAGGAGTATTTGGTAATGTGTGTGGTCGGGCTATTTTTTTGGGGCCAAAGTTTGTGTCCAACAGCAAATTTTCTAGTTCAGCCGAAGTCAGTTTTTCTATATCCAGGTCAGACAGAGCATCAGCAGCTTGCTTCTTTGAGTTCTCTGCCTCTGGGAAGTGAATGAGATCATACTCCTGTCTGGTACTTGGAGCTTTCTGGCATGCACCGCTGGCAGAGTTCACTGGATGATCTTCTTTTAGACCCTGGCTTCTCTCCTTCTGTAACCTAGCCAAGGCTTCAGCCTCCATTTGCAGGGCTTCTTCCTTGCCAACAGCTCGCTTCCCAGAGTGGCCCACTGTCGCAGGGGCAGACTGCTTGAACCCATTTCTACTGGATATCTGGGCCATGGCGTCAACTGGTAGATTCCCATTTATCAGAGCAGATCCAAGTGTTCTTAGCTGGGAAACCCCCAGCAATCAGAAGCTAGAGCCCTAAAAAGGGATTTAAAAAGAAATAAATTAAAAATACTATCCACCCGTGTAGCCTTTTAGCTAACCTACACTTCTCTCCTACATTACAACTAGAGTTACACAATTTAAGAACCACTTTCATACCAGGTTAGGTTCACTTCATCCAGGTGCTGTATATTTTGTAGCTTGAGGGTCAGACTTTTCAGTGAAACTACCCATAAAATTAGTTTTCCCAAATGCATGTTTCATACCGAAGTGTTGAGATTGAGTCTACCTCTGGCAGAGAGCCTGATTTAACAACCTGTTATTAGCTACCAATGTAGCCGTTTGGATAGCATCTCATCCCAAAAAACTTCCCTTCCTCCTTCTTCGCCAGAAATCAGGGCCCCTTTAATTTACTTCCAACTTTTCCTTATATTTCCCTGGGCCATGTATCACTCTGATTCAAAAAGGTAGGTGGTGAGTCGGACCCATCAGAGATTAGCTTCATTTCAGATCAGAGAGATTTCTGGGAGAGAATATACAATCCCACTGGTTGACACTGGTGGGAAGGTGGTGTCGTGACAAGAACTAAGCTTTTTTATCTGAAGTGTACGATATCCGTTTCTTTCTCTCACAGTACATACAGGGTTAAAGAAACAGGTTTGCTTACACAAAATAGCGCAGCTTTTTAAAAAAAATACAATAACTCCAAAATGTACAAGTTGCGTAGACACCAACAGAGGAAGGGCAAAACCATTTGATTCAATCCATGCATCAGTGTCTTTGTTTGCATACATGTTTGATTGACAGCTCTTGTATTCAATTTTATAATAAAATTTTAAATTTCTTCTGTCCCAGTTAAAATTTTGAAGTATTCCTCAGTCTATCTTGTTCCAATTGAGCAGTCCACCTGAAGCCAGAGACTAATAAACGTCAGCAAAATCCTGCATGATCAGCAAGATTAATGTTAAGGGATCTTACCAGTTCATTTCACACCGCAATTTATTGTCGCAGGTTTAATTAGCTGCCGACGTTGGCTAGTTAAGCCTGTAACTACTGTAAATCTACTATGTTACTGCTTCTGTTTATTTACCCATCTAATATTTAATAAATCTGCTTCATAATCTATAAACTAAGCCACAATCTAGTGAAGCATTTATTCTACCACAATAACCAGTAAGCCAAAATTAAAAAAGTGACCAGCGTTTTGTTCAACCTTGCAGCTCGTTACAAATTAACCAGATATTAGGCAGGTAGTTACACTCCAGTTCAGAAGGGAGCATGGGCTTATCTAAAACAGGGATGAAAAATGCTCAACCGGGGAAAAATATTGAACAGACCTTTCAAGAGGGCGGGCATAAATATCGCACGGCCATTCTGCAAGGCGTCAGTCAGGCAAACAGTACATCAACAAGGGTAGACTAAATGACCAGGTATCTCGAAGCAATAGCTTTCATGTAAGCGCATGTGGGCAATGTGGCGGACTCATTGTTGGAAATGTCCATTAGAGTCAAGTTCCCAGAGGAGATTTTGTTCAACCAGGTGGCTGAGCTTCCGGTTGTTTGTCATGTTAATTCTCCGTTCCACTCCCACCTCTGTCCTCCTACACCGTTCCAGTGAAGCTCAACAGAAGCTCGAGGGACAGCATTTCATCTTTCAATTAGGCACTTTACAGCCATCTGGCCTCAACAGTGATTTCAACAACTTCAGAACATAACCACTGCTCCCAATTTTTCAGACAGCAAGTTCTGCTGTTGCCATTTAGAGCTCCTCTAGATCAATCTTTCGTTTCTTTATTTGTCCCATTACCACCACCTTTTGCCTTGCACCAACATACCTTTTGTCATTTAATGAGTCCTGCCCTCCACCCGATCACAGACCTTCCCTTCTGTTCTTTCCTCCACTCCTCTGCCCCTTCTTTCCCTGGCTCTACATTTGCTAATAAACTGTTAAATCTCTATCCTCTTTAAGTTCTGACGACAAATCATCAACCTGAAACGTTTTCTCTCTCCATTGATGCTGCCTGGCCCACTGAGTATTTCTAGCATTTTCTGTTTTTATTTCAGATTTCCAATATCCACAGTATTTTGCATTAATTTGGGATAGTTTCATGTGCGGCAATGCCAAAGAAAACAACCTGGATCCATCATGTACCATCTTCAGGCAAACAGGCTAGTAGAGATTTAGTAGCACACTGATTCACAATGATGTACACATGTTGAGCAGAACCCCAAAAAGGACTGGAATAAAATGTTGCCTACTGAAAGGTACCCCCAACCATCGACAGGATTCTCACCATCCAAATGTTATACAGCACATGGCCCATTAACAAAAAAAAACAAACATTATTCTCTGACCATTTGCCTCCAATCTACTAGAACAATAAATTAGTGCAGTTTGGGGTCAAATTAAGAAATGATCTACTAGATTGTTCAAACATGCACAGGAGAGTCTTGAATGCATGCAGGATCACTAGAAAAGCTAGGACAACCACAGTGCCAAGTACTAGGAGTATCAACTGGGCCGCAGAACGCTCTTAGTTCTGCTACCAAAGTCATACAAGTTACAGGGCCGGTCCATGTATTGCGGCGGAAAGGCTGGTCTTGGTAGATTATACAGCTGAGGTAACCAAATCACTATGTAAACACCAAGTCTATTGCCCAAATATACTTCAAATCAACTGGGAGGAAAATGACCATATGCATCATGGCTGTCCCAAAGGAGGGCAAAGAAGTTGAGATTGTAGATCTTTAATCTGAGGGTAAAAAAAGGCCCCTTGATAGATTAGATTCTATCAACTCAGTTATGTCCCACACAGAAACACTAAACTGGGAAGATATTGCTAAGATTTCAGTCACTGTTCTCAGGCAAGCCAGATTACATGAAGCAGTTTGTGCATGAAGTAAACATTGGTGCACTGGATTTGAGTTGCCTATGCACATACCCCAAGTCATACTATGAGGGAACACAAAACTAGCAAAGTGCAGGAGATCTTGAACATGGAATAGATTATTCTGCATAGATTATTAGAAACTAAATGACCTGACAGAAGCTGCTGCCTACCCTATTCCTCACATGGTGGCCATCTTCAAGAAGCTGGCCATGCCAAATGTCCAATGACTCGACTTGTAAAAAGGCCTTTGGCATGTACTGTCATGGCTTGATCACGTTACGTTTAGTGCCACACCTTTTGGGATGAAGAATACATCAGTCATGTTTCAGTGGCTGGTGGATTCTGTTCCATCAGAGGTTGAGCATTACACCCTGACATATAGTGATGATATTTCATACATGGGATGTACATCTCACCAACATCATATTCCGCTTGAGTGAAGCAGCATTGATTTTTAAGACCAAGAATTGTAATCTTGATATGGCTGAGGTACTAAACACAGAGACAGCCCAATCAAGACATCCCAACATTCCTCCTAAACCAAAAACCGATCAACTGATCATTCATCTGAATGCTGCAAGCAGGATCTTTTTGTGTAAAATGGCTGCTATGTTTGGCTATATAACAGCCATTGTGCTTCAAATTAATTATATGTGGGAAGCATTGAAACATTTCTGAAAGAACCATATGATGTCAAGATTCTTTTTCAATTGAATGTTCTCAATAATGGCATTTCTGGAGGTACAAACTTCCACAATTAAGAACTTACAAGTCACTTATAAAATGAACAAGTTTGTAAACATTACCATTCTCAGTAATTTTACCCAGCAACAGTTAGTGGTCAACACTTCAATGGCATTTACCTTGTATGGACTGAGGACTATCAGCATTTTTAGCCTTGCTATGTTCGCAACCATTCCCAGTACAATGCAGCTAATTCATAGCCTTTTTGAAGTTGTATTAAATCCAACATTCTTGTCGTTAACCAGTATTCTGGCTTGGAAACAAATAGCTACAGAAAAAATTTAATTACACTGAAAAGAAAACAGTCTCTAGAGGTAAAGTTAAACAAATATCCAGAATTACTAAGTGGGTACAAAAGACTGCCATTTTGATGTACCCAAACTAATCTGCAACTGTGCAGCATTTCTCATGAGCTTTTGGCACAACACACAAAGCATATTGTGTTAAGTATGAAGCGATAAGGGAGGCATGGGGAACACAGTTAAGAGTTTCCACTGGGTCCTAAAAGCACCATTTTGCTGCTGCTATAGCTGAAGCAGCCTCAGAACTACTGTACCCACTTCATTTTCAATAAGGTTGGCTCAGTTGGTAGCACTCTCACCTGGGTTAGAGGGCTAGAGGCTCAAGGTCCACTTCAGGCCTAATCTACCCAGACTCTGCAATGCAGTTCTAAACTACTGGCAAACCACCCCAACAAGGTTCAATAAAACTTTAGGTTGTTCCAAGGTTCTTTCAGCATTCCTTGACTAAACACAAGAGTAGGTTATGCAGATAGCTGCATCAGTTTTTGTTAGAATGGGAGGAGATTAAGAGTTAAATTGGTAGTGGTGTTTAAAATTATGAAGGAATTCGACAGGGGTCTAAATGAGGGCACGTAGATGCACGGTTAAATGTAAAAGAATTCGGGCAGAGAGGACACCCTTTTTTTAAAAAAAGGGTTGAGAGGCTATGGATTGCATTACCAGAGTTAGTGATTGAAACAAAGACCATGTCAACATTTAAGAATAGGTTAGATAGTAGGTTGAAGTAAATGGGGATAAAGGGGCATGGGAACAGGCCAGGCACATGAGATTAGGACTTGTGCAGAGGATAAACACCAACATGGGCTGATTTGGCCAAATTACCTGTTTCTGTATTATAATTCCTATGATTGTGTGCACTTTAAAAATCCTGGAATCAAAAGTATAATTCAATTTACAATTCAGATCAGCACAAGTTGATGCCATCAAGTGCCTACTGGTCAATGAAGTTAAAAATGTGAACACTTGTGCACCAAGGACAACGTGGCAACATGTCCATCTTTTGAACACAACATTGTCATCTTAGAATAGCCAAAGGAATTTGTATTTAACAGGAATTAATTATGACTGCTTCATCGGGTTTGATACAACTCAAAAAGCAAATGAACTTTATTATTATGACTTTCAAAAAGCATTTGATTAAAAGATTTGCACATGCAGCAGAGTGAGGAACAGAACAACCAAGTGAAAGTAGAACAGTCACTGGTAACATATTACAATTCTTGCAGTTCCTCTCTCTCTCTCCTCCTCCCCCAGTACCACCTTGCTTTAATAACTGGAAGTATTAGTGGTTTATTTTTTTTAAAACATTAAGACGCACATAATTCTACGTGTTCTAGACCCTTTTAAAAAAGTTTTCTCATTCAACTCAAACACATATGCTGCTCACTATTAGCCCTGAAAGGAATTTTTAAAAATACATGAAAAGTTTAAGCAAATATGTATAAGTGCAACTTTTAGATGTAAAATAATGTTCTCTGGAGAGAATTGACAAGTTCAATCTACTGCCACAAATCAATAAAGTTCTTTTTTTTTTAAAGTAACTCTTTTCTCACAGTTCCATAGATTGTACTGAAACCATATTGTGTATCTATGGCCAGTGCGCAATGTGGATATTTACTTAGTGAACCTCAGCCAGGACCTCAAGGAGCAATTTGGGGGAGGGAGACAAAGAGAAAAGGGGAAACTCTATCCTTCCATTCAATTAATATATGATCAAGACGAGTCCACATCAAAACCTCAAGTAAATCAAGATTAAAAATCTGTACTGTTGCATCCATTAAAAATAGGCTGAATATTAATTTGAGGAGATGCACTGATAGTGACATTGTTGAGCTGGACAATTAAAGACCAACTGAACCACCCCAAATAAAAATGGCTGCAGACCCAGCAATACCTTTGTAAAAAGGTCTGCTTATATGCACTATGAATGAAGTTGGCAACATAAATAAACACTTTCATTTGTGCGATATTAAATTTCTAAACTGCAGCAAACATATTGATCTCCATCAATTGTAGGGATGGGTAATAAATGTGGTCTTGTCAGCATCACCCATATCCAAGAGAACAATTTTTAAAAATACCATGCATTATTAATACAGTGGTGATAAAAATCTCGAACGAAGTCACTCTTTCAATATTAAGCAGGCAACATTTAGGGAAACGCAGAAGAGGATTCCTTAATTTTAGTACTTACTGAGGAACCTCAATTCTTACTTTCACACTGCTTTTAAAATAGCTTGTTTTTATTCGCACATTATATACAAATCAATGGTGTTGCAAGGGGGGTGGGGGGGCGGGCGGAGAATACTGAGTTGACACCAAAAATTCAGTGATTAAAAAGAGATCAAAACTAGAATTGCTGTGGGATTCCCTATTAGCCATTCACAGCTTGGGAGCAGAATTAAAAGCAAAATTGATAACAGTGACCCAGTTTCCAATCGAAATGGATTGTTCAATGACGAATCTGCCTCGTCTGCAGGGTTTCACTAATGTGCAATGTTGGGTCCATCGGTTCATACTGCGTCTTCTTGAACATCCAATTGCCAAAACATTAAGGATGTAAATGGACAGTGTACATTTCAACCCAAGTATCACAAGGATTAAAACCAAATTACCTTTTTTCCCCCACTTGGATCCAAGGCGCTCAACAACAATCAACAAAAACAGAAAGACAGAACTGGAATACTAAAAATCCAACCTTGCTTTCTCCCACTGTTGGTTACACGTGAAACAAAGGCAGCAAAGTTAAAGACGGTTTCTGGAAGTCAAAAGTTACAGGAGTGTTTATATCGTGTTCATCTCTAAAGTGATCTGCAACTTGCCTGGATGAGTGCAGCTCCAACCACACTCAAGAAGCTCGACACCATCCAGGACAAAGCAGCCCGCTTGATTGGCACTCCATCCACCACCCTAAACATTCACTCCCTTCACCACCGGCGCTCTGTGGCTGCAGTGTGTACCCTCCACAGGATGCACTGCAGCAACTCGCCAAAGCTTCTTCGACAGCACCTCCCAAACCCGCGACCTCTACCACCTAGAAGGACAAGAGCAGCAGGTACATGGGAACAACACCACCTGCACGTTCCCCTCCAAGTCACACATCATCCCGACTTGGAAATATATTGCCATTCCTTCATCGTCGCTGGGTCAAAATCCTGGAACTCCCTTCCTAACATCACTGTGGGAGAACCTTCACCATACGGACTGCAGCGGTTCAAGAAGGTGGCTCACCACCATCTTCTCAAGGGCAATTAGGGATGGGCAATAAATGCCGACCTCGCCAGCGACGCCCACATCCCATGAATGAATAAAAAAAAAACTAAAGCAGCTAAAAAATGTAGCTCTTCTGTTAAAAACTATTCTCTCACTTTCTGGGGTATGCAGCTGGCACAGAACTTTTAAGGTTTTGTTTGGATATCAATTCATTCATCCTTCCTGAAGCTACTGAGAAAATAAAGTTTTGAATAGTTAAATCATTTTGCTCACACTGCCAGTCTCTGGACTGTCAGATAGAAGCAGATGTGAGTGAGACAGTTTTATTTGTGAATGTAGAATGCACTGCCAGCTGAGATTAATGTAGGTGCATATTGTAAAAGGTTTCAATTCACAAATTAACATTCATCTGGCCTTGGAATCTCAATGAAAGAAATAAGACCCTGTAAATTTGTATTGAAGCACCTTTTATTTTTAAAAATATATATTCAATCGGGATGTGGGTGTTGCTGGCAAGGCTGGCATTTATTGCCCATCCCTAGTTGCCCGGAGAACGTGGTGGTGGGCCTTCGTCTTGAACAATGAGCAATTTGATACAGCTGACTGGCTTGCGAAGCCACTTCAGAGGGCAGCTAAGAGTCAACTACATTGGTAAAGGACAGCAGGTTTCCTTCCCTAAAAAGGACATTAGTGAAACAGCTGGGTTTTTAATGACAATATTACAGCTTCTTGGTCACTTTTACTGATACCCAGCTTTTTATTTCCAGATTTAAAAAAAAACTGAATTCAAATTCTCAAACTGCCACGATGGGATTTGAACTCATATTCTCTTGATTAGACCAGGTTTCTGGGATTACTAGTCCAGTCACATAACTACCCATTTTATTTTTATACTTACATTATTACCCTTCAGGATAAGTTATTTTTTAGCTCGAGAGGCAGAATTACTGGTGGCCCCAAAATGGCATTGTGGTTACTTTCTAAAGTAACTAATGCAAGTTAGTTTGTCCCTGAAAATCATCAGGATTTGCTTTTGTAAAAGTTTTCCACATATAAACACACCTGGGTTTCAAACGCTATCTTTTCCAATTTAAAACGCTGCATATATTCCTAGCAGCAGACAGAGGAGCCCAAGTAGATGGAAGAATGCAAATATAATTATCAACAAGTCATTCATCATGCTTTACCTACAAATTGTTATGCACTGCAATGGCAAAACCCTATCAGTTTAAAGTATGTCCTCCAATATAAACCTGTAAAGGCGCAAAACAACAATCAGAATCAATAGAAGTGGCAAGTACATGGAAGAAATGGAGACGGCCACCTCACAATACGGCATTTTCAGACAGCCACTCTGTTCCAGTATTAATAGGACAAATGTGCAAGAGTCACAACAGAATACCAAAGACCCTTTAGTGTCAAAGGAAGGGGGTGAGAGAAAAAATAATACATTTCCATATGATGCCTTCATCAGATGATTCAATTGAAATTAAGACTATCTCTCTCCTTCCCCTTCCCACTGCACCCACCCCTCCCTCCAACATACCACAACAACCTAAATTGTGTAGAATTACAAGCTAGAAGTCAGATTCAACCATTCCTTGGCATACTATATATTTTTTTATTCATTCATGGGACATGGGCGTTGCTGGCAAGGCCAGCATTTATTGCTCATCCCTAATTGCCTTTGAGAAGGTGGTGGTGAGCCGCCTTCGTGAACCGCTGCAGTCAGTGTGGTGAAGATACTCCCACAGTGCTGTTACTCCCACAGATGATGAAGGAACGGTGATATATTTCCAAGTCAGGATAGTGTGTGACTTGGGGGGGGAACGTGCAGGTGGTGGTGTTCCCTTGTGCCTGCTGCCCTTGTCCTTCTAGGTGGTAGAGGTCACGGGTTTGGGAGGTGCTGTCGAAGAAGCCTTGGTGCGTTGCTGCAGTGCATCTTGTAGATGGTTCACACTGCAGCCACGGTGCGCCGATGCTGGAGGGAGTGAATGTTTAAGGTGGTGGGTGGGGTGCCAATCAAGTGGGCTGCTTTGTCCTGGATGGTGTCGAGCTTCTTGAGTGTTGTTGGAGCTGCACTCATCCAGGCAAGTGGAGAATATTCCATCACAGTCCTGACTTGTGCCTTGTAGATGGTGGAAAGGCTTTGGGGAGTCAGGAGGTGAGTCAGTCGCCACAGAATACCCAGCCTCTGACCTGCTCTTGTAGCCACAGTATTTGTGTGGCTGATCCAGTTAAGTTTCTGGTCAATGGTTACCCCCAGGATTTTGATGGTGGGGGATTCAGTGATGGTAATGCTGTTGAATGTCAAGGAGAGCTGGTTAGACTCTCTCTTGTTGGAGATGGTCATTGTCTGGCACGAATGTTACTTGCCATTTATCAGCCCAAGCCTGGATGTTGTCCACGTCTTGCTGCACACGGGCATGGGCTGCTTTATTATCTGAGGCTTTGCAAATGGAACTGTACACTGTGCAATCATCAGCAAACATCCCCACTTCTGATCTTATAAGAACATAAGAAATAGGAGCAGGAGTAGGCCGATCAGCCCCTCGAGCCTGCTCCGCCATTCAATAAGATCATGGCTGATCTGACCTTAACCTCAAATCTAAATTCATGTCCAATTTCCTGCCCGCTCCCCGGAACCCCTAATTCCCTTTACTTCTAGGAAACTGTCTATTTCTGTTTTAAATTTATTTAATGATGTAGCTTCCACAGCTTCCTGGAGCAGCAAATTCCACAGACCTACTACCCTCTGAGTGAAGAAGTTTCTCCTCATCTCAGTTTTGAAAGAGCAGCCCCTTATTCTAAGATTATGCCCCTTAGTTCTAGTTTCATCCATCCTTGGGAACATGCTTACCGCATCCACCCGATCAAGCCCCATGGAGGGAAGGTCATTGATGAAGCAGCTAACAGCTGATGGTTCAATATTATTCAATAATCCAACCAGCTGTACCAGTAGCTTATCCACAAATTAATTTTCTGCAATATATTTAACAAGCCCTTGCCTACCGAATAAATGTTTACATTGGTGTTGCATTAACCAGCATGTTATGCTTTCATTAATATTCTCTAGTAACCAAATGCTCTATTTTTCTCAATAAATAATTTACTTCCAACAAAGACAGATATACTGTAACCTAGCATTTGTGGAGTTTTTAAAAAAGTCCAACTTTAAACAGCAACAGGAAACTTGCTGTATCACAAGGTTCATGGTTACACAGAGAAAACAAAATGCTTTGGAGGGAGATGAAAGAACATGGAAATTTGTAAAGAAATGACTGGCTGGGTGCCCAAAGAACAAATAGGAACCTTCAATGTTACACTGTTCTTCCTTCACAACATAACGATAGCGCTATTTCCTTGACTGACACAGCATTTAAATACAAAGTACCCATCTAGAACTGATAGAAACAAATTCATGGCTAGATCAATTTGGAGAGATCAACTAAAACCTTAAAAAGACACATTCATTGTACATTCAAGTTTTTCTTGGAGCCCTCACAAGAACTAATCAAGATTAGCTTCTGTAAATTAAAAATGTAAGGAGAGGAGAGAGGAGACTGTGTAGTACAGGTGACACTCATCACTGAGATGGGTTTAAAAGTCAGCTCGGTTTGATTGGATGAAGTCTTTAGTCTTTGCTGGCTATAAGAATCTGCCAAGAGAAAAATCAGAAGCCAGCTCTTGGTGCACCCACAACTTGGGACAGAATATCACTCACTTAATAAATCATTTATGCTTTGCACATCTGATACTTAGGAGAAATTGATGCTCCAATTTATACTTTGCTCTCCATAGTCCAGACCTGCATACAGAACTAGCAGTGCCCAACTTCAGCTCTTAAAAGACAACAAGAAAAATCAATACTTTAAAAAAAACATGATAAACACAAGTTTAAAAGGTTAGTACATATTACAAGTGTCTGTCACAGGCAGTTTGCAAGAAGGCTGCAAGAGCAACTTTCTGGACTATGACAGCAGATTGCTGGGTAGGTCAGTGGTGCTGGATGTACATTGCCACCTTAGACTGGCTACACTTGTTGATCCATTGCAAAAATAGTGAGTGTTCTAATGGACCAGCGTTCAGGTGAAGCCATGAAAAAGAACCTACAGTATATGTTCTTAAGACTGTGGACAAGTCATTCAGTGGGGTAAACAACCCACTCAGATATCAGCCACTATAATGGGGAAGAGATAAAATCAAAACTTGCATTTATATAGTGTCTTTCACAACTACAGGATGTCCCAAAGCACTTTACAGTCACAGAAATACTTTGAAGTGTAGTCAATGTTTTAATGTAGGAAATCTCAAAACTCTATTTTTGGAAATAAGCATGGAATACAAATGCATACTGTTGACCTTTTTCAAAAAAAAGGCTGGGTAAAAGTGATTACATCTGAAAAATACAAATTTCAATATATTGGACTGCAATTCCAGACTTCAGCAACAATTTGCATTCATATAGTGCCTTTAACGTAGTAAAACACCCCAAGGCATTTCACAGGAGCATAATCAGACAAAAAATTGTCACCAAGCCAAAGAAGACATTAGGACAGGTGAACAAAAGCTTGGTCAAAGAGATACTTCTTAAAACCGAAGAGAGGTGGAGGGGTTTAGGAAGGGAATTTCACAGCTTGGGGCCTAGACAGCTGAAGACACAGCCACCAATGGTGAGGTGAAGGAAGTCAAGAATGCACAAGAGGCCAGAGTTGGATGAACGCAGAATTCTCGGAAGCCTGTAGGAGGTTACAGTGATAGTGAGGGGTGAGGCTATGGAGGGATTTGAACACAAGGATGAGAATTTTAAATTCAAGGCACTGCTGGACCAGGAGCCAATGTAGGTCAGCGAGCACAGGGGTGATGGGTGAACAGGACTTGGTGCGAGTTAGGATATGAGCAACAGGCTGCAAAATTAAGATACAAAATCCTACTTAAAAAAAAAATGAAGCAAGTGACTGCCTCAACATACTATACTCAATAAATTAAACCCAAGGCTGGATATTTTGCTAAAAAATAAAATCACTTAGTCGGAAATGTAGCTTGCAGATAAGTGTTTCAACAAAATCACGTACCATTCTAGACTTGTGCGTTTTCATTATTGTGTTGCAACATTGCAACACAATCTCATTAGTTGTACACAGCTAAAAGGCTTGACTTGAATAAATTAGGCCAATCGTCTCAACTCTAAAGGTAAATTCATTTTGCCATGGCATGCAAGGGCTGCAACTTAATAGAGTGGATTGAACACAAGATATCGTCTTTGGAAAGCCAGTTTTTCTTATGAGACAAAATTAATTCTCAGCTACTCTTCTCCCCCCTCCAATAAACTTCTGTGAATCAATTATCTCCACTTTCATTCATAAGCTCTCACTGACAGAATTTTGCCCAAAGGTGTTGTAGGTTAAAAGGCGTTTAGACATTGCAACATAAGTAGATTGCCCTCAGATTGTAATGTATTATGTCTGTTGAATGCAATACCTGCCACTGATCTAAAAGCATCTCAAGAAGTCTCTTCTAATCCTGCTTAAGATTTTAAAATTTTTTTAAGTCAAGAGCATTAAATATTACAAAGCACAATCAGAATAGGTTACTGAATACAACGTAAAATTTAAGTAAAAGTCAGGACAGTCTTAAGGAACGTTCGGCTTTTGTGCCGACCACATGGGTCCCTCGTTTATTCTGCACGGTCAAGGGTTAAACCGAGACAACTGTGTTAGCTAGAAAGATTACAGAGTCCCAATTCCTGAGGACGTGCAGCGCCAGTAACAATTCCTGTAAACTGAACAGCACAGCAAAAACATTGCAGAATTTTACTTTCCATCCCCACATCCTGTGTACACCACTTCCAAACTGAAAGGGTAGAAAGGCCACTTGGACTCAGTTATGCATCATTTATACTCGGCTCTACTATCAGGTGTGGAGCCCTACGTAACTAATTCTTTTCTGCTTTTTTTTTCAAAAAAAACTTTAAAGGTGTGTTGGCAAAAAAAAAATTCTGTACAGCTTTTGGTAAATACTTCATGATACAAAGACTGAATGTTCCTATGGGTTACTTCAACAGATTGAGGAGGTGGGGGAGGGAACAAAGGTTTAACAACGCTACAAGGGCATCTTAGAGAAACAACTGATCTACTGGAGCTCCAGCAGATCAAACCAAACAGGCACTCCAAGTTTGACCTCAGCTTGAATTCAGTTTGAAATCAAATTCAGAACTAAACTTACTCAAAATGCCACAGACCCATCATTGCTGATCTATCAATCCAGGTGCACTGTATTTCCATGAAACACCACTCAGACTTACAATTCAATTAATTAAATAAAATCTGGAATTAAAATACTAGTGTCAGTAATGGTGGCCATGAAACTACTGGATTGTCGTAAAAACCCATCTGGTTCACTAATGTCCTTTAGGGAAGGAAACCTGCCGTCCTTACCTGGTCTGGCCTATATTTGACTCCAGACCCACACCAATGTGGTTGATTCTTAATTGCCGTCTGAAATGGCCTAGCAAGCCACTCAGTTGTAAAATCTCGCTAAAAAAAAGTCATAAGAATAAAACCAGACGGACCACCCGGCATCGGACCACTAGGCACTGGAAACGACCACGGCAAAACACCAAGCCCAGTCGACCCTGCAAAGTCCTCCTCACGAACATCTGGGGACTTGTGCCAAAATTGAGAGAGCTGTCCCACAGATTAATCAAACAACAACCAGACATAGCCATACTTACAGAATCATACCTTTCAGCCAACGTCCCAGACTCTTCCATCACCATCCCTGGATATGTCCTGACCACTGTCAGGAGAGATCGACCAGAGGTGGCGGTACAGTCATATACAGTCAGGAGGGAGTGGCCCTGGGAGCCCTCAACATTGACTCTGGACCCAGTGAAATCTCATGGCATCGGGTCAAACATGGGCAAGGAAACCTCCTGCTGATTACCACCTACCATCCTCCCTCAGCTGATGAATCAGTCCTCCTCCATGTTGAGCACCACTTGGAGGAAGCACTGAGGGTAGCAAGGGCACAGAATGTACTCTGGGTGGGGGACTTCAATGTCCATCACCAAGAGCGGCTCGGTAGCACCACTACTGACCAAGCTGGCCGAGCCCTGAAGGACATAGCTGCCAGACTGGACCTGCGGCAGGTGGTGAGCGAACCAACACGAGGGAAAAACTGACTTGACCTCGTCCTCACCAATGTACCTGTCGCAAATGCACCTGTCCATGACAGCATTGGTAAAAGTGACCAACGCACAGTCCTCGTGGAGACGAAGCCAGTCTTCGCACTGAGGACACCATCCAACGTGTTGTGTGGCACTACCACCGTACTAAATGGGATAGATTCAGAACAGATCTAGCAGCTCAAAGCTGGGCATCTATGAGGCGCTGTGGGCCATCAGCAGCAGCAGAATTATATTCCACCACAATCTGTAACCTCATGGCCCGGCATATTCCTCACTCTACCATTACCAACAAGCCAGGGGATCAACCCTGGTTCAATGAGGAGTGTAGAAGAGCATGCCAGGAGCAGCACCAGGCGTACCTAAAAATGAGGTGCCAACCTGGTGAAGCTACAACTCAGGACGACATGCATGCTAAACAGCGGAAGCAACATGCTATAGACAGAGCTAAGCGATTCCATAACCAACGGATCAGATCAAAGCTCTGCAGTCCTGCAACATCCAGTGGTGAATGGTGGTGGACAATTAAACAACTAACGGGAGGAGGAGGCTCTGTAAATATCCCCATCCTCAATGATGGTGGAGTCCAGCATGTGAGTGCAAAAGACAGGCTGAAGCATTTGCAAGCATCGTAAGCCAGAAGTGCCGGGTGGATGATCCATCTCGGCCTCCTCCCAATATCCCCACCATCACAGAAGCCCGTCTTCAGCCAATTCGATTCACTCCACGTGATATCAAGAAACGGCTGAGTGCACTGGATACAGCAAAGGCTATGGGTCCCGACAACATCCCGGCTGTAGTGCTGAAGACTTGTGCTCCAGAACTAGCTGCGCCTCTAGCCAAGCTGTTCCAGTACAGCTACAACACTGGCACCTACCCGACAATGTGGAAAATTGCCCAGGTATGTCCTGTCCACAAAAAGCAGGACAAATCAAATCCGGCCAGTTACCGCCCCATCAGTCTACTCTCAATCATCAAAGTGATGGAAGGTGTCGTCGACAGCGCTATCAAGCGGCACTTACTCACCAATAACCTGCTAACCGATGCTCAGTTTGGGTTCTGCCAGGACCACTCGGCTCCAGACCTCATTACAGCCTTGGTCCAAACATGGAAAAAAGAGCTGAATTCCAGAGGTGAGGTGTGAGTTACTGCCCTTGACATCAAGGCAGCATTTGACCGAGTGTGGCACCAAGGAGCCCTAGTAAAATTGAAGTCAATGGGAATCAGGGGGAAAACTCTCCAATGGCTGGAGTCATACCTAGCACAAAGGAAGGTGGTAGTGGTTGTTGGAGGCCAGTCATCTCAGCCCCAGGGCATTGCTGCAGGAGTTCCTTAGGGCAGTGTCCGAAGGAACCATCTTTAGCTGCTTCATCAATGACCTTCCCTCCATCACTAGGTCAGAAATGGGGATGTTCGCTGATGATTGCACAGTGTACAGTTCCATTCGCAACCCCTCAAATAATGCAGTCTGAGCCCGCATGCAGCAAGACCTGGACAACACCCAGGCTTGGGCTGATGAGTGGCAAGTAACATTCGTGCCAGACAAGTGCCAAGCAATGACCATCTCCAACAGGAGAGAGTCTAACCACCTCTGCTTGACATTCAACGGCATTACCATCGCCGAATCCCCCTCCATCAACATCCTGGGGGTCACCGTTGACCAGAAACTTAACTGGACCAGCCATATAAATACTGTGGCTAAAAGAGCAGGTCAGAGGCTGGGTATTCTGTGGCGAGTGACTCACCTCCCGACTCCCCAAAGCCTTTCCATCATCTACAAGGCACAAGTCAGGACTGTGATGGAATACTCTCCACTTGCTTGGATGAGTGCAGCTCCAACAACACTCAAGAAGCTCGACACCATCCAAGATAAAGCAGCCCGCTTGATTGGCACCCCATCCATCACCCTAAACATTCACTCCCTTCACCACCGGCGCACTGTGGCTGCAGTGTGTACCATCCACAGGATGCACTGCAGCAACTCGCCAAGGCTTCTTCGACAGCACCTCCCAAACCCGCGACCTCTACCACCTAGAAGGAGAAGAGCAGCAGGCACATGGGAACACCACCACCTGCACGTTCCCCTCCAAGTCACACACCATCCCGACTTGGGAAATATATAGCCGTTCCTTCGTCGTCGCTGGGTCAAAATCCTGGAACTCCCTTCCTAACAGTGCTGAGGGAGAACTTCACCACACGGACTGCAACTTCACCACACGGCTCACCACCACCTTCTCAAGGGCAATTAGGGATGGGCAATAAATGCTGGCCTCGCCAGCGATGCCCACATCCCATGAACGAATTTTAAAAAAATCTGGTCCACACTGCCATCCAGATAGAGTGCAGTACAATGACAGTCTCTTCCCAGGATCAAAGACATGCTTCATAAATCAATCCTTGGCTAAGCATATAATGTAACAAATGTCCTGGCAGTGGTGACCCAAATCTGGACAAGAAGTTGTGGGTTAATTCTCCACTTCAAAACTCGAGTACACCCAAAAAGAGTTGGTTGACAGAGAGTTTAAGACTGTAATTCAGTTTAGCATTCTGCTGACAGTCCTAAATCCAGCATTGACTCAAGGCAGCATGACTGAATCGGTGTTACCAGTCTCTTTCTCCACACCCAAAAGTTGATATCATCAGAGTTGAAATAATAACTGGTCCAATTGATCCCCTACCAAAAACTGAATGTACTGGTCGGGCCTAGCGGAGCAGGGTTCATGAAAACTCTGCACATGGGGTAATACTGCATGGCCTGCTCTAAAACATACAGGATTCACCACAGAATTAACCCTAGTGTAAATGGAGAACAGTCCTTATTCCACAAATGAGAGAGATGGAGTTTCTCTGAAGAGGTAGATAGAGAGTCAAAAATAGTTCTATATAATCCACAAGAGAAATATGAATGTACAGGGCTTTAATTTTTTTTTAAATTAAAAAGGCCTCTAAGCACAGCAAGAGCAACCACTTGACACCATCTCTCTTTCAGGACAAATCAAACTGCTGCTGCACCCTTTCACCTCCATCACAAACCATAACTCCAAATGGCACTCATACCCACCAATAGCCATAATCTAAAACATTGTTTGATAGAGTGCGCAAAAAAAAGAGTTGGCTGACAGAGAGTTTAAGACTGTAATTCAGTTTTGCATTCTGCTGACAGTCATAAATCCAGCTTAGTTGCTGTGGCTCAGGACACCCACAAGAACCCTGCAATTTAATTACAATCCCATAACTCACTGCCAACCAAAATAAAGCCCTGCAAAATGCTCCTGTTCTGCAGCTTGTGTAACAGCATTTAGTCACATAGATCGCCCTTTCGTGTCAAGGCCCAATACTTCAGAAAATAAAACATAATTTTTAAAATCAACTATAAACCATGTCTTAATGCCATGATCAACTCAGACTATATAAGTACAGCCCCAGCTTTAAGAACTTGGACACGACAATTCCATTGTACAGCTTACAAGGAAACAGGCATCTATACATATAAAACTGTAATCCAAAACCAGTTTCCCCTCCAAACTCGAGTACATCCAACATTCAATCACTAAAGATCAGTTTTGTTCAGCTCCTAACTAATCAAGGCTGTGGGTTCAGATGGAGGCCTATTTTTGGTAAATTTGTTCAATTCTGAAAAGGTGCAATCAAAAGATATACATAGTTAAGAGGGTACATTTTTGTGATGAAGCTCCACTGGCACACATCACTAGTCCATCACACGCAGAGTTATCGCAAGCTGCTGCAGAGGTATGCAAGGGACGGAAAGAATGTCGAGTGATTTTTCATACAGCTCATACTCCTACCGATAGGCCAAGATCATCACTATAAATAAATCTAATGAGCATATTCAAAGTGTTTGAAGATCATCTGCTGGCAAAGCAGGAATGGGAAAATTCACTTTTATGATACAGGCATGCAAATTATATTGTGGAAAGTAACACTTACATATTGCTGCTGCTGAAAGAGGAAATTACTGGCCTCTTAATAAAACCTACACTTCTCGGCTACTGGCAAGCAGCAGTGCCTGAAGTGACATTGATACTAAACACTTCCCCAAAGAAATATTCCGCCATATTGTGTGCGAGGGGATCTCTCGTTCTCTGTGCGCTCAGTGGGAGGAGAATATATTCAAACAGAGGGAGGAGAGGAAAAAGTATGCAACATAGGCACCACAGCAGTTACTTCTAACCAACCCCACGTTCTTTTGTATATTTTCCAGGAATTCAAGTGAAAGGAAAAACAAATATTCTGGGATTTTTTTTGCCCAATTTAAATTTTCTTCCACACACACTGGGAACTAACAGTGGACAAGACCCTGCTCATGCTCCAAGTGATACACTTTCACCAAAGCACTTCTTGCCTTAAATCAGTTTTCAGTTTCAGCGCAAAGCCTAAATCCTACAACCACAGCAGAATTGGGGAAATGTGGTAATGAATTACTGTTGGGAGTGCGGCGACTGTTACAAAAGCAAATGCAGCAGCAGCAACATAACACCAAACAGTGAGGCGGGTAACCAGTGAATCTGTTTTTATGTTGGTTGCGGGTAGAAACGTTGCACAGGGTACCAGGAAAATTGCCTGCTCTTCCTTCAGTTGGACGTTAAAAGTCCCATGGCACTAGTTGAACAGGCAGATAATCAACTTTCGCTGGCACTCCTGAAAATGCAGGATGGAAAGTCCACAGGTGCTTGTTAAATGCAAGAAAACAAGTTTGGATGAACAGCTGCAAGAAATCTGGTACCAATTCAAATGTAAAAGAAAAGCATTTATTTTCTGTAACCAACTCAGTCACATATAATTGTCAATCAGTCACGATTTGCACAGCAGTAAGCTATCTCAGTGGTCATTCGCTTGACTTGTGGAGTTATTTAAATGCTCTGGGTCTTCAAACTGCCCACAAAACTTTATAAAATATTTTAGAACTTGTGCTACAATGAATTCCAATGCTGAATCCATGAAATTATCTCTCTCAAAAAGGTCTGGCACGTGTGTGCCTTGGCTCAGTGGCTACTTGCTCGCCTCAGTGTTAGAAGGTCATGGGTTCAAGCTCCATATGCATGAGCACATAACCTATGCTGCCACACTAACACAGTGCTGAGGGAGTGCTGCACTGAGGGAAGTACCGTCTTTTGGATGAGACTTTAAACCGAGACCCCATCTGCTCTCAATGGATGTAAAGATCCCACGGCATTATTCAAAGAACAGGTGTGTTCCCCCAGTATCCTGGCCAGCATGTATCCCTCAACCAACATCAGTAAGATAGAATGTCTGATACAACAGTGATGACATTTCAAAGTACTGGTTGTGAAGGGCTATGAGACATCTGGAGGTCATGAAAAGACACCATATAAAGCAAATTCTTTCTTCTCTGAAAAAAAAATCACTTGTATTTTTGTAGCACCTTTTAACGTATAAAAACATCCCACTGCACTTCATAATCTAAGAATAGATAATAAACCAAAGGAGAAGATATTAGGATCGGTGAACAAAAGTTTGGTACAAGGTGGCTTTTAAGGAAGGTCTTACAAGAGGAGGCAGAGGTGGAGAGACAAAGGGGTTCAGGGAAAGAATTGCAAAGTGTGAGCCTAGGCGGTTGAAGGCACAGCAGACAATCGTCAGGCAAAGAGAGGGGAAGATGCATCAAAGGCCAAAGGCAGAGCAATTGGAGAGTTCATGAGCTGGGGTGAAAGAGGTTACAGAGATAAGAGGTGAGGCCATGAAGGAATTTAAACACAACAACCTCCAATGAGAGCCTAACCACCTCCCCTTGACATTCAAAGGCATTACCATTGCCGGATCCCCCACCATCAACATCCTGGCAGGTCACAATTGACCAGAAACTTAACTGGACCAGCCATATAAATACTATGGCTACAAGAGCAGGTCAGAGTTGGGTATTCTGCAGTGAGTGACTCATCTCCTGACTCCCCAAAGCCTTTCCACCATCTACAAGGCACAAGTCAGGAGTGATGGAATACTCTCCACTTGCCTGGATGAGTGCAGCTCCAACAACACTCAAGAAGCTCGACACCATCCAGGACAAAGCAGCCAGCTTGATTGGCACCCCATCCACCACCTTAAACATCCACTCCCTCCACCACCGTGGCTGCAGTGTGTACTATTTACAAGATGCACTGCAGCAACTCACCAAGGCTTCTTCGACAGCACCTCCCAAACCCGTGACCTCTACCACCTAGAAGGACAAGGGCAGCGCATGGGAACAACACCACCTGCACGTTCCCCTCCAAGTCACACACCATCCCAACTTGGAAATATATCGCTGTTCCTTCATCGTCGCTGGGTCAAAATCCTGGAACTCGCTACCTAACAGCACTGTGGGAGTACTTTCACCATATGGACTGCAGCAGTTCAAGATGGTGGCTCACCACCACCTTCTCAATGGCAATTAGAGATGGTCAATAAATGCTGGCCTTGCCAGCGATGCCCACATCCAGTGAATGAATTTTTAAAAATTAGATTTTCAAATTTGAAGCATTGGAGGACTGGGAGTCAATGTAGGTCAGTGAGAAGTGAGCAGGTCAGGGTACAGGCAGGGTTTTGGATAAGCTGAAATTTATGGAGAGTGGAGGATGGATGGTGGACCAGAGGAGCATTAGAACTGTAGAGTATAGAGGTGACGAAGGCATGCATGAGGGTTTCAGCAGCAGACTGGCTGAGGTAGGGGCGGAAGCAGGCGATGTTACATGGGTGGAACTAGGCGGTCTTTGTAACAGGGAGAATATGGGGTTGGAAACTGAGCATGGGGTTGAATTGGATGCAGAGGGTGCAAAAAGTCTGGTTCAGCCTGAGAAAGTGGCTGGAGGTGGAGTTAGTGGCAAGGGTGCGGAGGTTATGGTGTGGGCCAAAGACGATAGCTTTGGTCTTCCCAATGTTTAGTTGGAGGAAATTGCGGCTTATCCAAGGCTGGATGTCGGAAAGCAGTTCCACAATACAGAGGCAGTAGAGAAGTATACCCCTGGGTGTCACCAGTGTACTTAGGGAAACATAAGTTGCTTGTATAAACTTCCAGTAACTCTTGCACAATTAAGTTCTACGGATACACCAAAATAGTCACATCACTGTTCCAAAGGAGACATCCATTAATGTTGAGCTCCATTTCCTCTCCTCACTTTGCCCTGGTAGTTCCAAACTAAAAATAATCGCACCACCCCCACCCCACTGTCAAAGGACATGAGAACAATGCTGGCAGCCAGATCACTAAGCATGACCACCATCCTGCTGCACATTGCTCTGGGCTACCCACAGCACGTCTGAAGCAGAAGAGTCTTATAGCTACACATAATTATTGCTCCAAGGTACATGCTGCATCCAGCATGCAGAGAATGGCAAGGGCATTGATTCATTCTATGTTTAAGTAAAACCTATCGATTTTGCTTTAACGGTTACAGAGTTGCTACCTATTTTGTATGTATTACTTAGCCAGAAATACTGATAAGATTGAATAGAATATTTGGATTTATTTGCAAAAATTCTCATCGGAAGAATTAAATTGCATTTTGGGTACTTTAGTTTCCACCAGCCCTTTTAATACAACTGATGGAATGTTTGGTGTAGTTGCAGCTTTATTCATGACAAACACATGTGCCAGTGATTACTTTTTGTAAGTCGTACATGAGGCAACTGGGACAAACAGAAAATACTGGAAACACACACTTCAGTCAGTATCTGTGGAAAGTACAGATAAGTTTACATTCCAGGTACAGACCCATCTGCTGTTCTGAAGAGCCTGTCACCTGAGTGTTCCCAGCATTTCCTACTTTGGTTTCAGATTTCCAGCAATTACACTTTCTTTTCACTTTTTACTTGGAACTAATGGGTTTCAGTTTTCACAGAAAAACTCATTAAAGTCCTGAAAGCCCAAAGTAATAAAGAGGAATTTAACATTCAGATACCTTGGAGGTTGTGACCTTACTCATCAGCCTTTATTGAGAGCTTCCACCCCCACGTTCTATATTGTTCCAATTGTTTGCCTTTTTGAAGCTATTACTCAGCTTTTCCGAGTGTGGTAGGTTGGCGTTTATGCTTAGTTTTACAACACACCTACCGAAGTACTAAATACACAAGGTACAGTTTACAATTCTGCAGGTGCTGCCATCACTAGCCCCGTCTGTGAATTCAGCATCAGGAACTGGTACTGCACTGGCACTGAGCTACTTGATAAGATGCAAGGCTAAATCAAATTCTCAAGTCGCTGCTGCAAGACTGAAAAGAGGCTCTATTCTGGTGTGCTGAAGTCTAACAAAGCCCACACTGTGGGCACTTTTACAGCAGTAAGCTGCAAATATAAAACTGGGATCCAAAGCAGGTTTTCATCCTCTGCCGCATCCAGGCAACAAGAATACCAACAAGTGACATCTGCAACCTCCAATATCACCATGGCACCATCTGTTCATCATCTTGAACATGTCAAGTTTCTGCGCTTGCTTCTTCTTTGAACTGCATTATGAATGCCCTTTTATAGTTAGCAGGATAACAAGTTTTGAAAAATAAATTACAAGCAGCTTGGAAGTTTTCAAAAAAATAAAAAATAAACAAGTATTCTTAGGAACAGGGGAATTAGCTAACGGGAGTTACTGAGCCCAATGGGGTGAAGAAGTTCAATTAGCACCCACGATGAAAGAGGTTAATTCGGCTCCCTCACAGGTTCAGCTCATTAACTACTGCAGCCCAGTCCCCCAAATGAAATCATTTCTTTTTGTATGTTTGTACAGAGGTTAAAAAAAACAAAAAGGGCTAAAAGTGATGATCTTAAAAGTCAAAAGACTGCAAATGAGTGCTGAAAGCCAGTTGGATGGGATAAACACAATTTCTTGTGCCAAGTGAAGGTCCATTTACTAGTTAGGCTAAATCACTAAATGGGTCACAGAAATCCAGAACCAATGCCCAATGACGACCCCCCCACCCACCACCACCACTCATTAAAACTTCAGGATTGAATGTAAACTAAATGCAGGAGAGTAAAAAAAATGATAAACCGAAAATGAGGGACAGGGTCAGAAACCACAAAATATGTTTTGTCACAAGCACTTCCTCTTACTCTGGAACAAAACTGGCACGAAAAGAACAAAGTACCAGTTTATCAACAAGCCACATCAACAACACAAATTTTCCCTTGAAACGTCTGTGTTCAAAGTTCGTGGTATTTCTTGCTCTCAAAACTTCCCCGTATTCACTTCCCTGTATTCAGCCCTTTGATACCCTCAGTTCTGCAATGCAAGTCCCATCAATAAACAGGTATTATCTGCACAGACATTGAAACATGAATCTTTCCCCACCCATTACTGTAAATTTCAGTTCTCTATTGCCCAGGTGGCTAAACTTCTACCTTTATGCATCACTTAAGTCCATATTATAGAGCCTCAGCGGTGACAAAGTTCAAGCTTTCATTAATTTGTACATCTCTAAAGTTGCTGATTCAAATAGATTTGTGTTTTGGTTTAAAATTTATCTGCCAATGGAGGTAACTGTGCTAAAAACAGTACTTTTCATAGCTCCAGGCCCACAGAATTCAAATAGAACAAAACAGCGCAAATAGGATGACGTTGCCTTGGTTTTGACAGCCAAATGACCCTAGAACTGCAGGTTGGACATTTCTGCTCTACTGTTTTGTACAGGAGGCAGACCCTAACTCACAAGCACTTACATTCCAGACAGCTTTCAAAAACTAGTACCAATTAGTCATTTTCTTGTCTGGTCAAGTTTGTTACCCATCATGGCATTGCAAAACGTTTTAAAATCATCCACGAGCCACTATTTTGAACAACATGGAATCGTGCACCTTGCAATAACCCAACACAGCAAGTGTGTAAAAGTCTAGCTGTCCAACTGAACATCCAATTTAAGACCAAAGTTATTTATTTATTTAACCCTGTAGTCAAAACAAAAGACAATCCTATTGACATTTTAAATCTCAGTGACTCATTGGTGCTCAGCCTACACAGCTACATCCTGTACGGGTTATATTTCACATTATTCAATAAAAATAATAGATCTGAAAATGGAGATAAAAGACAAAACTGCAATGCTGGAAATCTGAAAATATACAGAAACCGTTGAAGCTTTTGGAGAGAGAAAAGCAGATTAAAATTTCAGTTAAGCCTTTGTCAGAACTTGAGTCTCACTTCTACATTATCTTCATTTGCTATGTCCACAGACAAACCTACTTATTCTGCCATTAATCTCAGCTGTATCTTTACAAGCTGGAAGCAAATGATACCGCTCACAAGTCAGCCACGTTGTTAAAACTTCCACAATGCTGCAGTAGCAGTGGGGTAGGGGGGAAAAGAGAAAGAAGAGATACGCTTTCTCCCTGCCCCGTGTCACAGTTCAGAATACTTTGGCCATTTTTCCATGAAAAAGCTTTGGACATATTTGATTTTAAATGTACGTTTTGGGCAGAAGCTCACCTGAAAGGAAGTCATGTACCCAGACTGCTCCACATTGGGCTGGCCATTCATAAGCATTCGAGAGGCAATTTGAATGCGGGATGGACAGTTGTTTCATGCAGATCCCAAACAGTGGCATAGAGATCCAGTCCAGATCACCACAGAGTTGCATTGCTTCATTCCCCCATCCTGCTACTGGGCTAGCAGATAAAGGAGAGTGGGAGTCAACTGCTGCAAAAAAAAAGGAAGCAACCAGACCACTTGAGAGTGACTGACACCACTGAACCAGAGTAGATACCTGCAGCAGACCCAAATTGTAACACCCAGGTATAGCAGCTAATTGTAAACTGGTCAGCAAACATACATAGCACAGCCTGACGGGAACACACTACAGGTTATTGTTTCTCGGGATCAGGAGATTACTCTTTGAACTTTACCCTTTACTGTCATCCGAATTCAACTCACACCACTCCGAGCCAGCTCCTAAGATCTCTCTAGCAACAAAGCCCTCAATCTTTGCTCATCGAATCTTTAGCTGGTGAGTAGAAACAAATACAAGGCTTCATTGTGCTGAAAAAACCCCAGCGTTCTCCCCAGGTGACCAACAAAGCAATCTACAATCAGGTAACTTTTTGCTTATCTGCCTATTGCTCCCGAAATAAATATTTCAGGGTCAAACATGGTCACGAAATCCAATCCTTTCCTCTCAAGATGTTTGTAAGAACTATATCCATTTTACTGACACATATACACATACCTGAATTTGCTCACTTGTGTCAAAAAGTGGATCCCCATTAACCTCCCATCTAAGTTCTTGTTTATTATACAGTGAAACCTGTAAATTAGGGACACCTAAGGGGACTTGCATCAGGTGTCACTATTTTCAAAATGCTCATTGTATGTATAGTAAATTATTTGGAACTGTCAATGGGTGTTCCATTTTTGGAGGTGTCCTTTGTACAGGTTTCACTGTACTTCTAATGGGAAGATTACACTACACACCACCAAATTTCCCAGAGTGTTATCACAAGGATTTCTGTTACGTTTAATGGTTGGATGTGGGTGGTGGGCTGCAATTTTTTTGTGAAAACAGCCAACAATTGAATTCAAGATCTTGCACTTCCAAATATGGGCCCTGGCTGGAGTGAATATTTTCAGCTATAGTACACAAGGTCAGTCAGTAGTGGTGGGAACTAGGTAAAAAAAAATTGCTTTAAAACCTATGCGTATTGGCTGAAGCACGATTTTTCTTCTGTAATACACTATGCTAAAATGTGCCGAGTGAAAACACCATCAGCGTCGTACAGAAGCATAATTTGTAGAATAGGATGCAGCTACTGCCCTCTTCCTCTTCTCCCCCTGCCAAGCCTGGAAGGCTTGATCAGGCCACACAACATAAAGCTGGACAAGCATTCAACATAATAAACTTACCACTGGTTTCACTCCAGTTTCAAGCCCAGCTTGTGAAACCATTGCACAAGATTAACACCAGTCATGCTGGCCACTCACAGCAGCACTCTATGGTGCCTTGCGAAACACTCTTCATTTTTGGTACGTACATACATACCTCGACAACGAGAAGGACAAGAAAAGCAATAACTGCACAGGGAGTGGTTAGAATGTGGAACTCGCTGCTGCATGGAGTGGTTGAAGCAAACAGCATTGATGCATTTAAGAGGAGGCTTGATGCAAACACGAGGGAGAAGGGAATAGAGGCATATGGGAGCAGGGTAGGAGGCTCGAATGAAGTGTTAACACCAGTATAGACCAATTGGGGCGAATGGCCTGTTTCTGTGCTGTAGATTCTATGTAACGTGGGAACACCATCACCTCCAAGTCACACGTCGTCCTTGGCCATATAGCTCCACTCTTTCATAGGCACTGAGTCAAAATCCTAGATTTCCCTATCCAACGTCGTTGTGGGAGCACCATCACCACAAGAACTGCAGCCTAAGGAGAAGGTCCTCACTTTCTCAGGGTACCTTGTTGGCAATAAATGCAGCCTTGCCAGTGTTGCCCACATCTCGAGAGCAAACAAAAAGAAACATTGCGTTATCCTTTACCATAATGCTCCCTCTAACCATCACAGAAAGAAAGAAATCTTGAGAACATGATCAGAAGCAGAATATGAAAGCAGTTCTGGGATGCTGAAGGATAGTTTCCCTATAGCTGACAAATCCAGCTAACACTCCACGACTACCTCTTGGAAGCTGGAATCACGCCCAAGTTCAGATTTGGGGATAGCTTTAAGGAAGTACCAATGTAGCAGTACTCCTGCGTACATATAGCGTATTTAAGAGTGCAAGGTAGTTTGAGCAGCAACAAACTCAGTCTCAAAGATTCCTGTTTTCAACTGTTGTGTTGGTAGAAGGCACCAAGCAGAGATAGAAAAATACAGTTACCATAAAATGTGTAACAAAATACAAGTGAACAAAGGAAAACTGAAGAAAACTGCTCCCAAGGAACTTGTGATTTGCAAATCATGGAACAGAATCAATTACAGTGCAAAAACAGGCAGTCAGCCCATCAAGTGTATTTCTCCACAAGCCACTCAGTCCAATCCCACATTGTTGCTCACTCCCCGTATCCTCTTTTCTCAGACAACCTAGTCTACTCCTGTTAAAGCCAAAAAACCTTCAAATTAAAAAGTTATCCGGTAATTCAAGTTAAGCTATTTAAATAAACAGCACAGGAGCCGTTTTCTTTGCTTGAAAAAAAAAATTCAAATTAAAATAGGATCGGACTGTATCCAATTCTCTTCAAAATAATTTATGGACTCTGGTTCAACAGCATTTTGTGGCGGAGAATTCCACATTCTAATTTCCTCTTTAATTCTTCACGATTATCTTAAATTTGCACCCTTGTGTTTCTGTCTCACTGACCACTGGAAACAAATGAGACCAAAAAAACAAGCCAACTAGTGTAATCTCACCTCATAGTCCAATTACTGTCACCGCTAATTGATTAGAAGCTTGCCTGCATCATTTAAGACCACTAACTCGACACAGGAGGAATTCCACATCAACAATACAACACTTGCATTTCAATAACGTCAATAAAAAAAAAATCACACTATCCTGCTTTTTCACAACTTACACAGCACTGAGTCAGAAGAAAAAAATTTGGATCAGCAAAACATAAAGCATTAAAACAATGACGCCCAAGAACTTTGTCAAAAGTCTTAAACATTCTGAGCACATGAAAAATTAGGAGCGAAACCCATAGGACAGGGCAAAGTAGGATTAAAACTCTACTATTTTGTTTATAAATAAATACTTAGAGATTAAACACAAGGTTGTTTCTGTGTTTAAAAGTGCCAATATTAAAAGCCAGTTTGGCCTAGGGTCAAAGAATAAATGTATTTGACCATTCAACCTTGATTTCCTAACTTAAACATCTAAATTGCTTTAGTTTCTCAGAAAGCATTTTGGTAGGAGGCTAAAGGAAAAGCTCTCTTCTCATCTAGTTTAGAACAGTTGACAGTAAATAAGGAGGCCCAACTTGTAAAAACAGCTTAAAAATGGCCTCTTGTCAATAAGGGATAACCCCTGATCCCAGTTCAATGGCATCTAAAACAACGTTTTGCAATAGATAGAAAACTGTTAACTATTAGTGGAAATGGATTTCCAAGTTTAAGGAAGTGACCAGCACATCAAAGTGACTGAAGGTTTATTTAATTTTAAAAGAATACAAGAAAGGCAGTTTTACATTGAGTTTATATGTTTTTTTAAATATAAAAGTCATAGCCAGAGGAACGATTGCAGCTTGCTTGGAGCAGTTAAAAGAACTCAATTTAGTTCAGTTCAGGCAGAAGTTTTATTATTGCAGCAAGCGTTAAAAAGCAGAAGTTGATATCTGATGAATCAGGAATGAAGGACAGTTGTGAAGTATTCAAGGAATGCATAAATTTGATGCCATAATCAATGTAAGAGAGAGACAGAAATAGCAGGAAGATTTAACTTTGACTGTTTATGTAATTACTCCTGGAGGAAAGAGATTGTGAACCTTTCCATTAGTACACACAAACTTAAATAGAAACATATAATGTAATATCTGGTATGCTGCTTTACAAACTTTAGAGTGCGCTCAAAACCAAATGCTGAACTGAGAGGTGTGTCAAATGCCAAAGAGAAACTGCGTTAAATTAAACCCAGCTAAGGCTATGTCATTTTATCCAACACACCATGTTATAACTAATTATAATAATTATAACAGGTTGTTATTTAACAGGTGCTCAGAGTACTCAATAAATAGCATTAGGAGATACAACTCTTGCATTATTATGTTTCAAAATATCTGGTGAACCAAGAGTTCAATGATTTGCAAACAATGCTGCACTTTTCTCAGGCTGCTGGCAGAATTTTTAAATTCACATTATTCAGGTTGATTTAACGTAGGCCAACTTGAGAAAGCTAAATATGACATCATACATTAACTTTAGACACAATCTTTCCTACAGCACGTCATTGTTAATTAACTCGCAACTCTGCAATCCTGCATGCCTATTATCTCTCATGGTTTCTTGTATCACAGTAAGTTGATTTCAAAAGATCCTACACTTTTTGAAATCCCTCCACCTGACCAGAAACCTTCACCAACCACTCATACCAGGCCCCACCCTCAATTCCTTGGACTTTGAGTTACTGCTTGTATCCTACTCCCTCCACTACTTTACATCAGTCGTTCAGGAACTATACCCCCGCCTTCTGGAATTCTCTTCTGAAGCCATTTCACCTTGCTGCACATCTTGCTGCTTCCAACATTTTCCTTCAAACCTATAATTGACTACACCTTTGATCTTAACCCCAATCTCTCCAAATTCCTTCACATCCTACTCAGCACCCACCTTCCCCCTCAAAGTGCTCAGAAACATTCTTCTATCTGAGGAGTACCACTAAAAAGCGAATTGTCATATTAATTGCAGTATTAAGGAAAAAAATGAAAAATATTTGAAGTATTCAGCAAATAGCAGAGAATAATGGGTGGATGGGAATCAAATGATTCATAAACATCAAACGATGACCAATTCCATTAATCTTTTCTGATCTGCTTTATAATTCATACCTACAGTATTACCCCTTCTATCTCTTCCTCACCTAAAAAGGTGACTCACATTAGGTATAGTTCCATGAATTCTGGTATCTCTCTGGTACTGCAACCAAATGGCATACTTCACATGTAAAGCCAGCCAGACAGTGTTGGCAAGTATCACAACCAAGCCCCATACTGTTCTCACAAAATGTCCTTACAGGAGCCCTATCCAGTAAGAAAGTGATTAACAGTGCAACTCTGATCTGTTGAGAAGTTGGCCAATAGTGACACTCACCGTATCAACTTAGACCAAAGAATTTAGCACACACCAGAATTCAAATCTCAGATTTGCCTTGTGGCTCTGTACCATACCACACATCAGTTCTCCCCATTGAGCTAGGGGAAAGGGTGGAGGATAGGAGAGAAGCCATCTAAAAAAATATTTTGTCTCAAGCCAATTTTTCTCAGCAGTAACTGGGAGTGCCAATGTTAACTATCACTGTGTTTTGTATCTCTAATGAACAGAGACAGTCAGAAAATTGAAATGTGAACCTTGTCACTGCAGATCTATGAAATAGAGCTTCCTGCTAATTGAGATGCAAGCTGTTAGTATATTACTTCAAAGCAGTTAACACATTATGGGTTTCTGTTTCACTGAATTCCAAGATGCATTCTTCCTTGAAATGTAAATACATATTTAATTTAAAATCTCAAAGGAAATATTAGGATTGCAGAAATGTCAGCACAGCTGAGCAGAATAAATTGTATGTGTATCAAAACAACGCAATTTTATCCACCAAAAAATGTAGTACCTTGTACAAATTGCATTTCAAACCAAGCATATCGTTTTTAAGGACATAAACCATACATTTATATGGATAAATGTTTTCCAGTCATGGTGCCTACAGTACATTAGAACCAGTCAAGCTAGATTTAATTATATACTTAGTGGAGACTTGATTCTACAGAAATGCATGCAGGTGTGCAGGCTCCACTGCAAATTACCAAGAGTTATATATTCTTTCATTTGCACACCAATTTCATAATTCAATTGGATTATGCAAGATACATAAGGCATAGTCAACAGCAAACATGGAATACTGAAATTCATGTAAAAAGACCATTATAACTCGCTCTTGAGTCTTTGCTCACTCCTGCCTTATAAGCAGTCCATATATCAGGCAGCAAACAGCACAACTGAATGTTAATCAAATTCTTGTTACCCTAACTTTATTTTATACGGACTGCACTAAAACATTTACTGCACCTTCTAAATATTATCCTATCCATTTCCACTATATAAACATATAGAAATTGAAAAACAAGCATACAAAAAGTCTCCCTCCCCCCACCAAAGTTCATTACAGGTGACGAACATTTACTCCACCTGGGACAGAATGAATATTTCTTCGGCTCCCACCCCTTCCCCCAGTCAGTCTCCTCACTAATTTGAAACCCACTTTTACAAAGTAAGGGAAGCTGATAATTAGCAATGGTATAATAAAAAATGCAAGATCTTTGCATTCAACTAAAGTTATTTTTAGCTGGTATCAATCAAGAATGGCCAAGGGAGAAAAACAGACAAGACCATGGAAAAGGCTTATCCTGTAGCCAGGCTCCCTGGAATTCAAATATTTTTTGTGTGTACACTGTTAACTTCCTGGGAGTCTCGAAAATCAATAGAGCACAAGTTCACAAAAAAGAAAGCAAGAGAGGGTGAAAACACAACATACAATAAAAACATAGTATTCTGATCAGAGGAATCAAGTGGTAATGTACTGTAATTTTAAAAATCTAAAATATTAATTGCCCAACAAGTTACAAAAACAATAGGGATGAAAATCTACATTGGTGGATGCTGGATATGGAACAGATCAAGCCTCGATGTTCCCTGCATCTCCAAACACTCAAACACCAGAGTGCTTTCATACGGCAAAGGGTCTGTGCTCATCCTGCCAGCTCGAAATGCACAGATCTCATGCATCGAGTTGCAACCCAACAATAAATTTATTGGAATTCACCAATGTCCATGGGTGGCAAGACCCATTTTTACCAGGTCTTTCCAATCAGTTTACTTTTGGGTCGCAGCTGGCAGCGAGAGATCTGCGAGTTGGGGAGTGTGTGCCTTTAGCATTGGTGTCACACACGAGTTAAAGAATGGCCAACAGCACAAGGTCATGGAGACGTGCTGTTGCTGCTCATTGAGCCATACCTACTATTTTATTAAAATATTGGAAATATGTAGCAGGTGCATTAACAGAGCTCAAATTTGAGATGATCACAAAAAGAATTGAAGGAGAGGTTGGAAGAGGTCTCTTTACAGAGGGTGGCTGGAATACGCAATTGTCTGCCACAGACCATTGTTGAAGCAGAGCTCAAAGCACAATCAAAAGATTTGTGGGGTAATTGTTGGAGGATGAGAAATATTAATAGGTATAGGATGAGCAACAGTGTGGGATTAGACTAGGTGGTTTATGTGAAGAAAAACACAAGCAAAAACAACTTACATTTACAGAGCGCCTTTAACATAGTAAAATGTGCCAAGGCTCTTTCACAGGAGTGATCAAACAAAATTTGACACCGAGCCAGATAAGGAGATAATAGGACAGCTTGTTCAAAGAGCTTTTGAGGGGCGTCTTAAAAGGAGGAGAGGCAGAGAGGGGGAGTGTTTTGGGGAGGGAATTCCAAAGCTTAGGGCCTAGGCAGCTGAAGGCATGGCTGCCAATGGCGGAGCAATTAAAATCAGGGATGTGCAAGCGACAAGAACTGAAGGATCACAGAGAGTTGTAGGGCTGGAGGTGGTTACAAAGATAGGGATAGAAGCACAGACTTCATGAGCCAAATGGCCCGTTTCTGTGCTGTAACATTCTATGATCAGCATCTGAAAAGAGAAAAGTGCAAAACGCTACCAGATCCTTTTAGGTCTCTCCCCAAAACATTATCCTGTCTTCTCCCTTTCCAGGTGTTGATAGACCTGTTGTGTATTAACAACATTTTTTGTTTTTATTTCACATTTCCAACATTTTATTTTTCCCTTTTGAAAAGAAAATCCCAGCACTTTATTTCCTGCAGGGTTTGGGGTAGGGATTTAAAAGAGAAAAGAAAAAGATCAAACAAACAGTCAAATCCCCTCAACCAACAATCTGACAAATAAGTTTTAGATACTTGGCAACAATCCAAAAAAGATTCTTAAAAGTACTTCAGATTTATGCATTAGGCCAACTCATTGTCAAAAAAAATACATGTTGACCTTGCAAAATATCAAACGCATTTCAAATTTGCTCAAGTTCACAAAACCTATGACTTACAGCTGTTGTTCCTATGGATGTAACAGGATTCTCAGTTGAGGGAGGGGAAACTGTTCTGTGGAGGACAATACAGACACTTCAAGGATACCATAAAGCAGAACCTCATCAAATGCAAGATATCAGAATTGTTGAGTTGGAGGAGCTGACACATTACGACACTCCAAGCGCTACAATGTATTGAGGATCAGAACAAATAGAAGAATGAGAGAGGAAGGAGCAGCATAAATAATGCAAGGTTTTTGGCTGTAATAAACATGGGACGACCAACCAACCTTGCACTGTTTCTTTTTAATCATTAGCATTCCCACAGAAAATCAGAAATAAAACCACTAAAACCAAGTACTGGATACACTTATTCAGCAGTCATCATAAGATTCCATATTTCCGTATGGATTAAAATTTTCCCCATCAAATGAAGAAAATAGAAGCTAAAAATCTCTCCATTTTTAGAGCAGGCCCCTGCAGTAAACTCAAAAACCTCACGTTCATGGCGTTAGAGGAAGCCCCCGTCCCAGTTAGAAGAAACCTCTCCACTGAGCCCATCAGACCAGATTCCAAATAATTCCATTTCAAAGTATGTTTATAACAGGGCATAAAATATATTAACTGGTAATAACTACATCCCAAATTACAAATTAGTATTTATACATAAAAAGTTTTTAAAAAAAATAGTAAATTTGCCTTCAATGGTCTTTCAGAATAGCAAAATTATATTTGACCAAAACATTTGGCAGCATTGTTTCCATCAGGTGACTCGACCCTAAGGCAACAGACAGTAAAAGGCCCCAAACAAGTAATCTTGTTAGTCAGTAAACTACAATTAAAAAATGTTAAAGTTTGTGAAACATTCCAGCTTTTCAAAACATCCTTTGTAAATTCCCTCAAACATTTCAGTTGGAACACTACAAACGATTCATATCGCAGGCTAATTTCTGAAATCTATGCTCTTCGGTGACATTTGAAAAAAAACCCAACACTTTAACAGAGACTTCACAATCCTGACAGCAGCACAATAGATGCAACGTTGAGCCTGCTTTAGAATTAATCCATCAGAGAGAAAGAGTGAAAAATACAACCACTTGGTTTAAGACATGAATTAATGAATAAAGATAAACTCAAAAACTTAGAAAAGAAAAGAACTGACTTCAGAAACAAAAAATAATTCCACTGCACTGAGCCAACGCCGACGAGAGCTAAACCGTTACGACTGTATAGACCCAAACGATCACAACACAAGAGCCGCCCCAGCGCATTACTTAACCCAGGACACTTACTAACAATGCACATTTTTTTTTTAACTGCTTCTATTTCATCGAAGGCTCTCACGAATGCACAGCTCTGACCCGGTCCTGAGTCCCTGCAGCAGTCCCTCCGAACTTTACATTATTCCATGCATTTTCAAAGAGACACTTAAAGTAAAAGCCCATCCACGACACGGAGTCCACATAACTCACTGCATTCATCTTGACTGGTGGGCTTCTACCGTCAGAGACACTGGCTGTGATTATTATAAATTGGAACTGTGAAGCGCGCCCCCAACTCCACTCACCTCAGAGCCCAGCCGCCATCTTCCCGCGGTCTCCGGTATCCACAAAAAGGGGCCGTCACTTCCGGGAATCAAGTCGAGGCTAGGGCGCAGGATCGATGCGGGGGCCCTTTAAATCACCGCCCGGGCGAAGGGAGCCCTTGCTGGGCGACGAAGCTCAGCCGGGTGCCGAGCCGAGGGCGGCGATCAGTCGGGAGCAGTGAATGATCGAATCCTCAGCGAGGCAGCGTTCGGGGAGAACAATGGGATGGGGGGGGGGGGGCGCGGGGGGGGGAGGTTCGATCGAACCCCGGGGAGCGCGGCGTTCTGTCCGAACACTGGGAGGAGGATTCCGATCGAACCCTGTGGTCAGGCAGGGTTCTGCCCGTACAGTACGGGAGGAATCCTGTGTGATGCAGTGTTCTGTCTGGACAATGGGAGGAATTCCGATCGCGCTTCCTCGGAACGCAGCGACCCAGCCACGCAACGTAACAGTTTCTTATTGTTACAGTGACACAGGTCACCTCGGGCTACGATCGCGTAACACAAAAACCACTGCTCACAGCCTCGCCGCTTTCCAAATTGGGAAACACTTCGTTTGTCATCCTCGCTGTCCAGACAATGCCACTGAACGGTAAAGTCCTGGATTGCTTCAGATAGCTCAAGAAAGGAATTTTAATCCCGCCACGGCAGGTGGGGAATTTAAATTCAGCTAATAAAATACAATCTGGAATTAAAAAGCTAGTGTCAGTGATGGTGACTATCGGATTGTCGTAAAAGCCCAGCTGGTTCACGAATGTCCTTTAGGGAAGGAAACCAGCTGTCTGGCCTATATGTGACTCCAGACCCACAGCAATGTGGCTGATTTTTAACTGCCTTCTGAAGTGGCCGACCAAGCCACTCAGTTGTACAATCCCGCTACAAAAAGGCATATGAATAAAACCTGACGGACCACCCGGCATCGGACCACTGGACACCGGACTTGAAAAAAGCAAACCAAGCCCGGTCGACCCTGCAAAGTCCTCCTCACTAACATCTGGGGACTTGTGCCAAAATTGGGAGAGCTGTCCCACAGATTAATCAAACAACAACCAGACATAGCCATACTCACAGAATCATACCTTTCAGCCAATGTCCCAGACTCCTCCATCACCATCCCTGGGTATGTCCTGACCCACCGGCAGGACAGACCGACCAGAGGTGGTGGCACAATGGTATACAGTCAGGAGGAGTGGCCCTGGGAGTCCTCAACATTGACTCTGGATCCCATGAAATCTCATGGCATCAGGTCAAACACGGGCAAGGAAACCTCCTGCTGATTACCACCTAACACCATCCCTCAGCTGATGAATCAGTCCTCCTCCATGTTGAGCACCACTTGGAGGAAGCACTGAGGGTAGCAAGGGCACAGAATGTACTCTGGGTGGGGGACTTCAATGTCCATCACCAAGAGTGGCTCGGTAGCACCACTACTGACCGAGCTGGCCAAGTCCTGAAGGACATAGCTGCCAGACCGGGCTTGCGGCAGGTGGTCAGAGAACCATCACGAGGCAAAAACCTTCTTGACCTCATCCTCACCAATCTACTTGTGGCAGGTGCATCTCTCCATAACAGTATTGGTAGGAGTGACCACTGCACAGTCCTTGTGGAAACGAAGTTCCGTCTTCATACTGAGGACATTGTCCACTGTGTTGTGTGACACGGCATGCTAAATGGGATAGATTCAGATCAGATCTCGCAGCTCAAAACTGGGCATCCATGGAGGTGCTGTGGGCCATCAGCAACAGCAGAATTGTATTCCACCACAATCTGTGATCTCATGGCCTGGCACATCCCTCACTCTACCATTACCATCAAGCCAAGGGATCAACCGTGGTTCAAAGAGGAGTGCAGAAGAGCATGCCAGAAGCAGCACCAGGTGAACCTAAAAACGAGGTGCCAACCTGGTGAAGCTACAACAGAAGACTACATGCATGCTAAACAGCAGAAACAGCATGCTATAGACAGAGCTAACCGATCCCACAACTAACAGATCAGATCAAAGCTCTGTAGTCCTGCCACATCCAGTCATGAATGGTGGTGGACAATTAAACAACTAACGGGAGGAGAAGACTCCATGAACATCCCCATCCTCAATGATGGCAAAGCCCAGCACGTGAGTGCAAAAGACAAGGCTGAAGCATTTGCAACCACCTGCAGCTAGAAGTGCCAACTGGATGATCCATCTCGGCCTCCTCCCGATATCCCCACCATCACAGAAGCCAGTCTTCAGCCAATTCGATTCACTCCATGTGATATCAAGAAACAGCTGAGTGCACTGGGTATAGCAGAGCCTATTGGCCCTGACAACATCCCGGCTGTAGTGCTGAAGATTTGTGCTCCAGAACGAGCTGTCCCTCTAACCAAGCTGTTCCAGTACAGCTACAACACTGGCATCTACCCGAAAATGTGAAAAATTGCCCAGGTACGTCCAGTCCACAAATAACAGGATAAATCCAATCCGACCAATTTCCGCCCCATCAGTCCACTCTCAATCATCAGCAAAGTGATGGAAGATGTCGTCGACAGTGCGATCAAGAGGCACGTACTCACCAATAACCTGCTCACCGATGCTCAGTTTGGGTTCCGCCAGGACCGCTCGGCTCCAGACCTCATTAAAGCCTTGGTCCAAACATGGACAAAAGAGCTGAATTCCAGAGGTGAGGTGAGAGTGACTGCTCTTGACATCAAGGCAGCATTTGACTGAGTGTGGCACCAAGGAGCCCAAGTAAATTGAAGTCAATGGGAATCGGGGGAAAACTCTCCAGTGGCTGGAGTCATACCGAGCACAAAGGAAGATGATAGTGGTTGTTGGAGGCCAATCATCTCAGCCCCAGGACATTGCTGCAGGAGTTCCTCAGGGCAGTGTCCTAGGCTCAACCATCTTCATCTGCTTCATCAATGACCTCCCCTCCATCTTAAGGTCAGAAGTGGGGATGTTTGCTTATGATTGCACAGTGTGCAGTTCCATTCGCAACCCCTCAGATAATGAAGCTGTCTGTGCCGCATGCAGCAAGACCTGGACAACATCCAGGCTTGGGCTGATAAGTGGCAAGTATCATTCACACCACACAAGTGCCAGGCAACGAGCATCTCCAACAAGAGAGAGTCTAACCACCTCCCCTTGACATTCAACGGCATTACCATTGTCGAATCCCCCACCATCAACATCCTGGGGGTCGCCATTGACCAGAAACTTAACTGGACCAGCCACATAAGTACCGTGGCTACAAGAGCAGGTCAGAGGCTGGGTGTTCTGTGGCAAGCGACTCACCTCCAGTCTCCCCAAAGCTTTTCCACCATCTACAAGGCACAAGTCAGGAGTGTGATGGAATACTTTGCACTTGCCTGGATGAGTGCAGCTCCAATATCACTCAAGCAGCTCAACACCATCCAGGACAAAGCAGCCCGCTTGATTGGCACCCCGTCCACCACCTTAAACATTCACTCCCTCCACCACTGGCGCACCGTGGCTGCAGTATGTACCATCTACAGGCTGCATTGCAGCAACTCGCCAAGGCTTCTTCGACAGCACCTCCCAAACCCGCAACCTCTACCATCTGGAAGGACTAAGGGCAGCAGGCGCCTGGGAACAACTCCACCTGCACGTTCCCCTCCAAGTCACACACCATCCTGACTTGGAAATATATCACCGTTCCTTCATCATCACCAGGTCAAAATTCTGGAACTCCCTACCTAACAGCACAGTGGGAGAACCTTCACCGCACGGACTGCAGTGGTTCAAGGCGGCGGCTCACCACCACCTTCTCAAGGGCAATTAGGGATGGGCAATAAATGCCGGCCTCGCCAGCGACACCCACATCACATGAATGAATTTAAAAAATTAGATTATGTACTGGATGCAATATGGGATATGTATGTTTATTCTCATCCTAGAAAATTGTTTTCGAAGTGTTAACTGTTAACACTGTTTTATCATAAATGATATTTTCAGGGCTATTCCTATATTTCATGAATTAATAAAAGAGTAAATACATAAAGTGAAAAATGTGATCACAAGAGTAGTGCATAATTTATTGGGATCAATGCATTTGGTGCCATCTGGGATATGTTCAGTTAATCTTTGGAATAGCCCACAAACTGTGTGACACATCAAATGATCAGAGAGTCTCGGTATGTTAGGTCATTTGAAGTTACTCAAAGTCCACAGGGGGGAGAAAAGAAACATGGCATTGATTTTAACTAGACTGAAACAAACTATTACAATTAGCTTCTGAAACCAGAACCAATTGGCAAGACTCATTATAAATGCTGAATTAACATTGGCTCTCCCCTGCTGTATCATGTAATTTTCTATTTTGATCAATGATTCTCACTGATCTCTGCCTTAGATGTTATTGTCCAAGTTGATTAAACATTACAACCAAAGGCAACTTCACTATTTTTTAAGGATATTGTCAATTCTCATTACTTTCCTTCAGTAATGACTACCTTCTCATTCTTTCAGGTTATTAGGTAAACTAATGCATTGCAAAGGGTTTGATCCCACTGTTGGGCATTGGATGAAAGTGAAAATCTTGAAATTGTTCTGTTTATCCATGCTGGAAATATGCCAATTGCATAGAAGACAACATTCAACATCCTTCTGTTTTAGTCCATCTTTTTGAAATTTTCTTTTTCATATTTTCTCCTCAAGGCACTGACTCATGCTGGAGTACACCTGGTACCTTGACCAGGTGACCATTCTTCATGTGTGAGCCTGGATAGTGCATGTCAGCAAGCTATTTGAGCATGGAGGTACCCAATCCTGTCCTCACACATTGTTCATGCAAGTGCAGTCAGCACCGCTGGATAATGGTTAGGAGCGGAGTTTCAGGCTGAATTTTCTCTTCCCTAGCTCAAGGATACTAAGATTAATTTTCAGTGTCCCTGCTGCTGCCCCAGCCTAATCATTTTGCTTTAATAGTGAGTTGTGATGAAATAAGCAGGGAACTACCATAGAGCAGCTACTGGGTCCAAAAGTATGAAGGAACTGGGTTATTACACTGGCTAATATTTATGCCTCAACCAACGCCACTAAAACAGATTATCTAGTCATATTTTATTGCTGTTTGTGGGACCTTGCTGTGCACAAATTGGCTGCCACTGCCTACATTCCAACAGTGACTACACTTCAAAAAGTATTTCATTGGCGGTGATGTGCTTTGGGAAATCTTGAGATCATGAGAAACGCTATACAAATGGTCTCTCTTTCTTATTACACAACTAAAATTATATGACTGCTGAAATACTTTTGGGTAAATGACTATAATGCTACTGATGCCAATTCAGTCTCCACACACTGTCCAACTCAATAATTCTTTGAAGCCAGTTTCCTGATAATTAAATCAGCACTCACTGTTTAAATGAAAATATTCCAAGCTGCCCCCCACAAGACAGAAAAACAAAAGAACATTTTGAATTCATAAAAGATGCCCTAATAATAGTCTTTGACAAAAGCCATTTTGCTTAGTGGACATCCACTTTTTTTCTCTCTTTCTTTATGTTTATATATTTTGATGAACATCTATGCTTCTCACAGCTATGTGGAATGAAATACTTTGCTCATTTTTGTCATTCAGTGTCAGAATGGAGTATTCCCTGGTGTGGTATAGCTCCTTTTGTCCTGCCCCATTTAGTGTATTTTTGTTCCAGCTTTAGAAAAGCACCCCCGAGTGTATCAGTGTGAATTGTTTCCACTTTAAATACCATCTATGTATCTGTCCCAGATGAGTGAGATTGCCAGATGAATTAATGGCACAAATAGAGAAAAATGGGTTTGATCCAGTAGCCACTACTGAGACATGGTTGTAGGTTGTTCCAGGTTGTCCCAGGTACTTGACTTTTAGAAAAGACAGACAAAATGGAAAAGGAAGGCAGGGGAAGGGGGGGTTGCCCTGGTAATAAAGGATAAGGTAAAGGCAGTAGTGAGAAAGGATCTTGGCTCAAAAAATCAGGATGTAGAATCAGTATGGGTGGAGCTAAGAAATAACAAGGGGCAGAAATCTCTGGTGGGAGTAGTTTATAGGCCCCCTAACAGTAGTTATAGTGTTGGTCAGTGTATAAATCTGTAAATTAGAGGAGCATGTAATAAGGGTAAAACAATAATTGTGGGGGGCTTTAATCTTCATATAGACTGGACAAACCAAATTGGCAAAAGTAGTTTGGAGGACAAGTTCATGGAATGCATTTGAGACAGTTTTCTAGAACAATATGTCGAGGAACCAACTAGGGAACAGGCTATTTCAGATCTAGTATTGAGACAGGGTTAATTAGTAATCTTATAGTTAAGGCTTCTCTGGGGGAGAGTAATCATAATATGATAGAATTTCACATTGAATTTGGGAGTGATGTAGTTAAGAAACTAGGGTCTTAAATTTAAACAAAGCCAATTACGTAGGTATGAGGGGCGAGTTGGCTAAGGTAGATTGGGAAATTAGATTAAAAGATATGATGGTAGATAAGCAATGGTGAACATTTAAAGAAATAATTCATAATTCTCAACAAATATACATTCCCTTGAGGAATAAAAACTCCACAAGAAAAGTGATCCAAACGGTCTAACTAGAAAAGTCAAGGATAGTATTAGATTAAAAGAAGATGCTTACAATCTTGCCAAAAAGAGTAGTACACCTGAGGATTGGGAGGGTTTCAGAAATCAGCAAAGGGTGACCAAGAAATTGATGAAGAGGGAGAAAATTGAATAGGAGAGTAAACTAGCAAGAAATATAAAAACAGATTGTAAGAGCTTCTACAAGTATATAAAAAAGGAAGAGAGTAGTGAACGTAAACGTGGGTCTCTTAGAGGCAGAGACAGGAGAAATTATAAAGGGGAATAAGAAAATGGCAGAGATGATAAACAAATATTTTGTATCTGTCTTCACAGTAGAAGACACAAAAAACATACCAGAAATAGTGGGGAGCCAAGGGTCTGATGAGAGTGAGGAACGCTCGACATCATCCAAGATAAAGCAGCCCGCTTGATTGGCACCCCACCCACCACCCTAAACATTCACTCCCTTCACCACCGGCGTACAGTGGCTGTAGTGTGTACCATCCATAGGATGCACTGCAGCAACTTGCCAAGGCTTCTTCGACAGCACCTCCCAAACCTGCAACCTCTACCACCTAGAAGGACAAGAGCAGCAGGCACATGGGAACAACACCACCTGCACGTTCCCCTCCAAGTCACACACCATCCCGACTTGGAAATATATCGCCGTTCCTTCATCGTCGCTGGGTCAAAATCCTGGAACTCCCTTTCTAACAGCACTGTGGGAGAGCAGTCACCACACGGACTGCAGCGGTTCATGAAGGTGGCTCACCAGCACCTTCTCAAGGGCAATTAGGGATGGGCAATAAATGCCGGCCTTGCCAGCGACGCCCACATCCCATGAACGAATAAAAAAAAACTTAAAGTAATTAAGATTAATAAAGAAAAAGTACTGGGGAAATTAATGGGACTAAAAGTCAACAAATCCCCTGGACCTAATGGCTCACATAGTATCATAGTAGGTACAGCATAGGAGGAGGCCATCTGGCCTATAGTGCCTGTGCCGGTTCTTTGAAAGGGCTATCCATTTAGTCCCATTCCCCTGCTCTTTCCCCAAAGCCCTGTAAATTTTTTCCATTGAAGTATTTATCCAATTCCCTTTGGAAAGTTACTATTAAATCTGCTTCCACCACCCTTTCAGGTAATGCATTCCAGATCATTACAACTTGCTGCGTAAAAAAATGTTTCCTCGTCGCCTCTGGCTCTTTTGCTGATCACCTTAATTCTGTGTCCTCTGGTTACCGACCCTTCTGCCACTGGAAACAGTTCCTCCTTATTCAATCTATCAAAACCATTTATGATTTTGAACACCTCTATCAAATCTCCCCTTAACCTTCTCTGTTCTAAGGAGAACAACCCCAGCTTCTCCAGTCTCTCCACATAACTGAAGTCCCTCATCTCTGGCATTATTCTAGTAAATCTTTTCTGCACCCTCTCTAAGGCCTTGACATCCTTCCTAAAGCATGGTGCCCAGAATTGAACACAATGCTCCAGCTGAGGCCTAACCAGTGTTTAATAAAGGTTTAGCATAATTTCCTTGCTTTAGTACTCTATGCCTCTATTAATAATGCCCAGGATCCCAAATGCTTCTTAACAGCCTTCTCAACTTGTCCTACCACCTTCAAAGATTTGTGTATGTGCACCCCCAGGTATCTCTGTTCTTGCACCCCCTTTAAAACTGTACCATTTAGTTTATATTGCCTCTCCTCATTCTTCCTACCAAAATACAATCACTTCACACTTCTCTGTGTTAAATTTCATCTGCCATGCGTCTGCCCATTTTACCAGTCCGTCTTTGTCCTCCAGAAGTCTGTTACTATCCTCCACATTGTTTACTACATTTCAGAGTTTCATGTCATCTGCAAATTTTGAAATTATACCCTCGATAGTCCAGGTCATTAATATATATCAAAAAGAGCAGTGGTCCTAATACTGACCCCTGGGGAACACCACTTTTTACTTCCCTCCAGTCTGAAAAGCAACTGCTTACCACTACACTATGCTTTCTGTCCCCTAGCCAATTTTATATCCAGGCTCCCACTGTCCCTTTAATCCCATGGGCTTTAATTTTGCTAACAAGTCTATTATGTGGTACTATATCAAATGACTTTTGAAAGTCCATATACACAATATCAACTGCACTACCCTCATCAACCCTCTCTGTTACTTCATCAAATAACTCAATTGAGTTAATCAAACACGATTTTCCTTTAACAAATCCATGCTGACTTTCTTTCATGAGCTCATACTTTTTCAAGTGCCAGTTAATTTTGTCCTAGATTATTGTCTCTAAAAGTTCCCCCACCACTGATGTTAGGCTGACTGGTCTGTAATTGCTAGGTTTATCCATCCTAGGGTTTTAAAAGAGATGGCTGCAGAGATAGTGGATGCATTGGTTTTGATCTTCCAGAATTCTCTGGATTCTAGAATGGTCCCCGTGGATTGGAAGGTGGCAAATGTAACCCCGCTATTCAAGAAAGGAGGGAAAGAGAATGCAGGGAGCTATAGGACAGTTAGCTTGATATCAGTAGTAGGGAAAATGCTAGAATCTATTATTAAGGACTTAGTAATAGGGCACTTAGAAAATCATAATATGGTTAGGCAGAGTCAACACAGTTTATGAAAGGGAAATCGTGTTTGACAAATCTGTGAGTTTTTTTTGAGGGTGTAGCTCGCAGGGTAGATAAGGGGGAACCAACCAGTGGATGTAATATATTTGGATTTTCAAAAGGCATTCGATAAGGTGCCACATAAGAGGTTGTTACACAAGATCAGGGCTCATGGGATTGGGGGTAATATATTTGCGAGGATTGAGGATTGGTTAATGGACAGAAAAGAGAGTAGGAATAAACAGGTAATTTTCGGGTTGGCAGGTTATAACTAGTGAGGTGCTGCAAGGATCAGTGCTAGGACCTCAGCTGTTTACAATATATATCAATGACTTAAATGAGGGGACTGAGTGTAATGTATCCAAGTTTGCTGATGATACAAAGCTAATTGGGAAAGTATGAGAGACTAAGAAAGGTTGGTAGTCAATGGGATTTGGGTGTCCTTGTGCACAAATCACAAAGTTAACATGCATGTACAGCAAGCAATTAGGAAGGCCATTGGTATGTTAGCCTTTATTACAAGGGGTTTGGAGTATAAAAGTAAGGAGCTCTTGCTGCAATTATATAGGGCTCTAGTGAGACCTCACCTGGAGTACTGTGTACAGTTTTGGTCTCCTTCCCTAAAGAAGGATATATGTGCCTTTGAAGCAGTGCAACAAAGATTTACTATATTGATTCCTGGGATGAGAGGGTTGTCCTATGAGGAGAGGTTGAGTAGAATGGGCCTGTATCCTCTGGAGTTTAGAAGAATGAGGTGATCTCATTGAAACATATAAAATTCTTAGAGGGCTTGACAGAGTAAATGCCGAGAGGCTGTTTCCCCTGGCTGGACCGTCTTGAACTAGGGGTCATAGCCTCAAGATAAAAGGTTGGCCATTTAGGGCTGAGATGAGGAGAACTTTCTTCACTGAGAGGGCTGTGAATCTTTGGATGCTCAGTCGTTGAGTATACTAAAGATTGAGATTGATAGATTTTTGGACACTAATGGAATCAATGGATATGGGGATAGGGCAGGAAAGTGGAGTTGAGGTAGATCAGCCATGATCTTATTGAATGGTGGAGCTGGCTCAAGGGGCCATATGGCCTACTCCTGCTTCTATTTCTTATGTTCTTATTTGTGTTGAGTTATTCACAGTGTTATGCTGTACACCTCACAGTCTCACAGCTAGCTGAGAGGTGAGGCAGTTCCAACAACCTGAGACTCAGATGAGTCAAGCAAGCAGAAGATTCAGGTTGAAAAGTCACGCTAAACATCCTGATGATATCTTTAGTTTTATAACATTTATTGAGTTAGTTCTCTGTTTTCTGGAGAACTTAATCCCTCACACATGATAAAATCACGAGGTGGCAGCCCATATCGTATTAGGAAGTTGAAGGACTAGACCTTTAGAAAGAAAAGAACTTCCTCAGTCAATATGTCATTCTTATAAATTTATATTTTACCCAGAGTATTTCCCTTCTCAAACTTGAATATCTATGTAATAATATATTCAAAGTTGTACATTTGGCATACATTTGTTAGAATTATCAATTACTTCCTGCAACTATAAATGTGAACCTGTAAAACTCAGAAAAGCTGGTGAACAGCTTCAGAAAAGCTGCATTATAGGGCCCCAAAGAAGCTGAAAACTCAAATGATGTACATATAAAAACAGCATTGAATAAAGGCTGCTGCTTCAAGGCAATTTAATAATTTAAATTTCATTTTATTAAATTGAATTTCAAGATTTTTATTAGTGTTTTGAATTCCACAATTCTGTTTGTTTTTTTGTGAAAACTGAAATTCAATGGCATATAAAAAGTAGTTACAATGGGAGTGCAGTGGGACATGAACTTGTGTTACAAATTCAGGCCTGCCATAGATACCTTCTTGGGTTCAGTGACATCACTTCCTCCAATAAACGAACTGAATGTCTTACTTTTATGGAAGTTGACGTTCACTTCCCCATATCTATTTGTACAGTAATGTAACCCAGCGATGTAGTAATAGCATCCCTTATGATCTGGACCAGATATTTGTGTCTTTCGTACTTGTATTTCTTTAATCTCTCCAAAGGAGATTCAAGTGAACACTTGGTGAGGTAAGGCTTGATACAAATTGTTAAACTGCTTTATTTCACAATGAATGAACCCATACAGAGTCACAGTTATGATCAGATTCATTTCATTCAAAGATTTTTTTAAAAATTAACAACTTGTGAACTGCATGAACATAGATTTTACTTTTACTTGCTACAGACTGCTAGGGGACACTTTTGTCCCTTGTTTTTATGCAGTGACAATATGGATTTCTGGTGGGGTTGAAAAAAAGTCAAACAGAAGCTGGCTTTGGGCTTCTGATCATGTGATTGAGATTAGGTTAAACATTAGTGCTGTGGCTTCAGCTATGATAAAGTTTTAATTGGCTTCCGATTTTTTGAATAGGTACATTAAGTGTCCAAAGATCCCCAGTGGCTTAGTGGGTAAAAACACTTACCCATTTTGTGTAGTACTGAGCCCGATAGAAAAGTCCTATGTTTTGCTGAGTTAGCTGATCTAAATTGGGGTGATAGGATCAATGCTACAATCGGTGTTAGCCACCCCTGGGCTGAGAAGGTGAAAAATCAGCTAAAGTTTCCATTCCTGCTTACTATCCATTAACTCCTACCAAAAAAATGTGTGCACATATAAATGTAGGATGAGAAAGGGATCAGGCTTGATTGTTGTTCCCCCAGTGGTCCAACACTCACTGTCTAGGCTCCCATATATAGAAAGGACAATTGGGTATCAGAGGGCAACTGGCACCCATGAAAGTATCAGTGTCTTCAGGAGTGAAATGATATAACTCTCCCCACCCCCCCCCCCCCGCCACCAAAAAAAAGCAGACAGTAGGCTCAAAGAATCAGAGTAGCAAAGACTGAACTGGAAATCTGAGATACTGACAGACTGCAGCATGTTGAATACAGCATGCATTAAAATAAGAGCATTACAGGACCAATGTCTCAATGACTAGAACAGGAACACTTCCAAAAATTAAAGTGCAGTAGAGAAATGGGACAATATAATGAAGACTACCTGAGGTTTGATATAACAATGGATTAGAGCATAACAATAGCTAGGTACTACTATCTAATTACAGTACATCAAAAAGCTTAAAATGGCTGTAGTTTTAGATAATTAATGTGCATCAGAATGACATAACAGGACACCATATTAATGACAGTCTTAATTATGCAAGGTTTTTTTGGTGCACCAAATCTGTGTTATGGTCAGCAATACTGTGTTGTTATTAGAAAGGTAATGAGATAACTTTCCAACCGAGCTTATCAAAATGCAAATCAATAATGTTATTTACATTGCTAAGAGATAATTCCCATAGAAAAAATACTATAGCGTTGCAGAAACATCAATGTGTCACTTGCACCTAATGTCATTATAATGAAAATTACATTGAGCTTCACTGTGCTCTTTCCTGAAAATTTTGTTGCCCTTTTAAATAGGACATCCAATGCCAATGTAATTGAGTACATGGTCACTTTCTTAACATTATTTGCAGAGAAAAAAAGAGGTGGAAGCAGCACAATTGGCTTGAATGTACGAAGATTGAGGAGGGCAAAAAATCATCCCGGGTTCCTGCTCCTGATTATTATCTGGTGACCCCTGCTGGAAAGTACATATGAATGAAATAGGAACTGAGCTCATTTGTGATGATAAATAAACTGTTAACATTCATTCGCCTAGATTTTCCTCTTTTGGCATAGTTAACATCAGAATGACTATTAGGAGGGTTATAGACTCAAAATGGAAGTAGGCTGTTTACACCCAATTTTCCTAGGTCAATTCATTAACATACCTTTAGGTCTAGATTTGGAAGGTGGTAGCAGAAGGTTGTATGTCAATCAAATTCAAAGGGATGGAGACAATTGAAGGGAGTGTTACAATAGGGGGGCAAAAGTTCTGAAAATCTTTAGAGAGCATAAGAAGGCATCTCAACACATTAGCAGCCTTTGATGGGACAGGTAATTAAGAGGTAGGCATAAATGAAGGGAAAAGAAACCCATTGTGCAGGAATGTGTGGCAAGGCAACCCAGTACCCGACTTCCTGTTTGATGGCTACTGAAGAGGAAGTGGTGCTACATAAGATGGTTTCAAGGATGGATGCCTTCAGGGCCACTCCACTGTACATCTCCATAAATCAACACTGCAGCATTCCTGCAATGAGGTGGAGCAAAGTTTCAGGCCATTCATTACTGTCACTGCCTGTGCCAGCCCTCTGCTACAAGGTAGCTGCAGGTTCCTTACAGCAGATGGTACAGCAATACATCTGCCTCCCTGTTGACCCAGACTCTGTGAAGACAGTTCTCCATGGTCATTGCTAGAGCCCGCAGAAATGGATGGTGGCATCTTAATGAGTGTGGCTAATCACACAACGCTGGCTCTTGATCACCCTCACGTGCCTTCTTTCATGCAGTAGCATTTGAAAGCATGTCAAATTATGATTAGGTTGATTGCCCAGTATTTTTACCTCTGTCTGCAAATGTGGAAGTGTAGGTACTGGTGGATGAGCACGGAGCATCTCTCGTGCAGCCTGATCTGCTCGCCATCTCACTGTTGGTTTTCTTATTCTTCCATGCACATCACATCAGAAACCTGCTGGTGCCAATAGTTTTGCTGAGGTAAAAAAGATAATTTACATCAATTGGCACAAAGGCTCATGTTAGCATTGGCAACTCTGATTGGACATATTCCTGGAGGTGTCATCACATGACCTCCTGCCTCCAACTGCCCCGCCCCTACACTCCTTCCATTGGTTGCCCAAGATGCCCATATTCGTGGCACTCCGCCTTCCCATGCCAATTAGAAAGCGAACAGATTCTTCATTATCTGCTTGGAGGATTCCTGACTGTCAGCCAAACAGCCTTTTTTCCACATGTCCGATATTTACATTACTAATGAACAAAAGCGTTCAAAGAAAACTAAAACAAAACGTTATTTTTCTCTCGGGTTGCTCGCAACAGTGGCCTGGAGATTGATCTTTAATTCCTGGAGACACCAGGGCAATCCTGGAGGGATAATGAGAATTTAAATTGCAACAGGAAAAAAAGTGAAGAAAAACAGTTCATATAGCTAAATATACTTACCTTTATATTGCTGTCTCCTTTCCGTGACCTCCAGGATAATTACTGTCGCCTAGTTACCCTGGACGTCCATTTCAAATGGACATTCTGTGTGTCAGGCCTCCTGCATAGTAGAACACTAGGAAAAGGTGCAAGAAAGGTGCTAAATTAATATTAAAATGAAGCACCTGCTCATTTGAAGTGAATTTCTCTATCACTGCTGGTCCCACCCACCACAAAATGCATTGGGACACAAATGCATTGGGACCTTTGCAGCTGAACAGTATTTCTGCCTAGTTTCTATGGGCCCGATATTACCAGGGCGGCGGGTTCACGGCAGGGGGGGGCGATTGGGCGCGTGGGTAACGCGCCCAGTGAAATCAGTCTGCTCCGCAGGCAATCGCAGGCTGATTGGATCCATTTACCTCTTGTTCCGGGTTCCCCGCTGCTAAGCTGCATGGCGGGCAGACTGCGCATGCGCAGTGAGGTCTGTCAGCTGGAGGAGCTCTATTTAAAGGGGCAGTCCTCCACTGACTGATGCTGCAAGAAATAGGAAAAATTACAGCATGGAGCAGCCCAGGGGGAAGGCTGCTCCCAGGTTTAATGATGCCTCACTCCGGCTCTTATTGGATGGGATGAGGAGGAGAGGGAGGACAGAGATCTTCCCCCCGGCGGGTGGGAGGAAGCGGCCTGCCTCTGCCACCAAGAAGGCCTGGCTCGAGGTGGCAGAGGAGGTCACCTGCACCACCAACATATCGCACACCTGCGTACAGTGCAGGAGGCGCTGCAATGACGTAAGTAGGTCAGCCAAAGTGAGTACACTTACTCATTCCCCTACACTCCGTCTGCCACATCACCGCCCCCACCCCACATCTCCTTCTGCACTGCCAACACTACTCTATCACATCACTCCTCACACCCACTCAAACCTCATCCTCATCTTACCTGCACTTACTCACCTCGCCAGTACTCATCCCGCCACTACCACTCAACCCAATCCTCATACAAGCTCAGGGCTCTATCTCATACTCACCCTCTCATGCATCTCTCTCACAGTCAGCCTCACTCAAGCTGCCACTACCTGTGCTGCAGCCACTGGGCATGCATCACATATGTGCAGTAGGCAGCGTAAGGCAAACGTGTCGTGAGCATGAAGGGGATGCACAAGGGTGTTTGAGGGTTTGTCATGGTTTTTACTTCTATTTAATTTCTGAGCAACTCACATTACATATTATATTGTCACCACTACTGTCACGTCTTTGCGAATCTTCCCTGGTTTGTGCAATAATGCCCTTTCCTGAGGATCACTATGAAGACCCACAACTGATGTCACCCATTGTGTCACTGCAGAGTGGGTGTTGGTGTATTTGCAGGGCTCTTTTGTGCAGACGACTGAGAGACGTCGGCGATGTCCCCGGTGGCACCCTGGAAGGATGCGGAGGAGAAGTTGTTGAGGGCAGTGGTGACTTTGACAGCGACAGGTAAGAAGATGGCGCTCGGGCCAGCCGGGAGCAGCTCGGCATGAAGGAGGCTGCAGATGTCCACGACTACGTGTCGAGTGACTCTGAGCCTCCGTGTGCACTGCTACTCGGAGAGGTCCAGGAAGCTGAGCCTCGGTCTGTGGACCCTGTGGCGAGGGTAGTGCCCCCTGCGACGCATCTCTCTCTGCGGTTGCCCTCCCTCCTGCTGTGCAGGTGGATGTGTCACAGCACTGTGTTGTGGAGCTCCACGTGTCAGAGGTGGATGGCTTGGATGGTGAGGCTGGTGATGCTGTTCGCCCTCCGAGGAGGTCATGACTGCATCTACAGCGGCCCCCATCCGGAAGATGTACATCTGAGGGGGTCCGCAAGGTAGGTACATGTGTCTGGACACCGGGGTAAGTGTGCAAGTTGGTGAATTTTATTGTTAGGAGGAGGGTGGTGGAGGCCAAACTTTGTCCCAAGTGACAGAGTGGCCTCCTGCAATGAGTGAGGGTCTCCACCTGTCAAATGGACCTTTGCAGCTGCCACAGGCTGATAGCTGCAACATGTCCATTTGAACTGGGAGTGTTTCCCCCAGTACGGGAAACAGTCCCAGTTGTTTGTAAAATCCCAACCCTCCTGAAATATCTCGTTAATCAGATCTGTAAACGACCTGAAATACCAAAATAAATAGCTTAAGTGGCACCCCACCGGCTTTAATTGCCGGCGGGAGTCCCACATGCGGGGGCTGTGCGCGCATGTCAGTGCGTCTGTGGGAAACCCGGAAGTGGGCGGGTTGGAGCCGGGCTCCCGACCTGCCCTGGGAATCCCCGATTTTGGAGCCCCCCCACCGCAAGGAATGCACCCGATCGCGGGTGCTAAAATAGAGCCCTATATCTGCAATACCTTCCAAAAATTGGGCAATACAAGTTGGAAAATCTGCACTATGGCCTGGATTCAATCATAAAACATGGCCACTTGGGTAAAGTAATGGAGGAGTTTTTGTGCCCATGTAACTGAATTGCTGTATACTACTGACTAAATAAGCGGCAGAGAGAAAACAATAAAAGATGAAAATTCAATCATTTTCAATGGTGAAAGAAATCATTTTTTAAAAGTTTTGCTGCTTCAGCTGCATACTTCCAAAACTCATTCAACCAACTGAAATCAATTAGAGTACAGATCAAGGAATGAGTCCCAGTCTGAGCTTTTACATTGTTCCTACAATGAGGCTATTTCACATACTACTGATGCTTATATTTTTAAAAAATCTGCTGACTGTCAGAGTACTATTTATAAATATTCAGGTTTCAATCCAAATGAGCCACCTATGTTTTGTTTCCCCTAAATTGTGCCTTAAATTGTGGAAGACACATAGTAATTATGTTGTGTGGAGTTCAAATCAGGTCAGTATGTAATAGAACTTGAAGAGAATCAATACTCTAGTTGAAGATGTGGCCTCATCAATCTTTTTTTTCTTTTTAAGCCTGATTATTTATTTATTATGCAGATCAATTTTCACATACACAATGTTCCTGTTTTGAACTGCAACCCTTTTAAATTGTTAACCCTTAAAGACAGTAGCCAATAATTGTACAGCTAACTCTCAATTCAGTGTCGTTGGCAGTGTTTCCAGAACTTATACGACACTGGCCTGGAAACTGCTCATGAAATAACAGCAAGGCTGACAGGGTTCACCGTTATTTCAGGGCAAATGGAAGAGCAAGTTCTGGTGAGCGCACATGCGCAGTCAAACTCGGCGATCCGGAAATTGCTCTACCCTGCTCGCTTGAAAGATGTGCGGGAAGGACAGCTCGCCGGCTGAATGAATGGACCAGCATGAACTTGCTGCATTGCCCAGCTGGAAACGAACTAATCTCCCATAAAAAAGGAACGCTGGGTTTTTTAGGTCTAAACTAACTTTTAACGGCATGGAACGTCTTAATGATTGCTAAACAACCTCACTGGTACTGAAAATTAACTTTTAAAAATGTGAAGTCTCATTCCTTAAATTAGCCCGTGAATAGTTTGTGGTAAGTTTATAACTAATGAGTGGCCGACGAGGTTCGTTCGCCACTCAGTGCAATTTCCAGGCCATTGTCTTTATGACCTGGTATGGATGAACTGATTGCCTTGTCTTCCTCTGGGAGGATGGTGTTAGCCTTCTGAGACATCAGTATGATGAATCTTCATCTTTAGGGGTGATATCTGTTCCTGCTGGATCCTCTGCTCCTGAGTAAATTCACCTTCTGTGCTGGTGGCTGTATTTGGACTAGCTGGCTTAAGCCTCACCTTTCTTGATCTGAAGGAACTTGTAAATCCAAGTAAAGAACTTATATCTGCCTGTATCTAGCAGCTATAGCCATAAAATCTAAAACTATTATAACCTTTCTCTCTATTGGAGATGCACGTTCCAATTTAACAGAGATATTTTTCTACATGTACTAGACAAAGAACACCTACACCTTCTCCTACAAAGACTACTAAACTAAGAACTAAGGACTGAGAACTGAAGACGGAGGATCTTTGTGTCAAAAACGCCATCTTATCTCCAAAGAAACCTCCTCAATTCTATTGACCAATCTGACACATGTTAAATAATTTCAGACCTTCTGGTCTCAATCACCTCACATAGCTCTGTTGGTACCCATATTGACCTCCAAATCAATGGAACATCAGCACCTACACACGGCGGGTTGTTTGTTTACTCCCTAGTTTCTCAGATTTTTGCTAACAAAGGGGTCACACATAGGTCCAGAGAAGGACATCTTTACATCCCCCTTAATGAGCTATCTCTGGACCTGTGGTCGATGGCTTTTTTCTATCACTGATAAGGAATGTTTTGTTTGTACAAGATTTCATGGTTTAATTAGCATTGGACCTTTCCTTTCCTGCCGTTCAGTCTGACTACTGATTCGATTTTGAGCACACATTTAGGCAATTCTTTGGGCACTTCTCCAACTAGTGGAGATGGTGCTGCATGAGGTGGCTGTAAAGAGGGCTGCCCTCTGTGCCACTCCACTGCACCATCCCCATAACTGCAGCATAACTAGAATCAGGTCAAAGCCAGCTCGAGGCCACAGCTGACTGATACTTTCATGGGGTGTGCCAGCCCTATGGTGCATATTAACATTATGTGTCCTTACAGCAGATGGCACAGCTCTGTATCTAGTTTTCTGCTGACTCTGACCCTGTTAAAAACAGTTCCGCATAATTGTTGCTTGCAAATCTGGTTGGTGGTATTTTGGTTGGTGTGAGCAATCAAGCATTGCTGGTTCAGGATTAGCCCAGTATGCCTCTTTCAAGCAGTTCCACTTAAATAATGACATGTTGTGATTGGGGTGCATCTGGAGAATCATCCAGCATATTGGTTAGTCAGACCTTCACAGTTATCTGTACCGTTGGGTCTGCAATCACAAGCTACTTACAAAGTTGGAGCCTCTGAATGCATTGATCATCTGACAAAGTGAGATCTGGTCACCTTGGTCTGCATATTTGGAGTGCAGGTCTTGGCAGGTGGGCACAGAGCATCTCTCATGCAGATCAGCGGGGGTGGTTGTGAACTTGTGTGCAGAACTTGACAATCGTAAAGCTCTTTTTTCCAAGCCAATGGGGGGAGCCGATATAGCCTATAATCAAACCTCAGTACATGCTGCCCCCATCCTGTGAAAAAGAGCATCTTAGTTATTGTAAATTTATTGTGGGACCCTTCTGCCTTTCTCACTTTCTGTCTTTTTCTTACTGTTAATAGCAAACAAACTACAAATTCCTCCCCCCTCCCCGGCAATGGAGTATACGGATTTAATTCTTCATTCGGATAAGACGTTAAACCAAGTCTGCCTTATCAGGTGGACATAAAAGATCCTCTGGTGCTATTCGAAGAAGAGCAAGGGAGTTCTCCCGGTGTCCTAGCCAATATTTATCCCTCAGCCAACAACACTAATAACAGATTACTTGGTCATCATATTGCTGTTTGTGGGAGCTTAGGAACATAGGAACAGGAGTAGGCCATTCAGCCCCTCATGCCTGCTCCGCCATTTGATAAGATCATGGCTGATCTGTGATCTAGCTCCATATACCTGCCTTTGGCCCATATTCCTTAATACCTTTGTTGCCAAAAAGCTATCTATCTCACATTTAAATTTAGCAATTGAGTTAGTATTAATTGCTGTTTGCGGAAGAGAGTTCCAAACTTCTACCACCCTTTGTGTAGAAATGTTTTCTAATCTCACTTCTGAAAGGTCTGGCTCTAATTTTTAGACTGTGCCCCCTACTCCTAGAATCCCCAACCAGCGGAAATAGTTTCTCTCTATCCACCCACCCTATCCGTTCCCCTTAATATCTTATAAACTTCGATCAGATCACCCCTTAACCTTCGAAATTCTAGAGAATACAACCCCAATTTGTGTAATCTCTCCTCGTAACTTAACCCTTGAAGTCCGGGTATCATTCTAGTAAACCTACGCTGCACTCCCTCCAAGGCCAATATGTCCTTCCGAAGGCACAGTGCCCAGAACTGCCCACAGTACTCCAGGTGCGGTCTAACCAGGGTTTTGTATAGCTGCAGCATAACTTCTGCCCCCTTGTACTCCAGTCCTCTAGATATAAAGGCCACCATTCCATTTGCCTTCTTGATTATTTTCTGCACCTGTTCATGACACTTCAATGATCTACGTACCTGAATCCCTAAGTCCCTTTGGACATCCGCTGTTTTTAACTTTTTACCATTTAGAAAGTACCCTGTTCTATCCTTTTTTGATCCAAAGTGGATGACCTCACATTTGTCTACATTGAATTCCATTTGCCACAGTTTTGCCCATTCACCTAATCTATCAATATCCCTTTGTAATTTTATGTTTCCATCTACACTGCTTACAATGCCACCAATCTTTGTGTCATCGGCAAACTTAGATATGAGACTTTCTATGCCTTCATCTAAGTTGTTAATAAATATTGTGAATAATTGAGGCCCCAAGACAGATCCCTGCGGGACTCCACGAGTCACATCCTGCCAATGTGAATACTTACCCATTATCCCCACACTCTATCGCCTTTCGCTCAGCCAATTTCCTAACCAAGTCCGTACTTTTCCCTCGATTCCATGGACTTCTAACTTAGCTAACAGTCTCTTATGTGGGACCTTATCAAATGCCTTCTGGAAGTCCATATAAATAACAACCATTGACATTCCCTGTCCACTACTTTAGTCACCTCTTCAAAAAATTCAATCAGGTTTGTCAGGCACGACCTACCTTTCACAAATCCATGCTGGCTCTCTCTGATTAACTGAAAATTCTCGAGGTGTTCAGTCACCCTATCCTTAATTATAGACTCCAGCAATTTCCCCACAACAGATGTTAGGCTAACTGGTCTATAATTCCCCGGTTTCCCTCTCTCTCATTTCTTATAAAGCGGAGTGACATGTGCAATTTTCCAATCTCGAGGGACAGTTCCTGAATCTAGAGAACTTTGAAAGATTATAGTTAGGGCATCCGCAATGCGCTCACCTACTTCTTTTAAAACCCTGGGATGGAAACCATCTGGTCCTGGGGATTTGTCACTCTTTAGTGCTATTATTTTCTTCATTACTGTTGCTTTACTTATGTTAATTTTATCGAGTCCCTGTCCCGGATTCAATATTAGTTTTCTTGGGATTTCCGGCATGCTATCCTCTTTTTCTACAGTAAATACTGACGCAAAGTAATTATTCGACATGTCCGCCATTTCCCCATTGTCAATGACAATATCCCCACTTTCAGTTTTTAAGGGGCCAACACTGCTCCTGACCACCCTCTTTTTCCTAATATAACTATAAAAGTTCTTCATATTGGTTTTGATATCCCTTGCAAGTTTCTTTTCATACTCTCTTTTTGTAGCTGTGCACAAATTGGCTGCTGTGTTTCCTTACATAATGTAACACTTCAAAAGTACTTCACTGACTGTAAAACATTTTGGAACTCCTGAGATCGTGGAAGGTGCTATCTAAATGCAAGTTCTTTCTTCTTATTTCTGTTTTTTTCTCTATACCTTTAAATTAATTAATTTAATTGGTATGGAAATAACAACATCAAATGGTACCCCCTCACCGTTTACTAAATTGTCAGCCTGCGATACTTCCATTACGCTATACTTTTGAGACTGACTTCTTGCCATTAAGTTTCGAAATCCATTCATCATTGTGCAGTACAGGAGTCCTTGAGGCTACCTCAAACTTCTTTGTTCCAGTAAAAATAGAGGCAATATCAAGTTGTGATCTGGTACCACCTTGTATTGGCTGATTACAACTGTTAGTCGCAATCTCATCAGCTGTAGTTCTGAAGTTGAAATTCCAGATTAAAAGTCTTGATTCAAGTACAGGCTTGTCACCTGTCTGGTTTCGATTTGGTTTTTAAGTGGGCTGTCTAGAAATTTCTAAAATGTAAACCAGATAGCTAAAGTCATTACTTCTCTCCCTCCCACCATTTGGACACATCGCCCTGTTCCACAGGCAAAGTACAGAAGCAGCAGCTACCTGAGCAGGGTAGAAAACATTTTCTACTCCACAGTTTGTACTGCCATACTAACAAATACTTTTAGTAAGTTTCCTACAGTCAACATTACTCATTGAAGGAAGTAGCTGTTGCAGCCATTGCCAATTAAATCATTTCCTTTTTGAGATACGTAAATGAATTAAAGCTTATAATTATTTTGTGCCCTTGTGAAAGTCAGGCTTAAAAAGCAACTTGTTCATGCTTAAAAGAAAAACCTAAAATGCTGGCAATCAAAAATAAAAATTGAAAATGCTGGAAATGCACAACAGGTCAGTCAGCATTTTAAAGATTAAGAACATTCACATTAATAGTTGGTGCCTTTCATCAGAACTCACTGCTACTATTTCCTGTAACTATAGCAAATTCAACCTTTTAGGATGCATTTACACTGCAAGTTTAGTACTGATGTGACATCAACCTAAGCTGTGTCCTACCAACATAGATTAAGGCCTCGCTGGACTCTGAACTGTAGTGGAGTGAGACTGCTCCTCCAGGGATTCTCACTTTTTTTTCTCTAGTGATAGTTTGGGCCCAGTTGTGGTGTGAATGCACCCTTGGTTTTTAAGGTATGTAAATCGAAAATGTGTTGAGTTGAAAGCCTGCAATGTGAGCCTTTTCACATTAGTTATTCCTGTTTTGAAGGTGTTTACCTTTAACATCAAATCAATATGAATAACAGGTGATTTACATTGTCATGTTTTGCCCCCCTCTTGGATTTCTGGCAATCTCAGAGCCAGAAACCAGAGCATACGAACATATAAAAACGAAGGACAGGAAAAGACCAGCTGGTCCATTGAGCCTGTCCCATATGATCACGGTGCACTTATTTACACCATGACTCACACCCACCTCCTTCTCACCAACAACCACCCACGCAATCTCCTGGAAAAGGCTAAAGAGAAAAAAAACTTTAGGCCAATTTAGGAAAAAAATACTCTGCAAAACTCCTCTCAAGACCCCTGAAGGTGATACAACAAGTTCCAGGAGACCACAGTGACTGGGAGACACAATACCCAGCCACCTGATATACAGTTATGTCAGCCACATTCAGGAACTCACCCAGCTCCCTTTTGAATGTTTGCAGTGAATTCGCACTCTCTGCACAAACTTGTTGCATTGGTCAAAAACTCTGCAAAAAGAGGTATCTCCTGACATTTAACCTATTTCTGTGCTTAAGTAACCTATCTAACTCCAATAGCCTGTCTACATGGACTGAATCTAATCCTGTCATTATTTTAAAGACCTAAATCAAATCTCCTCAAAGTCTATGCTTTTCAAGAGTAAAAGCCAGAGCTACGAGTACATAAATTACATGTTACTGATATTGATCACTGCAGCAAAAATCTAAAGAGGATTATTGCCTGGTGAAGTATCTGAAACATGACAGTTTCTAAGCAGAGGACAGAGTAATGACATGATTTAAGATAATTGGCAAAAGAACCAGAAGCGAGACGAGGAGAAATGTTTTTACGCAGCGAGTCCTTAAGTTTCAGCAGATCTCCAACATCGAATGCCAAAGAATTGATCACAGGAAACAATGGGCTAGAATTTGCTGTGAAAATAACGGTAAGGCTAATGGCGCTCGCTGTTATTTATGCGTAAATGGTACAGCAACTTCAAGCGAGGAGCAGATGTGCAGCTGAGTGCGAATATCCAAAGGTTGCTGTGCGAATTGCACCGCTCCGCCATTAGCTTCGCAAAAAAAAGTCATTTAGCTGTCTGCCTCACTACTGAAATGCATTGAATGTCATGAAGTTGCTATATTTGCACAGTAGATGCGAACTAAACCCGCCGCAGATATTTAGGGCTAGTAATTAGTAGTGTGAATACCCTTTTAATAATGTGATAATTATTAATGACTGCCAATCAACCTCTCTGGCACTGAAAATTAAAAATTAGTGTAGTTTTGAATTTTTCAGGGAGATCTTAAAAATGTCAAATTTTAAATTTAAATTTTTTTTCTTACTTTTCCTTTGTTTCTTTTTTTTATCTCTCTTAATCCAATCTTTCTTTCCCTCTCTTTATTTCTCTCTTTCTGTACCTGATTTGACATTGAATTCACCCTCCTTCCTGTGTTTATTTCCCAATCCTTAAATCTCATTGGTTAAGGAGATAACTTGTTGATTGCCCTGTTCCACTTGCTGTGCCGTTATCAGATCGCACGTTCAGCAACTTTGTGGGCAAACATTTTTTTTTGAGCTGAAGGGTGCAGGGGCATGTCTAACTAAAGGCAGACACCGTTAGATGCCTTACTACAGCTAATTCTGCCCCTTTAGTTCAATTATTTTAGTCATTTTGTGTCAGTTACTGACCTTATTAAGTAAAACATTTTTTTGTCTTGGTTAGTGCCACATTTTGGACAGTTCTCTGCTTTGGACCTACAATAAAAAAAATGGGCTGAGACTGCTCATTTTATTTAGGTCTCATGAAGCTGGCAGTAGAGACTTTCACCACATTGGTCTGTGGCAGAATTCAAACCTCAAGTGCCAGAAGTGAAAGGCCAGTGTGCTACTCCACTACTCAGTTCCTTATAATTAGGGCAAGTGATTTGTTAGCGCTCTGATGCACTCAAGTGGTGCTTTTGCGGCATCCAAAACTTTTTATGCAAATTGCAGTACTTGGGCAGTAAGTCAGGCCACCTGCAATAAATGTAGAAATTTGATGCTTTGTTGCGGATACTGCACCAAATCACTTGCCCTATTTAAGATGAGCCTCATGTCGCGTCACGCAGCTTCACTAAAACACCTGGCATATCTGCAATAACATTGTTTTATTCTATTTTTAAATAATAGGCTTAAGGGCAACAGTTCTAACTAAAATACAGTCTCCCTGTGGAGACAAATAGGAGCAATTTCAAGCTTAGTTTTAGTGGGTGCCCTTTAATCCAGTGTGAGTTTACACTTGCACTCATTCTGTACAACATTTATTTTTCCTAGTGACATTTGCTGCAATGAAAGTGAATACAAGAAAACTAACATGTATTGTCAATAATAAATGGAATTAACAAAATCTTGGCAACATATTTAATATTACCTTCATGTGGTACAGCTGTATTATAAGGTTCTGATGAAATGTGATAGAAAACCACTTAATTTACACAAATTTTCAAATAGTTCCAAAAGACAGCCTCTGGATGGATTTAAACTTATTCGTCCACAGCTTCAGACTTAGAGGCTGTTTCATTATTCTTATGGGTGCTTTTGTTAAGGTACTAATCTCTCAGGATGGTCTCCATTTAAGCACTAAATGGGATTGGAGTCTTTAAACCTCTGCCCAATACCCTGTTGCTGTGATGACACATCCCCCTGGCACTGAGGGGGTTCATGAGAGAAATTTTAGTGCTGCACTGGGAAAACACCTGAATCAAAGATTTTGTGCAGTGGTGGGTCAATGGAACAGTATTGGATAAATGTAACACTAATATAAAGATAATTGATATTTATATTTATAATGTTAACTACACCACAGCAAAGGAATATTGATTTTACTCTGCTTGGTACAGGATGCATTCTCTCACAGATGTCACACTCATTTCACCAGAGAGGTCAGGCTCTGTTGTTATCCTTTGTTAGATCAAGGAAGCTCAGCTGTCCATTGCAATTATCCTAGCCACATATCAGACAGTGATTTTACAGCTCAATATTGATTTCAATAACTTCAGCTCATAACCACTGCTCCCATTCACAGCTGCACTAGACCGATCTTTTGTTACTTAACCTGTCCCATTACCACCTTCCTTGCCTTGAACCATCATCCCTTTTGTCATTTAATCACTCTTGCCTTCTACCCTATCACAGACCTCCCCTTTTGTTCTCTCCTCCCTTCCCCTCCCCTCCCCTGGCTCTCTACTTGCTTAAAAACTTTAACATCTTCCAGTTCTGACAAAAGGTGTTGGACCTGAGACGTTAAGTCTGTTTCTTTCTCCACATATGCTGCCTCACTTGCCTAGCTTTTCCACCATTTTCTGTTTTTATATTAGTGATTTTATAGCACTGGTTTAGTGGATTGCCTTGTTTCACTGACAAGAAAGGAGAATGTGAATCTCAAAAATATACATTGGTTCAAGAGTGGATTTAGAAAATGATGAAAGGGGCAAATTAGAAGCAAAAGTAGAGGATTTAGAAAAGACCCATAAAGCTAACCCAATAAATAGAAATACAGAGACCTGATTAAGGCCAAATATTCCCGAGAGATAACTGTTTCTGATCATGATGTGGAGATGCCGGTGATGGACTGGGGTTGACAATTGTAAACAATTTTACAACACCAAGTTATAGTCCAACAAATTTATTTTAAATTCCACAAGCTTTCAGAGGCTTCCTCCTTCGTCAGGTGAACGGTGTGGAAATGAGATTTTCGAATCCTTCGCATTTTAAAATCACAGAACAATGCCTGGTGATTACAACGGGCAGTAATCACCAGGCATTGTTCTGTGATTTTAAAATGCGAAGGATTCGAAAATCTAATTTCCACACCGTTCACCTGACGAAGGAGGAAGCCTCCGAAAGCTTGTGGAATTTAAAATAAATTTGTTGGACTATAACTTGGTGTTGTAAAATTGTTTACAATTGTTTCTGATCAAGTCAAGTTTGCCATGTACATGAATTGGTTATGCTATAAAGTATGAAGAGCAAGCTTATGGCACAATTTCACTACATAAAGAATTTTAATTTTGGCAATGCTGTCAGTGAGAGCTATAAATCAGACTAGACGCTTCCCCCAGGAAGGAAAGTAAAACGAGTGACAAGCTAGACACGGCTTTTATTGTGAACCTCGGATGGCTGGCAGAAGAGTAGCATTAACAGACATCAGGGAGAAAGTTGCCTGTCCACTGCCTTGACTGGGGATTGGTGAATGTTCTTAGGGGACCAAAAGTTAGCAGAGAATAATTTTTTTGGACAAGAGAGGCAGAATGAAAAGTTTTTTGTGTACCAGTTGAAAAAGGTAATCATCCTAGTCATATGCATGGTGGGTGGGGAGGGGTGCTTTGAAACTATTGATGCTATTGGAATGATGGATATTTAATTCAATTTATTACAATCTGTGCAGGTCAAAAGCCAGTGTACCGATATGATGAACACATTTTGGACAATGTTCAGATCTTACAAGTTAGCAGGAAGTACCAATTCTTTCAGCAGGATATTGAACTTTGATGAGATGCAGCTGACAAAGAAGCTTGTAGAATGGGTAAATCATTGAGAGAACATGTTTTGTCCCCAAAATGGGTTTGAAAGTCCTTGCTCACGTGCTTATGCTCACTGGTAAAGTTTAGTGTTGGACTGGGCTTTATAAGGTATGTGCAGATGTTGGATTCAGCTCCTCCTGCACCTTTTATTTTTACTTCTTTGCTGTGACAAACAGTACAGTTTGTCCAGCTTTCTAATTATCAGCACTGGATCCAACAGCCGTAAGTAGATATTTCTACTGTCCGGTCTTCATGCTTCATACTTCATAAAGGGCCAGAATCATCACATGACTATCTGAATAAATGGATTTGGTTCTATTGGTGTAGAAAGACTCCATTTCTCTCCTACTTCAGATAATACTGAATCTCATTTTACAGGGCAAAATGGAAAATAGCAGAGAGATCATGCTACATAATTGTACATCGCTGCTTATTACTGAATGGATTCACATTCTAGAGAAGCATGGTGCACATGAACATCACGGTCATTCCATATCTTCAAGGTTTGGTGTATAATTTGATAATATTTGTGGTTCTTTTCTATTTGCTGCATATTACTTTAAACCTTTTTTTGGCATCACTGTTGTTGAAGTGCAATTACTTTGGTTTGCTATCTTAGACATTCCTTAGCTGTAGCAAAATTCAAGACATCGGTTGAAAACAGAACTTTTAGATGATTTTGTGTTGTGTAATTGCGTTCCTGAAAGATGTGAAATGATCCCTACTTTCACAAGTGGAAACGTTAAAGCGGAAGCATCTTCTTGAAAAACTTTGTTTTCTTGAAAACCTTTGTTTTCTTGCAAACACACAATGTAATGATGTAAATCACATTACCATCTACTCCTGATAATTCAGTCATTTTTTGCAGTAAAAAAAATGATCTAATTACTTGAATTAAACAATGTAAATAATGTAGCAAAGTGAGAATTTAGTACAAAAAAAATTTGAATCAGATAATTTGAATTATGCAACTTTTAATTAAAGTAATACAACACAATAATGTGTTACACGTGCATCATAAAATAAAAATTAAATATAGCTCTTCCCCTGTCCTTAAAAATCTACATCAAACCTTTTTTCACCTCTGATCTCGAATTGATATCTTGTAGTTTTTTAATATATTCGTTCATGGGATGTGGGCGTCGATGGCGAGGCCGGCATTTATTGCCAATCCCTAATTGCCCTGGAAAAGGTGCTGGTGAGCCGCCTTCTTGAACCGCTGCAGTCCATGTGGTGAAGGTTCTCCCACAGTGCTGTTAGGAAGGGAGTTCCAGGATTTTGACCCAGCGACGATGAAGGAACGGCGATATATTTCCAAGTCGGGATGGTGTATGACTTGGAGGGGAACGTGCAGGTGGTGTTGTTCCCATGTACCTGCTGCTCTTGTCCTTCAAGGTGGTAGAGGTCGCGGGTTTGGGAGGTGCTGTCGAAGAAGCCTTGGTGAGTTGCTGCAGTGCATCCTGTGGATGGTACACACTGCAGCTACTGTGCGTCGGTGGTGAAAGGAGTGAATGTTTAGGGTGGTGGATGGGGTGCCAATCAAGCGGGCTGCTTTATCTTGGATGGTGTCGAGCTTCTTGAGTGTTGTTGGAGCTGCACTCATCCAGGCAAGTGGAGAGTATTCCATCACACTCCTGATTTGTGCCTTGTAGATGGTGGAAAGGCTTTGGGGAGTCAGGAGGTGAGTCACTCGCCGCAGAATACCCAGCCTCTGACCTGCTCTTGTAGCCACAATATTTTTTTGGCTGGTCCAGTTAAGTTTCTGGTCAATGGTGATCCCCAGGATGTTGATGGTGGGGGATTCGGCGATGACATTTAACGGCATTACCAAGGGGAGGTGGTTAGACTCTCTCTTGTTGGAGATGGTCATTGCCTGGCACTTGTCTGGAGCGAATGTTACTTGCCACTTATGAGCCCAAGCCTGGATGTTGTCCAGGTCTTGCTGCATGCGGGCTCGGACTGCTTCATTATCTGAGGGGTTGCGAATGGAACTGAACACTGTGCAATCATCAGCAAACATCCCCATTTCTGACCTTATGATGGAGGGAAGGTCAGTGATGAAGCAGCTGAAGATGGTTGGGCCTCGGACACTGCCCTGAGGAACTCCTGCAGCAATGTCCTGGGGCTGAGATGATTGGCCTCCAACAACCATCTTCCTTTGTGCTCGGTATGACTCCAGCCACTGGAGAGTTTTCCCCGATTCCCATTGACTTCAATTTTACTGGGGCTCCTTGGTGCCACACTCGGTCAAATGCTGCCTTGATGTCAAGGGCAGTCACTCTCACCTCATCTCTGGAATTCAGCTCTTTTGTCCATGTTTGGACCAAGGCTGTAATGAGGTCTGGAGCAGAGTGGTCCTGGCGGAACCCAAACTGAGCATCGGTGAGCAGGTTATTGATGAGTAAGTGCCGTTTGATAGCACTGTCGACGACACCTTCCATCACTTTGCTGATGATTGAGAGTAGACTGATGGGGCGGTAATTTGCCGGATTGGATTTGTCCTGCTTTTTGTGGACAGGACATACCTGGGCAATTTTCCACATGGGATGTGTAGTTCAACTTCATAGTAATGTAGATAATGTTTTCATAGTTATATTTTTCCTTCACATTCTTTTGTGGGAAAAGTAGTTGGATTTTTGGGTTTCTTTTACCTTTTTTTAAAAACGAAAGATATTTTTGGCCTTCACGTTTCAGACTACTCTTGTAGGTGAGCCCCAGCTCCCTATGTTCCAGAGAAGGTTTTCAATCGCCCTGATTTTTAAAAATTATTTGTTCTTGTCATCTGGGCGACACCGGCAAGGCCATACTTATAGTGCATCCCTACTTGCCCTGAGAAGATGGGGAGCCTTCTCCTTGAACTGCTGCAGTCCTTGTGGTGATGGGTGCTCCCAAAATGGCATTAGGTTGAGAATTGTAGGATTTTGACTCAGTGACAATGAAGGCACCATATTTCCAAGTCAGGATAGTGTGTGACTTGGAGGGGAACTGGGAGGCTCTGCTAAAGAAGAAACCTTGGTGAGTTGCTGCAGTGCATCCTGTAGATAGTACGCGCTGCAGCCATGGTACACTGGTGGTGGAAGGAATGAATGTTTAGGTTAGTGCATGAGGAGCCGATCAAGCAGACTGCTTTGTCCTGGATAGTGTTGAGCTCCTTGAGTGTTGTTGCAGCTACACTCATCCAGGCAAGTGGAGAGTATTCCATCACATATCCATGGTAGTATGGTTATCTTACTGGACTAACAACCCAGAGAACGTGAGTTCAAATCCCACCATGGCAGTTTGAGAATCTGAATTCAGCTTATAAAATCTGGAAATAAAAAGTTGGTATCAGTAAAAGTGACCATGAAGCTGTCAGATTATCATTAACCCATTGGTTCACTAATGCCCTTTAGGGAAGGAAACCTGCTGTGCTTACCGGGTCTGACCGATATGTGACTCCAGTCCCACTCCAATGGCCTCAAACTTGTGAAACTAGCAACTCTTCCCCTTCAGTTGCCATACACTTTGCTATTGCAATGCTACACTTGAGCCCAGCCTCTGTACACCAGGGCCCGTGAGCAATGTCACACATCAACTGTGAACATAAATAAAAGTTGAAGCTGTAAAAGTATAAAAAAAAGACAGGAAAGTACAGATTTCAGAGGAGAAATGAAGCTTTATGATACAAGATCACTATTACAGTGTTAAAGCTACACCTGACATCTGAATAGAATATTAATCCAGTTTCAGGGGATACTTCAAGAGATGCTGTGAAGCAAAATTCTGGAAACCTGGCAGGAAAAAGGGCACAAAATTCACTGGACCTACTGATAATCTAAGGGTTAACTTCTTCAACAATCTCCTTTTATGTGACCAATGCAATTGAATTAAAATCAACAGCTACTAGTGTACAAGTGTTCAAAATAATTCATCTAAATTATCTGCATGTTATCAGGACTTTATAGCCTAATTTCCCCCTTTGAAATGGAAGGGAACTGACACAACATTCCATTTTTCTTTGTCTTATTTCAAGTTCCACTTCATAGTATCATAGCAGGTACAGCGCAGGAGGCCATTCGGCCCATCGTGCCTGTGCCGATTCTTTGAAAGAGCTATCCAATTAGTCCCATTCCCCTGCACTTTCCCCATAGCCCTGTATATTTTTTCCCTTCAAGTATTTATCTAATTCCCTTTTGAAAGTTACTATTGAATCTGCTTCCACCACCCTTTCAGGCAGTGCATTCCAGATCATTACAACACACTGCCTAAAAAAAAAATGTTTCCTCATCTTGCCTCTGGCTCCTTTGTCAATCACCTTAAATCTGTGCCCTTTGGTTATCAATCCTTAGAATCATAGAATGGTTACAGCACAGAAGGAGGCCATTCGGCCTGTTGAGTCCGTACCGGCTCTATGCAAAAGCAATCCAGCTAGTTCCACTCCCTGCCCCCTTCTGCCACTGGAAACAGTTTCTCCTTATTTACCCATTCATGATCTTTAACACCTCTATCAAATCTCCCATTAACCTTCTTTGTTCTAAGGGGTACAATCCTAGCTTCTCCACATAACCAAAGTCTCTCATCCCTGGTATCATTCTAGTGAAACATTCTGCACCCTCTCTAAGGCCTTGTCATGCTTCCTAAAGTGTGGTGCCCAGAATTGAACACAATACTCCAACTGAGGCCTAACCAATATTTTATAAAGGTTTAGCATAACTTCCTTGCTTTTGTATTCTATGCCTCTATTAATAAAGCCCAGGATCCCATATGCTTTTTAAGAAGCCTTCTCAACTTGTCCTGCCACTTCAATGATTTGTGTATGTGTACCCCCTGATCTCTCTGTTCCTGCACCCCCTTTAAAATTATCACCATTTAGTTTATATTGCCTCTTCTTATTCTTCCTACCAAAATACATCACTTCACACTTCTCTGCATTAAATTTCATCTGACATGTGTCTGCCCATTTCACCAGTCTGTCTATGTCCTCCAGATGTCTGTTACTATCCTCTATATTGTTTACATTTCCAAATTTCATGTCATCTGCAAACTTTGAAATTGTACCCTCTATACCAAAGTCCAGGTCATTAATATATATCAAAAAGAGCAGTGGTCCTAATACTGACCCCTGGGAACACCACTGTATACTTCCCTACATTCTAAAAAAACGTTCACCACTACTCACTGCTTTCTGACCCCTAGCCAATTTCATATCCACAGTACCACTGTCCCTTTAAGCCCAGGGCCTTTAACCTCCCACCTAATCCTGCAAAAGGCTCTTCTCATAATTCCAAAGGGCATTCTTCTAAAGTCTGATGCAACCATACTTACAGTAATGTTATAATTACACTATCAAGTCATACTGATCACAAGACCTCATTTGTTCATAGAAACATAGGAAATGGGAGCAAGAGTAGGCCATTCGGCCCTTCGGGCCTACTTCACCAGTCAAAATGATCATGGCTGATCCTTCAGTTCACTTGTCATTCCATTTTTTTTCCTCTCCTCTCCTGAACTAATTCTTGCTGGCTTATGTTCAACTTGAATCAGCAGTGCTCAAGTACTTCTGACAAATATTGATTCTTCATGTGTAAGCCTAATAAACATCGGCATGCTGTTTGACCACAGGTGGCATCATAACCAAAGCCAATTTGGCTTCTGCTGATGTCCACACACTCATACTTTTCAACAGAGTCACTGGTACAGCAATCAGGAGTGAGAACCCTGGGTAACTTTTCTCCTTCCCAGTTTGAAGCTCACTGCAACCCAACCCAACCCACACCATTCGCTTGGGCTGGGATGAACAAATTCAAACCAGATTGAATTGGCACCTCCCTCATCTCTGTTGCTTAGTCCCAAACCCTATGCTGCATTTTTCCAACGAGCCTGTGAAGAAGCAGAGGTTGCTAATCGGTTTTGATGATACTCATTCTGATGCAGAATCTGTCCAATGTCTGTCGCTCATAAATAAACCCACAGCTCGAAATGTTTACATCTGTTTTGCAAACTGCATGACTCTTACAATTCATAAACATCCTCCGCCACCCCACAAACATTCCTTTAATGTTGATAACCATGGTATGAAATAATTTAACCAGAAAAGTCCATCTCTAAGCTTTTAGATTCCAGCAAAATGCAACACCAACAATCCCTTACCAGGTTGACGTCACATCCCCTCCAGGTGGAGTCTGATTCCCCAAACGCCACGTACCAGGGTTTACTTCACCTCTCAACCAACCCTGCTCTGAAGCCACGCCCATCTCCTCGATTGACAGCCAGGATCAACCTATGAGCATCGGGGACGAGCGTCAAGGGGCGTCCCAGCGGCAGCACTCAGCCAATGAGACTGAACGGAAGGCGGGACATGTGGGAGATGCTACTCGGGTAGGTTGCGGCGTTGACACACGCAGCTGGACAGTGGTGCATGGGCACAGTAGGTGTTTGTGTGTGTTGAAGGGTTGCAGGGTGGGGGGAGGGATATAGTGGCTGTGCATCTTTCAGCAGAGCAAAGGTACTGTGTGCCAGGGCGCGGCGGGGAGGAGGGGGGGAAAAAACCACTCCAGCCTCAGCTCATATATCCAACTTAACCATCCAAAGAGGGACTTCATTACCCAAAGTCCCGTCTGAAAGTAGGAGGTACCCAGATATCAGGGTAAGGAGCAAAGCTGCACCGTTACAATGATTCGTTGCGTTAAATTTGTTTTGCTATTAATATTTGCATCTTCGTGTGATTAACCGTCTATTTTGGACTTTAAAGTCATTAAAACTGCTATATCAGGCAACAGTCTCGTTCTTTGCATTGTGTCTGTGCCCTGTGGCAAAGTCTCTGCCCCAATCGTGAAACATGTTTGTTATACTTTTTTCCTGCAGGTTTAAATGTCTCTAATTGATTTTCACAGCACTTTTAAATTTTTTTTTTAAAAGACTTAAGGATTTAACTTATAAACTTTTTGTTATATATGTTTGTTAAAGGCTGATGACAACACAAAGGATAGATTTCTGTGGCATATCAAGTTGTATAAAATTAATATAAAAATGAATTCTGAACACAGAAATTAGAGTTCTGATCCTTAAATGCTACTAATGTTTATGTTTCTGTGCACGACGTGGAGTTATAAATACTACCTCTTTTGCTTGAAATGTTCTGCATCCTAATACTGTTAGTCATTCTACTTTTAATTTGATGTGGAGATGCCGGTGATGGACTGGGGTTGACAAGTGTAAGGAATCTTACAACACCAGGTTATAGTCCAACTCCAACAGTTGGACTATAAACTGGTGTTGTAAGATTCCTTACATGTGTCAACCCCAGTCCATCACTGGCATCTCCACATCACATATATTACCATATTACCAAACAGGTAGCAGAATGAAATTACATAATTTCATTCTGTTATCTATTCTGTAATATAGTAACTATGGGTAAGTACATTTGTGCACTTTGTAATGCTACGGACTATGTTTCAGCACAGATGTTTTGCTCTGAAACATTTTATCCAATTTGCAGAACATTTGGTGCACTCTGGAAAATGCTGTTCAGAAGAATTTTTGTGTTTGAGATAATTGATAAATATAGCTTATATAAATACTGTCTTAATACAGCCATATTAAATAGATGTATCCATTTTCATTGTATGGGACCCTATGTCTGCAGAGGGATAATTTACACAACACAGGGGTCCCAATTACATTTTTCTTTGCCTGAAACACCAGTGACCAGATGCTTATCACTGACAAATCAAAGGAAAAATTAGTGTTGCCAGAATGCATAATCTATACAGTAACAGAAATCTAATCAGTAAAAATGTGTAGTGAGTTAATGGCCCAGAAATTGATGGAGCGCAGCATCTCGCTGCAATCACCGTGAATTGGATTTTTTCACCTCACCCTTCAGATCGTATTATTTTTGCGCCGCAAATTGCTGGAAATGCGAATTGATAATGTTGCGGTGACATCAATGGGGCATCTGGGACCTCGTGAACGTCTGGTCCAGTGGTCTATCCACTTAACCAATGAAATTTAAGGGTAATGAAAGAAATGGAGTGAACGACAGAGAAGGGAATAGGGTGAATTGAGTAAAATTAGATACAGAAAGAAAGTGGATTGAGAAAAGAAAAAAAAAGGCAAAAGAAAAAAATTTTAAAACCCTCTAGGAACAATTTACTACCTGAAGGAGTGATACACTGCAGTTTCATTGTTCCTATTCTGAGCCTCCAAGGTCGAATGACATGTCACCACCAGGTCATTAACAAGGTCCTTGTGACCTGAATTACCAGCCCTAAATGGCTGCGGCACAATTAATTTGTATTAACAGCACAGATCCAGCTATTTCATGACAACCACAATAGGGAGGCTCACAGCAAGATGGTAATTGTTTCGGTTTTTGCTAGGCTAATGGTGGAGCGAATTGTCCAGCTATTTGTGGCAAATTGGAACTCGCGGCGTATCTCTTTGCCACAAATTGCTGACTTTTTTACACACTAATAATGGTGGGTGCCGTGAACTCGCCATTATTTATCTAGCAATTTTTGGGCCAATAGGCTGCCTAGTATAGAGATCTGTATAGGAGGATTGCTAGGAAACATTACAAACTGCCAGACCTACTTTACAGTTTTTCCTTTAACCATAGATTGTAATATATAATGTTTGAGAGCGCACTTGATTTAAATGTTCTCTGGAGCTTTGATACTGCAGTCTACATTATGTCGATGTAATTTATTCAATCTTGTTTATCCAGTTTATGCAAACTAGAATTATGTGTGTATGCTTACTGGTTTCCACCCCTGCCCTTCTCCCTTCCTGGTTTCACCAGATAAGGTGACGAGGCATTTTGTCACTGGCTAGAGGTCATTCTTATGTGTTCAGTTTTTTTAACTTTGTACTTTTTGTGAGATCCAACTGTTGTAAACTCATGCCTTATCACTGGATGGGATATGACATTAGTACCACGTAATTTGTAAGTGTTTAACTTACAATTAGTCACTTAATGCAGTGATTGTTACTTTGGGCAAGCATGGGAGTTATTTTGCAGATAGCTGTGAGATGAATTGATAGTTAATCTGTTTTTAGTGATGGTGATTGAAGTTGTAAATTTGGCCAAGATTTTCTTGTGATTTTTCTTGGGCTGTACCAATTTATTGTCATGAGAGATTATATATAGAATACTAAGTTAGGAGCTTGGCTAATAGTAATAATGTGTAGTAGGAATTCGATAAAATCAATGACATGCACCCTAGGCTGTTGAAGTAAGTCTGGAAAGAGGTAGCAGAGACTCGCGCCACAATTTTTCATCCTCCTTAAATATGCAACTTGTGCCGTGGGACTGCAGAGTCGCCGATGTAACATCCTTGTTCGAGATGGGAGAGAAGCATCAAGTGGGTGACTATAGATCAGTTAGTCTAATATCAATTGTGAACAAATTCTTAATGCAAGATAAAATTAGCAAGCATTTAAAAATGCAAGTGTTAATCAAGAGGAGCTATGCTGGACCTGTTAAAGACACAATTCGTTTAACCAACTTAATATAGTTTTCTGAAGCAGTGACAAATTGAATAGATCAAGGAAATTCATTAGATGTAATGTCAATAGATTTTCAGAAGGTGTTTGACAAGGTTTCTTACAATATTCAGGCATTTGATACAACAGTAGCAACTTCAATTTATATAGCACTTTTAACCTAGAAAACCATCCCAGGTGCTTCACAGAGGTGTAATCAGACAAAAATGTATGTTAAGACCAGGGGATATTAGGAGGGGTGACCAAAAGCTTGGTCAAAGAAGTGGGTTTTACGGAGGGACTTAAAGGAGGAGCAGAAGGTGGCGAAGCAAAGGAACGTAGGGTGGGAACTCCAGACCCTGGGGCTTAGACACTGAAAGTACAGCCACCAATGGTGAGGCAAAGGCAGGGGATATACACAAAAGGCTCAAGTCAGAGGAATGAAGAGTTCTTTGGGGAGGGTTTAGGACTTGAGAAGGTTACTGAGATAGGGAGAGGCAAGGACATGGAAGGGATTTAGGAGCGAACAATGAGAATTTCAAATTTGAGGCTTTGGGGGACAGGGATGAATGCAGGTCAGGAAAGGCAGGGCTGATGGTGAGTGGTTCTTGGTTTGGGATAGAATACAGGCAGCAAAGTTTTGGATGAGCTGAAGAATGGGAGGAATGGTGTTGCCACCCATGAGCCAAGTTTCAGCTAAAGCCAGATGTTAACGCACTTGTCCTCAATGAGATCGTGAATGGCAAGGGCCATTTTCACAAGTGAATCGACATTCTGGAGGGAAATGCAGAAAGGGGTGGTGATTTTTGGTCTGCTGGCTGTGTCCAAGGTGATAGTGGTGTGTAGGGTGAGCAGCATAGGAAAGAGCTTGGTAATGTTAACTACCAGTGGGTGGGAAGGTTGGTGAGAGGGGAGGGTGAGGCAATTTGGGTTGCTGCTCACAAGAAGGTAACATTGGGTGCCTCGATAGGCCCTTTGGAGAATGCCACGTGAGACATAGTGGGTAGCTGTGGGCTTATTGAAGTGGGATTCCAGCTTTGGACGGTGGCAGGTGAATAGGAAGGTTGAAGCGGGGATTAGGGGAGAGGGAAGAAAAGAAAAGTATAAGTGGCAGCATGAAACAAAAGTTGGTTGATGGACAGGAAACAGAGTTTGGGTAAATGGATGTTGTTTAGACTGGAGAAAGGTTAGAAGAGGTATACCTCAGGGGTTAGAGCTTGGTCCACTTTTTTGTTCTCGCGATATATATATATTGGATTCTCTTTTGCTCTGTTGCCAATTGAATCCTGAATTGATATCTTGGGATTAATTGATTCTACACCAGATGCTTTATGTTGAGAAATTTATTACAGTACAGTAAGGCAGGGGGAAGGATCTGGTGAAAATAACAAGTCTGAAGGTAAAAGAAATAGGAGATGAGAGTAAAAGTCAGGCCAAGGAAAGGAACAAGGGTTACATAAACAGTCAGGGAACAAATACAGTTATAGAACATAAGTACAAAATTACTGTTTAAAAATAGTGATTGGAACAAATTAAATTGCCTGTACAGCAATGTGCACAACATCCGAAACAAAACGGGGGAACCAGAGGCAATAATTCGTAGCAAGGAGCCAGAAGTAGTAGGGATAACTGAAACATGGCTACATAAAGAACAGAACTGGCAGTTAAATATTGCAGGATATAATGTATTTAGGAAGGTTAGGGAAAGAAGGAGGGAGGGGGGGTAGTAGCTGTACTATTTAGAGATAACATAATGGCAATAGAAAAAAGGGACATAAGGAATAAGATATAAACAGAATCCTTATGGATTGAGACAAAGGGTTAGAAGGAATCGATAATGTTAATAGGTGTATTCTACAGACCACCTAATGGTGGAGAAAGAAATATGTGGGCAAATCTATGAAATGAGTAAAAACATCAAATAATAATCATGGGAGAGTTCAACTTCCCCCAAATAAACTGGCAAGAGGTGGGGAATGGAGGTTTTACAGTTTGTACATGACTCCTTTCTTACCCAGTATATGAGAAGCCCAGTAAGAGAGGAATCACTGCTGGATCTAATAATGGGAAATGAACCAGAGCGGATAAGAGAAGTAAACACGGGGCGCATCTAGTCAATAGCGATCAAAACATAATAAGGTTTTAAAATAATAATTTGAGTAAGACAAAGACCAAAGTAATAGATTGGAAAGAAGTTAATTTTGAGTGGATGAGAATGGAACTAGGGAAGGTAAATTGGGGAAAAAACTTTGACTGACAGAACAGCAGTGGGGAATATTTAAAACAATGATCAATAGAGTTCAGGATAAAAAACAAGAACCAACTAGCCAATAATGAAACAGCATGGATGAATAAAGAGATAAGGGTAAAATTGAAACTTAAAAAAAAGACATACACCTAAGTACATAGACAAAAAGGAGAGGATGACAAAAGGGAATACAGAGAGGTTAGGAAGGATGTAAAAAAAATGATTAGGAAAGCTAGGAGGAACTATGAAATTAAATTATCAAGGATTATAAAAAGAAATAGTAAAGTATTCGACAGACACATAAATAACAAAAGAAAAATCAGGATATGGATAGGGCCACTAAGGGATGCACAATATAAACTGATCATAACATAATAAGGTTTAAAATAATAATTGGAAAGACATAAATAAGACAGCAAAATGGCAGAAATATTGAATATTTACTTTGCCTCATTATTTATCAGGGACACTAGCAAGGTGGGTATGACATTAGAAGAAGAGATCAAAAAAGGTATAAAGACATTTAAGATAGAAAGGGGTGAGATAATTGCTGAACTAATCAAACTTAGAGAGGATAAAACCCCTGCTCCGGATGGATTGTATCCATGCATGTTAGGGAAGAGATAGCAGAAGCACTATTACATATGTGCAAATATAAAAATCCATTAGAAAAGGGAATAGTGCCAGAGGACTGGCAGACAGCTAATGTTATTCCTATATTTAAAAAAAAGAAGATAGGTTAATGTCGGTGTGGGAAAGATAATGGAATCTCTACTCAAAGATGTAATAGAAAAACATCTAGAAAATGAAAATATAATAAAAAGTAATCAGCACGAATTTCGGAAAGGAAAGTCCTGCTTGACCAACCTTATTGAATTCTTTGAAGTAACAAAGAAGACAAGAGTAATGTAGTAGATGTAATATATTTGGATTTTCAAAAGGTCTTTGATAAGGTACCACATTGTAGACTCATGACAAAGGTCAGAGCATGTGGAGTCAGGGGACAGGCAGCAGAATGGCCAGAAAACAGATTAGCGTTTAAGGGTAGTTACTCAAATTGGCAAAAGGTGGGAAGTGGTGTTCCATAGGGATCGGTGCTGTTGTTCACAATTTACAACAATGATTTGGATTTTGGAATCAGAAGTAGAATTTCAAAATTTTGTGGACGACACCAAATTGGGAGTTGTAGTTAACACAAGGGAAGAATGCGTCAAAATGCAATAAGACATTAATAAACTTGCAGGATGGTTGTGTAATTGGCCAATGAATTTCAATATAGATAAGTGAGGTGGTGCATTTTTGTAGGAAGAATAAGGAGGCCATATATTGCTTGAATAAGAAGAGTCTAAATGGGGTAGAGGAATAAAGGGATCTTGGGATACGGATACACAAATCACTATAAGTAGTGATGTGGCTTAATAAGGCTATTTTAAAAAAGGCAAACCAAACACTGGGATTCATTTCTAGATGGATAGAATTGAAAAGCAGAGAATTTATGTTAAACTTGTATAGAACCCTGATTAGACCACTCTTGGAGTATTGTGCACAGTTCTGGTCTCCGCATTATTAAAAGGATATAGAGGCATTGGAGAAGGTGCAAAAAAGATTTACTAGGATGATACTAGAACTGAGAGGATATACTTTTCAGGAAAGACTAAACAGGCTGGAGGCTCTTCTCTAGAAAAGAAAAGACTATGGGGGTGACCTTTATAGAGGTCTTTAAGATAATGAAAGAGTTTGATAAGGTAGACATTGAGAAAATGTTTCCATTTGTGGTGGAGAACAAAACTAGAGGTCATCCAATATAAGATAGTCACTAATAAATCCAATAGGGAATTCAGGAGAAACTTGAGTGGTAGGAATATGGAACTCGCTATCATAAGGAGTATTTGAGGCAAATAGCATGGATGTATTTAAGGGGAAGCTAGATAAATACACAAAGGAGAAAGGAATAGAAGGATATGCTGATAACGTTAGATGAAGTAGGGAGGGAGGAGGCTCGTGTGGAGCATACAAGCTGGCATAGACCATTTGGGCCAAATGGCCTGTTTCTGCGCTGTAGACTCGAAGTAAAGCATAGTACCTAAAAAGTTACATTATCTGGTTAACATTTGGACAATCCACTCCGATGATCTAACTTCTTTGGCATCACATTACACGAAGCAAACAACAGCAATAATTTTCTTTTTGACTATTTTTAACGTAGAAATAATTCCCAACGTGCTTCAGAGGTGCAATTTTTAAAAAAATGGATGCTGAATCAAAGATGGAAATAACAGGAGGGGTGACCAAAAGCTTGATCAAGGAATTGGGCTTTATGGAGAGTCTTAAAGGGGAAGAGGGAGGTGGAGAGGTTTAGGGAGGGAATTCCAGAACATGGGGCCGAGGGGGCTGAAGGCAAGTCTGCCAATGTTGAGGTGAAGAGGGGGAGGGTTGCACAAGAGGCCAGAGTCAGGAATGGAGATTTTAGGGGTCTGTAGTTAGGGAGGGGTGAGGTCATGAAGTTGAAGTGATTTAACATGAGAATGTGAAATTTAAATTGGAGGTGTTGGGGAACCAGGCGTCAATGTCAGTCATCAAGGATAGGGTGAGGAGGATATGGCTACAGAGCTTTGGATGAGTTGAAGTTTAGAGTGTAGAAGATAGGAGCCCGGCCAGGAGAGCATTGTAATAGTCGAGTCTGAAGGTGCCAATGGCATGGATAAGGATTTCAGCAACAGATAGTCTGAGTTAGAGATGGAGGAGGGTAATAATAGGGAGGCTGAAGTAGGCGGTCTTTGTGATGGAGATGATATGGGGCTGGAAACTCTGCTCGGGGTCGAATATGATCCTGAGTTTGAACAGTCTGATTCATCTGAGACACTGGCTGGGCAAGGGGATGGAATCAGTGGCAAGGGTATGGAGTTTGTAACAGGGGCTGAAGATGATGGCTTTGGTTTTCCTAGTGTTTAACTGGAGGAAATTACAGCTCATGTTGGACAAGCAGTCTGACAAAATAGAGGCAGTGAAAGGGTCGAGCGATAGAGCTGGACAATCTTATTTTAAAAATTAAACTATCTTTCCTTGTTCTGAAGAAGCTGATTAATGTTGAGATTTGATTCTGTAGGTGCTAGCCATCCCCCACTACCTCACCCAAGTAGTTATTTTCACACATAAGCATGGACCATGAGTGCCAAAGGCATCACCACTGAGTCCAATCTTACCCTCATCTGGCATCCATACTTCCTAGCAAGAGTCATTGGTTAGTGATTAAGAGTGGAAACTTCACTGTTTGCCCTCTTCCCCAGCACAGGAGCATTGAGACCAATTATTATGGTTCTGTTGCTGCCTTGGCTGGGATCCAACTTGGGACCGTCCTCATCTGTGTGGTTCAGTTCCACACTCAATTGCATACTTACCAATAAGCTAAAACTGACACAGCAGTAAATCCATTTACTCCTCCAGTCCAGTCGACTATATCTAGGTGTCTTTTGTGCTGATTTTTCAATTGAAAAGCTTGGGATTTTGGACCTGCATTTTTTTTACAATGAAGTGTAGAGTATGTTCTTGTAAAGTTCATACATTAAGATTACAATTAGAATTTTATTGCTTCAGACTATGTAGAGTATGTTTGAATAATGAAATATCACATACTGTACTTCAGTGCAGTGCTTTATTATGTCAAAGAGCACACTTGTGACCACCATATTTATATCGATGAATAAAATGATTATATATTTTGAGTGTTCAACTCAACGGGTTCTGTGTTACTATGTGACTATTTACACTACGTCAGCAGAGAATGTAAGTTTGCTGAATTAACAACCGATTGTGATGTTTATAGGAATGATCATGTGCCATCCATTTTACTATTTGGTTGATTAATTGAAATACTCCAGTTGAATGAATAAATCTGTAATTGTTATGAGGAAAATCTCTGATATTGCTTTTCTTTGTACACTGTAGATGCATTGGAAAAGTGTATCAATGTCTCACTGTTGGCTGCTGCTCTGTCTCCTTGTTGCTGCTGAAGCTGTACCAATCGACAAAATAAAAGTGAAAGAAATAGAAGAGCCAGTTGTGCAGGCAACGGTTGAAACTCCAGTAAGTGGTCCAATCATTCTACAGGTCTAAAAAGTAAATAATATTTCTGAATGTTGGCTATTTATATATAGAATCATTGATGGTTTGTTTGCACTAGAGATGTTCAAAATTCTGCCTTTGTATATGTTTGAGTAATAAATGTATAAACTCAGGCCAGCGAGTGAACTGAATGTATCTTAAGTAATTGATCCTTAACAAGTTATGCAAGGCTTTATTCCCTCCTCCTGATACCCATGTCAATTTTATAGGAGCTGTCTGGTGTTTCGTAAAGGTAACCAAGAGTAATGAGTGGCTGATAGAACAGTATATCTAATAGTGAAAGAGTAAAATAATTAACATGTTCTGAGATAAGTAAATACAGTATCCAGGGGAACAAAATCATTTGTGTAATGGGTGCATATGTGTCCCAGTTTCATAAAGTAATAGTAGGAAGCAACAGTTGACCATTCTATTTGTCCTGAAGCACAGTATGCAGTGTTTTTTGGCAATGGGTATGTGCCATGGGGGGAAAGAAACAAAGGATTAACAGACACTACAGGATATAATGCAGTGTAATTCTGCCACTGAAGGCTCCTCTTGTGTTTGTGTAGCTTGTAAGCAGCCTTTTGAAGCTTAAGCTGTGTGCTACCTATAGGAAAACAAATGGATTGGAATGTGGCAAGCTGTTAATGCACTACGGACCATAGATGCAACTGCTGAAGGGGGAAGATGTATTTCCCCTCTTCCAATTTTTTTTGGCATGGGTTATATCTCCCTCCTCCCCCCCCCCCCCCCCCCTCTAAATTCTAGAATTCCTCTTGATGTCTCTTTCCTAAACTCTTAACATATGGTTGTGCCTCCGACAGAGTAGAAGTGAAGTTCAAGTGACTTGTCAATATCATTTAAACCCCAAAGTGTTCATGTAATTTTGGTATTATGTGAGTGGATAGTCGTGCTCAGCCATATGTTCTTTGGCCGGTGCTCAAAACTGCATAGGACTCGGACTGATGCTGTTCTTTTCTATTATATGACTGTTATTGTAATAACCATGCATTTCATTTGATTGAATGATACAGATAATAGCAAAATTTTGGATTCAGATCCTTCTCCAGTTTGTTTTGAAGTAACACCCTTTTTCTTCAACATGCATTGAAGCCTTTTTGTTCAGCTGAATTTAAAGTAATGATATGTCCTGATGGCAGTTGCATTAGCCCAATCATTATGTAGCTTGAAAAAACATAAGCTCCCAGGGGCGGGTGGGCGTTCCTTCCGTCCATCCTTCGTTGTGTATCCTACTTTAGGCATTATGATGCTGCTGTGAACACAGCCTAAAAATGCAAATTCTAAACGCATCAGCCTAGGCTCTCCGATTGGGGGTCCTCTGGCAAGGTGGGACTTCCACCTGCTCTGCTAATGTCTCCCTGACCCTGTCTCTATATCTACCCCTAGGATCATTTGCATACTGAAGTGGACTCCCCAGCTTGTGCCAGGGAATCCCACAAAAATCAGTATTAGTACGCTACGGAGGCCAGCCACTGCATGCAAATGCTGGCGGTCTCTGACCTGCCAGTAAAAAGTGTTTTTTTTAAAAAAACAAACACATTTCTTGCCCTCTTCTGGGCCTCTAGATGGCATTACTTGTAGAACCATGGCAGAGGCCCTCAATGTTAGCAACATTTTTTTTCTCCTTTCACTGATTTAAATGATGTGGCCTTACTGTGTCCAATCAAGGCAAATAGCAGGAAATATGGTGGAGGCCATGTTTCCTTAATTATGCTATGATTTGCATGCACCCTTCAGGAAACAGAGGAGGTGGGGATGTAGTAATGCACATTTCTGACCCTATCCACTCCACACTGGTGGAAGGGAGCCAGAAAGCCTAGGCCAACATTTCTCTCCAGTCTGTGGGTAAAATCTGTGTATTGTCATTCTGTGATCTTAATCCAAAACCATGACTAACTGCATAAAATTAATTTTGTTGTGGCTTCAAAGGGGATGAAATTCCTCCCGTGAATAACTTGTGAAAAATTACCGTTGTCAACTGTTTTGCTAAAATTACACAGAAGGAATTTTCTCCACAGAATCAATACAAAATATATTGCTGTGACCGACATCTTTTATTTGTACAGATGTTGCAGTTTTACTTTTGTTCTGATGGAAACAACTATTCCTTTTTCCATGAAACTATGAATTAATAAAATTGAACTTCCAACTACTATTGGCTGTTTTAGGGTGGAATTTGGTTGCATCCCCTTATTAACCATCTCTAGGTTGGCTGTATTGCAGGATTTGAAATTGTACAATAGTTACAATTGTAAATCCATAATTTATATGAGGAATATCAAATGTCATCAAATCATTCCTCCTCCTTCTCTTCCCATCTATCAGATGCACATTTGAGAAATGGGTTTGAATTTACCATTCATGTCCAGATTGGTTGCTTCAGCCTTGGCTGTTCTGCCTGCCACTTGGTGTCTGCAGTGATTCACTTTCCGTGGTTGTTGTCTGCTCTGGTTGTTTTTATTCTGGCTTAACTAACCGTTCACATACATTATCTCTCTCTGTATTGATATACTGCTATTTCACCGTCACACTGTGCTCAAGACTTGGAGCTAATTACCAACAATTCTGATGCACCTTTACAAGTTCATTTGTCAAATTAAACATGTAACCTTCTTAATATTTCAGCTTTCACACTTAATAATTCTTCTGCTTAAAAGACCTGTTTCCTAAGTTTCTTACAACTTTCTTAATGTTCTGTCTGTCCAAATCTTCTGCAAACTTTTAAAAACTATCTGCATCAGAGGTGAAGAGTATGATCTATTAATGCCTTTACTTCAACAAAATAAATCACTTTTTAGGATACTTCATTATTGATAACCAACCAGGATGATTCATTTGTTACATGGATCCATTTTAAGGTGTCATTCAATTTGATGGATGCATATCAGGGACTATAGTGGTCAGATTTTAATTAGTTTGATGCAGGCCAAACTTCTTCTTGGGTATGAAGCTCTTTTCCTGTTCCAGCATCTAAGTTACAATAAGGAGACATCCCAATTTGAGGGGAAACTTCCTTTGCTATTCTCTTGTGTACCATTCATATTCTATGCTCACCTCGCCTGGCAGTCCTTTAATTAGAAACACATGGGAGTTTCTAATGGGTCTTTTGTTTGCCTCAACTCTCCTAGAATTTCAATCTTACCCCTTTTGGTTTTCCTAGAATTCAGTAGTGTGGTTTGGAGGGCTGCTTTTTCTACAAAATGTTGAGTGGCACATGCAAGTTAACTGTTTTTAATTGATTGGCATTGCTTGTATAGAGTGACATGAGAAAAAGTCAGCCATGGGACATGAGTTTGAATGTGGCTAGTCGTAGAAACCAACCATTTAAGTCATGGGTGAACTTGGTTTGTGCAGCTATTTAAAAAGATATAAGAAAGTTAAACTTTCTAAAATCCTACATTTTGAATAATTTACACTTTCTAGCACCTGCACTCTGCTCTTTCTTAAGGTGTAAAGCAATCTCAAAATGGTGTGTTTCAGCTCCCCCTCTCTGAGAACATACCATATTCTGCACTTCCTCTCCAAGAACATACCATGTTCTGCACTATCAGCAACATGTTACTTGACATGCCAATTAGGCAAACCTGTGGTTGTCATTTGCAACCCAAACTTTAAGTGAACCATCATTCATTTGAAGATTACAGAGCAATTAGACCTGTGAGCTGTAAAGCAACATTCACCTGCATTCTATTTACATCTTCTGTTTCTCTCATTAAAATCGCACATCCTTTTTTAATGTACCACCCAGATGTTACACTTAATAAGAACAGGAGTAGGCCATATGGCCCCTCAAGCATGCTCTACCATTCGGACAGACAGTGCGTCCATCTGTAGACTCACCTGATAACTCGAGATCCAAAGCGTTCCCCATAGTTCATCTTCATGTTGATAATTCTGCTTATTTTTTAAATTTATTCTCTGGCTATGGGCGTCACTGATGAGGCCTGGATTTATTGCGTATCCCTAGTTGTTCTTGAGAAGGTGGTAGTAGGCTTTCTTTTTGAACTGCTGTAGTCCATGTGGTGAAAGTACTCTGACAATGCTGTTAGGTAGGGACTTCCAGGATTTTGACTCGGTGATATATGTCCAAGTCGGGATAGTGTGAGACTTGGAGGGAATGGTGTTCCTATGCACCTGCTACCCTTATACTTCTGGGTGGTGATGGTCGTGGGTTTGGGAGGGGCTGTGAAGAAGCCGTGGCAACTTGCTGCAGTATATCCTGTAGATAGAACACACTGCAGCTACGGTATGCCAGTGGTGGAGAGAGTGGATGTTTAAGCTGGTGGATGGGGTGCCGATCAAGCAGACTGCTTTAAAGTGATTGGCATTGAACTTCTTGAGTGTTGTTGTGGCTGCACCTATCCAGGCAAGTGGTGACTATTGTGCCTTGTAAGTAGTAGAGAAGCTTTGGGGAGTCAGGAGGTGGCCACTCGCTGCAGAATACCCAGCCTCTGGCATTTGAGTGGCTGGACTAGTTGAGTTTCTGGTCAATGGTGATGCTAATGCCATTGAATGTCAAGGAGAGATGGTTAGTCTCTCTCTTGTTGGAGATGGTCATTACCTGGCACTTGTATGGTACGAATGTTACTTGCCACTTATCAGCCCAAGCCTGGATGTTGTTCAGGTCTTGCTGTATGTGGGTATATCTGTACAAATAAATGTTTACAATTGTTTTGTTTGTTTGTACTTTAATGGTGCACAGTTTTTTGTGGATCAGCTCCATCGACTTACTAATTTGTGAGGTGCAATGAAGAATATAAACACAAGAGAACTGGATGTTGCAGACTAATGAGATTAAAGTCTTCTCTGTCTGTTGGTCATGAAATGAGTTTGTATAGTTGTAATCTAATTCGTCGTGAGCATTGGTAATAGTTGGCATTCTCCCTTGGAGGGAGGCTGTTATGGGAAAAAGGTTGTCACGTTGGTGCACTGGGGGTGCTATTCTAAGATTGGTATGGGAGAGTAGAGGGAGTTTTACTTATCACTGGTATAACCGTACTATAACTGATCTGGGAGTGTTTGATGACACTGGGTGCCCAAAATGCAATGTGTTCCATTCCCTGACATTTAACACCCCTCAACTTGATGGACATAAAATGCAAAAAAAAAAGTCCTCAAAAGAATGTCAGAACAATATTATTTAAAAATAAGCTTTAACTCTTGCTGTATGAATTCCCTAAGGCCCCTGAGATAGTTTGTTGAGTGGCAGACCTCAAATGTTTGACCTATAAATTATTCACTTTTCCAGAATGTATTCAATAGATAGATGCCTGGTAGAAAGATTAATGCAAAGTTCTGAAAGTACTACACTGGAGAAAATGGTGGAATAACCTCAATCTAGCTCTTTTCACTCAGTTACTTGCTGTCCTCCAGAGAATGATGCCCTGATTGTAGTCATTTGTCCCATATCCAGTTTGGCCTGGTACAGGCAGTGGAAATGAGAACATTTCAGTGTGTTCAGCCATGATTGCAGACATTTAAAAAAAAATACATGTGTTTATATTTTTTCTTTCTAGCCTTGGCCATATGGCTGGTGAACAATTATGTGTGTTTCTGTATAATTCCCAAAATACTCATGCATAATAGCATCACACAAGTGTCAGTATTACCAAAAAGGATCCATCCATTTTGTTCAGTCAGAATAGTTCTTGGCACATACTGTGTTTGTCTATTTTCCACTGTTTTACTGTAGATCAGTGTAATTTCAATTAGGACACAGAATCCAATGTGACTGGTCCTACAAAACCTCATTTATGTGGCGTCTGATTTTTTTTTGTTAAGGAGGGCTTCCCTTGGATCAATAAAGCCAATTGCAGAAACAGTGCAGGTAACAAAGGAATGATCAAGACCAGCTGAAAGTGATAGAGATATGCTTGACTTCTTGACCTATTTAACGAAACTGTTTGTACAGATTGCTGGAAAAGGTGTCTGAATGAGAAATATCTACATTAATGAGGCATTTAAACGGCACTGAAGCCTTTGTAGGTGAGTTGTATGTGTGGGCATAATTTCTCATTTATTAGCCTGACTCTTGCAAATGGAGTTTAACCATCTGAAAAGTAAATAAATTAAAACACATACTGAACCCATCAAAGCTGCATTATCATTTGCACTTTCAAGTTTGATTTGATATTCAGTTTTGCCATTTCCCCCAGATGTCATGGTATTAATAATCAAACACGAATGCTATGTTGTTAAAACAACACAGTTAAGTTGATGCTTCAAGGATTTGAGATGAAAGCATAGTAGGAAAATCATCAATTGTCATTTTCTCTTTTCTCCTGAAGGCAGTGACTTATTCTGGGGCACAGTTCCACAGGTGCAAGATGCCTTCAATCACCTTGCCCAAGTGGTTTATTCTCGATGCATCGGCTAGATAATGAGTGGTGGCCAGTTGTAAGTGGGTGCATTGTAGGCAAACTAGATCTGTCCTTACCTAATTTCTGTATAGGCACATCTTCGAGCAGAGGTCAATGGATAGTGATCAGATCTAGGAGCCCAAACTTTTTTTTTCCCCCCTTCCTAGAGGTCCAACTGAGATCAACCAACTCTGCTCAAATTAGGACTGAATGTATTGACTTTTCTGGTCTCTATGTCTCAGTTCCACAAAATTGTAGTGTATTTACACATTAAGCTACTGAAGAGCCCTTGGAAATAATTTTTATCCAAATTTATTAAGTTCAGGTATGGAGCTGACACCTGGGACCAACTCACTGTCTTTAGTCTGCTGGAACAGGTAGCCTTAATCCAATAGCAAATTTATACACCCACATTTTTGTGGGCCTGTGATGCTGTTGGTTTCCTGTAGGACTGACCATTTATACATAAGAATGCAGCAGAATGTGTTCAATTTGGCTACAGTCCTTTCCTGTAATAGTGGCTTTGAAGAGTCTTCGTTTAGAGAATACAGCCACTTAAAAGGGCTATGTCAAGGGGGTGGGCAGTGCAGTATATTAAACATTGACCTTTCACCTTTTGGCATTGGGTTCAAACCCCCAGATCAGAATGATGGGATAAAAAGCAACTGGTGGATGTAGGGTATGAACAGTGTTTTTTTCTGCCTGCAATCCCTCTAGCAGTCATCCTTCAGGGAAGGGTCTAATCTGTGGGGTTTCTAGGGGCAGGGAGTGCAGCATGTTCAGTGTTTCATCTTGAGTTGGCTCTAACCTACTTTGCATGCAGTGTTTTTTTTCATTCGTTCATCGGATGTGGGCGTCGCTGGCGAGGCCGGCATTTATTGCTCATCCCTAATTGCCCTTGAGAAGGTGCTGGTGAGCCGCCTTCTTGAACCGCTGCAGTCCGTGTGGTGACGGTTCTCCCACAGTGCTGTTAGGAAGGGAGTTCCAGAATTTTGACCCAGCGACGATGAATGAACGGCGATATATTTCCAAGTCGGGAAGGTGTGTGACTTGGAGGGGAACGTGCAGGTGGTGTTGTTCCCATGTGACTGCTGCTCTTGTCCTTCTAGGTGGTAGAAGTCGCGGGTTTGGGAGGTGCTGTCAATGAAGCCTTGGCGAGTTGCTGCAGTGCATCCTGTGGATGGTACACACTGCAGCCACAGTGCGCCATGCTTGTCTCCAGACCATTCTCCATTCCCTCTCTGCTGCCTGGTGGGCTAGGTCTTATTCCAGGTTTTCTGTGCTGTATTTTGAGGTAAACACCGTTCGTCGTAGGGTGGGCTTGATGGAGAAGGAAGGTATAATTATTGGTTTGTTGGTGGATGAGGGGTTAGGGCAGTTAGCTCACTGAATGTACGAAGCATTGCTGGTTCTTAGTTGTAATATAATATTTAATTTGGAGGTGACAGAAAGTGTCATGTTGGATGAGGTGGAATTTTGTCAGTCAGCTTGTGGGAAGGCCACAGTCTAGCCCTTGAGGAGGAGTTAGCCTGGCCAGGTGATTTCCTTCTCATACCAGCTAGAATTTGTCTATGGCAAATGTTCTTGAGAGCTCCCGGTTGTGCAGGATTGTGGAGAGAGCTGACCGACCTGGGGGGGGGTGCGTGGGGGTGCAGTCTTCAGAGGAACATAAGCCTTCATCCGGTATGATTTTTTTTATTGCTATTGCTGTTGTTTCTGGATCCCCACCAGCCTTTTTCTGGAAATCTATGAAAGGGCAGGCTCTGGTTTCTGCTTCCAACTATAAGTTACTTGAGTTGACCAGATTCCAGACCATGGCTCCCATTTTTCTCTTCCCCCCCCCCCCCCCCCCAGATTTAGGCTGCCTAATGTTACAATTGTTGCAGTTAGCTGCCTTACCCAGAGCTAGCAAAGCGAGGACAGCTGAGTTTGCATGGTAAAACAAGGCTGGAATTGAAACTTGAGACTCTCCATTCTTGGTTATTTTGCTAGAACTGATGCAACAAGATATTGACAGTTAAATGCCATACTTGCAAGGAAGCATCTTGCCCAACTGTTGATCAAAGATAATGTTATGAGTATTGGCAAAGATCCTGTAGATTTTGTGGATCCTTCATGGGTGGCCTATTTTCATATAAATTATTGGCCTGGTAGTTAAATATAATAGGTCCTGAAATTCATATCCTCTGTGGCTGTTAGGATATGGCTTTGATCATAAAAGTGTTTGGTTCAAGTAAACTGTACTTGCTGTTTGTCTTTGAAGTACATTTGTACTGTGGACTGTAATCCAGAATTGCTTAATTGATCCTGTATTGTGTTTTTCTTTGTTCTACTGTTACTTCTTGCTAGGCTGCTCTCTGCTCTAGGGTATATAAATTCCATGCAGTATGTGGTCACTGGTTCAACAAATGAATCATAGAATGACTCTATACTTGGAATATAACAGTCTCCTGTTATTATTTAAAGTGAAACTTGAATTTTGTTGATCTGGATGCGCGAAGTAGATCATAGAAAAATGTTCAAGTCAGCCATCATGCATTTAAGTTGGACTTGGCCTAATCCCATTTTGAAACATTTCTTTACAAGTACATTTTTAAACTACAGCCGTCAATTTTCTCTCCTTTCCAACAATTTAAAGGCCTTTAAAACCCAAGCTTGATGTCATCTAATCATTTACTTCTTGACTTATCTGCTACTCCTTTCAATCTTAATGTGTTGTGCACTTTAGGCACTGGCTCATTTTGAATTTAAAATAAACACTATAAACATACATGTGGTGCTTTATAGCTGTTTTGTTATTCATGATGTTCAGCATTCCTCTCTGGGTTACTTGGTCTTCTAAGCGTGTTCCAACAAAATCTTTTACTTTTGTTTATTTGGTTTAATTCTATTTTCTTTGGGCATACATATCATGTTATGAAGAAGCAGCTTCCTCTTTAACGGGTCATATGTAAGCTTAGACAGTTGAGGGGTTATTTCATCTTTTAGCGCGTTGCTTAACATGTTGGTGTTGGCCAACGTCCTACAAGAGGAAATTAAACTTAGCTGTTGGCCTTAGCAAATTCGGCAAGTTTACTTTGGAGGTGTCATTGACTGCAAAATACACAAGCATTGGGACCTGGCTATAGCAGCATGGCACAAAACCTGTTTAAAAGCAGCTTAAAATAAATGGGTTAATTATGCAATGGGATTTTTTGCAAGCATGCTTACCAGTGTACTACCAAATGAAATCATTCCTAGGTGTCAGCAGACTGATTTACCATCTACAAGGATCAAGTCAGGAGTGTGATGGAATATTCGCCTAGATTGAAGCAACTGCAACACCATTCACAAAGCTCAGCACCATCGAGGACAGGCTGTCTGCTTGATTCGTGCCCCTGCCACTGGACTCTATGGGCTCCATTTTAGCACCCGCTATCGGGTGCGTTCCTGGCGGGGGGGGGGGGGGGGGCTCTGAAAATCGGGGAATCCCGGAGCGGGTCAGGAGCCCGCCTCCAACCCACCCACTTCTGGGTTCCCCACAGACGCGCCGACGTGCGCGCGCAGCCCCCGCATGTGGGACTCCCGCAGGCAATTAAAGCCAGCGGGATGCCACTTAACAGTATTGATTGTGCTATTTCAGGTCATTAACAGACCTGATTAAGGGAATATGTCAGGAGGGGTGGGATTTTAGAAACAACTGGGACTGTTTCCCACACTGGGGGAAACACTCCCAGTTGAAATGGACGTGTTGCAGCTATCAGCCTGTGGCAGCTGCATAGGTCCATTTGACAAGTGGGGAGGGGAGACCCTCACTCATTGCAGGAGGTCACTCTGTCACTTGGGACAAAGTTTGGCCTCCACCACCCTCCTCCTGACAATCAAATTCACCAACTTGCACACTTACCCCAGTGTCCAGACACATGTACCTACCTTGCGGACCCCCTCAGATGTACATCTTCCGGATGGGGGCTGCCGTAGCTGCAGTCATGACCTCCTCGGAGGGCGAACAGCATCACCAGCCTCGCCGTCCACCTCTGACACGTGGAGCTCCACAACACAGTGCTGTGACACATCCACCTGCACAGCAGGAGGGAGGGCAACCGCAGAGAGAGATGCATTGCAGGGGGCACTACCCTCGCCACAGAGTCCACAGACCAAGGCTTAGCTTCCAGGACCCCTCTGAGCAGCAGTGCACACAGAGGCTCAGAGTCACTCGACATGTAGCCGTGGACATCTGCAGACTCCTTCATGCCGAGCTGCTCCCGGCTGGCCCGAGCACCATCTTCTTACCTGTCGCTGTCAAAGTCACCACTGCCCTCAACAACTTCTCCTCCGCATCCTTCCAGGGTGCCACCGGGGACATCGCCGACGTCTCTGTCGTCTGCACAAGAGAGCCCTGCAAATACACCTACACCCACTTTGCAGTGACACAATGGGTGGCATCAGTTGTGGGTCTTCATTGTGATCCTCAGGAAAGGGCACAAACCAGACAAGATTCACAAAGACGTGGCAGTAGTGGTGCCAATATGATATGTGATGTGAGTTGGTCAGAAATTAAATAGAAGTAAAAACCATGATAAACCCTCAAACACCCTTGTGCAACCCCTTCATGCTCACATGTTTGCCTTATGCTTCCCACTGCACATATGTGATGCATGCCCTGTGGCTGCAGCACAGGTAGTGGCAGGTTGAGTGAGGCTGACCGTGAAAGAGATGCATGAGAGGGTGAGTATGAGATTGTATGAGGATTGGGTTGAGTGGTAGTGGCGGGATGAGTACTGGCGAGTTGAGTAAGTGCAGGTAAGATGAGGATGGGGTATGAGGGGTGATGTGACAGAGTAGTGTTGGCAGTGCAGAAGGAGATGTGGGGTGGGGGCGGTGATGTGGCAGACGGAGTGTAGGGGAATGAGTAAGTGTACTCACTTTGGCTGACCTCCTTAGGTCATTGCAGCGCCTCCTGCATTGTATGCAGGTGGGCGATATGTTGGTGGTGCAGGTGACCTCCTCTGCCACCTCGAGCCAGGCCTTCTTGGTGGCAGAGGCAGGCCGCTTCCTCCTGCCCGCTGGGGGGAAGATCTCTGTCCTCCCCCTCCTCCTCATCCTATCTAATGATACCTGGAGTGAGGCATCATTAAACTGGGAGCAGCCTTCCCCCTGGGCTGCTCCATGCTGTAATTTTTGCTATTTGTTGCAGCATCAGTCAGTGGAGGACTGCCCCTTTAAATAGAGCTCCTCCAGCTGACAGACCTTACTGCGCATGCGCAGTCCGCCCGTCACGCAGATCAGCAGTGGGGAACCCGGAAGACCAGGTAAGTGGATCCAATTAGGCTGCGATCACGCGCGGGGCAGACTGATTTCACCGGGCGTGTTACCCACGCGCCCAATAGCCCCCCCCCCCCCCCTCCCCCCCCACCACCGCCGCGAACCCACAGCCCTGGCAATATCGAGCCCTATATCTCCATCAGCACAAGGACTGCACTTGGTTCAAGAAGGCTTACCACAACCTTCTCGGAAGCTAGGGACGGGCAGTAAATGTGCCTTGCCAGCATCGCCCATGTTCCAAGAACAACTAAACAACTGTGGTGACATCACAGCCAAACCTGATACTGTCCACACCTGAATTTTTATATGCTTGCACTTTTCATAAGGAGCTCTGGAAAGCGATCAAGAGTGGGGGCTATTTCTGATTTTTTTGCTTAGATTAACTGTAGCACCCTTACTGCAGCTCTGACTGACATCAGATACCTCCGCTCAGACCAGCGATTGAACCTGGAACCTTTTGGTCTGCACAGTCCGTACTGCATGGGAGAGCCTGATCTGAGTTGCTTTTGATTTGATTATCTGCCAGAATTCCACGTCCCTATTGCTTTTTGACACTGTGACTAACAATAGCACCAACAGTGACCATAGTGGGACCTTGTTATACAAAAAAACAGTTGTTAGAATTCAAATGTGTTATTTGTGGGTAATACTACCCTTTTGTGTGCCCAAGCCTGTGGCTCATATGGGAATGACTCCTGCTTCTTGCCATTGAGAAATTGCTGGCCACTGTTTGACACCACTCCGTGAAGCATGACTTGGATCAGGAACTCAGAAGATTGAGGGATCAAACCTGAATTCCACCAACATGCAATCGTTCCTCGGTGCATCCATTCTTTAGTCATGTACAGTGCAGTGCATGTTATATCAGGGCTTCTTGGCACCCACTGGTATTCCTGTCGTAGAATTTAGTTGAGCAAAATTGAAAATTTAGGTCATTAAAGAAATAAATTCTAAATTACTCTTGCTAATCTTTACACAGTGCTTTGTTCTCTCCAATGTTTTTGGTTGCTCGAACTCGCAAAGTGGGGTAATAGCATCGCAGAAGGTTTTGAAACCTGTGCTTCCACTTTCAGAAGTCTTCACCTACAATTAGACTCTGATATCCTTTGGTGCCAGTTTAAAAACCCCAGTCTGTTGGTGACAGCAGTGGTGTGGGATGACAACATTTCACTGCCGGCTTATTCCGCATTGCCGCATGTGCTGAATTCACTTCAGAATGACTTAGCAATGTAAATAGAATGTACTTGAGTCTCCTTAACCATTATTTATTCAAAGTAAGTGCTAGCTGGAAAATATCTCAGGATCTCATTACTGCAGCAGATAAACCAGCATTTGAGAGAATAGAAACAGGAAGCAGCTGTTAGGCCAACTAGGGATTCCTACACACTTTATTCACAAGGTGTAGACCTGCCTTTTCAAAAAAAAAATTCTTGAGATGTGGGCGATCCTAGCAAGGCTACATTTAGTGTCATTTGAACATACGAACATATGAAATAGGAGCAGGAGTAGGTCATACTGCCCTTGAGCCTGCTCCACCATTAAATAATCATGGCTGTTCTTTGACCTCAACTCCACCTTCTCTCCCGATCCCCATATCCCTTGATTTCCCCTAGAGTCCAAAAATGTATTTATCTCAGCCTTGAATATACTCAATCTTACAACACCAGGTTATAGTCCAACAATTCGTCAGGTTAAACCTGACGAAGGGGATAATCTCCGAAAGCTTGTGATTTTAAAATAGAATTGTTGGACTATAACCTGGTGTTGTAAGATTGTTTACATTTGTCAACCCCAGTCCATCACCAGTATCTCCACATCTTGAATATACTCAATGATTGAGCATCCACAGCCCTCTGGGGTAGAGAATTCCAAAGATTCACAACCCTCTGAGTGGCCATCCTTGGTCGCCGTAAGAAGGTGGTGGGCCACCTTGTTAAATGCCTGCAGTCTTTTGTGGTGATGGTGCTCCCACAATGGTGTTAGGGTAGGATTTCCAGAATATATACCCAGCAATGGTGAAGGAATGGCGATTATATGACTGGATGGTGTGTAACTTGGAGGAGTTGATGTTCCCACAATATTGCTGCTTGTGTCCTCAGTGGTAGAGGTTATTGGTGAGTTGCTGCAGTGCACCCTGCAGATCATACATACTGCAACCACGGTGCTCCAGTGATGGAGGGCGTGGTTCAATGGTAGGGACAATGGTCAAACAAACTGCTTTGTCCTGGCTGCTTGAGTGTTGTTACAGCTGCACCCAGCCAGGCACGTGATGAACATATCATTACTGTCCTCAGCTGAGTTTTTTTTAAATAGCGGAGAGGCTTTGAGGGGTTAGGAGGTGAGCCACTTATTGTAGAATACAGAACCGCGACAATGCTCTTGCAGCTACAGTGTTGATATTACTGGTTCAGTTAATCTTCCAGTTGGGGTGTTGATGGTGGGGATCTGTGCTATGGTGATACTATTGAAGGTCATGACGAGACACTTTCTTGTTGGAGATGGTAATTGCCTGGCACTTACGTGGTGCAAATGTTACCTGCCATTTGTCAGTCCAAGCCTGGATGTTGTCCAACCCTTGCTTAGGATGGTGTGGCTTCCTTTATTATTAAAGGAGCTGTGAATGGAGCTCAACACGGTCAAAAGATCAGGAATGGGGCTGTTCACTGATGATTGCACAGAGGGAATGTCATTAATGAAGTTGTAGAAGGCAGTTGAACTGAAGAACTACTGTGGTGATGTCACGGGGCTGCAAATATTGGCCTGTGACAACCACAGCCCTTTTCCTTTGCGTCAGTTATGATCAACCACTGGAAGGTTTCCCTTTGATCCCCATTGACCTGCATGTACTAAATAAGCAAGGGAAATTGAGGATTATTCTATAAGTTGAAGGATCTGATCTTGCCCTCATTTTTCCCAGTATACTATGCCGAAACATACGTTACTAAAGTCAGTGAGGTATCTTTTGGATTAGGAAATAATTACAGAAGTACTGCACAATTCCTCAGACTCTGTCATGCTCGCAAGTGGTGGCTCAGTGACTGAGCAGAAGCTTTTGTTATGGGTAGCGGGAAGTTAGCCTATTGGAAATAATGACAGCGCTAGGGAAGGGAACATTTCTTTCTGTGCATCCATTGGGTGCAACATGTCTTCTCTGCAGGAAAGATTGCTTAATTTTTGTTCCGTGGAGCTTCCTTAGTGTCTCTGTGGGTAAATGCTGAAGTGACCAGATAGAATGCAATGGTCTTCTGGCTCTACACATTCCTATGATCTAGGTTCAATCCATGGTTTGTGTTAGGTTGGCTGATCTCACTTATATTTCATTTTCTGTCCTCCTGTGGGGCTAAAAGGGTCCAGCACCAATTCCTAATAGATGTGCTACACCATACTCATTTCTGCTGAGGTTTTCCTGTAGTTTTGAAAAATGTATGTTACATGCATTTAGAAAAAAAATCTGTGTGGATTGTTGTCATTATAGTACCATCCAAAACAATCTGTACCAATGTGCTTTAGTGTAAAGTCAAACTAGCACCTAGCTGTGTGCCTTTTCCACATTGGCCTATCTGAGTAAACCTATGGGATTGTTATGAGGCTTATTTAGCTTATTGGTACCAATGCCCGTTAAATCAATGCACTTAAATCAATGTACACTAAGTTAAGAATCAAGTTTGTTGTACCGCACTCTTTATAAATCACCTCAAATTGCTCCCATAACTACCATCATTAGTGACCGACCTGTAACCACCAGACTTCATCCAGTCCTACATAGCTCAAAATTCTCTCTCCAAGCACAACCCATGTTTGGTAGTACAGAATCTATACGTGTTCTGCGGGTTGTTTTTTCATAGTTCAAAAGAACACAGCATGATTTCATATGCCCATTATTTGCTTTCCTGAAATCCTAGTAACAACATTGACTGGATGATTAATACTGAATTACAGGTGTTTTTCTGCAGTGGTTTTGCATACACTGGGAGTTCATTTGGAGAGCAGGCCGTCAATCATCGCAGACCTGCACTCTGGAAATTTCTTCCTAAACCCTTTTGTCTTGCTGCACCTCTCCCCACTTTCCAAAGCTTCCTGAAAACCTGTCTCTCTGACCATACCTTTAGTTACCTCCCCTAACTAATTCTTCCTTGGTGTTCAATTTGGCCCTTTGAGGAACATCATGAGACATTTTGTTTTCAAAGGTATTGTGTAAGTTATCAGTATTTGGCTGCCTGGGAGGTAAACAGGTTATGTTTTCAAAAAAAATCTGCCTCGTGGCATCACAATGGGCCGTAGGCTTCAGAACTAATAACAATCCAGTTACTTTGCTGGAGTTCTGTACTTTTAACAAATTCTCATTTCTTCCTCTTTCCTGCAGGACACTGGGTTGTATTATGATCGTTACCTCCGAGAAGTAATTGATGTGTTGGAAACAGACAGGCATTTCCGTGAAAAACTCCAGACGGCAGATATAGAAGAAATCAAGGTATGCTGTGTGTTGAATGCTGTTAATAATTCTGCTCTATCCAGTCGTAGCCAGAGAATCTCCTGCAATGGCTTCGCTCCTCACTCCCGCACCGTTGCCTCGAGTCCCCCAAGGATCTGTCCTCGGCCCCCTCCTATTTGTCATCTACACGCTGCACCTCTGTGACATAATGCGAAAACACAATGTCAGATTCCACGTTTACACTGATGACACCCAACTCTACCTCACCACATCTCTTGACATCTCCACTGCATCTGATTTGTCACACTGCTTGTTTGATATCTAGTACAGGATGAGCAGAAATTTCCTCCAATTACATATTGGAAAGACCGAAGCCATTGTCTTCGGCCACCACAAACTCCGTTCCCTAGCCACTGATTCCATCGCTCTCCCTGAGACTAAACCAGACAGGTCGCAACCTCGGCTTCCTATTTGACCCTGAGCTGAGCTCCCAACCCTATATCCTCTCCATCACCAAGATCGCCTACTTCCACTTCTGTATATGGCCTCACTGTGACCCTGCCTCAGCTCATCTGCTGCTGAAACCCTCATCCATGCTTTTGTTACCTCCAGACTTGACTGTCCCAATGCTCTCCTGACCGGCCTCCCATCTTCCATCCTCCATAAACTTCAGCGCGTCCAAACCTGTGCTGCCCACATCCTAACTTGCACCGCATCCCTCTCTGCTCGCTGACAACATTGGTTCCAGTCCAGCAATGACTCGAATTTAAAATTCTCATCCTTGTGTTCAAATCCCCTCCATGTCCTCGTTCCTCCCTATCTCTGTAACCTTCTCCTTCCCTACAACCCTCCAAGAAATCTGAATTCGTCCAATTCTGGCCTCTTGTGCATCTCCAGATTTCTTCACCCCACCATTGACTGCCATATCTTCAGCTATCTAGGCCCTAAGCTCTTGAATTCCCTCCCTAACCCCCTCTGCCTCTCTATGTCGCTCTCCTCCTTTAAGACACTCCTTTTTTAAAAAAAAACTACCTCTGACTAACCTTTTGGTCACCTGTTCTAATATCTCCTTATGTGGCTCTGTATTAAATGTTGTCTGATAACGCTCCTGTTAAAGGCGCTATATAAATGCAAGTTGTGTGTTAATAAAACAGTTGCAATGTTCAGTTTTAAAATATTCAGTTGTTAATGTTGTAGCTATGGGAAGCTTGTCTCTGGATTTGAAACGTTAAATGAGAGAAATATATATCAGACATAAGTAGCACATTTACCAATGTCGTCTTGAAGAATTTTTCGCCTGTTCAGAGATGTACAGTATTTTCTATGCATACATGCCTTTTTAAGATTGTTTTTTAAAATATAAAGCAGAGCTTACAAACAGGGAAAAACTTGGAACTCTTGACTTAACATCCTGCTTAACAGTGGGTTCCAAGATAGATTTATGTGTGTAAAAGTTTTATTAATCAGGAGGGCAGATTTTCTCTGCACTGCTTGTAACAAAATCAAAGCTGGGCTTCCAAGCAACTTATTTACAATCCCACTGCAATTGGTGAACAGATGTAGTGCATACTTGTTTGTGCTGCAGCTATTCTCTCTACTGAGTACTGTTTCGGTATGTGGGTGACACTTCCAAGCGTATCAATTCACAAAGTGGAGGTGGGAATAGATGGATACTTTTTTAATTATCTGAATATAGGTATGCAGATAGGATAGTGAGGAAATATAAACTTCTGTTCAAAACGCTTTTAAAAGTAGCTGCAGTGAGATAAAGCAGTTCCACGAAGCGATTATTCATGTTTTGAATAAAATTCTGTACTTGGAATTTTATTTTCGTTTTGGTCACTAATGTCAGATAACTTGTATCTCACTTTAATTTTATAGGCATGTTTGGAATGAGGAATTAAGGAAGAGGTGGAAAGCATGATTTTGATATTGTTTTCCAATATAAACTTAATATATCAAACTGATCTGCATTGAACAAACTGGAGCTTGTACTGTGCAGATAGTGGTACCATCTGTAATAATCTAGTGAACAGAGCCTTCCTCCCCTCCAGCATGCAAAAACATTTTATTTACTATCTGAGCAGACTGGTGTTGTCATTCGTTTTATTTTGGGTTTATGCGTGAAAATTCGCCAATTGTAAAATTTACCATTTTTTCTTTGTCCGACTGTAAATTCTCAATACAGCACAGAACTAGATTAATAAAATGTTGATATCGGCTGTAATGAGAGGTTTACACTGTAACAATATGAGATCACTATATTCCACGGGACAGATTCCAACTACTTATCAATTTAGCTACAAACCTTTTTTAGATAAATTTATATATTTTTTGGTGGGGTTTGGGGCAGCAAATTCTATACTAAACTTATGTTTGGGGTAAGGGTAAGATTTTCTCGTAGTCCTGTTGGGATGACTGTAGGGTGCAGGCTTGTTCTTGTCAGTACGTAACTGTCTAAACAGGAAACTGCTGTTTTTCCCCTGGTGATTTGACTGAAATACATTTTCTGCTGCGGAATAGCTAAGTCTGAGTGTTGGTGGGGTCTGGGATGGTTTGTGGGACCATTGGTTAAGAGTCTATTTCCTTTCAACCACCTGTACCGGTCCTTCTTTATTCAACGTACTAGCTATTTAAGGGGGGAAAAAAACAGCAGGGGCAACACAGGATATGAAATCATCAAGGGCAGTATTAGACAGAAGATCTGATTTAAATACAGATTAATTTATTCACTAAGACTGAATCTCTCCTTTTGAAATTCATACATCAGTGATGAGGAAAGCGAGGAAATTACTTTATGTTCCCACTTTCCTCCCTCACCCCCGCCCTCCCCCAATAAACACTGGAAAAGTTATGGGTAACACTTCCAATTCATAACGTGGGTATTGGGAGAGGGAATATGTGATGCTTTTTTTCTGCCTTTGCTCTGATGAAACATACAAATGGGATTGTGTTTTTAGTAAACTTTTGTGGAAAATGCTTTTAAAAGAAGCTGCAGTGAGATAAATCCATTTTAGGAAGTCAGCTGCTGTGTGCTTCATGTTTTGAATGAAATTCTGTACTTCAGACTTTGTTTTTGTTTTGGGTCCTAATGTCAGATGGCCTGTTGTTCAACAAACTCTTGATTCATGGACATAAGAGCCACCCTACGAGCAGATGCCTTGGTTGGAAAGTACCTGCTTCGGTGTCCTTCAGAAAGGCATGATCACTCAGGCTTCTTGGTCCTAATCGCTATTGTAGTCACTCCTGGTGGAACATGTGTGTCATCACCAGGTGAGGACAGGATTATAGGCTTGACTGTACGCCCCCCCCACCCTGTTATGGAATAGCTGTTCACCACTCACTATCTAGGCTTGCACATGAAGAAATGGGCACATGAGTGAGGTATTAGATGGTGACCCGCATTATTGGAACTGTATCCAGCAAGAGTTGGTGCCCTCAGGAGATATGGGGAAAATAATTGGAAGACGACTGGATGATATAACTGTCATTTAAAAACAAAAGTAAACACATACATACAGGTTTTTTTTAAAAAAGTTCAAATTTGGAATTTTCGTGAGGGGGGATGTCCAAGCTGAGGAATGGAAGACCGTATCGATGGCATACTGTCCTGGGTCAACTCGCCAAGGCTTCTTCGACAGCACCTCCCAAACCCGCGATCTCTACCACCTAGAAGGACAAGAGCAGCAGGCACATGGGAACAACACCATCTGCATGTTCCCCTCCAAGTCACACACCATCCCGACTTGGAAATATATCGCCGTTCCTTCATCGTTGCTGGGTCAAAATCCTGGAACTCCCTTCCTAACAGCACTGTGGGAGAACCTTCACCACACGGACTGCAGCGGTTCAAGAAGGTGGCTCACCACCACCTTTTCGAGGGCAATTAGGGATGGGCAATAAATGCTGGTCTTGCCAGCGACGCCCATGTCCCATGAACGAATTTTAAAAAAAAAGTTACAGCACTGTTAGATGAAGATTAAAGCTCCTGCTACCCTGCCTCAACAAAATAACTCTGACCCAACTTCAGTGTAAATCATTCTGTTTCTCACACTAGCTACCCTTGTAGGTCTGTGACAGATTGCCAGTTAGTGTAAACATAAGGATCACTTTCTACTTTAGATGCATGCCTATTAGAACTGTCCATACTTATTTCATGGAGCTCCATTAGAGCCAGCAGACAGGAAATTTTCATCTCACTTTTGTGAGCTGGATTGAAAACAGAATTCTGGGGATGAAAGGACATTGTGCTGTTTTACATATTGTAATGCTGTGTCTTAACCAAGGTAAAAATACATTTTGGCAACCTAATGAGAGTACAAATTGTTCTTCATTAGATTTGTATTGGTGAAGTCAGTCTTCCATGTATTTAAAAAGCAGTATTACAATGTGTACATGAAGACCAACATTATTGTGGATAATTCTTCCCTATATAAAGTTAGATTTTAAAAGCATTCTTTTATAAGAACAGATTAACACAAGCCACAAGAGCTACAAGTGTATATTTTGAAATGTAGTCCAGAATGGTTAGGTGCCAGCATGAAATTAGCCAGAAGTGCAGTGTGCTGATTGCGCACAATTCTTTTTTGTGGTCAACTCATCTGAGGCTCTGTTGCAGTTTTGGCTTTGTGCAAAGAAATAGCCTAATGAGGGCACCTGACAATCATGCTTTAGATGAAATTTAAAAGGATGTGACCACTTGGAGCACGAACTGTGTATGTCCCACTTGAATTGTAATGCTATGAATTGGACCTATATGAAAATAACCTAGTAAATGGCAGCCAATACAGATTAAGAAGGAACAGTCCTATCTGACCAATCTCCTTAACTTTTGGAAAGCCCTGTGACATAGCATAGCTGGACTTCCAGAAAGCTTTTGATAAAGTTTTGTGACAGGCTTCTGCACAAGCTGAATATGGTGGGTATCCTGGTAAAAGTTGGAGGCGGATAGGGAATTGTTGAGAGGAAGTAGATGCTGCTATTTAGGAAAGTGATGTCAGGCTGGAGAGCTGTGCTGGATCGGGTGACTGGGATTGGTACTAAGACCCTGACTCTTTCTCATCTACATAAATGACCTAGATTCAGAAACTCCGTCAAAGCTGATTCAATTTCCTGGGGGGGGGGGGGGGGGTGGGGGTAGCACGAGGAATTAGAGGAATATTTGCAATTGGGTAGAACTATGGCAGATAAAATTCTATACAAATTAGTGCAAGGTCTTGTGCATTGGAAGAAAGAAAATGGGAAACACACTTAGTGAATGAGTCCAATCATTGCAGAGGACTGATTAACAAAGCAAGCGGAATGCTGAAATATTTTGCCAAACTGGTAGAGTATAAATCTGAAACATTCATGCTGAAGCTGTACAGTACTCTGTTCCTTGAGTACTCTGCTCAGTTCTGGTCACTGAAGTGTAAGTGGTGCAGTGAGGTAACGTTCAAAGATTAAGTTATGCGAAAAGGCTAGGAAAAACTAAAGGGTAGATCTTTTGTCTTTACTGCCTGGGCTTTAAGCATTGCCTGGGTGGAGTCCAGAAAGGAAAATCTAGCAGGGAAGATTTCACAACCCATACAGAACTCTCCTTCAATTAATTTTGATGGAAGGAAAATCCAGTGAGTCCTGGTATAAGCATGTGATCCCCTCCCAGATTTTCTTTTCTGCATGTGATGCTTAATGTTGAGGTATATAATTTAGTAAGTAAAACAGAAGAAATTAATCCTGAGCACTTTTTTTCAAGGTAGACCACGACTGCGGGGGCAACAGTGCATGGGTACAAACTGGAAAAAGTCAAGTTCAGAACTTTTTCACAAAGAGCGATTTTGATACCTAGAATGAGTGGATAATCGGTAGAAGAGGAAACGACTCTGCAGTAATTCAACAAGCCGTTGGATGCTGTGGTGGGGGGGGAATTGTAGTCTTCTATGGAAAGATGAGCCAGAGGGACTGAATTGCCTCCCTCATCAGTAAAACTTTTGTAATCCTTGTGATGTTTAATTGGTTCTTTGGATGATTCTCTGATGATTTTCTCTTTTTTTTCTTTAATGAAGAGTGGAAAACTGGCTAAAGAACTAAACCTAGTCAGTCATCTTGTGAGAACTAAATTGGATGAATTGAAAAGACAGGAGGTGTCCCGGCTACGGATGCTTATTAAGGCTAAAATAGATGCACAACAAGGTAAAGGTACTGTATAGAAACAGATCGTTGTCTTGTTTTCCACCATGTTCGTCTTTGTTAGAATGAAGGACATTCGAGCTAGAATATAAAATGGTGGTTCACTCTGCATCCAGAGATGGTATCGAGTGTACTCTCTAAACAGGTTTTGTCAATTGGATTTCCTGTAGAGCCACTCCCACATTACCCCAATGATGGAGTAAAATCCTGAACTCCCACTAATGTACTGGTGTATAACATCCAGTTCTTAGTCTCACTAGCAGGGCCCTTCAAATTATAATTATGATGACGTCTAATACCCTTTTTTTTTGTCAACTTGTTGGATAATTTTGGTTAAACGGAGAATACAGATAACCTTAATACAGATAACCCTATCAGGGCTACTGGCTTGGAAAAATAACTGCAGATGGTGGTTTGCAAAAGCTGAATGAACAGACACTTGATGCTAAAGCATCCTTGTTTCATTGGTGATCTCTACTGATAAGTCAGTTCTTACACATGATTGGCTTCTGAGTTTGTATTCAAAAAATTGGACAGAAAAAGACAGTTACTGTTGATCACTGATTGAAATATGACTGGTATGTCCTGGGGTGAATTTGACCAATTAGTTATGAGTCTTAACAGCCATCAGACAGAGGAGATCTCAAATCAATTTGTTCTGAACTGGATCTGAACAGAGGACCCCAGAAGAAAGGAACTTGCTGAACTCATGGAATGTTTATTGAATTCAGAATGTATACATGGCCTCTAGTGGATAGTTTCTTATGGTAACCAACTGGGCTGTCACTTCTGGGTACAGTTGTACCTTGACTTAGATATATTTATTTTATAAATTTTTAAATGTGCATTTAAATTTTAAATTGTGTTCTTTGTTTTAGAGAAAATGCTGCCATCAGTTACAAAGAATTATCAATATCGGTGTTTTTTTCTTTTTAAATTTAAATGTTGACGGTCTGCGCAGCAAACTAATCTCTTTTCTCTTTAACCTGTCAGATGCAGGAATAGACCATCACGCTTTGCTGAAGCAATTCGAGCACCTCAATCACCAAAACCCCCATAGCTTTGAGCCTGAGGATTTGGAATTACTGATTAAAACTGTAAGTGGAAACACTGGTACCAGACTCAGATTTTCTATGATATTAAAAACCCTCTATTAAATCTCCTTCACCTTCGCTGCTCCAGTTGTCCTTGTATGTTCAGTCTCTGTTTGTTTAATTTGCAGTGCATTATGTAAATGTGAATCTGATCCTTCAAAGTATTTATTAATGTCCTATTTATGTTAGAGACCATCCTGCTTGTGCTCTGGAATCCATAATGTTCCCATTTCTGCCCTCATTCCCAGGCCTCACCAGGAATTTGGGGGCTATTGTGCTTAGTGCAGTATAAATTGGTTTGATTTGTTTTTAATACACACAGGCCACCAGTGATCTGGAAAACTATGACAAAGAACGGCACGAAGAATTTAAACAATACGAGATGCTGAAGGAACATGAGAGGAGGGAGTATTTAAAAACATTAGATGAAGAAAAGAAGAAACAGGAGGAGGCTCGATATGATGAGATGAAAAAGAAACACAAGGATCACCCAAAAATTAATCATCCAGTAAGAGAAACCTCACTGTAAATTGGAAAGAAAAGTAGATTGTATTGCTGTTGGGGTTCTTGCTAACTTAGCTTGAATTAAATTGGACATTCTTCTTAAATTGAGAAAACCAGGTGAAGGGCCAAGGCCCAAAGTTAGGGCAAGTGACTTGTTGTGGCATGTAATATGTAATTGTTTGGATCCTCTCTGGTACCAGTATTTTCACTGCCTCTGGGACTTTTACGCAAAATTGCGGTAATTGGGTAACAAATCACGCTGCATACAGAAAGTGTCAAAATTCATAGGATATTGCAGGGTGAAAAAAGCACTTGCCCTACTCATAGGGCAGGATACTATTTAAGTTGAAAAGGAGGAGTGAAGTTGAGATGAATCAAGTAATGATTGTGCTACTAGTTTTAAAAACCTATAGATTGTAAGCTGGAGGGAAGACTGAGGAAGATGAGTTCCACAGTTTTGAATTCTTGGGGAAATAAAGAGATGTGTAATGGGTTTCGATTTTGCTAACGTATCCTCTTGGAGGTAGAATAGTGTATGTTGTAAGAGAAATGGAAGCGGTGAGAGTGATATAACATAAAGATACACAGTCGTCCATTCATTTGCTCACCAATAGTCAGAATAGCAATACAACATCTGAAGTGATGAAAATGATCTTTTTCTAATACACATTGCTTTTACCGTAATCGTTATTACCGTTGCACATCTAATTCATTTTTCATAGAAAAGAAATAAAGGTTAAAGTGGGCAGGATGCTGCGATGGGGCTTAATCCATTGTTGATAAACTGCCTTCAGTTTTAATCAGTGCTTACAATAACTTGAAAATCAAGACATTGTATAGTCTCCTACTTTAATTTATCTTTCCTGAGGCCTCAGAAATGCTAAATTCTTTAACACCCTCAATCTTCCTGTTCTCCTGCAATCTGGGTTTTAAAAAAATCCATAATCTTTGCTTCACCTAACCACTGTTTCTTGGTTTACCTCATCATCTCTCCTATTCTTTTTCAACCTCGGTTGTATCTTGCACTTTGGTTCCCACATGTCACAGCGATTGACAGCCTGTCCTCTGCTTTGAAATTGTGTGACTGTTTACTAAACCGTACTTTTTCCAACTGCAAAATGCCTTGCATGTGAACAGAATTTGGTGATCATTCGGAAAAATACCTATAATTTCACCCTCCGTTAGGTGCTACAGCTTTAACACTGAACAACTTTTACCTGCTGTGTGCCTTATTTTTCTCAGGGAAGCAAAGATCAATTGAAAGAAGTCTGGGAGGAAACCGATGGCCTTGATCCTGAAGATTTTGATGCTAAGACATTCTTCAAGCTACATGGTAAGACTGTGACCAATCATTTTTTAGCCTAAGGTATCTGGGCCAGATAACACTTGTGAGAGCACCAAGCAATTGAGATGGTGTTTCTGATGTAAAACACATTTTCCCTTGGTCTTGAATCTTCTGTGCTCAAGCTCAGTTTTGAGAATAGAGTAGGCCTGGTGTGGAGAAATTATCACCACTTGGGTTGGTAATGTATGTAGCTGATCGATCAACTGCTGGCTTCCTTTTTCTTTCCTACCAGGCCCAGGTGGCCATTGTTTTTTCTCCCCATCTCTCTTGAAGTCGCATCTCCTGTTTGGAGTATGGCTTTAGGAACTGCATGGCGCCTTGTTCAAATGGCAATTCCTCATGTACGAGACCAAAGATTGTGGTGAGCATCGAAGCTGAGCTCGATTCTCTCCTCATCTGTGATGCACGCCGACACACATTAGAATGTGAAATCTGGCTCCCCCATCCCATCCTTAGGCCAGTTGTAGCAACATAACTGCTTCCCTGACTGAGATCAGGTAACTCGGCACTGACCAGAAATCGAATCAAACCTTGGAACTTCCTGGCTCGGTATTGCACTAGGCAGATTACTACCACTCCCTTTTTATGTGTCTTGAGATTTTTCTAAAGTCAATATTTAACAGTCGTGAGCTGCAATTTTGCAATGGGTAGAAGTTTTTATAAATGTATGCCTGGAGTTTCTGCTTTGGGCGCTATCGGTAAATTGTGTTGGCGCAAGTTATGCCCAGTTGCCGCTAAAATGCATTAACATAATCACAAATGTAAAATCTACCCATGAATCAATGCAATTTTTCAGCTTAACAGCGTAATCATTTCTTTTTTTTTGCAATCAAAAATATTCATTGATGTATTTAAGGGTGGTAACCTGGTGCAGTTTTATTAATACAGCTGAAAATGAGTTTATTACTTAAAAAAAAATAAGCATTTTTAATAAAGGTGTCCAGTCCTCCACCTGTGAGTAACCTGATTTTAAACTCACTGAAAATGATTAAAAAAAAATACTATACTGAACCATTTCCTACTTTCATTGGTGTATAGTAGTCAGTTTCTTAGTAAATTTATTTTTTTTACTATTTAACAATGTTTAAACCATGCCTACTAGTGCCTTTGCGCCTAAGAATACTAGCTTAATTTTAAAACCCTCCTCGAAACGCCACAGGCGGGCAGAAGCTCACTATCCTCATTGTTTCGAGCGGGGGGCGTGGCCAGTTTTGCAGGCGGGGCTAGTTTTTTTTGCCAGCGCATAAACTCGAATTACGTTGGGTGCAAATTACACCCGGCATAATTCCAAATTTTGGTGGTGATCAGCGCTGATTCAGTCGGATTGCGCTGAAAAAGCCAGAGCAATCTAGCAGAAATTCTGGGTCGTAGTGTTTATGACTGTGAGAGAGACTGAACTTGGAACTGTAAAATCCTCACTTGAATTAAAATCATGATGTGCGTGGTAACTAACATGTTAATTTGTTTATATAGAATCCTTTTGCCTGCTTTTTTTGAACAAAGATGTTAGCTTGTTCATTTTAAACATGTTAACATCTTTAAAATAGCAGACAGAGAAATATTTTGATATATTAATAATATTGGACAGATTGATTTCAACCCCTAAGTTCCATTAGGTTGCTCGAAAAGTTTTGAGGAGAGGGTGAGGACATTAGTTTCACAAGTTTCTGTTTGTGTGGTTATGGAGTATACTTGTTGAAGAATTAACTGCAAGAGATATTTTTCCTCTCAGATACCAATGGTGATGGTTTCTTGGATGAGCAGGAGATGGAAGCCCTATTTACCAAAGAGGTATTAACCAATATTCTGTTCATTTTTGGAAAACATTGGGACAATATTTTTAGACTAAAACAGGCAAGAGTAGGTTAAATTTGTAAGTCAATGATCAAATTCACAACTGGAATGGAGATTTGGGTGTTTTGGAGGCACCTGTCCTGCTGGTGAAACAGTGTTTATTGCAGGACGAGAAAAACATGCCTGTCACCAGTTCACTAACCTCCCACTCATTCTACAAGTGAATTTAATACCGCGTGCCTTTCATTGGGTTCTTCCTCTCATTATTAGGGTGGACAAACTGGAGGGTGCATGTGTGGTTTTTATATTTTTTAGCTCCATCTTCTAATGACAGGAGTAGTTAGGTGAATATAAGTCCCATTACACCAATTGCAGGAATGATCACACTCCTTTACCCCACATCCTGCATTAATGAAATTAATCACCTGCCCTCCAACCCTGCTTGACCTGAATATAGCACTTGTTCTTGACTTGCTGGTGCGACATCATGGGAGACCAGCTAGTAATATATTCAAAATGTAGATGGGTCACCACGTTCTATTTCAAAATATTGCAAACTCCTATGTCACCTGACCTGAGAAAATTCAATATAGGTGTTCAGATTTACCAGCGATACCTGTTATACAGTAGATATAGAAACAGGAGTAGGCCATTCAGCCCCTCGTGCCTGCTCCGCCATTTGATAAGATCATGGCTGATCTGTGATCTAGCTCCATATACCAGCCTTTGGCCCATATCCCTTAATACCTTTGGTTGCCAGTAGATGGCACTGAAGGCCTTTACAATAGTCACAGAACATTAGGTCCAAAACAGTAGTTGCCACTGGATATAGAAGTGGTGATTTTTTTTATATTGGGTCTCTGAATCCAGAGGTGACACATGGCCCATGCTCAGCACTTTGTCGTATGCTAGCGCCCCACCACTTGTGAAGTCCTATGGTCTGGTATTAAGTCCTGATTCTCACCTGACCTCCCCTATTGTGATTCTCCACAAATGTATGGGAGAATTCCTCTGGTTGATGACACAACTCCCACCCTCTTGATAACATCCCCTGATGTTCTGACAAATAAATATCTTGGCAGGCCCCTCCTCTGCTGGGACCCCCCCCCCCTTACTCAAGAGGTTACCAGCCCTTGCTTACAGAGCTTGTTGGTGTTGTGATAGTATCCCTGCCTTTACTTCCCTTATTGCCAAACCCTCCCACTCCCAACCTTCCTTACTCTTTCCCTCTCCACTTCTGTTTTTCCTGCCCCATGTCCTCCTCTCCTCTTCCTCCTCCTCTCTCCATCTTCTCTTAGTGATGGCTGAGGAGCCCCAGTTTCTCAGATATTTTCTTATAATTCAGTTCTCTGATGCTAGGGATCAGCCTTGTAGTTTTTCTCTGCCCTGCCTCCAGACTTTGAATATTTTTCTTTTTGAATGTCTCCTTTGTTGCTTAGTGACCCTATCAGTTTCCCCTAAAGGTACCCATACTCTGTGACCACACTGCAATATGTTGATATCTCTTAAATGCTTTTACAAATGTTGATTGTTGGTCCTCATGCTGATGTAAATCAGGAGTCTTCAACACCCACACTTACATAATTGAAGGATGGAATATATTGATCTGTTTGCTATTGATCTGTTGAAATTGAGTGGAGATGCTAAAGACTTAATGCATATTATCCTATAAAAGTCCTAACTTACAATTTACTAAATAATTCATGAAAGCACTTCTACTGGCACTGCGTGTCTTCAAGTGTGTTCGCAAGTAGAGTGACTGAGGCCGAATGGTATTATTTTTACATTGATATTATGCCATTGATGGGATGTACTGCCAGTGGCCTCCACCCATGTCTCTGATATCATCCAGCACCCACATTTTCTTGTACTCTAAAATCTGCAGTTGAATTTGGTGCAAAATGCAGGTCTCCTCCCTATTGATTCTGTAATGGGCACAATCACCAATAGCATCATCACTTGAAAATCTATACTGCATAAAATAATTTGAAATCGTGAAAACTACTCCTGAGTAGCCTGTACTCTGAAAGAATGCCGGAGGTAGATTTATTCACGTCTCCCTCTGCTACGTTCAGTGAACATACTAATGTGATTGCATTAAATTCCGAGCTGCACTATTTTAATGCAGTTGTTAACCTGACTAACAACTCTGCGAAAGTAGTAGAAAGGAATTTAAAGTGATCAGTGTGTTAACAAGAGTAGTGTCTAACTCATCGCGCCACCCTATCCCCTAAGGTTCTGCATGTTTCTCTATCTCTCCACTTTTAAACACTTCAGTGAATGCAAGAGTGTGCAAAAGATAAGTTTAAAGCTCTTGGCTATCTGGTAGGTTCTTTCAGTTCTCAAAATTGTTAATGACAAAGTGCTATGCTACAAAAATTTTCCCTATCGGCTTCCCCTAAAGGTGCTTTAGTTGGCTTTGCTGATTTCCGCTGAGATGAGGGGCAAAATGAGAAGAATCGTTTTAAGCTGCTTCCTCTTTTTTTAAAACTGCAGCTGGAGAAGATTTATGACCCTAGCAATGCGGAAGATGATATGATTGAGATGGAGGAAGAACGGTTGAGGATGAGGGAACATGTTATGAAAGAGGTACAGCATTTTATGATGAGCAGAAACCGATTGCTGTGTGCTCCCTTTTTCCTAATTTAAAAAAAAAATAAACAAACTGAAATATGCTTTTCAAGTAATTTCTAAGTGTGGCATGAGCTGCCTTTTTAAATGTGACTTTAGTCTAAGATGTTTCAAGATCTTAAAATGGGTAAATTAAACTCATTTATTTATTTTTGTCCCTTGTCCAAATGGCTTTGAGAGTTGTGTTAATGAATTTCAATTAAAAATAACTTGTTTGTTATCAAATTACATATCGAAGATAGAACTGCAATAGATGTCACATCATCGTTACACCTTTTGTGTTATAAATTCATGTAGCCATATATCTAGAATAAGAGTCTAGACCTTTGCTCTCTAAATCCAAGGGACGCAAACTTGAACACGACTGGAGAATGGCCGACCTCGCCATTCTTCAATAAATCTGATTCATCAAGCTCTCCCCAAACACTCTCCTCAGCTAAATCCTCCTATTACTTCCACATTACCCAAGTGGGGAAGGACAACCTTGTCTTTTCTTCATGTTGCAATGCCTTCTCAAACCTTTTTCCCTCACTTCATCCACCTCTAAGTGTGAAGAGACCGTGGATTTCTTTTTCTCCTAAGATTGAGATATTCTGTGTGCAGCTGCCTTGGCTGCCATTTTCCCCTCTTTTATCCTCCCGACAACCTGATCCCCTGTCCCTCTAGTTTCTTTCCGATCTCCCATGCCCTCTCCAAGCTCATCTGTTCCAGAGAGACCTACTTCTTGCTTTTTTGATCCTTTCCCCACCCAATCCTGGCCCACTTGCTTGTGGATATTATCACTAGCTATTTTTCCTTAGGCACTATCCATATCCCTTTCAAAATCACCATCACCCCACTTCTCTTTTTTAAAAAAAAAATCCACCATTGACTTTTCTGTCTTGTCCAACCACTGCCCCATCTTGAATTCCCTTCTTGACTGTCTTAGATATGCCATCCTGGCTCTATGCCCATCTTACCAAAACTCACTTTAGTCTGGCTTACGCTTTACTCACAGCACCAAGACCATCCTGGCCAAAGTCACAAATTATATATCCTGTTGCTGTGATGTGTTGTCCCTCCTTGTCCTCCTTTTATATCTCCATAGCATTCAACACAGTTGATTATGCCATCCTTTTCCATTGCCTCTCCTCTTGCCCTAATCCATGGAGTTGCTCTTGCATGGTTCCACTGCTACCTGTCCAAACAGAGCCATTGCATCTCCAGCAAAGGCTTCTCTTCCCACCCCTGTATGATTTCTGTGGTGTACCAAGGACCTATCCTTGGCTGCTGGCATTGCTGCCTCCTCTTTCTCTTCATCTACCTGCTGCCCTATGATGACATGATTCACAGGGATCAGTTGCCATGCTGACAATGCCCAGATCTAGCTACCCGCCACTTCCCTTGATCCCATGACCATCTCTGTGCTCATGTGTCAGTCAGAATTTCCTCCAACTGAATGTCGGGAACACCGAAGCCATTGTTTTAAGCCCCTGTTGTAAACTCCATTCCCATGTCACTGATTTTGTTAAACGTTATTTAACCCAGGGTTGAGTTCTAAACTCCCAGGTTCTATTCACCAAAATCCTTACTTCCCCCTCTTGTACATCACCTGCCTCTAGCCCTACCTCATCCCTACTGTCACTTAAATCTTTATCCATGCTCTTGTTGCCTCTAGACTTGATTTCTTCATTGCTCTTGTCGCTGGCCTCCACTTTATAATAAGCTCCAAATCGTTCAAAATTCAGTTACATACCTTGACCTGACTTGGTTCTGCTCAATCATTACCCCATCCTCGCTGATTTACACTGCTCTCAATGCACTGAATTTAAACTCAATGGGCCTGATCTTCAAATAGTTAATGTCCTTACCTCGGCCTATCTTGGCAACCTTCTCCAGCCTTGTGTCCCCTCCTGCTGTTCTGGTCTCCAGCTCTGGATTTCTGTGTAAGCCTTCCCTCCCACCTTTGGTGACGGAGCCTTCAGCTGCTTGGCCCCACTTTCTGGAACTTTGCCTCACTACTTCCTGTCATTAAAAGCCTTCTTAAAACCCAACTTCTCAAACAAATAAACTTTTGTTCACCTCTCTTAACTCTCCCACCATGGTTCAGCATCTGTTCCTTTTTAAAATTTTTCTCCTGTACCCTTTGGTAGGTATTTTTTAAATGCTAAAGGTACTATATAAATGCAAGTTGTAGTTGTATTTAACACGTGCTAAACTATACATATTGCACAAATTCATGTCCTTTCCAGATTGATACCAACAAGGACCGCTTGATATCTGCTGATGAATTTCTAAAAGCTTCAGAAAAGAAAGAGTTTGTGGATGCAGAAAATTGGGAGGTGAGGAGTCATGTGACACAAATGGCAAAAGATCTGTGTAAAGTCGGGGGGGGTGACAGTGCAGCACTTTTTCATTGTTTGAATGGAAATGTGATACCACTGTAGTTAGAAGTTCTATTTTCTGTATGTCTAACATTTGAGCTATAGCCCAGTTTTCATTTTCCCTTCATGCTCTTTGCTAGAGGTAAGGTGTTACTGCCAGTCTCAGGGAAGGAGCAGACTGTTGGAGAATACAGCAGGGTGGAAGTGCTACTGCTTGATCTCTTGGCTTCTTAAACCTTTTTTGTTACAGATGAGCCCAGACAGAGACAGGCTTTGTATTTGCTGCCACCATTTTGCTTCATTATTTTAAATGTGCCAGCAATTGTGCCCGGGTTTGATTTCAGAAAGTGTAATTCAAAATAATAATTAGTAATAGCTTAACTTTTCCCCTCCCATAACAAGTAACTACTCCTAGGTTAGAGATGCTTGCTAATTTGACTTCCCTGTGCTTTTGTCATGTCTTGTTCTGCAGACTCTAGATGAGCAGGAACTTTATTCAGAAGATGAGCTGCAGGAATTCGAGAGGCGACTGTCTGAGCAGGAGCATGAACTGAGGATGAAATCGGATGATCTGTTGAAACAGCGTGAAGAGCTGCAGCTTCAACAAGACCAGCTCCAGGCCCAGAAATTTGAGTTCCATCAGGTACCAGCCACTCACTCTCTGTTTTTACCAATTCCGATACCCCATTTGGTATCTATTCAGAAAGGGAAATTCCCAGTTGGTGGGATCAGTTCCCGTTGGCACTAAACGAGGTCTGTGAAATTGAATGGGAATTCCTTTTTCCAGATCCCCAAGTGATTTGCAAACCAGCTTAAATTGCCCCCTCACTAAATGTATTAAAATTGATGTAATTATGGCCTAGCACGATTTCCATTCCATTTAGGATGGGATTGCCCACCTGAAATGAATGTAAAGATAAGTTCCATGTGCAAAGGAGCAGAGGCTGTTTTGTATTTTTTAAATTTTTATTTTTTCTATACTTTTTTTTTAACTGCTTATTTTGAAGGGAGGCGTGGTTGTTTCTTTGGTATCAAAACAAGTAGTAAGTGTTTAGATGGAAACAAAAATAGCCAAGTATTGTCCTCAAAATCACTGGCAAGTTCAACCAAAAAGGCCTGGGTTTGTTGAACCAAATGCCTTTTCCTGTTTCAAGAACTGTGACTTGTCACAGATACAGATGACTAAAGTGGCCAGGCTAGTTCAGAACTGACAACAATGGAGTAAATGGGTGAGAATTTAGTAGTAGTAGTCACTTTAATACATTGGCATCAGTCATAGGTCTATATTCAGGGTTGTTTTGAGTTTTCAGCATTTTTGGTGGGGGGGCATGTTACCTTTTTCTGAAGCTGTTCACCTGGTTTTGAGTTTTGTAGGTCAGTATGTATGATAACAGACTCCTGCACCTCCATCTGCATCCTAACCGTGGCAGTGATCCAGGTGGACTATACAGTCTCTTTGCTGTTAACACTCCAAATTTAGTAATAAAGATTCCATTTTACCATTAAACTATCCCACACAACCGTACTATGTTCCCCAATATGGGATTTTCTGCTATCATTTCCTATTTTCATTTAATTTTGGGGCAATAGTGTAATGAGCAAAAACCAATCCACTGATTACGCAGTGAACATTTTTTGAATTCCTTGAGTGAAAGATCTGAGACAAATCAGCTCTTGCTCCTGATTGCTATTCAGTGACCACTGCTGGAAATGGATATATGTAATGTAAGGTGTGGTAAAGATTTGGGTTAGTTGTCAAAGCTCACGTGAGGTACCATAGGGAGGCGGGTGCCCATGGAACTGTACTTCAGTCAGAAATTCAATACCTTCAGGAGGGCAGAGGAAGGAATAAAATTAGTCATGGGGTGGAAAAAATAACTGTTTCTGGGGATGGAGGTATATAACATGAGAGCTGAAAGGTGGGATTGAGATTGAGATCTGTCCACAAAGAACCTTACCTGTAGCCTGCCAAGACAAATTAATGATCACAACTCTGAAATACATCCACTGTGACCACTAAAGTAATTGAGCAAAAACTTCTGACAGAAATCGAACATTTCAATGTACATTATTCAGACCTGCTGGTTGCATTCCACAGGTGACCATTTCTATCATCTGGAGCAGAGCTCATTGTTTTCTATGGAGTATATGATCATGAACATCTATATAATTTTTAAAAAGTCAGTGCTATTCTAACTAGATCGTTTTCTACATTTACCAAACTAGTATCAATTGCTATTGATAGTTTTGCTGATCAGTGTCCATACTCCCTCCAGCGCACCCACACACAAGCCTCTACAATTTGTTTGTGAAGTTGAGTTAAATTAGTAAAATAGAACCAGACTGTGCAAGCTTCATCATTGTTAGTTTATGATGTTTTAAGTGCTTCTGTTCCAGTTAGCTGGAAATGATGTTGGGTAAGGGAGAAGAGAGTCAATTTCTTCACTCTTTTTGAAACTAATTTATTTGCTATTTGTTAGTTTCGCCATTGGTAATCCTTTTATAAAATCAAACCATTGCAAAGAATTTGGAGTAAGGTTTGTCATTGAAGATGCCTGCACTGAAACATTAATGGACATGTGGTGTTCCTTATGGGACTTGTCCAAGGATCAGATATCCCCTACAAATTTATTTGTACAATAGAGTTGTTCCTAGTAATTGCAGTGCGATTGAGAGATTCTATTGGGAGCTGGTGACTATCCAAGTAAAATCAGTCTGTTATTGCTGATGGTGAGACTTTCTCTTGCAAGATAAAAAGGGTGAAGCGAGAACCACTGGGGGACTGGCTGGTGTGACATCATGGGATAGTATACTGCCCTTTCACACGCGGTACCTGGATAGTAATCCATCCCACACTTATGGATTGGAGATTCCCCTCTCCAGTCCCAACTTCTGGTGTGGGTCCACAGCCCAAGATTCAGAGTCTGTAAGAATGCCTGGTGCAGGAAATTGAATAATTAACACAAAGTAGAGGAAACTATACTCAGCCCATGTTAAAACACATTATTTGGACCAATTATTGGGCTTTATTTAGTCTCTACCTTCATCTGGGAGTGCTTGATACTGAGCATCAAAAGTGGAAAAGTATTTCCATGCCCAGTGCTTGTGTTCCTTACCTTGATACGCCCAAATGGTTGATCCCAAATTAGTAATTGGGGGGAGAGGGTCTTTGTTGTGCTCCCTGTGACTTCCAGTTAGCTCGGTGAGCAAAAGCAGCACTAAGTTTAACGCTTTTATTTTTAAGAGTTTGACTTTTTTTTAATATCAAATCCAATAGGCTGTACAGCATCTGGAGCAGAAAAAACAGGTGCAGCAAACTCATCCCCCGGCAGGACCTAATGGAGAACTCCAATTCCACCAAGGTTTGTAGTTTGTTGATGCAGATCAGTGTAACAAATGCCATGTGTGATAAGTCAGTCCAACTCAATCAGCTTTCATTTTTATAATCATCTATAAATCAAGTGGTTATTTATATCTACCATGTGATGCAGGATTTTCCTTTATCTTTTATTTATAATCACCAAAATCAAATTATTTTGCCATGAAGTTGGAGGGAAAGAGATGCCAAATACTATTTTCACTAAATCAGTTTTATTTTAAAACAGAATCTTTTTGGCAAGAGACTAAGAACTGTGGGGAGCAGAGATTTAGGGTCCAGGTACACAAATCACTAAAAGCTTAGTGCACAGGTACAAAAAGTATTCAAAAAGGCTAATGGGATGTTGACCTTTTATCTTCAGGAGGCTGAAATTCAAAGGGAGGAAGTGATGCTTCAGTTGCACAGAGCATTGGTCAGACCCCATCTGGAGTGCTGTGTTCAGTCTTGGGTGCTGCCCCTCAGGAAGGATATAGTAGGCATGGAGGGGGTACAGTGCAGACTAACCAGAATGATACCAGGGCTTAAAGAGTTAAATTATGAGGCTCGGTTGCCTAAACTCGGCTTGTATTCCCTTGGGTTTAGAATGTTGAAGGGTGATCTAATTGAGGTGTTTACCCTATCAAATCCTTTTAGGATTTTAGATAGAGAAGCTGTTTCTTCTGTTGGGGGAATCCAAAACAAGGGGGCACAATCTTAAAATCAGAGCCAGGCCATTCGGGAGTGAAATCAGGAAGCACTTTTTCACACAAAGGGTAGTGGAAATCTAGAATTCTGTTCCCCTAAAAGGCTGTGGATGCTGGGTCAATTGCGATTTTGAAGACTGAGATCGACAGATTTTTATTAAGTAAGGGTATCGAGGGATATGGATCAACGGTGGGTAAGTAGAGATGAGGGTACAAATCAGCCATGATCTAATTGAATGGAGAAACAGGCTCGCGGGGCTGAATGACCTACTCCTGTATCTATGTTCCAAGCTAGAGTGTTTGGTGCATTCCATTCAATGGAAAATAATATCAGGCAGTGTAAAATGGACAGCCGATGAGCTAGCCCCCATTTTGCACTCCCCCAATAAGACCTGGGAATTTTGTATTCGGTTTTCAACTGGTTCCATGAGACCCAAGCTTCAGGAGCCACCAGTGCAAACACCACACTGACAGCAATGTTGAAGGTCCCTGTGTTGCATATTTTGTTGTGTTGTATTCCTCTAAGTACTGCTTCTCTTCCTGAAACATTAGCTTCCTGGCTGGTTTCAGTTGTGTTACATATTTGTTTTCATAGATACAGAACAAGCAGCTCCTCCGGGAAATACCCAAGATATGCCTCCAGGCTATGATCAACCACAAGACTTAAATCAACCTGCTGCGCCTGGACAGGATCGCCCTCATCAGTAACCATCTGTGCCGCCAGGATTTGACCTGACACAGGAGTTCCTGAGTGTCTTTTTGGGTCCAAATGATCATTGCTCCAATCCAATAATTTTTGTTGCTGTTTAATCATGTTAATGTCGCACAATATGTGGAGACCACTGTATTTGCAAGCATTTTGTTCAAGGAGGTTACTGAAACTCTCATGTGCAGATATTTATTTTTCAGACAAAGGTGATTTACTAAAGATAGTGTGTTTGAACAGAGTCTTGAGCAGTATTTTGCTTAAACGCACCCCCCCGCCCCCCGAAACTTGATATGAGATTTGCTTGTGAATTGAAACTAAAAAAACTTAGCTCCAATTGGGCTGTGAGCAGCCTGTAAAGTATTTTCATTCTGTTATGTGTAGTTATATTTTGGGGGCTATGGGAGAGAATGTTTAGTGTGTTAGTAATTAAAGTTGAGATGGTTTAAGGGATTCCATTACTAACTACAGGACAAGAAATTTAGGTTAGTATTTTGGGGTTGAAAGTAGGAGGTGTGTTCATCTTGTATGTGAGTCATTGTGTTAGAGATTCTAGAGCATGATCACCCTGCTCCTAGTCAGTCCCACTTTCCCAATTGTCCAGTGCCAGTGACCTATCTCCAATTCTTCTTTCTCAGGTTCTCTGTCTCCTGTGCCATGTCTGTGTAGGGCAAAGCTACTGCATAGAACAGAGGGTGCATTATTGTCACATTTGCTGCATTTTAGGAGCTGCAGTGGATGATGTGTTTTATATGTGCATCATTGATTTTTTTTGTAGGGGGGGGGATTATTTTGGCTGGAAAATAGAGGGGTTTTTCTTGTATGTGAGTATCATATGAAACTTTCCCACTGCCTTTTAAAAATTGTTTTATCATTGGTGGTGTTAGATTTTGGGGGATTATTGGGAGTGATGCTTGAAATTGTGTCCATACCTGAATACTTCAACATTTCCTTTTAACCTCTACTCCATTACTAAGATCCGACAATACCACAGGTACCCTACCAACCTGATGTGTTCTGCAGACAATCGTCTTAATGAAAATATTCTGAGACCGTCTTTTTCCATGGGCTTTCCCAGGTTGGACTTAAGTTCATACCATCACCATGAGTGACTGTATGAACCATCCAAATCAGTTGATAATCCACTAACAAACCAAAAATTCTAAAGGACTGATATGAATTACCAAATAGCAGTTACTGATTCAGCAACTGCCAGCACATATTCTTTTACTATACAAATAAGGTTACTAATATTTTAAAATAAAAAAAATATTTATGTTTAGTCAAAAAGTATTGAATTGGAATAAATGCTAGTAGAATGCTGAGTTTTTAAAAAATGTTGGACTGCCTTTACTCATGAACTTGAAGCAAATTTAAATTCTCGGCATTTCAGACTTGTTAAAGAACACCAGTATTCACTGGCTAACAGTAAATTTTCACTTACGTACAAGTGTTCTCAAAGCTAAATGTATGGTCCTTTTTAAAAGCCAAGTTTGTAAGTGCAACATTAAAATGTAATCATACATTTTTTTTGTTAAGCTTATTCAGAGATTAGTGTGAATTGAGTATCATCCAATCATTCTCTGATTCTATTTTATAATATGCAGCATTAGAAAGTTACAGAAAATAATCCTTGGTTAATTATTGGAGTGAAAACCTGTACAATGTGCACCCTGTATATGGTAATATTGGTGTATCTGTATTCAGACAAGGCAAATGCTATTTGTGTGGGAGTCACACACTGTCTAAGGTACCAGAGAAATCAATCCCAACTCCACCTTCACTCGCACAGCTTGGCTTCCTAAATACTTTTCTGCTATTATGGGAATACAAGTTGCCCAGTTTACAGTATACAGATACTAAGTATGCAGTAGCAGGTGTTTGAATGTTGCATTTTACTATGTGTATACTATTGATTGATTGGATAACACTAAAGGCTTGAAGGATTATGGACTGATTTTTATTTTAACATTTTAAGTTTTATTTAAATTAAAAAGCTGCTTCTCAGAGCATTTACATTCTGACAGATAATGGGTGTCTTAATGAACCTCATTGTTTTGCTTGAGGTAATATAGTGATGTGACACTTTGAATCACCAATGCACCATACCGTAAAATCTGGTGGGTGTGGATTTGCACTTTGCACTCCCTCCCCCAACATGCTGGATTTAGCTGAGACTTTTTGAAGTGGTGTCAAATGGAGACCAGTTACTCATATACACACACACATACACACACACACACACACACACACACACACACAGAGGCCAGGTTCAGAATGGCTCTGGCAGAGGCCCAGAAGCTCATCTTCCCTCAACAGCAAATGCTGCATGGTGGCCAAGAAAGGAAAATATTTTTTATATATTACAAAATTTTGATTTCTTACAATTTGTTGCCAAAATGATCTTGCTGTCATTGGTGCCTGAGCTGGGTTCAAACAGAAGACATGAAACATTTAAAGCCTAAGAGCTTCTTGGGTGAGAATCTGCCATCAGTGGGATAGTTCTTTTGAGAGTGGAGGAAACCACAAATTTAACAAAAGGGAAGGTTGAGTTCAGAACACTAGACTTCTATTAAGTGATACCAGGAATTGAAGTTTTCTATTAGTGGGGGCACTGGGTGACTCACTAGGTTGTGTTGTAGCCTTTCACCTTGAGATGTGGGCTTGAATCCAGCCCAAACTGAAGATCTGCTGGTCAGTAAGGATCCTATGTGAAATTAGTTTGGCAATCTTGGCTCTGTTTCTAGTGGACGTAGACCCACAGCACAAAGCTGCCCCTACTGCAACACTAATTGGTACTCTTACTCACTGGCTGATGTGGGAAATACAAAATGTTTTACAAATACTGCCGAAGGTGCTTGTGAGCCTTTGGGTGAAGATATATTATTGGGGCATGTAAGAGGGAGCTCTATTCTGCATCTAACTATATTGTTCCTGACATGGGACTGCTTAATGTTGGCACTGAGTATTTGAACTGGGAAAGTGTTCAAGACCCTGGCACCAACATCCTTCATCTTAAGCATAAAACTAATTTAAATTAAAAATATTCTATTTGTGACCTGGGGTAGAAATGTCCTTCAGTCTGAATGTATTCACATTTCTTGATTTTAATAAGCGCATCGTTTCATTGTCTGCTTATTCACCCAATACAGCCTGTCCAAAGGGAACTCTGCCACTACTATGTGTACAGGTATTCCGCTGCAATTTTAAATCTGTTAAGCGTTAACTTGCAAATTTAAGTTCATTGTTTTAGCCCTGAAGGGACGGTTCTGAGAACATATTTTAAAATGTGCTGCAGTTTTATTTTTTGAATATTGTACTGTTTTCATTTTTTTTGTGGTGCAATATTTGTAGATGAAAAGGTTTCAGTTCTCTGTTAATTTCTTTGTAAAAGTTGGTTTATAAAAGAATTACATTTGAACATAAAGCAGAATATTTAAATTACTGATGTGCTTTCGTTTTGTTTATGCGAGTCTATACTTCAGTAAATGCCTCTCACCACCAGTACGTTTTTTTCTATAAATTTTGTTGTAGCTGTACTGGAACAGCTTGGCTAGAGGCGCAGCTAGTTCTGGAGCACAAGTCTTCAGCACTACAGCCGGGATGTTGTCGGGGCCCATAGCCCTTGCTGTATCCAAAGCACTCAGCCGTTTCGTGGAGTGAATCGAATTGGCGGAAGACTGGCTTCTGTGATGGTGGGGATATTGGGAGGAGGCCGAGATGGATCATCCACTCGGCACTTCTGGCTGAAGATGGTTGCAAAAGCTTCAGCCTTGTCTTTTGCACTCACGTGCTGGACTCCGCCATTATTGAGGATGGGGATGTTTACAGAGCCTCCTCCTCCCGTTAGTTGTTTAACTGTCCACCACCATTCACGACTGGATGTGGCAGGACTGCAGAGCTTTGATCTGATCCATTGGTTGTGGAATCGCTTACCTCTGTCTGTAGCATGTTGCTTCCACTGTTTAGCATGCATGTAGTCCTGAGTCGTAGCTTCACCAGGTTGGAACCTCAATCTACAAGGCTCAAGTGATTAGAATGCTCACCATTAACCTGGATGACACTCGAAGCCCAACATCATCCAGGACAGAGCCGTTCACTTGATTGGTGCCCCTGCCACTGAACTCATTGCCCACCCCCTCCACAACATGTGCACTGTTGCTACAGCATGTATGATCTACAGGATGCACTTCAACTCTCCAAGGCTACTTCACCAGCACCTTTCTCGCCTTGCTACCAAGAAGGACAAGCACAGCAATGTCATGGGAACACCATCATCTCCAAGTCACACACCATCCTGACTTGGATATAAACCTTAATTTCTTTATCATCATTGGGTCAATAATCTGGAATTCTGTACCTAACATCATCGAGCGAAGCACAATCACCAAAAGGACTATAGTGGTTTGAAATTTGTTATGGATCCAGTGCAAGACAGAATACCAAAGTCACTAGTGCTTTTTAATGTTTTCCACATGTTCCCCCTTCTGCTCTTGCAGCCTTCGATACCTTGCTCAAGGTACCATTCTACATGTGCAAGTTGGGACATTGAGTACTGTATCAGCAGGCTATATGGTCATGGACAATATATTGTCCAGCCTAATGCCACTTCTAGTCCATATCTGCACATGCATGTATATTCAAACATACACACATAGGTACACACAAATATTTGCCCAAGGTCCACTGTATAGCATATTGGAGCAGAACCCTTGGCCCAGTGCGCACTGCATTCTGTTGTAGAACCCATCACTGCCCTCGGATAATTTTAGCACATTTAACTGCAATAAAAGGAATAGAATTATAACGTAAACTGAAGCATGGACTCGTGCTGTTTTGAAGTTATTTGTTCAAATCTGCACAAAATATTTAAGATGCTTCTGTTTTAAGGAAACTTTTATTACTAGACAACACAAACGCAAATAGTGTGATAAAGGAGGGGAATTAATTACCAGAATTTTTTTTAAAGTACAAGTGTTGTAGCGAAGCATTTGAAGATGTATTACCCTTTAATTTCTCTCTCTCTACCTACTGTAGCTAAGATGTGGAGATGCCGGTGATGGACTGGGGTTGACAATTGTAAACAATTTTACAACACCAAGTTATAGTCCAGCAATTTTATTTTAAACGTTCACCTGAGGAAGGAGGAAGCCTCCGAAAGCTTGTGAATTTAAAATAAAATTGCTGGACTATAACTTGGTGTTGTAAAATTGTTTACAACTGTAGCTAAGATGGCAGCCTTTTCCCAACAGTCAGGAATTGCCTGACAATGGCTAATCTTCTCTGATCTTTCTAATTCCCTAGTCCACACCCTTGCGAACAAGGCTGATGAAGTAGTGCTGCTGAAGTTGGGAATTCAACAAAAGGAAGAGATGCAACCTACCTTGAGGTGTTGTGCTTTAGTATTGCATTGTGCTGAATTAAGGTGCTGCCAAAATTGTGGTTCTAATAAACACATTAATACTTTTGATAAGATCCTTTTTAATTCATTTGACTGTGCAATTTGGAAAGCCTTCACGTGCGTCTGCTGGTTGCCATCCTGTTCAATTACCGGATGGATAGTATTCCTTTCGAAAGATCCTGCTGAATTTCTCCTTTAAGTACTGGAGAGAATTGATGGGCAGGTACTTGTCCGATCCATCACAGCATGCAATTGTTGCATCATGATCTGGATGAACAAAGAAAGCCAATGACTGTCTGGTGCTGTTCAACATGTCGTCAGACTGTGGAATTAGGACTCGATGTTTCTGAGGAGAAGAAATAACAATTTACCTGAATTGTATATTCCTCATTGGAAATACCCGTATAAAGTTTTCTGTAATAATGAGTTCAACCAGTGGGAACTTCAATACTTTCAGATGCACCAGGCCTCAGGACAGTAAAAGGCAAACTTTGGGCAGATGTGAAGAAATATTTCTTTGCAGAGAATAGTCAACAATGGAACAAGGTGCCAGGAAGGGTGGTTGAAATCAGGACAATAGTCATTTAAAAGAATCAGCCAGAAGCTGTTAATAGAACGACTGTAGCTTGAATATTTTGGAAGGTTGAGATCAATTGAGCTTAAGGGCCTTGTTGATTTGAATTCATAAGTGATTCCAACCGAATGACAGCTGATAAATTAATTGTGTGTGTGTGTGTGTGTGTGTGTGCACGCACGCACGCACCCCACCACCACTGGAAGGTGGCATATCCTGCTTTATCTTGGGATGACAGATAAAAGAATCTTGTCTCTTTTATTCTTTACAGTTTTATTCCCTGGTTTCTTTCTGCAACTGATGACTTGGTGGAACATTACAGCTCTTTGCAACCCTATTGATCAGCAACTCATCTGTGTAGTTGTGAATTTAATTCCTTTTCAGGATCCATATCTTGGAGAAAGATTTCCTTCGTGTGCTTATATATAATGAATTTGCAAACTTGTTTCCGAAGAGCAGGGCTGTAGCCCAGATTTTGCTAGAGTGGGGCATCTCACAGCGTGCCCTGTTAGTTATTCTTATTTGTACACATTTAGGTTTTCATATTTTTTGCCCACAAAGTTGCTGGAAGTACAAGCTGATAACGGCGCAGCGAGGGCAACAGAGCATTTGGGATTTTGGTGGACAATGAGACAAATAGTATATCTCCTTAACCATTGAAAAATAAATGGAGGAAGGACTGAGCAGGAGGGTGAATAAGAGTGGGTGAATTCAATGTCAAATCAGGTACAGAATGAGAAATAAAGAGAGGGAAAGAAAGATTAGAGTAAAAGAGACAGAAAGGAAAAGTAAGAAAAAAAAATAATTTAAAATTTGACATTTTTGAAATCTCCTAAAACAATTCAATCTGAAGGAATGGGACTCCACTCAGCATTTTTCACTTTTTGGTCGAGTGGTTGATTGGCATTCATTAACAATTATCACATTGTTAAATGGGTACTTGCGCAATTAATTACTAGACTTAACTTTCTGTGATGAGTTTAATGGGCAATTAATGTGCAAATGCATCAACTTCATGAAAATCACGGGGAAGTTAAGCGCAATAGCTTTGCGAAAATGGCATAACTTCAGCGGCGCCAATCGGGCAGCAACTTGTGGTGATTCACAATTCACTGGGTATCTGTAGCTCGCCACAAGTTGCTGGCCGATTTGCACGTTAATAACGGCATACGTCGTTCATACGCTGTTATTTTTGCAGCAAAGTCTGGGCCAGGGACTATGTTACACTTAGTGCAGAGGAAATCTCTTCCCTTCTGGTTAAAATACACGGAGCAGTTCTTTTGATGGGTAAACATTTAATCTGTAGGCTGTCAGCAGGTCCTGGGAAATTCTAGACTCTATATTGGCCCTTTTTAACTTTTCAGCTCACAGATAATGTTAAAGACAATGAAAGGTGAAGTGCACAAATAGGGCCATTTAGCCAGTTGAACTTGATTCCCCCTCCCCACTGCCTGTATTTCATCCTGCCCTGATTAGCCTCCAACTGCATATTAAACTCCTAATGTCTTTAATTCTATTACCTTACCATGGGCATTATTCCAAATATTTATCTCCCATTGAAATTTTTCACAAGATCTGTTTTAAATTTCCTTTTTAGATGTCAGTTGGGCCCAGTGGTGGGACACTCACCTCTGAATCAGAAGGCTGTAGGCTTACACCCCATTCCAGAGACTTGAGTACATAATAGGGTAACACTAAAGTAGAGTAATGAACTATTTAGTGGAGGTGCTGTCTTTCAGATGAGATAAACCAAAGTGCTGTCAGCTCTCTCCCGTGGATGTAAAAAAGTCACGCTTTTCAAAAAACAGCAGGGGAGATGATCTGGCCAACATTTATCCCCCAAGCACCATCACTAAAACAAAGAAAATGAAAGAGCTTGCATTTTTGTAATGTTTTTCACAACCTCAGCATCTCCCAAAGCTGGAGTTGCCAACTCTGGTTGGACCTATTCCAGGAGGTTTCATCACATGACCTCCCACCTCAACCCCAGGCTCCCGCCATTGGTCGCCCGACCCATCCATCCTCGTCGCAAATGATCTCCCCATGGCTGATTGGAAAGTGAATACATTTTTTGTTACCCGATTGGATGAATCTTGACTGTAAAACATCCTTTATTCCCATCTCCAATATTTTTATAACTAATAAACAAACTTGTTCAAAGAAAGTTTTTTTAAAAAACACCATTTATTTTAATGCCCCTATGAATTTTCTCCTTGTTTACTCGCAGTGATGTCCTGGAGATTACTCTAATTCCTGAATACTCCCAGACAATCCTGGAGGGTTGGCACCCTATCCAGAATCCAAAGCACTTTACGGTCAATTAAGTAATTTTGAAGTTTTTAAAAATTCATTCTTGGGATGTGGGTATCACAGGCATCGCCAGCATTTATTACCTATCCCTAGAAACTGTGGCTTACTATGTTATTTTAGAAGACAGTAGAGAGTCAATTACATTGGTGTGGCACTGAGGTTGCACTTAGGCGAGACCAGGTAAGGACCGCAGGTTTCCTTCCCTAATGGACATGAGTGAAACAGGTGGCTTTTTAACAATGAGTGGTATCTTCATGGCCAACATTTGTGCCTCAACCAACACCTAAAACTGATGATTTGGTCATTTATATAATTGCTGTTTGTGGGACCATGCTGTGTGCAAATTGGTTGCCATGTTTCCTACATTATAACAGTGACTAGACTTTGAAAGTACTTCATTGGCTGTAAAGCATTTTGGGACATTCTGAGGTCATGAAAGCGTTATATAAAATGCAAGTCTTTTTTTCTTGATTGCTGCATTTCACTTCTTTGGTCTCCAATGGCTAATCCATGAAAGGGATTGTTGTGTTCCAAACCATTTTTATTTACAAAACTGATTGCACTTTAAGGACAGCCAGAAGCCCTTCATAGTTGCTGGCACCCAACATTCCAGCTCCTGGCCCCTTATGGCGCTTTAAACAATATGAAGTGAGGTCAGCGCAGTGGGGCACAGGTGCATTCCTATAGCTAAACAAAGTAAAAAAAAAGCACAACCCCACTTACACTGGAATTACTGGAACTCTGTCTTTGGTGTTTTCTTTTTACGAAAAACACATACATACTCTCATGCTTTTCTACTCTCTTGTGCACTCACACATACATTCTCCATACACACACACTCACTCTTCAAGCACCATTTTTACAGACATACACGTACACATTTGAGTGAATGATTCTGGATATGCACTTTTTTCCAAGGCTGCCACATATTTGCAGAAACAAGGAAACATATCTTAGGGTAAACAGGAATTGATGAATTGCTATCTAAGCCATACCTATAATATTTAATATACTTGTCGATACCGTTCTCTAAATTAAGAAATGTATTAAAATAATTTGAAAGTTGGTCAAAACTTTTAATTCACAAAAAAGAATAAAAGTCAGTTACTAAGATTATTTTAATTTTCAAATGACTGTATTTTACCAAAACGAGTGCCATCTCACCGTGGAAATCAATGTGTCAGATGTCCACCTCTGCAGAAGGTCTGCTATGTTGAGAAGAACAGTGTTTGGGATGTAGGGGGCAGCAACATACTGGCCAGACTTGTGCATAACCTGAAATACAGATATTGTAAGTGTTAAACACCACCAGCAGTCACATTAAATAGCATTTTCTGTTTGGTTCATCCTTTTCTCCCAATTTTCACTTCCTCTTCTCCCAAGATGCTGATTCTTGGGGAAGGATTCTGCAGGTCACTGGCAGCCTCATTACCAAGTGGCCATTTTTCACATGTCAGCCTAGACAATGAGTAGTAACAGGTTATTCAACTATGAAGGGCATCATGGCCAACCTCAATCTTTTTCTTATCTGACAACCACACTTTCTAGTAAAGGTCAATGTATAGCAATTATGTGTGGCTGGCTTTTTCTCCCCTCCCTTTCTAGCCCATTGGTCCTGTGGCTAATTGCACTGCCCCTATTGTCAGCTAACAGACCAGGAATTGGACACGGGACATTTCTAGTCTTGTATGGATCACTGCCACATTGGATAGTCACGTTTTCCTCTGAGCCATTCCATGACCTTGGCAGTTCCTGTTTTTCCACTTTTTTATAACTTGTGACCACCCCAACAGACATCGAACATTTGTTAATGAATAAAGTTAAATAGATGGTAAATCACTTGGTTCACTTATATGCTACCAACATGTCAATGAACCTTTACGTTGAATTAAATACAGTTCAAGGGAGCATCGTGCTCAAGGGTGGCACATCAAGTGATCCAGAATCTCAATTTTTTGCGCCTGTGCTTATCGCTGTCTGCGCCGAATATTATAATTCTAGGAGCCAAAGGCATATTCAGGCCTTGATGTGACAACATTCCCTGCCAAACTGTCTTTATGTGAACAAATCCAATATTGGGAGGGGGAAACAAAATCTGTTACAAAATGAATATGTTTGCTCACAAATGACACGCAGAAAGACACCAACATAATGCTGTGCACGACAGCTCCAGAAGGTCATTTACATACCTGTAATTTATTTAAATCAGAGGAGAAGTATGAGAGTGTATTTTAAATTATTGTTTGACAGGGTGAATATCTGGTTTGATTACGTAATATATCACATCCGTAGAATTGCATAAGCTGTAAGTGTGTAATCCGTTGGCCACAATCTCTGCAAGTATGCTGGGATCACATCGCTGACCCTGCTGGAGTGGAGGGGGGGAGGGTGGTGGCAGAGTCAGTGGGATGTGACCTCATTTGAATGCCAATGGTGGGCGCCCGCACTCGTAGGGGTGCACCTGCCGCTGTCCGACGGGGGTGCTGGAATCCTCCTCAGAAAAAAAGATTAATTGGCTCCGTAGCTCACTTTATAATTTCAAAGCAAAACAAAAGCCAATAACTTTGTATTGAGGGATCCAGGCTGTGAGCCAGGCCTGGGCCACGAGGGGGCCCCACTTCTGCCAGGGTAGCAGCTGGTATGCCTCTTCTCACTTGATGTATCAATAACGTGGTTTCACCAGGCAGCTAAGAGACCAAGGTTGTGTGACTCCCAACACAGGCAGTCCCTACCCCTTCTGCATCATTGGCCATGTAAGGGCTGGGCAGAGGCTCTGCCCCTTACATGTCCCATGGGAACGTCTAGTGCAGGCCAGGACCTGAAAACGTTGGATCCCAGCCTATTTTTGGCCCTTCAGCTGCACTCCTGCTGGAAGTGCGCTGAGCACTTTGGGATGGTTATAAACATGCATGTACAAGTTACTACCAACATGCTCACATCTTGTGAAGTGAACTGTTCCTTTCCTTCAAGGGCAAGGTTTGGGAACATGCAATATCTAATTCAGTCATTTGTTGTAACACATAGAAAAAATGGAATCTGAAAGAAGGATCACACTGTAGAGATTTACGTTTACCTCTAAACCCGCACTCTTATCTTGGAAGAGTAAAGTGAATGTTCCATAATCGGAATGCTCTCCACATCGGACCTGATGTTCCTTCACAGAGGATTTCTGTATTGGTGGGTAGTAGGAAGCTCTAAGGGTTGTAGGATTTTGATTACCTTTAACAGATTACACAATAAATTATAATGCAGACATTACTATTAATTATTCTGAAAGGCAAAGTTATATTAGAAATCTCCTTATAAACCACCAACAACCAAAACAGATGATGGTAATTGTCATTTTTCTATTTCCTGTTGAATTCTTCAAATATTTTCTGTTTAAATAATCATTCTTAACCAATTTTCCTCTCATTTCAAATTTCCATCCTTCCTCATATCTCCTGAAGCTAGTCTAGAACCAAGGGGCATAGTCGCAGGATAAGGGGTTGAACACTTAAGGCTGAGATGAGGAGGAATTTCTTCACTCAGAGGGTTGTGAATCTTTGGAATTATCTACCCCAGAGGGCCGTGGATGCTGAGTCATTGAATATATTAAAGGCTGAGATAGATAGATTTCTGGACTCTAGGGGAATCAAGGGATACGGGGATCAAGCAGGAAAGTGCAGTTGAGGTCAAGATCAGCCATGATCTTACTGAATGGTGGAGCAGGCTCGAGGGGTTGTATGGCCTACTCCTGCTCCTATTTCTTATGTTCATCTTTATTGGGGTATGGTTCTACAAACACCAGGCACCCTCAGGCACCTTGACTAAGTGGCCACTATTCACGTGTAAGCCATGACTATGAGAGCTGGTAGGCTATTCAACCATGAAGGAAATCACAACAGATTTTGCTATTGTTGAACCAGGTACTTACAGCCCATCATTTTGTGCTTGTTGATAAAGAAATCACTCTCAACCCTCAGGCCCAGTGCAATGACTTTCATTATTCGGACAGTCAGCTGCTCACAGATTTTGAAGAATGATTCCAAACATTTTGAAAACTCAGGAGCATGTTTGACAGGCCATTTCTAATATAAATAAAAACAATTGGACTTGGTAATTCATATTTTCTTTACTGAAATAAGAAACAGAAGAAATAAGTATGTAATACTTTCATTACTTAACTTTGAAATTAATTTAAAAGAATTTTGGAATGCAACATAAAGATTCAATTTATATTTCAGATTTGCAGCATCCGCTGTATTTTGCTTTTATTTGACTTATCCATTGATTTGTCCAAAAAGGTTATAACGCTACATGTACAGAGCTACGTGAGATTGTATTTGGGTTCCATCTTGTGCTGATGACTCCATTTTGTGATTAAAAGACAGTGTTTGCCGCAAGCTGCTGAAGCAGGTAGCATCCGGAACATATCCAGATCAGCTCAGACCGTCAAGGCCTCTTCGTGCTGGAATCATAAAGATAGATGTTTGTTCTTTGTGTAGTTCTGACGTTCTGGTAGATAAATCTATCTGCCTTAAACCATATAAGGAGTTGGTTGTACTCTTTCATTTTAGACAGGCCACTTATATTCCCACCATTGACGTAGATGAGTGAAGGCCGTGGATCTCTACCATAGAGATAATGAGTCTCTAGAATGCTGAGCTAACAGAAGCTAATGTAAACTAAGGGTAAAGGTCATGGAAGGTAAATTATGTAATGGCCTGAACCCGAGGGTATAATGGACTATTGTAACATGAAGTTAGGGAAATCGAGGATTGGCCACCCTGCTACTAAAACATCAGGTTCCCTGCAACCTTCGTATCGTTGCGTGTGTATGTGAGTATCATTTCCTCCAGTAAAGCTATAAGTGAAAGACTCTGCATCTAGGATTCTCATTCCTGCCACAGAGACAACAACATACAATACAAAAGCAATCTAAATCTAAATTTTGAGATCTTACATCACTTGAAGTTAATGTTGACACATTAAAGGCTTCCTTCAGGTCTCCAGGACGTGTGGGATTTAAGCTGTGAAGAGCAAAATATTTACATTTATTTATTGTACACAGCCATGCAGAATTAATACTTAGTCCATCTGGCCCTTCAAGCCCACTCCTTCCACAGGCCATGTCAAATTTATCCATAATCCACTCAATCAGTTTAATCCACTGAGGAAAAGTTTTGCATTAATTTTTCCTGGTCCCTGAAAGCAAACTAAAGTCCATAATATATACTTATTCCCACATCTCACTGTTGATTGTTAGAGAGATATAACTTAAGTGATCCTGGACTAGTTTGTTTAAGAGAATAATGAGATAAGCAAATATTAATGCATGAATTTCAGCTACTTTGTTAATGAGTGGCTGTGGTATCAAAACCTCATTGTCTGTGGTGGTAAAATAATCTTCAGAGGATCAACCCAGTGCAACGTCCATTCAGGACTCTTTATTTTCAGATCATGCACTTGGGATTGATGTAGGTATGGGTTGTGCTGGAGGAAATTTTTCAGGGAATCTTACCTTTCTGCCTCTGTGTCAACCCACCCATGGCTTGGAGTTTCAGAGTCCATTGAACGGGTATATTGTTGTTTAATTTCACTTGGAAGTAGAAAGAACTTCTTGCAGGTGTCCATCACTTTAAGCACCTAAAGAGCAATTGTTTTAAAGATTATAAAATATGTGCTGTATCTTCGATATAGTAACACTAGGGTTTCACTAGATTTATAAACCTTTGCATTTGCACTTTTATGAGCACAGGACACTGGTTACTTTATTGTGTCCCTCAGCTCATCTTCTCTTTCTGCTCTGTGTCTTTTCGTTTTGTTTTCTCAGTGATTCTTTTCAGTTTCCCCAGTTTTTCCCTCTTTAAGTTCCTATCTTCTCTACTTTCAGGCAAAAACAAAATGGATCATGAGTAGAAACTGGGAAATTGTAAGACAATAATTCCTCTGGTTGCTCTGTGTAGTGATATTGTAAATGCGTTTGTGAAATTTTTCTCTGATTGGTATTTCCAGCAAAATTGAAAATATGTTCTTTTAGTAAGTGTTTGCAATTTCACTAAATTAGCAAAGACAGAGTTTTGCAAATTTTATGATGTCGGAAAGAAGGGAGAGACTGCACCAATTATCGGGTCGATTTCCTGATGTTGTGCTTAGGGAGTGCCCCTCATACCCATTATGGAATCGGGCAGGTAGGGTGCAGTGGTGCTGCACTCCTGATTCAGTGGCAAAAGAAGAACAACATTTTTTGAGGCAATTGGCCAAGTAACTACATTCTCCAACCCATGCACATCTAGTTGGCCAGATCTGAGGAGACCTGCCTTCGCCACCTCTCCTTCACGCGGAGGATGTGACAGAGTTATGCTGTCTACTGGCGCCTGACCTGCAGACAAGATCTTTAGCAGAAACAGGCCTTCCTGTTGCTGTGAAAGTAACCTCAGCAATGCATTTTTACACCAACAGATCCTTTCAAGTTACCACTGACATTTGCCACATTAGACAGTCTTCAATCCACGGATACACCTTTGCTGTTGGAGAAATGCTTTGTCCCTTTCTCCATGGAAAGGAGGCAACAGCATGAGAGGGGGCACAAGCATGGACAGTAGTAACGGCAGTGGGAATTAATAGTGAGGAAGAAATTAAATCAGGAATTTCACTTAAAAGCTCCATTTGGGGCCCTGCATTCACAGTCCTTTGGTCTTCTCTTCAGTACACTAGCCCCATTAACAACGTGGAGTCAAATCCCCACTACCTTTACTACTGTCCATGCCCGTTCCTCCTCACCTGCATATTCAGATGTCCTTTCTGACAATAAATCTACACAGCTTCAATATTGATAGAAATAAAAATCAGGAGAAATGTAAAAGGGGCTGCCGACTTGCTATCACCCGTTTCATACTATCGAACAAAGTCAAAATTACTTCCACAGACTCTTCAAGCTCACAAACGCCTGACTTCCACTTTGATCAGGGATCCTGGCAGCTGCTCCATCTCATAAATCTTAGCCTAAGTCACACAAAGTGCACTGGCAGTATAAAACCAGGAAACTCACAGCTGCTACGCTACTGGCTTTCACTCTGACATATGGATATGAGGCCAGCAAGGACATGGGCAGTTTGTAGTAAGGTGCAAAAAGCATAAGGAAGGGTTTTACAGGTGCATAAGTGACAGAAACAACTTCCACCCAGATTTCCTGCACCATGGGTACCCTGCTAATCATAGAATCGTTACAGCACAGAAGGAGGCCAATCGGCCCATCGAGCCTGTACTAATGTACTAAAAATGGTGAGGAAGTTCCCCCATTTAATTTTTAGTCTATATCCCCATATATAACAAAATTATTGGGGGGGGGGTAGGGGGAAAGCATTTTTAAAAATATGTTGAATAATTTCACTGGTTCAGCCTTCTCCTTGCTTGTTACTTTATTGGTGACCATGTGCTGACTGTTGATTCTTTGCTGGAGGTTTTTCTACCGGCTTGCTACTTTTTGATCGATACTTTCCGTACCTGCTTGCTGGCGTATCATTGCTGGGTACAATTTTTTTTTTATTCGTTCATGGGATGTGGGCGTCGCTGGCGAGGCCGGCATTTATTGCCCATCCCTAATTGCCCTTGAGAAGGTGGTGGTGAGCCGCCTTCTTGAACTGCTGCAGTCCGTGTGGTGACGGTTCTCCCACAGTGCTGTTAGGAAGGGAGTTCCAGGATTTTGACCCAGTGACGATGAAGGAACGGCGATATATTTCCAAGTTGGGATGGTGTGTGATTTGGAGGGGAACGTGCAGGTGGTGTTCTTCCCATGTGTCTGCTGCCCTTGTCCTCCTAGGTGGTAGAGGTCGCGGGTTTGGGAGGTGCTGTCGAAGAAGCCTTGGCGAGTTGCTGCAGTGCATCCTGTGGATGGTACACACTGCAGCCACTGTGCGCCGGTGGTGAAGGGAGTGAATGTTTAGGGTGGTGGATGGGGTGCCGATCAAGCGGGCTGATTTATCATGGATGGTGTCGAGCTTCTTGAGTGTTGTTGGAGCGGCACTCATCCAAGCAAGTGGAGAGTATTCCATCACACTCCTGACTTGTGCCTTGTAGATGGTGGAAAGGCTTTGGGGAGTCAGGAGGTGAGTCACTCACCGCAGAATACCCAGCCTCTGACCTGCTCTCGTAGCCACAGTATTTATATGGCTGGTCCAGGTAAGTTTCTGGTCAATGGTGACCCCCAGGATATTGATGGTGGGGGATTCGGCGATGGTAGTGCCGTTGAATGTCAAGGGGAGGTGGTTAGACACTCTCTTGTTGGAGATGGTCATTGCCTGGCACTTATCTGGCGCGAATGTTACTTGCCACTTATGAGCCCAAGCCTAGAATTTGTCAAGGTCTTGCTGCATGCGGGCTCGGACTGCTTCATTATCTGAGGGGTTGCGAATGGAACTAAACACTGTGCAATCATCAGCGAACATCCCCATTTCTGACCTTTATGATGGAGGGAAGGTCATTGATGAAGCAGCTGAAGATGGTTGGGCCGAGGACACTGCCTTGAGGAACTCCTGCAGCAATGCCCTGGGGCTGAGATGATTGGCCTCCAATAACCACTACCATCTTCCTTTGTGCTAGGTATGACTCCAGCCACTGGAGAGTTTTCCCCCTGATTCCCATTGACTTCAATTTTACTAGGGCTCCTTGGTGCCACACTCGGTCAAATGCTGCCTTGATGTCAAGGGCAGTCACTCTCACCTCACCTCTGGAATTCAGCTCTTTTGTCCAAGTTTGGACCAAGGCTGTAATGAGGTCTGGAGCTCAATGGTCCTGGCGGAACCCAAACTGAGCATCGGTGAGCAGGTTATTGGTGAGTAAGTGCCGCTTGATAGAACTGTCGACGACACCTTCCATCACTTTGCTGATGATTGAGAGTAGACTGATGGGGCGGTAATTGGCCGGATTCAATTTGTCCTGCTTTTTGTGGACAGGACGTACCTGGGCAATTTTCCACATTGTCGGGTAGATGCCAGTGTTTTAGCTGTACTGGAACAGCTTGGCTTGAGGCGCAGCTAGTTCTGGAGCACAAGTCTTCAGCACTACAGCTGGGATGTTGTCGGGGCCCATAGCCTTTGCTGTATCCAGTGCACTCAGCCGTTTCTTGATATCACGTGGAGTGAATCAAATTGGCTGAAGACTGGCTTCTGTGATGGTGGAGATATCGGGAGGAGGCCGAGATGGATCATCCACTCGGCACTTCTGGCTGAAGATGGTTGCAAACGCTTCAGCCTTGTCTTTTGCACTCACATGCTGGACTCCGCCATCATTGAGGATGGGGATGTTTGCAGAGCCTCCTCCTCCCGTTAGTTGTGATTATTTTTAACGTATATGATATTTGAGCCAATCAGATGGAACTGTAACATACACTTTGCATATATGACACTTTCACGCATGACACTTTTAAGTGTAGCATTTCGAGGTGTGAAGGGTTATGGGACACTTTGTGGTTATGCATGTTAAATGCAAAACTTTTAATTGTATTTACTTAAGCAGATTAACACCTCAGAATAGTGAACAAAGAAATTTCATGTGAACATATTAATATTCAAATGGCATAATTTTAAAGCATAATTGTTAAAATATTGATAGTCACTACATGATTGTTCGCCGTGGCTCATTTGGTAGCACCCTTGTTTCTGAGTCAGAAGGTTGTAGGGTCAAGTCCCACTCCAGGGACTTGAGCACAAAACTCCAGCCTGACACTTCAGTGCGGTATTGAGGGAGTACTGCACTGTTGTCTTTTGGGTGAGATGTTAAAGCGAGGCCCCATTTGCCCTCTCAGGTGGACGTAAAGATCCTATGGCATTATTTCAAAAAAGAGAAGGGGAGTTCTCCCTGGTGTCCTGGCTAATATTTATCCCTCAACCAACATCACTCAATAAACAGATTATGTGGTCATTATCACATCGCTGTTTGTGGGACCTTGCTGTGTTCAAATTGACTGCTGTGTTTTCTACATTACAATAGTGACTACACTTCAGAAGTACATATTTGGCTGCAAAGTGCTTTGAGACGTCCTGAGATCATGAAAGGTGCCATATAAATGGAAGTTGTTCTTTTACATAGCAGAACAAGATTGCTCACATTACTTCACATAGCATGCATTGGCATACAGTTAGGGAACGATGTAAGTAGATATAATGAGACAATAAAATGGATACACACGTTTTGTTCTTCGATCCCAGTGTTTTTGAGGTACACAAACCCAAGGTCACTGAGGGCCTTTATGATCTCTGTGGATAATCGTTCCATTTCATCGGCTGAGGGTTTAGCTTTTCCTAAGCCAAATGATCCAAAGTCCACAACTGCAATGCTCATCTTTTCCAAGGGTTCTGGCTTCTTAAGAGCTTTCAGTAAATAAAAGTAGAACAAAATGATTTAAATAGAAATGCAGAAAAGTGAAAATTGAACTAAGTTTGCTTAGAAAACATTGCAATACAATACTTAAACGTAAGTTCAATCAGATCTGTTGAAAATTGTCACTAAATACTGCATTTTCTCCTAGATTTTCTCTCTAGCTGGTTAGTTTTTTGATGTAAATCCTTTTCTTCTGCTATGTATTCCTGTATTATCCCTGTAAGATTTTTTTCCCCCCGGTAACTTCCTCTTTCCTTTCTTGGGCAAGGGGGAGCAGGAGCGGGATGGTAGAGCAGGAGCAGGAGGGTAGAGCAGGAACAGGGATGGAGCAGGAGCGGGTGGGGGCAAGGGGGTAGCAGGGGGAGGAGTGGGGAGAGGAGCAGGAGTAGGGGGTTGGAGTGGAGGTGAGCAGGAGCAGGGGGAGGAGCAAGAGTGGGGGAGGAACAGGAGCAGGGGGAGCAAGAGTGGGGGTAGAGCAGAGGGGGGAGAAGCAGGAGCCTGAGGGGAGGAGCAGGAGCGGGGTGGGGGGGGGGGGGAGGAGCAGTAGTTCTGGATGGAGAAGCAGGAGCATGAGGGACAGGAGCAGGAGTGGGGTGGGGGGAGCAGGAGTGGGGGGAGGGAGAGAAGCAGGAAACCAGGGAGAGGGTGTGGAGGAGCACAGTGGGGGAGAAAGCAGGAGCATGGGGTGGGGGGAAAATAATTGCAGGAGCGGGGGGCAGCAGGAGTAGGGGAGGAGCAGAAGCACAGGGGAGAGGGAGGGGGAAGCAAGAACCCGGGGGAGGCGGGGGCAAACAACAACAACAACAACTTGCATTTACGTAGCGTCTTTAAACAGTGAAACGTCCTAAGGCGCTTAACAGGGACGTTATCAAACAAAATTTGACACTGAGCCACATAAGGAGGTATTAGGACAGTTTGGTCACAGAGGTAAATTTTAAGGAGCATCTTAAAGGAGGAGAGAGAGGTAGAGAGGCGGAGAGTTTTAGGGAGGGAATTCCACAGCTTAGGGCCGAGGCAGCTGAAGGCACGACTGCCAATGATGGAGCGATTAAAATCGGGGATGCGCAAGAGGCAAGAATTGGAGGAGAGCAGAGATCTTGGAGGGTTGTAGGACTGGAGGAGGTTATAGAGATAGGGAGGGGTGGGGTCAAGGAGGGATTTGAAGACAAGGATGAGAATTTTAAAGTTGAGGCGTTCCTGGACTGGGAACTTGGTGCGAGTTAGGATATGGGCAGCAGAGTTTTGGATGAGCTCAAGTTTATGGAGGGTGGAAGATGGGAGGCTGGCCAGGAGAGTATTGGAACAGTCAAGTCTAGAGGTAACAACGGCATGGATGAGGGTTTCAGCAAAAGATGAGCTGAGGCAGAGGTGGAGACGGGCGATGTTAGGGAGGTGGAAGTAGACGGTCTTGGTGATGGAATGGATGTGTGGCTGGAAGCTCATCTCAGGATCAAATAGGATGCCAAGGTTGCGAACAGTCTGGTTCAGCCTCAGACATGGCTAGGGAGAGGGATGGAGTCGGTGGCTGGGGAACAGAGCTTGTGGCGGGGACCGAAGATAATGGCTTTGGTCTTCCCAATATTAAATTGGAGGAAATTTTTGCTCATCCAGGACTGAATGTTGGACAAGCAGTGTGACAAATGAGAGACAGTGGAGGGGTCGAGGGATGTGGTGGTGAGGTAGAACTGGGTGTTGTCAGCGGACATATGGAAGCTAATGTTGTGTTTTCAGATGATGTTGCCAAGGGGCAACATGTAGATGAGAAACAGGAGGGGGCCAAGAATGGATCCTTGGGGGCCTCCAGAGGTAACGGTGCAGGAGTGGGAAGAGAAGCCATTGCAGGTGATTCTCTGGCTATGAGTGGATAGATAAGAATGGAACCAGCCAAGCGAAGTTCCACCCAGCTGGATGACGGAGGAGAGGTGTTGGAGGAGGATGATGTGGTCAACCGTGTCAAAGGCTGCAGACAGGTTGAGAAGGATGAGGAGGGAAAGTTTACCATTGTCATAGTCACATAGGATGTCATTTGTGACTTTGATAAGGACTGTTTCAGTACTGTGGCAAGGGTGAAAACCTGATTGGAGGGATTCAAACATGGAGTTGCGGGAATGATGGGCACAGATTTGGGAGGCGACATGTTCAAGGACTTGAGAGGAAAGGGAGGTTGGAGATGGGGTAGTATTTTGGAAGGACAGAGGGTTCAAGGGTGGTTTTTTTTGAGGAGGGGGGTGATAATGGCAGATTTGAAGGGGAGGGGGACAGTACCGAGGAGAGGGAACCGTTAACAATATCAGCTAACATGGGGGCCAGGAAGGGAAGTTGGGTGGTCAGCAGTTGGGTGGGAATAGGGTCGAGGGAGCAGGAGGTGGGTCTTATTGTTAAGATGAGCTCGGGGAGGACATGAGGGGAGATAGGAGAGAAACTAGACAAAGATGCAAGTTCAAAGCTAAGGCAGGGGGTATCCTTCGGGGAAGTTTAGCTTGGTGGGCTAGGGGAAGGGCAGGAATTGGCAGAGGCAGCTGAACGGATGGTCTCAATCTTAGTGACAAAGAAGTCCATGAGCTCCTCGCATTTGTTGTTGGAGGTGAGGGTGGTGAGGGGCAGGGGAGAGGGGTTTAAGAAGATGGTTTGTAGTAAAGAAGAGAAGCCTGGGCTTATCTTCGCATTCAAGGATGATCCTGGAATAGTGAGCAGTTTTGGCAGAGGACAGCAGGACCCGATAATGTTTTATGTGGTCCAGCCAGATCTGGCAATGAACAGCTAAACTAATTGTCCACCATAAACTTTCAAGGAGCCCGGAGGGAGCAGAGCACAGGGAGAGCAGGGAGGGAGGGAGATCGTGATCCAGACGGGGAGATGGTTCATGTTCTCCTCCTTCCCCCCCCCCATCCCGTTAGACCTGGATCACGCTCTTGAGCATGAACTGTAGCGAGTTGATTTCTCGGAAAGCCCGGCACATGCGCGGCAAGTGACGTCATCGCACGGCCTGAAATCCAGAAGTTAGGACACAGTGTCACTATCCACTTTGTAACGTAAAAGGTGACTCCCCCTTTCTACCCAACAAACCTGAAAACAATCCATGACCCACACACAATGCCCCATCAGTCACCACAGCTCTGTGTTTAGTTTGATGGAGTAATTGGTGACGGTGTGGGTACTTCCGGTTTTCGATCAACATGTGACGTCATCCTTCTGCGCATGGTCCGGGCCACCCAATGACATCACTCTCAGTGCATGCTAAAAAGCTGTGGCTCTGTTAGTGACATCACTTACAATTACATCACCCTCACACCTTCTTGTTGAATGAAATGCGCCTCACTAAACCAACCTTGCAGCTTATATTATGTAAAATAGTGTGGGGATTTGTCAAATTCAGCCTCCCATATATAGCATCCCATATGATCATGCAGTGCCCATTCATGGTGTCACATATTTGAAGGGTTCCACAAATCAATTGCTGGGTTGGCCTGGCATGGAGTGTTTTCAGAGTCAAAGTGAGGTGGGAGGCTACACAATGTGGAGGCCTCACTCCTCCAGCAGACGGGAGCTTTGTGCGAGTTTTTACAGATCATGTTGATAATGTGCTATGCATGACTCCAGGTTCACAATGACTGGCACAAATTGGTGCCATGCAGCCCTCTGTAAAGTGAGGCCTGGCTTGCTAGACTGGCCAGTCCTGATAGCTACTTAATTCACTTGCTTGTCCGTTTGGTCAGCCCTAAACCAGGGAAGTAGCTACTGTGCTGCTCCTCCACCTGGCCACAGAACTAGTTTTGTGCCTCCTCACTGAGTTCTCTTAGTACCTTGGTGCCTAACACTTCAGCAATTACCACCCACCTCTAGCTGGGCAAGGGCCAGACTGCATCAGAGCAGTCTGGTGCCTCCACAAGGACCCTTCATGCACCTAATCCACCCATTCTGTGAAGGCATCTTGTTTACTCGAGCAACAGCTCAGATACACCCATTCAGGGAGGTGGTATTCCTGACAAACACTAGATATTACTGGGTGGATCCCAGAGCAGCAGTGAGCAGGAGAAGCTGGTAGGCAAATTTGGGGAGACATCTGTCTCTGCTCAGAGGTGACATTAGCAAGAGTGCTCAGCTGAGGAATCCGAGACCAAGATCTCAGTTGTCTAGGCTGTTAAAAATCAATGATTCTGGAGCAATGGTCTCGCATGCAGACAGTGGAGACAGTCTCTTGCTCGTGGTTCTGATGACAGGACAATTGGAGGAGTCCGGAACCCACATCTGCAATGCAATGAAGGAGGCAGGACATGAAGTGAGGAAGACCTTGGTGACTGGCAGACCAGGAGATCAATGTAGCTGCCAGCCAGGCATTAGGAGGAGGGGGTAAGAGCTGTTGTCACTTCTGTACTGGCAACAGTTACTGCCTGGATAGATGGCAGTCTTACAATGTAGCCTTGACTGCTTAGGAAATGCAGTTTCAATGTGGTAGACGTGACTCCCAGTCAAATCTGTGTTCTGAATCACACCCCTGTCTGCTTCCATTTAGGCACGTCCCCCATCCCCTCCAGTTTCGAGTCATCTGAAAACTCTGAAATTATACCCTCTATACCCAAGTCCAGGTCATTACTATATATCAAAAAGAGCAGTGGTCCTAATATCGACTCCTGGGGAACACCACTGTATACTTCCCTCCAGTCTGAAAAACAACCGTTCACCACTACTCTCTGCTTTCTGTCCCTTAGCCAATTTTGTATCCACCCTGCCACTTTCCCTTTAATCCCACGGGCTTTAATTTTGCTAACAAGTCCATTATGTGGTACTTTATCAAACGCACTTTGAAAGTCCATATACACATCAACTGCACTACCCTCATTAACCTCCTCCATTACTTCATCAAAGAACTCAAACAAGTGAGTCAAACACGATTTTCCTTTAACAAATCCGTGCTAACTTTCATTTATTAACCCATACTTTTCCAAGTGCCAATTAATTTTGTCCTAGATTATTGTCTCTAAAGGTTTCCTCACCATCGACGTTAGACTGACTGGCCTGTAATTGCCGGGTTTATCCCTCGCCCCTTTTTTGAACAGGGGTGTGACATTTGCAATCCTTCAGTCCATCGGCACCAACCCCATATCTAAGGAGGATTGGAAGATTGTGGCCAGAGCCTCCGCAATTTCCACCTGTACTTCCCTCAGTAACCTAGGATGCATCCCACCTGGGCTGGGTGACTTTTCTACTTTGAGTACTGCCAATCTTTTAAGTACCTCCTCTTTATCTATTTTTATCCTATCCAATATCACTACTACCTCCTCCTTTACTGCTACAAAGGTACAATCCTCTTCTCTAGTGAAGACGGATGCAAAGTATTCATTTGGTGCCTCAGCCATGCCCTCTGTCTCCAAGAGAAGAACTCCTTTTTTGTCCCTAATTGGTTCCACCCTTCCTTTGACTAGCCTTTTACTATTTATATGTTTATAAAAGACCTTTGGGTTCCCATTTATGTTAGCCACTAATCTATTCTCATACTCTCTCTTTGCCCCTCATTCCCTTTTTTAAATCTCCTCTGTACTTTATGTATTCAGCTTGATTATCTACCCTATTACTGCACTGTATTCCTTTCTTCCTAGCTGCTAAAAATAGAGCTCAATTAAAAACCGATTTCCAATTTGCCATTTTCTGCCTTTGTTCCAGGCTTCACAGGGAGTTTCAGATTGATTCTTCCAAAATTCATTCATTCGTTTTTTGGAAGGTTCCATTTTCAATAAGACGATTCACAAATAAGTAAAACATGCCATACTTTAAATTATGTTTGAAACAATTATAATCTAAAAATTGCAGCATAAAAACAAATTTCCCTTCATTGATGGCCAGAAAACATTAAACCTTTAATTGCAAAATATTCAAACCTTTGACAAATTATGATTTCTACTCGATACTCACTGTTGAGATCTTTAAAAAATCCTTTTAAACCTTTCCTGAACCCAGAGTTAGCTCTCAGCTTGCAGATGACGTACTTTACAGTTTATAAAGCTGCGTATCAAATATTTAACCTGCACTGAGTTGATAGGAATGATTAGTGGAAAGTAAATAACCAATCAGACACTGGCTCTTCAAGAGCTTTGGTTGCTTTTTTAACAAGAACACCAGCCATGTAACCAAAAAGATAATTAATAGAGTACATTGTATAATTTAGCGTTTTTATTTCTGAATGTGATTTTTAAAAAAGTAGACTTTAAAAATTATTGGGCTGAACTTGGAAGGATGTTAATGGTGGGAAATGGAACAATTTACCATATCAGGCCTCTGGTGTCAGCATCAGGCACTCCCAGATCAAGTACAGCACAGGGTAAACACACTGTAAAAATCTCTCCACTCTGTCCTAACAATGCAGCCCAGACACAGTCTCAGTGGAGTGCACTATGCTACATCAGTGGGAGATTTTCCATTCTTCACACCAGCTGTCCTGTGACTCTTCTGAATGAGAGGCCCAGTTAAATATAATAAATAACTAGTTCATCTTCAATAGTGTTGCTCACGGGAAAAGCCCTGGTGCTGTATTCATGTCAAGCAGCGTTGGATGGCAGGGGTGAGGGTTGGAATTACGGGATCAAGGTGGGGGAGAGGGCATGGAAGGGGGAAGAGGCAGATGGGGGTTGGGGAATGGAAAGAGAGTGGAAGGGAGAGGAGGAAGGGAAAGAAGTGGTGGGACACGGAAGAGGGAGAGAAGGGAAAGGGGGAGAAGGAGAGCGGGAGAAGGAAGAGGGAGAGGATAGGTTTAGGAGAGGAGGAGAGGAGGATGGCGAGGGGAGAGGATGGGAAGAGGCTAAGAGAGCTCACTGACTTGCACTGGTTTCTGGTCCCCCAAGTGCCTCCAATTTAAAATTCTCATCTTCTTTTTCAAATCTCTTCATAGCCTCACCCCTTCCTTTCTCTGTAACCTTCTCCAACCCTACAAACCCTCCGAGAAATCGCCATTCCTCCAACCCTGGTCTCTTGTGCAGCCACCTCTCCCTTCATCTCATCATTGGCTGCCGTGTCTTCAGCTGAATAGACCCTAAGTGTTGGGATTGCCTTCCTAAACCTGACTGCCATTCCACGTCACTTTCCTCCTTTAAGACCCTTTTTAAAACCTACCTCTGATCAATCTTTTAGTCACCCCTCCTTATAGATCCTCCTTTAGCTCAGTGTTAATTTTTTTCTGATTATATTGATGTGAAGTGCCTTGGGATGTTTTTGTACGTGAACAGTGCAAATGGACATTGTTGTTAAGAAGGAAGAATGTCGAGGAGGATGGAGGGGCAGTGGAGGGGAGAGAGGGATAGGGAGAGGAGGGTGGGGAGAGGAGGAGAATGGGAAAGGGGACAAAGTAGCGGGACATGGAAAAGGGGATGTGGAAGCGGGATAGGGGATGATGATGGGGATGGGGCAGAGAACAGGAGACGGGGATAGGAGACAGGTGTAGGGATGGGGAAGAGAGAGGGGAGACGAGGTGAGTGGGGGGCTGCTATTAAGCGAACTGCATTTCTTTCAGGCCTGGAAAATCCTGTCGGGGGCAGTGGTCTGAAAATCATCTCAGTGGGAGGAGGGGGTGGGAGCTCGAAGGCCGGCAAAAACTACACCAGCTTTCAGAGATCGGTTAGCAGTCAGGGCAGGTAGCAAGTACAGAAATGTCTGGCGGTAGACAATTCAATTCTATTCATGACGACAGGGAGAGGGGTCGAGCATTCTTACTGGCACAACACACACTCGTCTAAACAGTGAAGAGGTCAGAGGCTTGCTTAATGGCTCAAGGTCAGCTCATTGCAGCACAGGCAGTCGTACTGCTCAAAGAGCGATGGTCCCCGTTTTGAGCTTTCAGCACTATACTTTCGACACAGGCAGGTTTACTCATCCTCCAAACTTCCACCAATCACAGTGAAGAAATGTCTCACAGCATTTAACCCCACCTTTCTACTTTTGACCTTTGGTTTTCAAAATGCATAAGACTGAGGACTTGTCAATAAAGATTATCGGCAGGTGATAACCCTTATTTACAGAGTGTTGGTTGGATTAACAATTAAGTCAAGCAGGTACTACATTTGATTCCCAGAGCTGAAAAATGCTCTATCGTAATGCTACAAGTCAGTCATCTCTCCGTTGACCTGTGCGTTCCCTACTCTTTTTTTTAATATTTCAAAATAAACTTTATTCATAAAATTTGTAAAGGTACATACAATACAATTCAAGTCATGCTTCAAACAATACAATACAGGTCATACAATTTGCAACAGTACATACAGTACAAATCAACGGTCTCGGTACAATCAATAGTTACGCACCATTGTAAATAGCATTCATGGCACCCAAGGGTGCCTCCTTGCATTACAGTCATTACCGGTTACAGATACAGTACATTGCATTACGTTCTTTGCGTTCCCTACTCTGTGTGGCTCAGAATGGAAATGCATTATGTGCCTGCCTTATGTTGAACTCATTAGGATGGGCTTTACACTAACAGTAGCACTGTAAAGTCAGTGTTGGGGCGGCAAGCTGCTGATTTAAATATTAATATAAGCAGACTAATGAGTTGCTGAGGGGAACATGCATACTTTCACATTTCTCACAGGTCGTACACTGTGTGCAAGTGTTGACCATTGAAAAGTCGAAAGCGAGCACAGATTTCTTTTAAAGCTGCAGTCCACTGTATGACCAGCCCAATAACCTAATCTGGAAATTGTTCTTTGCAAGTTGTATTTCATCTGTTTGCCTCTCAGAAGTATCGATAAGGGCTGATTTGTACTTTGCAACAATTTATTTGCCCTTACTTGGAAAGTGCTAGCACGGACTACCCTATGGGAATCGCAAAGTATTTATGTTTCTTGGAGAAAGAAGAGGATGCGTGAAGCAGGCATGGGCAGCAGGTCAAATTGCATCACAGGTCCATTTACTGCGTCATTAACTACTCCCCAAGCTGCAGATATCAACTGAGGCAATAGTATGTCAATATGTCAGTGCAACAGTACCTTTGCAGGTTGTACTTCAGCGGGAAGGCTGCGGCAAAGTTGTGCTGAATGGTTTAAGAGTCAGATCTGCAGTTACTCTCTAGCTCAGGAACTTCACTGCCAGTGATTGTGAAGGTGATCACAGCCCTCAATTTTTATATATATATAGATCCTTCTAAGAGTCCACTGGGTATATCATGCCACCTGGGCAGTCTGCTGCCCATAGATCCATGTACCAGATGATTTCATGAAAACCAGCCAAATAATCTCTGTCCCCATACAATGGACTGTGAGCAGCAGCATAAGATCATAAGAGCATAAGAAAAAGAAGCAGGAGTAGGCCATATGGCCCCTCCAGCCTGCTCCGCCATTCAATAAGATCATCGCTGATCTTCTACCTCAACTCCACTTTCCTGCCCTATCCCCATATCCTTGGATTCCTTTAGTGTCTGAAAACCTGTTGATCTGAGTCTTGAATATATTCAATGACTGAGTATCCACAGCCCTCTGGGGTAGAGAATTTCAAAGACTCACAGCCCCTGAGTGAAGAAATTTTTCCTCATCTCGGCCTAAATGGCCGATCCCTTATCTTGAGACTATGACCCCTAATTCTAGACTCTTCAGCCAGGGAAACAGCCTCTCAGCATCTACCCTGTCAAGTCCTCTAAGAATTTTATGTGTTTCAATGAGATCACCTTTCATTCTTCTAAATTCCAGAGAATATAGGCCCATTCTACTCAATCTCTCCTCACAGGACAACCCTCTCATCCCAGGAATCAATCTAGTGAACTTTCGTTGCACCCGCTCTAAGGCAAGTATATCCTTTCTTAGGTATGGAGACCAAAACTGTACACAATACTCCAGGTGTGGTCTCATCAGAGCCCTATAAAAGCAGCACGGTCACAATGTGAATTTCTTTGACACGCCTGTATTCTCCTGAGTTCATAAATGAAATATATATGGCCCTACAGGTGCCTGGCCACAACTTCTATGCCTACATAAAACATAAGGATATAACTTCTTCAATTTGCATTTTGTGTGTGACCATGAGCAGTGAATCAGAAATGTCATTGCCCACTATCCCATCAGCAGGCACAGCACCTTCAGCCTCAGGCAATCAATTATTTGGATCAGAAAGACTATTGTACGGTTGGCTGTTAAGACACCAAGAATACTCTTTGCAACCATGGCTAATGACACCTGTTAGACATGCACAAACTCTGGCTGTGAATCACTACAAGAAGACACATGCAGCTACCAGAATCATCATCAAGCATACTATATGGATCCTGAAACATTGCTTCAGGTGCCTTATCCGATTGGGGCATGCCGCAATATAGTACTGCAAACATAATCGTGGTGTCCAACATGCTGCACCATTTTGCCCCGGAGAGAGGCATCCAGATGGAATCATTACATGAGGATGCAAACTCATCATAAACAGAAGACTCCTGCGAGCAGGAGGACACAGAAGGACTGGCTACAGAACAACCTGTGCAGACCTCAAGAAACCTCAGGCAGACTCATATAGGTAAAATCTTCATCTAAATCCACCATGGGCCTTCATTGCATAAAGGGGTATCAGTCCCATAGAATGGTTAATCACATCATGCCCAATATTGGGTATTGCTGCATCTGCTACTAGTAACAGTACACACAGGGTAAATTTTGGTTTCTGTTGGCTGTTCTTTATATGGTGCAGAAACTACACATTGCCGTACTGACAGGTGAAGGTCACCTTGTGGGACGATTTTAACTTCCGGTGGAAAGCCAGCGGGAGTGGATGGCAATCCTGTGTGAGAGTGTGAGTTGGAGGTCCGGCAGATCTTAACTGTTGGGCCTCATTTGAATGCTATCAGTAAACTGCTTGGTCGTTTCAGGAGAAAACTAACAGCAGCAAGGTAAGTCCAGAGAGGGGGGAATTCCTGCTCCTCCAGGCCCCACTAAGGAAAGTTTATCTAATTTTCCTTAGCAGGCCTTGCTGGCTTCCTCACAAGTTCATCGAGCTCGAGCTTGGAGTTTCTGAGCTTGACGGGTGGCTGGTATCACTACGGTGCATATGGGAAGCTGAGAGTTTTGTGGATAGGACGTTTCAGGAGGTGGTCACCTCGCAGCTACAGAGTGTTCAGGAGGAGAGGGTGTGGGTGACCACCAGACAGACTAGGAGGAAGAGGCAGGCAGTGCAGGAATTCCCTGGGAATGTTGCACTCACAAACCGGTATTCAGTGTTGAGTACCAGTGAGGGTGATGTCACCTCGGGGGAGTGCGGTGAGAAGCAAATCCATGGCACCGTGGGAGGCTCGACTGCCCAATGGGCACAAGAAACAATCAAGCATAAAAATACTTAACTGGACGAGGGCTAATTTCAGTATGTGAAAAGGGGATCTTGCCCTGATGGATTGGAATCATAAATTGGTAGATAAAACAGTAATTGAGCAATGGGAAGCCTTCAAGGAGGAGATGGTTCGGGTACTGAGTAGACACATTCTCACGAGGGGGAAAGGAAGGACATCCAAAGCTAGAGCTCCCTGGATGACTAAAGATATAGAGATTAAAATGAAACAGTATAAAGGAGGCTTATGATAAATGTAAGGTTCATAATACAGAAAGTACAGAGGAGACCAAAAAAAGGGGCAAAGAGAGACTATGAGAATAGATTAGCAGCTAACATAAAAGGGAACTCAAAAGTCTTTTATAAATATATAAATAGTAAAAGGGTAGTCAAAGGAAGGATGGTGCCAATTAGGGACAAAAAAGGAGATCTTCTTGTGGAGGCAGAGGGTATGGCTGAGGTACTAAATGAAGCAGCCGCACCTGCCATCAACATTGAAGAAGAAGACAAGCAAGGTGAAGATGAGGAGGACGAACCATTGCCTGAGCAGCATCTCACCTGGCTGTTCCTCATGCCAGGCAATCACTCATATTTGATAGATTCTCATAGGGAGATCAGCAAAGTGACTACAGCCAAGTACTCAGACCACCTGTAAGGACCTCCACAACCACAACCCCCCACCCCCTCAGCCAGGTTGCACAAAACAGTCATACAACGACACATACACCATTGCAAATCCACCCACTAGGTGGCATCAAGTCTTGCCATTCATGAGCAACCACATGAAAGTGTGCTTTCACAAAAGGGACTCAAGAATGGGCAAGATGTGGTAGTGGTGGTGAGAATCATAACATTTAATGTGAATTTAACATAAACCAAATATAAATGAAAAACATGACATTCTACCAGGTATCCTTGTGCATACCCTTGGTGATTACAAAACCTTAGACTTCCTCTTCTTAACACTTCTACGTGCTGCATCCCCTGTGACTGCAGCAGAGGTAGTGGCAGGTAGCTCAGATTCATGTCCATACTGCTTAGATGCTTTCGGCCTACGCCCTCTGGGTTTTGGAGCCCGTGAGGGCCCCTCCAAAGACTGCTCCATCTACACCTGTGCAGGGGCAGACTCGGCCATCGGGAGAGGAGGCAGCATTGCGGGTTCTGATTGAGGAGGGGGGCAACGGGTGAGACATGGGAGCGCTTTGAGTGGTGTCCCCACTTCCATGTCCCCTTTTGCCATCATCTCTCTCCTACCACTCTGCTGGACAACAGTTTGGAGGACATGTGTGATGCCTTGTAAGGCCAGTGCTAATGTATCTATTTGCCTGTCTAAGGCAGCAGAATGTATTTCACCCTGAGTCATTGCTAGGGCCTGAATGGACTCATTTGTGAGCCGTGCTAGAAGCTCACTGGAGGTTAGCCTTCTCTCCATCGCAGACATTTCCCACTTACCTGTGCCATCCAATCCTCCATCCTCTCCACTATTGTGGTGAGTGTGCATGGCAAGTTTTCCACTCCCTCGCAAAGTTGCTCCTGTCTCTCTATCATTCTGTTTCTTAAGGCTGGCCCCTGGGGTTCCGCATCTGTGCCAAGCTGAGCAAAGCCTGGAGAGGAGTGCGCCCACTGACGCGGATTCTCTACCGCTGCTCCTGCCACCACTGTCTGCTCATGCTCACTTGTATGTATTGACTCACCAGATGACAACCCAACTACTTCTCTAATAGGACCCATTGAGGTGTGAGTATCTGCGCTGGTGGATAGCTCGCTAAGATGTGATGGTGCACCCTCAGAGGCCGGGAGCTCCTCTGAGGAATCGCCTTTGACCATGTCTTCAGTCCACGATGCCTCGGAAGAGAATATACAGCAATATTAATAATCATCGCCGAAGTAACGTTGCGATGAGCATACTGAGGTGTGCCACAGATCAACATGGATAACATCAATCCATGTTGTGTGTGAGGGATGTTAAAGCTCTGTCACCAGATGTTTGTAGGGTGCCAGTCTCGGCATCCCCCACTGCCAGGCACTCCACCGTACAACTTATCTCCAACTCCTCTGTGAGGGCCACTATTTCTGGAGGCCCCCCTCCAGTCCTCGCCCTCTCCCTTGCATTTTGTGCTCTTTTCTACAAGGGGAGGAAGTACAGAGGTGTGAGTTATTGAGGGTGAAGTGGTCACCCGATGGATGCATTGTTTTGGGTCAGGGTGACAATGAAGTCAGAGGGTGACGATCAGACAGATTGATCACATTGGATCAGGATTGGAGTGAGTGGGAGTGGTGGTGCAAAAATTGGAGGGTGAAGAAGTGCACAGAAAGTGAAGGTAACTCGACACTGAGTCTTAAGTGGGTATGAGGAGTGATGTGATGGTGTAGGCTTCACATTGAGCGGGGGAATGTTCATCACAGAATGCAGGTCAATCAGTAATTGTACTCACTTTTCCTGACCTGGTTAGGTCATTAAATCTCTTTCTGCATTGCAGCCATGACCGGGACACCGTGCTCCTGCTGCTGACCTGTTCTGCCACCTCTAACCATGCCTTTGTGACAGAACCAGGTTTCTTACTGCTGTCTGGTGGATAAAGCACCTCCCTCCTGCTTCTCAGTGCACCCAGCAATGTCTCCAGAGCAGCGTCGGTGAACCTAGGTGCTGGCTTGGCTCTGGAATGTTGCATTGTTATTGTAGCCTCCTTTCTTCTTCAAAGTGCATTGTTGGAGTGCCCTTTTAAATAGTGGGCTTTAAATGCGTCAGACATGTGCGCAGTCTACCTGCTGCGCAGCTTGGGGACGAGAAACCCGGAAGTTGAGTTAAGTGGCTTCAATTGAATCACGACCACTCGGGAAACCACACAATTTTTTTCTCTGGGTTTCCCACCCGATTATTGACCCCCCCCCCCCCGGTGAGATCCTGCCGCCATGTTAAAATCATGACTCTGGTGTCAACATCAGGCACTCCCAGATCATGAACAGCACAGGGTAAGTATACAATCTCAGTAGAATGCACTATGCTGCACCATTCTCCTCATTGGTGTCCTGTGACTGCTGAGTGAGATGTGCAGTTCAATACAGTAAAAAATTATAGCAAATTTAATATATAAATAGCTACTTATCATTTGAAGACTCTAATGTGATGGAGTATTGTCAGGCACAGAGGCTGCAGCCTGGCCAATGGTGGATGTGGGACCAGCTTGAAGGTCTAGGCTTGGGATTTGGTCTGGACATCTGAAAATGTCAACAACTTTGGACTTTTGTCCTTTTATAAAAGAAGAGTGAAATCCTCCAAATAGAACTAATGCACAGCATTTGCATGATTGACTACTCCCTGTTCCCCTAAAATTTAATCAGGGCCACCTCCTCTAATAAAACCCCCCAGCTCTTTACTGTTCAAAGAGCTCCTGCCGCCTTTTTGTTTTGTGGGACAGCCTATGAAGAAAAATGCTGCCCCCCGTCCATCCCTGATGACTGAACTCTCCCTGAGCATAGGATGACTCGGTGCGTACGCATGCGAAAGGATTGTGGCCCATTTTTTTGGCTTGACTGCAGAATCAGCCTATGATGCTGGTCAACTGTGAGGTAGAGTGGCTCAAAGGAAGTTAGCCTTTTGTAACACTGAGGGACCAGCTGGGGTGGGGCAGGGAAAGGTGAATGACACGTGGACCACAAGAAAAGGGGAGTGGCAGTGGTGGGAAATTCTATAGTCAGGGTCATAAACAGCTTTTTAAAATACAGTCATGACTGAGAGCATGAAGGAGATCGTGAAACAGGTGGGAAAATATCTGGGAAAGGAGGGAAAACAGACAAACGTTGTGCCCAAGTCAGAACCTATGACATAGATAGAGGGTAATTAAGGATTTAGACACAAGATTGAGAAACAAAACTTCAAGGGGAATTTGTAGATTGCTTCCATAGCCTCATGTTGGATATGTTAAGAAGCAGTAGATTAGAAAGGTTAATCTGCGGCTGCAGGGCTCGTGGATGTGGGAATTGTTCACATTTTTGGGCCATTAGAGTGTGAGTTCTGGAACAAAAGTCTAAACCAAAGGAATATCCTTTACCTGAACCAAAATAGCAACAATGGTCTAATGGAGAGGGTAATCAGAGGGGAGGGGAAGCATTTAAACCAACCAATCAGCAGTGGGGTGGGGAAAGTCTAGGGTTAGGACCAGAGATCTGGAAACCTCCTGATCTAGAGGTTCCACTACTCACTGAACCATCGAAGAAACCCCCATAAAAGATACTTCGAACACAATGGGCCAATGCTTTCTTTTTAATGAAATTTTGAACAGACAAAACAGATACATAAATGGTATAGTAAAGAGAGGAATTAATCTCAAGAAAAGTTAAAGTCACATTTGATTTGAGTCATATATAATTGAACATTTACTTTTTAAATTGTGCAATTCTTCAAAATTTAGGAACTGCAATTTGCCGCTTTTTTGTTTCAGTGGTCATTACTTTCTAATTTATCCCTTTTTTCCCCTCCCTATTTAATTGGAGCAAACACTTCCTGCAGCCAAGATTTCAACCTTCTCCCAGGTGTGAGCCAACAACCAGGAAGTTCCAGTGACAACTCCCCTCCCATTCTTTCCTCACTTCCCTCTCCTGTGGCAATGACCTTCCATGAGGCATGGATGAAACTGGGAATTTAATGAAGTAGAGGATCAGACTTTCACTGTGGCATCACACATTAGGGCCCTGACGTGTTCTGCCACCAGCCTACCGAAATTGTAGCTTAAATAATCACATTATAGCATTTTTAAAAAACACTCAGAAATCCATTAGCCTCTCCTTGTAATTGCTGTTCTTGTGCTCGCTCGTTGGATGAGTGGAATGTTAAATTTTGTATGTAGAAGTGAAACGCTCCTGTAGATACTGGAGAGTGCTGATGGGTGGGTACTTCTTAGATCCATCATAGCATGTGATGATTGTATCCTCATCTGGATGAACAAAGACTGTCTAGGTCTGTACAGCTTGTCATCAGACTGTGGAATAAGGACCCGATGTACCTGCAAAAAAAAAGGTTATTTATCTGAGTTTAATACATATTGTAAAGTAGGATAAACTGGTTATAGTCTTAACAGCAACTCTAACCAGACCAGGGTTGGAAAATTCCCACTCCATGAACAACCAAAGTATCTTCCAGCTTTTGTTGAGCTAAAAAAAAGGAACAGTTTGGAAGTAACCTGAGTCTCTTAGCCCCTTTCTTTATCACTTCCACATTCTACCTGATGCCTTGTGGCCTGTTGGAGCCTGACTCTTGACTCACTCTTCATTTGTACAAAGTTGTATTTTTTTTTCAGGACCATCTTTTACAGTTACAGTAAAAATAGATTTTCTTAAAGGTTGACAATTTAAACCTACAATTACTGGCAGGTCCTTTGAAATTTCAGATTCTCTGCGTTGGTCATTTTCAGCACACATACTATGAAGCTGAAAAACCATCAGTCGTGCAGAAATAAAATGACTCAAATATAAAGGAGATGTCTTAACACTGTTAAATTAACCTTCTACTACAAAAAACACTGGCAAACATTTAATTAAAAGGAAACTTTAAACAATTCCACTCAGCCTGTTCTATCTTTCCCCCATTCTCTCGCCTCCTCCATCCTCTCAGCCTTTGGCTGAGAATTGGCACAAAGAAACAACAACAAGATTGACTGAAACAGGAACAGGTCAATCTCTGGTGCATGTCAAACAAAGGAACCCTGCCACAAGTTACTGTCAGCATCCTGGGCAATCCTCTACATGGCCAGGGTCTGGCCCATTCCCCACAACTCCGTCACAGTCACCAGAGCTATCTTCCACTTTGTCTGGAGGTCCAAGGTAGAACGTGACCACAGGACCACCAAGTACAAGACCCAGACAAAGGGAGGAAGAGCGTCCCCAACGCCACTCTGAAGCTGATGGCCACCTTTGTGTGTGGCTGCCTCAGGATACGTGTAGAGCCCCAGTACGCAAAACACCAAGTGTCACTACGTGCTGGGTTTCTACCTGTCCAATACAGAAGGCTGGGTCTGGCCCCGCTGACTGAGCAGGCGCAGGATGTCCCATCCAGCTGGACTGTCCCAGGTGGAAAAGTTCCTGAGGAGGAACCCCTTCGACCACCAAACCGTCACACAGTGGCCGACACAAAACATTCTCAGAGTCCTGCAAGGAATTGAGAGGGTGGACTCGATCGGTTTCTTCCCCGACCAGTCGGTCGAGGCTCTTTAACAGAACATTTGTCGCCGGAACTGATCAACACTCACCAGGATGTAAACAGGATAGTGGTGAGAAAGGCCCTCCCAGTGTGGTCTTGCCAACACGCACGGAACCTCAGTGCCACCGTGAGCTGCCATCGAGGCTGTGGCGGGGAGGAGACCCTCTCCCACCTCCTGATGGGCTGCCCCTTTGCACAGAGGGTGTGGAGAGAAATGCTTTGTTATCTGCCCCAGTTCATCCCAAAGAGTTCAGTAATGCAGGGCGCTGTGCTCTATGGACTGTTCCCCGGGACGCACATGGAGACAGATATCACCTGCGTCTGGAAGACCATCAACTCTGTGAAGGAGGCCCTTTGGTCCGCCTGAAACATACTGAAGGAGCTGTCCATGGTTGAGTGTTGCCAACCTGGCATACTCCAAGGTCCAGGAGTATTGCTGTGAGATGCAATGAAGCAAGGTGTGACCCATCCACAGGCTGACAGATACCTTACAACTGGCCTTCCAAGGCTTCACACAAGTCTTCCAAATTGTCGTCCAGCAGGATGGAAGGAGTGATGTGGGCCTGGGCCAGGAGAGGGATGATGGTGAAAGGGGACATGGAAGTGGGGACGCCACTCAAAGCGCTCCCACGTCTCACCCGTTGCCCCCCTTTCAACCAGTACACTCAATGCTGCCCCCTCTCCAGGTGGCTGAGTCTGCCCCTGCACAGGTGCAGGTAGAGCAGTTTTTGGAGGGGCCCTCACGGGTACCCAAACCCGGAGGGCGTTGGCCCAAAGCATTTCATCGGTCAGGCCATGAACAAGAGCAACCTGCCACTACCTCTGCTGAAGCCACAGGGGTAGCACCATGTAAGGGTTCACGGAAACGCAAGGTGAAGGTTTTGTGAGCACAAAGGGAATGCACAAGGGTGTAAAACAAAGTGTCATGTTTTTGATTTACTTCTGTTTGTTTTGCAAAAAATCATTAAAAATTGTTATCATCACTACTGCCATGTCTTTGTAAATCTTGTCTGGTTTGTGCAATAATGCCCTTTCCTGAGGATCACCATGAAGACCCACAACTGATGCCACCTATCGTGTCACTGCAGAGTGGGTGTAGGTGTATTTGCAGGGCTCTTTTGTGCAGATGACTGAGAGACGTCGGCGATGTCCCCGGTGGCACCCTGGAAGGATGTGGAGGAGAAGTTGTTGAGGGCAGTGGTGACTTTGACAGCGACAGGTAAGAAGATTGTGCTCGGGCCAGCCGGGAGCAGCTCGGCATGAAGGAGGCTGCGGATGTCTACGACTACATGTCGAGTGACTCTGAGTCTCCGTGTGCACTGCTGCTCAGGGAGGTCCAGGAAGCTGAGCCTCGGTCTGTAGACCCTGTGTTGAGGGTAATACCTTCTGTGACGCATCTCTCTCTGCGGTTGCCCTCCCTCCTGCTGTGCAGGTGGATGTGTCACAGCTCCACGTGTCAGAGGTGGACGGCGTGGCCAGCAAGGCTGGTGATGCTGTTCACCCTCCAAGGAAGTCATGACTGCAGCTATGGTGGTCCCCATCCGGAAGATGTACGTTTGAGGGGGTCCGCAAGATAGGTAAATGTGTCTGCACACCGGGGTTGAGGTTGCAAGTTTGTGAATTTTATTGTTAGGAGGAGGGTGGTGCAGGCCAAACTTTGTCCAAAGTGACAGAGTGGCCTCCTGCAATGAGTGAGGGTCTCCCCGCACAACTGTCAAATGGACAACCTCACGATGCTCCACCTTTCCAGCTTCCACCCTAACCACGTCAAAGAGGCCATCCCCTATGGACAGGCCCTGCGAATACACAGGATCTGCTCAGACGAGGAGGAACACGATGGACACCTACAGACACTGAAAGACGCCCTCGTAAGAACGGGATATGACGCTCGACTCGTCGATCGACAGTTCCAATGGGCCACAGCGAAAAATCACATAGACCTCCTCAGAAGACAAACACGGGACACAACCAACAGAGTACCCTTCGTCGTCCAGTACTTCCCCGGAGCGGAGAAACTACGCCATGTTCTCCGCAGCCCTCAAAATGTCATTGATGACGACGAACACCTCGCTATGGCCATCCCCACATCTCCACTACTCGCCTTCAAACAGCCACCCAACCTCAAACAGACCATCGTTCGCAGCAAATTACCTAGCTTTCAGGAGAACAGCGTCCACGACACCACACAACCCTGCAACGGCAACCTCTGCAAGACATGCCAGATCATTGACACAGATACCACCATCACACGAGAGGACACCACCCACCAGGTACATGGTTCATACTCCTGTGACTCGGCCAACGTTGTCTACCTCATACGTTGCAGGAAAGGATGCCCCGGAGCATGGTACATTGGCGAGACCATGCAGACACTGCGACAACGGATGAACGGACACAGCGCAACAATCGCCAGACAGGAGGGTTCCCTCCCAGTCGGGGAACACTTCAGCAGTCAGGGACATTCAGCCACCGATCTTCGGGTAAGCGTTCTCCAAGCCGGCCTTCGAGACACACGACAACGCAAAATCGTCGAGCAGAAATTGATAGCCAAGTTCCGCACCCATGAGGACGGCCTCAACCGGGATCTTGGGTTCATGTCGTGCTACACGTAACCCCACCAGCGAATAAAAGTTATCTGTTTTTAATACAACTGGTCATTCCCTCCCTTTCTCTTCCTTTTGGATGTTTCTCTCTCTCTCTCCCTCCCTGTCTTTGGTTCTGGCCGTTTGTATATTCAGTAGTCTGGTATCTAACGTTTCTCTGTCTGAACACTTTTCAATTCCTTTGATTGCCTTGATAACGGGCAGTTGGAAAGATTATACGTAATCACCAGGCATTGTTCTGTGACTATGTATGTGGTAATTTTCAAGGAATCCGACACTCACCTGATGAAAGAGAAAGCCTCCGAAAGCTTGTGATTTTTCAAAAAAACTGTTGGACTATAACCTGGTGTTGTAAGATTCCTTACATTTGTACACCCCAGTCCATCACCAGCATCTCCACATCATAGTCACAGTATAGCCAGAGCAAATCTTCCAATATATTCTACTGATAAAGGAATTAATTGTTTTGTTGCATGTTTTCCACAGTGGCTGGAAATCTTAAGTGCCAAGTACACCAACATTCCTAGATTACTTCCAACTTCACTCTTAGCTGTTTCAAAATCATTGAGCAAATGGTTTGCCTATATTTTCTTCCAATATGCAATACCTTGTACTGTTGCAAACCAAATGTAATCTGCTATTGTTCCTCTAATTTATGCATTTATGGTCTCATCAGACCCAACTGCCCACTCTCCGAAGTTTATTATCTGGAAGTTTGACCCACTTTACATTTGAGTTTCTGAATTTAAGTTGCTGATATAAATTGGAAACTGTCGCACACCCCCAACACAACACTCCGAACAATTATCTATTGCTTTCTTCCATTTGATCATTTAAAAAAAATCAATTGTCAGAATTTGCTTTGCACTAGTTCTGACACTAAAGAACCACAATTGTGTTGCTGGATGAATGTTTTGAAGACTGGTTAACGTTCGATTGAAAGTGAGATCAAATTGGTGAAGTTAAGTCTCCAGAGCATTACTTTTATCCCTAATTAAAATCCACAAACAAAAAACATTACTGAAGAATAATTGTTGGGCCTTATCCTATCCAGTAACTGACTGATTGACTGGTAGTTCCGTGTAACCATTAGCTCCTGGGATAAAAAATAGCTTTGATCAAAGCGGTGCAATGACCGGCTTTAAGTTGAGGAATTTCCATGGGGCTGGGTTGGGAGAAAGTGTGAGTAATGTCCAAACACGGCTAACAGAATCCGCTAGATCACAAACTAGACGAATGACATGTGATGATTATGCAAAAAATCATCACACCACTAAGACGGGGCAGGGCGGCAGCTCCCCACTGACAGAGGCACAAAACTCATTTTCCATTTTTGAAATTAAGCCACTGTGGAAGAAGTAAATCGTTCCCACAATATTTTACCTGAGGCTGAAAATAAGAGCGTGACAGCAGTCAACGTTAGGAGCGTTTTTGCGGAGTAAAATCCAGCACGGGGAGCCATGTCTGCCGAGTTATACAGAAGATGTTCCGACACCTCGATCCCTTTCGCTTTGATTCCTTGAACCAGGATGTAAATATCAATGAGCAGAGCCCGGAAATTTACCGCATCGACTCTGCCACTCACAAATATCTCTTGTGACCGGTTCTCTTCCACTTTCTCTCTGGAGTAATGATGAAAATTTTCACTGGGTGCTCCATCATTTTAAATAAAAAGCACAGCTCTCTCCACTGAGCTCACTGAGTGTGTCACTACCCCGTTCCCTTAAAAATCTGGGGCTGAAACTGTGCTAAATGTGTTTTTTTTATTCGTTCATGGGATGTGGGCGTCTCTGGCGAGGCCTGCATTTATTGCCCATCCCTAATTGCCCTTGAGAAGGTGGTGGTGAGCCGCCTTCTTGAACCGCTGCAGTCCTTGTGGTGCGGTTCTCCCACTGTGCTGTTAGGAAGGGAGTTCCAGGATTTTGACCCAGCGACGATGAAGGAACGACGATATATTTCCAAGTCGGGATGGTGTGTGACTTGGAGGGGAACGTGCAGGTGGTGTTGTTCCCATGTGCCTACTGCTCTTGTCCTTCTAAGTGGTAGAGGTCGCGGGTTTGGGAGGTGCTGTCAAAGAAGCCTTGGCGAGTTGAGGCAGTGCATCCTGTGGATGGCACACAATGCAGCCACAGTGCGCCGGTGGTGAAGGGAGTGAATGTTTAGGGTGGTGGGTGGGGTGCCAATCAAGCGGGCTGCTTTGTCCTGGATGGTATTGAGCTTCTTGAGAGGCGTTGGAGCTGCACTCATCCAGGCAAGTGGAGAGTATTCCATCACACTCCTGACTTGTGCCTTGTAGATGGTGGAAAGGCTTTGGGGAGTCAGGAGGTGAGTCACTCGCCGCAGAATACCCAGCCTCTGAACTGCTCTTGTAGCCACTGTATTTATATAGCTGGCCCAGTTAATTTTCTGGTCAATGGTGACCACCAGGATGTTGATGGTGGGGGATTCGGCGATGGTAATGCCGTTGAATGTCAAGGGGAGGTGGTTAGACACTCTCTTGTTGGAGATGGTCGTTGCCTGGCACTTGTCTGGCGCGAATGTTACTTATCACTTATTAGCCCAAGCCTGGATGTTGTCCAGGTCTTGCTACATGCGGGTACGCACTTCTTCATTATCTGAGGGGTTGCGAATGGAACTGAACACTGTGCAGTCATCAGCGAACTTCCCCATTTCTGATCTTTATGATGGAGGGAAGGTCATTGATGAAGCAGCTGAAGATGGTTGGGCCTAGGACACTGCCCTGAGGAACTCCTGCAGTAATGTCCGAGGGCTGAGATGATTGGCCTCCAACAAACACTACCATCTTCCTTTGTGCTAGGTAGGACTCCAGCCACTGGTGAGTTTTCCCCCTAATTCCCATTGACTTCAATTTTACTAGGGCTCCTTTGTGTCACACTCGGTCAAATGCTGCCTTGATGTCAAGGGCAGTCACTCTCACCTCACCTCTGGAATTCAGCTCTTTTGTCCATGTTTGGACCAAGGCTGTAATGAGGTCTGGAGCCGAGTGGTCCTGGCAGAACCCAAACTGAGCATCGGTGAGCAGGTTATTGGTGAGTAAGTGCCGCTTGATAGCACTGTCGACGATACCTTCCATCACTTTGCTGATGATTGAGAGTAGACTGATGGGGCAGTAATTGGCTGATTGGATTTGGATTGGTTTGTGTTGTGTTTAGCAGTAACAAAGTACTCACTCATTTTGCTCTCTGGGAGTACTTTGGTTTAATGCAGCACAACAGATCCAATGCTTCATTTGGCATGCGAAACAATGATGAAAGGACTAGAGTTGATTTCAAACCCACCTCTCATGACAGTAATTATTTATTAAAGTGGCATTAAGGCAGCAAAGAGAGTTGACAGTAGGCCAAGCAGAAGACAGGAGGCATTTACAGGGGGACATTAATACAGCCAAATATAGGGTTTCCAGCAAGACTTACCATAATGCAGAAAAGCTGCATTCAACCGCTGGATTAGTTTAATTTAAGTGTAGTATATTGTGATGTGATTTGCTTTATTACTAATGTAGTGTGTAAACATTCTTCATGCAATTTCTATTATCTACTTCTTCATGCAATTTACTGCACGCTTACCTTTTAACGGATCGGAAGGAATTGTGTGGGAGATGTGGGGGCACCCTGAATGTTCTTGATGCCAAAAGACCCGAGAAATCTTAATCCAGCTCTGGGCATGTAAAGGAGTCAAGCAGTTGTTTTAGTCCACATGGAAACATGGGTGCCTCACTTCCTTGACAGAAGTCTGGGCTTTCCACTTCCCCCTCCCTCCTCCATCCCAGTGATTTTTCAGGGGATCGGGGGCAGGCAAAGACAGAAAGCAACTTGGGGATGGCCCCTGCCACATCTTCTCTTCCCTGCTGTTTCCCAGCATCTGGTCCCATTGGGACGTATTATTCCTGCCCAACGTGTTCCTCACCATTGTAGGGTACGGTAGCATAGTGGTTATGTTACTGGGCTAGTCATCCAGAGGCCTGGACTAAAATCCAGAGTCATGAGTTCAAATCCCGCCACGGCAGCTGGCGAATTTAAATTCAATTAATTAATTAAATTCAATTAATTAAATAAAAAAAAAATCTGGAATTAAAATACTAGTATCAGTAATGATGGCCATGAAACTCCCGGATTGTCGTAAAAACCCATCTGGTTCACTAATGTCCTTTAGGGAAGGAAGCCTGCCGCCCTTACCCGGTCTGGCCTATATGTGACTCCAGACCCACAGCAATGTGGTTGATTCTTAATTGCCCTCTGAAATGGCCTAGCAAGCCACTCAGTTGTAAAATCTCGCTACGAAAAGTCATAATAAGAATAAAACCGGACGGACCACCCGGCATCGGACCACTAGGCACCGGACACGACAACGGCAAAACACCAAGCCCAGTCGACCCTGCAAGGTCCTCCTTACTAACATCTGGGGACTTGTGCCAAAATTGGGAGAGCTGTCTCACAGACTAGTCAAGCAACAGCCTGACATAGCCATACTCACAGAATCATATCTTTCAGCCAACGTCCCAGACTCTTCCATCACCATCCTTGGGTATGTCCTGTCCCACCGGCAGGACAGACCCACCAGAGGTGGCGGTACAGTGATATACAGTCAGGAGGGAGTGGCCCTGGGAGTCCTCAACATTGACTCTGGACCCCATGAAATCTCATGGCATCAGGTCAAACATGGGCAAGGAAACCTCCTGCTGATTACCACCTACCGTCCTCCCTCAGCTGATGAATCAGTCCTCCTCCATGTTGAACACCACTTGGAGGAAGCACTGAGGGTAGCAAGGGCACAAAATGTACTCTGGGTGGGAGACTTCAATATCCATCACCAAGAGTGGCTCGGTAGCACCACTACTGAGAGAGTCTAACCACCTCCCCTTGACATTCAACGGCATTACCATCGCCGAATCCCCCACCATCAACATCCTGGGGGTCACCATTGACCAGAAACTTAACTGGACCAGCCATATAAATACTGTGGCTACGAGAGCAGGTCAGAGGCTGGGTATTCTGCGGCGAGTGACTCACCTCCTGACTCCCCAAAGCCTTTCCACCATCTACAAGGCACAAGTCAGGAGTGTGATGGAATACTCTCCACTTGCCTGGATGAGTGCAGCTCCAACAACACTTCAAGAAGCTCGACACCATCCAAGATAAAGCAGCCCGCTTGATTGGCACCCCATCCACCACCCTAAACATTCACTCCCTTCACCACCGGCGCACTGTGGCTGCAGTGTGCACCATCCACAGGATGCACTGCAGCAACTCGCCAAGGCTTCTTCGACAGCACCTCCCAAACCCACGACCTCTACCATCTAGAAGGACAAGGGCAGCAGGCGCATGGGAACAACACCACCTGCACGTTCCCCTCCAAGTCACACACCATCCCGACTTGGAAATATATCGCCGTTCCTTCATTGTCGCTGGGTCAAAATCCTGGAACTCCCTTCCTAACAGCACTGTGGGAGAACCGTCACCACACGGACTGCAGCGGTTCAAGAAGGCGGCTCACCACCACCTTCTCAAGGGCAATTAGGGATGGGCAATAAATGCCGGCCTTGCCAGCGACGCCCACATCCCATGAACGAATAAAAATTTGCACTCTTCAAATACTGAACACTCGGGCCACCTGTTAGGCTCCAGCATTTAGATACCAACAGAGGGGGCTTTGGGTCAGAAAGAGAATATAGCCCTATACAAACACTCCCAGAGCGTGGCCACATACAAACACTGTTAGTTTAATTCAACATTTTCAATCTTTGAAATGTATTTTAAAACCAGGCAGCTCGCTGGCCAACTCTCTCTCCCCCCGGGGCTGCCGCAGCAAGACTGTGCCCCCTTAAGGGCACAACTCCCTGGCAGAGGCTGGCGAACCTGGCTCCTGTGTGTAAATGACCCTGGGGCCAGAAATACGGCTGGAGTCAGCAACACATCTCCAGGGTGGGCAGAAAGCTCGCCTCACCAGAGATGCGCTGCAACCTAGGGAGGAGTTGAAAAGCCCTAGCCGCAGAATCAGCAGAGGAGGGACAATTGAGGTCTGAAAACATAGAAAGGAGATGCACTTCCTTGCTATTACCCAGCCAGCAAGTCAACCACAGGTAACAAAGTTACCTCTATCTCACCAAGCAATACTGTGCCAGGAGGCTACACTTCAGTCAGGAAGGCTGAGATGAATTGAGACATCTCTTGGAAACAGACCTATAGCAAAGCAGCAACATCAAAACTGTGCTGCCAGTAGTAATAGAAGTGTTGATGTCATTGAACTGTTTTGCGACAGGGGCCTTCCGGGCAATGGCTGGGGACTAGGCAAGGATCGTCCAGGTTGCGATTCACTATCTATGTAACCAAAGTCATAGGGCTTGATTTTAGCATCCGCAATTGTGTGCGTTCCTGGCGGGGGGGGCTACGAAAATTGGGGATTCCCGGGGCGGGTCTGGAGCCCGGCTCCAACCCGCCCCATTTTCGGGTTCCCCACAGACGCGCTGACATGCGCGCACAGCCCCCGCATGTGGGACTCTCACCAGCAATTAAAGCCAGCGGGGTGCCACTTAAAGTACTTGAACAGGTACTTCAGGCTGTTTACAGACCTGATTGACCTGTTATTTTAGCAGGGGTGGGATTTTTCAACTGACTGGGACTGTTTCCTGTACTGGGGGAAACACTCCCAGTTAAAATGGATGTGTTGCAGCCATCAGCCTGTGGCAGCTGCAAAGGTCCATTTGACAAGTGGGGAGGGGAGACCCTCACTCATTGCAGGAGGCCACTCTGTCACTTTGGACAAAGTTTGGCCTCCACCACCCTCCTCCTAACAATAAAATTCACCAACTTGCACACTTACCCAGGGGTCCAGACACATGTACCTACCTTGCGGACCCTGTCAGATGTATATCTTCCGGATGGGGGTCGCCGTAGCTGCAGTCATGACCTCCTCGGAGGGCGAACAGCATCACCAGCCTCACCGTCCACGCCATCCACCTCTGACACATGGAGCTCCACAACAGGGTGCTGTGACACATCCACCTGCACAGCAGGAGGGAGGGCAACCGCAGAGAGAGATGCATCGCAGAGGGCACTACCCTCGCCACAGGGTCCACAGACCGAGGCTCAGCTTCCTGGACCTCTCTGAGCAGCAGTGCACACGGAGGCTCAGAGTCACTCGACATGTAGTCGTGGACATCTGCAGCCTCCTTCATGCTGAGCTGCTCCCGGCTGGCCCGAGCACCATCTTCTTACTTGTCGCTGTCAAAGTCACCACTGCCCTCAACAACTTCTCCTCCGCATCCTTCTAGGGTGCCACCGGGGACATCGCCAACGTCTCTCAGTCGTCTGCACAAAAGAGCCCTGCAAATACACCTACACCCACTTTGCAGTGACACAATGGGTGGCATCAGGTGTGGGTCTTCATTGTGATCCTCAGGAAAGGGCATTATTGCACAAACCAGACAAGATTTGCAAAGACGAGACAGTAGTGGTGCCAATATAATATGTAATGTGAGTTGATCAGAAATCAAATATAAGTAAAAACCATGACAAACCCTCAAACACCCTTGTGCATCCCCTTCATGCTCACGATACGTTTGCCTTACGCTTCCCACTGCACATATGTGATGCATGCCCAGTGGCTGCAGCACAGGTAGTGGCAGGTTGAGTGAGGCTGACCATGAGAGAGATGCATGAGAGGGTGAGTATGAGATAGAGCCATGAGATTGTTTGAGTATTGGGTTGAGTGGTAGTGGCGGGATGAGTACTGGCGAGGTGAGTAAGTGCAGGTAAGATGAGGATGAGCTTTGAGTGGGTGTGAGGGGTGATGTGACAGAGTAGTGTTGGCAGTGCAGAAGGAGATGTGGGGTGGGGGCAGTGATGTGGAAGACGGAGTGTAGGGGAATGAGTAAGTGTACTCACTTTGGCTGACCTCCTAACGTCATTGGAGCGCCTCCTGCACTGTATGCAGGTGGGCGATATGTTGGTGGTGCAGGTGACCTCCTCTGCCACCTCGAGCCAGGCCTTCTTGGTGGCAGAGGCAGGCCGCTTCCTCCCTCCCGCCGGGGGGAAGATCTCTGTCCTCCCCCTCCTCCTCACCCCATCCAATAAGAGCTGGAGTGAGGCATCATTAAACCTGGGGGCAGCCTTCCCCCTGGGCTGCTCCATGCTGTAATTTTTCCTATTTCTTGCAGCATCAGTCACTGGAGGACTGCCCCTTTAAATAGAGCTCCTCCAGCTGACAGACCTTACTGCGCATGCGCAGTCTGCCCGCCGTGCAGCTCAGCAGCGGGGAACCCGGAACAAGAGGTAAGTGGATCCAATCAGCCTGCGATTGCGTGCGGAGCAGACTGATTTCACCGGGCGCGTTACCCACGCGCCCAATCGACCCCCCCCGCCGCAAACCCGCCGCCCTGGTAATATTGGGCCCATAGATATTCTGTTTCAAAATGCTGCTGACTATATAAAATTCAGCTCTGGGATGTAGCGGAGGCAGGAGAGGCTTAGAGGGATTTTGAAAGACGTGGCATTGCAATTGGAGCTCTCTTCCAACACTTCTAATTGGGCTTACAGCAATTAGGCAGTTTCGATGAGCAGATTCACTTCTTATGCGTACAGAAATAGAAAAAAGCCAGAAATATCCATCAGGTCAGGCAACATCTGTGGAGAAACACGGTTCAGGTCTCAGGGGTTCTGTCTGAATTGTCGAGCAATCAAAGTTCAGCAGTCGGGGGGAAGATCACTCATATCGCAAGAGAAATAACCTGGATTTTCACTCACAGCTGTGGTGAGCGGGGGGAGCATTTCTGGACGGGAAACCCGGAAGTATGAGTTTCCCGGCCGTCATGACGATTTTCACGTCAGGACGTTTTAAAAATTTTTTCAGCAGGTTTCCCACCCAACAGGCAGCCAGATTGACAGGACACCAGTTAAAAGTTTAATATCAAGAATGGGACAGTCGTCTCTCTACTAATATTAAAATGATGAAAAATGAAGATTAAAAAGTTGCCAGGTCGTGCAATGCAGTTATGTAACAACCAGTATGAAGTCAGGGTGATGCAAGACTATCTCCTGGAGTTAATCCTGTCCAACTTCCCTAAACTGAATTTGGGCAACTTCACATCCGAATTACACTACAAGGCTTCAATCAATTCAAAGTAAAAACTGTTTCACATTGGGGCAAATGATGTTTTACAATGTGCCAATAAAGTAACTTGTGCTCAACTGACCTCTTCAAATTAGGTCTAGAACAGGTTGCACGATGCTGCAAGTTACAAGATAACAACTTGCTGGGCAATATTGGTTTTATCGACACCGCAGGTCATTAGTAGGTTCCTGAGGAACAATAATAATAGCACCTCCTGTGTAATAATACATGAATAAATGATTAGAAAAGGTGTTACACCCATTCTACATACACCCTGTTGATCCAGTACCCATTCCATTTCTGTTGACTCAACTAGGCCGTTGTAAACATAGCACGTGTACTTCCTACCAATATCCTCTTTCGTTGGTGTCAGCTTTAGAGTGCTGGTACAATAATACAGACCATTGTTTCCACAAGTAGGATTGCTAATTTCTGTTTTCCCAATCATTCCCTCACCATCATTGCACCAAACAACTGAAATATTTTTGGCAAAAAAGGAGTGGATTCGACAATTTAACATCAGCTCTTCTGTGATTGGCACCCCTGGAACATTCTGTACTGGCTCCAGTTTTGGAGTGGCTAAAGATGGAAAGTGAAATAAAACATTGTAAAAGGCTATTCCCTCAGTAAATGTTTACTTGCCTGCAAAGTTAAAGGTGTGATTTATTTGAAATACTTAGTAAAATTCCAGCAATGACCTGTATTTTCTGGGAATCAATTATAACTGTAGGTTAATGAATATTAATAGTATTTATCAAAGTCATTTGTTAAGGCCATGCACAGTTTAAATGCATTTATAAATAAAACGGCCAAAGTAGCAGGTTACTTCATTTAAAGGGTACCTCAGGATAGAGTGCTAAAATGGTTTTATTTCTCTATGTTTGCCTTAAAAAAAGTCGTGTATGTGGCTCACTTTTAAAAGATTATTACAAATAACACAAAACATTTCTTAAGCACAGCTTCCGAACAGGATTCGTCATCTTCTTGCCAGTTCCAAGGTTGAACACAAGCCTGTGACAATTCATTACTTAGCCTCAGATCTCAGCATCATCTCCATCCGTACTGTTTATTGAGCAGGGAACAAGGGCGGGAAGGGGCTGACAGCCAAAGACACAATAATAATGTATTTGTACCCAGCCTTGAATATGCTAAGGTATTGGGCAGGGAAATTTAAAGAAATACTTTTAATTACATATTGGACTATATATTTTAAATTGAATATTGGCAGGAAACGGCCATACTAAGAACTTATCTTGAAATTTACCTTGAAAAGCAAGTCTAAGAGAAAGAATTTGTATTTAAGAACAAGCTTCCTGTATGCAGAGTTTTCCTTGTGCATTTCTAAGAAACTGGTGAAAATTAATTGTTCCTCTTTTAAGCAAGTTTTTCCCGATAGTCACATGATATGCTGAATAATCAAAAGTCACATATTACACAATTTCTTCAAGACTGTTATCGTCAGCTATCTGGGAGAATGTTTATGGTATTGTATTGAGCTCCACAAAGTGCTGCTCCTAAAACTTCAAATCGGTGATTTGTGGAGAAATTTACTACTTTGTGAAATGTCTGGATGAATAGAAACACTGCAAATACAAATTGCTTTAAGGCAAATTGCTGTGAAGGACAACAGAAAAGAAAAATAGGATTCTGACAAAAGAAAAGCTGCAAACAACTATTTATATAAAAAAAAGAAAGCTAGGTAAAGGTCCACAGCCCATGCTGCAGGGCTCCAAAAGGATGAAAACGGTAAGAGAGAAAATCAGATAAATCAAGTCGTGGTGCTTAGGTGATGCCAAGCTTCGAGCCTTGTAAATTCACATTCAGGATAGTAAAATAGGTTTTCAATGCTACAATAATGTCAATTAACAGCATTCAAACAGGCAACACAGCAGAGTTTAAACGTTTACAATTAGCAATAAGGTCCTCAACTGTTATGAAATTAAACACCGTTAAGATAACTTTTAATAAAAAGAACTTGTACTTATGTAACACTTCAAGTCACCAGGATGTTTCAAAGTGCTTCACAGCCAATGAATTACTTTTTGTAATGTATACTGGGAATGTATAAAGGCTAGAAATTGGACCGTGTAGCGGCCGTTGTTTCGGCGCTATGCGGCCTCACGAAGTGCCAATATGGTGTCTTGGCTGCGCACGCACGTTTCCAGCGTGATGTGCGCTGGACGCCAACTTGGTATAGGTATTAGCGCACGCACAAATACCGAATACTGGCAGCATGTAAAGTAGGGATAAAGTGATAGACACCATTTTGGAACTTAATGCTCAACACATTGCACAGTCTTAGTTACGCACACCTGAACATGTCTAAGACGGCTTGGATGAACCCCCCTCCCCACCAGTGCTATTTAAAGGGACCATGCAGGTGTTGCTGGTTAGTTGCTGGATTATTGCTTCTGGCTGCTGGTGGAATAAGAAGTGTTTTTTGAAGATCCCTATACTTACTGAGATTTGCTGGAGCACATTTCAGAGTGGTTTGGCAGGTACTGCCTTACGGTTTGGAAAGTTACAACCGTAGTTGAACAACATAGAAACTTAGAAAATAGGAGCAAGAGTAGGCCATTCGGCCCTTCGGGCTTGCTCTGCCATTCAAAATCATCATGGCTGATCGTCTAACTCAGTACCCTGTTCCCGCTTTTTCCCCATATCCCTTGATCCCTTTATCATTAAGAAATATATACAAGATTCCTGGCAGCCATGGGTGGTCTGCTAGGGCTCCCGCTGGGCATTGAGCACAACTGGGTGCATACAGAGGGGCCATGCACTGCAGGTCAAGCTGCAAGGAGAGGGAGGAGGAGGAGTAGCAGGGCACCGAGCAGGAAGCCATATTCAATGGAGGCCTGGATATTTCAACATGAGCGAGGAGGATTGCATCCAGTGGCTGAGGTTCACCAAGAAGGCCGTGACAGAGAGCTGTCAACTGGTGCGGCCACAACTGCAGCCTCAGAGCAGGGCGAGGACAGCATTGCCTGTGGCTGTGAAGGTCACCGTGGTGCTGAACTTCTACAGCTCTGGATCATTTCAGGCCTCTGCTGGCGACTTGTGTAACATTTCGCACTATGCAGTGCACTGCTGCATAAGGGAGGCCACAACCTGACAATAGGAGATGAGGAACAGGATCATCACCTTCCCTCTTGACAGAGACAAGCAGAACAAGTGGGCATGGAGTTTGCTCGCATTGCTGGCTTCCCCATGGTGCAGGGTGCCATTTACTGCACGCACAATGCCCTGCGTGCCCCACATATCAACTCAGCCATCTTCGTCAACCGATAGGGCTTCCACTCCCTGAACGTGCAGCTGGTGTGCGACCACATGCATCGAATCAGTCCAATGTGCCAGCTAACTTTCACCCAGCTTGGCAGATCAAAGGCTGGCTACTGGGCGACAAGGGCTATCCCCTCACGCAGTGGCTTATGACTCCGGTCAGGAATCCAGGCACAAGTGCAGAGCAGGCCTATAATGAGAGCCATACTGCCACATGCAACGTCATGGAGCACACCTTAGGCTTCCTGAAACGTTTCCGCTGCCTGGACCGGTCTGGAGGAGCCCTGCAGTACTCCCCTGAGCGGGTGGGAAGATTCGTGATAGTATGCTGCATGCTGCACAACCTCGCCATCATGAGGGACCAGCCCTTGCCACCGATGATCGGAGAAGACCCTGAGCCAGAGGTGGAGGAGGAGGAGGAGGAGGAGGAGGAAGAGGCTGAGGAGGAAGAGGGAGAGGAGCCGGAGGAGGAAGTGGAGGAAGATGCAAGGGTGCAACAGGGAACACACGCCTTGTCCGGAAGGGCCCTGTGTGCTCACCTGATCCGTGCCCGCTTTCAATGATGTGATCTACATCCCCCAACTCACCAACAGTCCTACACTGCCCAGCTGTCTGCTCCCACATGACCATCAAATCGCCCTCCATTTGATTACACATTGCTTTCCCCCTCAGTTCATCGCATAAATAAAAACCACCATCAAATGCAAATGCAAAGCCACATTTATCAATTAACAAATAAAATTATGGAAACAGAACTGGACTATTCATCCTTGTGTATTCCCTTAGTGCCTGTTGTTCGTGTGCCTTTACCTATCCTAGTGCTCCTATGAGGTGCATCCCCAATGGCGGGAGCATGGGTGGTGGGAGGCTGCTGGCCTTCAGTGGAGGAGCGTGCAAGATGGCCTTGGAGGATGACCTCGAGCAGCTCTGAGCCAGGAGGGCCCGGCATCAGACTGCACCATCTCAGCAAGGATTGCAGCAGTTTGGCCTGGCTGGCTGATAGGCAACAACAAGGGCACTGGTGGAGTGGCAGGGATGGGAGCAGGAAGGCTGTCGTCCTGAGAGAGGACAGCAGGTCCGACTGCCATGGCGCCACTGCCACTCTCCCGGGGCGGTGCCTCAGCAATCCTGGTGATCAGCTGGAGAATGGATTGCTGGAGTGCTGTGATGCCCTGGAAGCCCCAGTGGTCCCCAGAGGCACAATAGCAGCAGTCTGAGCTTCCAAGGCAGCAGTCTGAGCTTCAACCATAGCTTGCAGACCTTGATGACATCGGTTTGTGCTGCAATGGAAGCCTTGACATCGGCCATCAGACGTTGCATCATGGTGAGTTCCACAGGTGCGCTGATGGAGGTGACCACCAGTTCCATGTGAGAAAGGTTGGGCTCCAAGCTCTGCGCAAAGCCCTGTGCCAAGTTGGAGCTGGACTCCTCCATGCCCCTTCTCATTGTGCGCAGGTTTTCTGGCAGGCTTTCCAGTGCCCCAAGCATTTGTTGGCGTACGCCCATCAGCTGTCATCTGTAGCCTGGCCCATCGAAGTCCTCATCTGACTCCTCTACAGCAGAACTAGTGAGCGACCTCGCCCTCCGGTGAGCCAGCACCTGTGGTATCCATTCCCCCCGCCCCAGCTCCTGCGCACTTGTGCTCGATGTCTCACCACGTGCAGATCTCTCCTCTAACCTAGCCTCTAAAGTACGCGCAGTGTCAGTCTCTGAGCTGGTGGATGTGAATGTCAGATCGAGTGACGGTGTGGCTTCAGTGTCCTCCTCCTCCTCCTCCTCAGACGTTGCCGATACGTGTTCTTAGGTATCTGCAATGACAAAGGGAAACAGGTTGAGTTGTGGAGTGGGGAGAGGAGGAAGTAAGCTGTGTGTCCCGACAGCATCTGCAGCACGTGAGTCTGAAAAGATTATGGGAGGAGGGGGATGTGGGAAATGAGAAGGAGCATTAGATATGCAGCGACCCCCTTTCATCGGGACCTCCAGCACGCCATGTGATCGTGGGTGCAGCGATGGCCTGGTCAATGATTCACAGCACAGTCTCCTCCAAGGGGGTGAGGACGTGTAGGCATGCCTGTCCTCCCTCAGGCCTTTCCTGCTGCACCACCTCCTCCTGCAAGACAGAGGGCAGTGCGTCAGTGAGTGTCTTACAAGGTATCTGGGCGATATGCCTGTCATGGTCAAATAGCTGCCAGTGTGCGTGACTTGTGAGTGGTAGTTGTGTGGTCTGCAAGTGTGGCATTATGTGCGGGTAAGATGCAGTATGGCGTATGGCTGGGCGACGGGGGGGGGTGGGGGTGGAGGGGGGAGGGCGGTGTGATGCATGGAGCAGTGATGCACTTGGTAGGATGTGCCACTTGACACTTGCATTCACTCACCTTAACCACTCATGTCAAATTGTTCCACTTTTGTCACGTGTGTGGTGCTATGCTCCTGGCATTCACTTCATGGGCCGCAGCCTCCCAATGCCTGTGGAGCTGGAGTCTGGAGGGTCTCCTGCCACCCTGCAGGTACACGTCGGCCCTCCTTTCGTCCATCCCCTCCACCAGGGCCTCCAGTGCATTGTCGGAGAAGCATGAGGCCCTCTCTCGCGCCGGTCCCACCATCCATCCAGCCACCTCTCCCTCCTCCTAGTGAACTGTGCATGTGCCATTTAAAATGTGCACCTGCACCTTTAAGAGGTGCAGGCTGCCGATGACGTGCACTGAGCATGCCCCATTTCAAGCTTCCTGATTCTTCGAGCAGCCTCTCAGCAGCGCGGGTAGCGCTGGCTGCACGGAGCTATCATGCTAATTAGCAGGCAGCATGAACTTCTGCGCAAGGGCCATCAGGCGCGGGTTAATAGCGGATTACACTATCTACGCCCAATAATAGACCCTATCCAGTTTAACCCCCACAGTTTACGATCTCTTGGAGAGCCCTTGCTCTGCTATTCACTTCCCAGTTCTGAAAGATTCAAGTTGACACCAATTGGTTACTGTGGCACATACCTTATTACAAAGAACAGTTTAATACACTCAGTATTTAAGCAGCAGTTTACAGAATGGAAACTGGAGATATATTACCCGCTTCCACACTGGGTAGAGCTCGTACCTTGGCGTCTCGCCTCTCGCGGTCCTCACTGTCCCCACCCCCTTGGATCGCCTGGGTCCTGCCTTCTACAGACCTCCTCCCTTCTTTTGATTACATGGGCACTGGGCTCCTGTCAGCACATCCGCCTTGACAAACCTAGCCTGCCTTCTTCTGGGGGATCCTCTACCCTGAACCTTGTTTGAGCTTTATCTTTATACATTGTTGTCTAGGAATCCTGAGGTGAGCTGACTTAACATCCTCAGAATAGATGATGATGCCAGACGTAGCCCATCAGCTTGCTGAAAGGATCCTGGCTGGGTGGCACCAACCTGACATCATCAACTTGCTGAGACAATGGCAAGATATTTCACCTCATCAAGATTGATGCTACATTCTTCTACATCTCAAACAAAGAGTGAACTATGTGTTTTAAATGCACATTCCCCAAGCTAACCACCTTAATATACTGAGTAAACGTGGCTGATATGGACTTATGATTTGTACAATATGTGTGGTCATTATAACATACATTGCATAAAAACAATTCTTTGTTACATATCACACTTTTAGTATACACTGGCATAGTCTAACAGTCCCCACCTTGAGGCCGAGAGACCATAGTCTCGAGTCCTCACTTCTTGATTAATGCTGTTACTTCATGTGCCATGCCAACTGTCGCATTAAACTCTTAAGTCAACATACCATGATATCTAAAACAATTAATACAAGTATTTAAGATTCATGAAAGCGTGCGGAATTGAATGGGCAAAATTTATAGCTACTAATAAGGCTTCTGTCTGAAGGGTAGTGTTTTTTTGTAACATTATGGGGCCTAACAGGCACCAATATTTTATCCCCAATTTAGTCATTTTTGATTGGTGTGAGGCAAAATTTTGATTGACACACCAGATATATGGTTTAATGCCATATCCTCCTCTCTTTGAATATGCCATGTTAGTTCTCCGAGTTCCATCGATCGACCTGTAGAGAGCAGTTAGAGGATTATTCATCCAGGGTGAAGCCACCTGTTAATGATGAGCTCTGCAGCACATCACAGCCGAATAGCCATTCCTGGACCAGCAAAAGGTATCTGGGGCTTTCCAGACTCCCTCATTCCCACCAACCAATGTCCTTAGATAGTTCACAAACTCCTCATGTATATCCTCCTCCAAAAGTCTATCAAGTCCACTTTAAATATTTTAATCAGTTTTTCATTAACAGATAACAATGTCACCGTTGCAGGAATCCATCTTGAAATGATGTCATTTTGCTTCCGTCTTCCTAGCATAACACACTTATCAGAGTCTTCGCACCTTACACTAAACCATATTCCCATTTGATTTCCAGATTTATATTTTTTAAATAAAATTTGGGATCCAATCATTTACCAATACCATTTAACCCCTTTTTGGATCTGATTTAAGTAAACAAAAAAACCTTCATTTATAATTGCCTTTGAGAGCAGTTGTTCATTTCTAAAAATGTGTAACCACGTGGGCCGTATAATATTGGGCTGAAACTGTTAGACTGCCTGCCTTTTGGTGTCCACTGCACATGTGAGGACTTTGAGCACGACCCATTGGTCTTTAAACCAGAAGGCACCTGCTGGCCAGGCACCTTCTCCCCTGAAAGCTTCGAGCGCAGCTCAGTTAAGTTCAGGACTTATCAATGTTAAATTTTATTTCCAGGGAAAAACAGCATTGTACAGAAACCACCTAGACTGAACTCTTTCTTTCAATACAATTTGATTATTGTCAATTAAATCCTTCAGGTAAACATGTTACTCTTTGAGTGATTGAACAGCAACTCATTTCAATGTATCTCATCAATTTAAATTTCAGAAACCAATGAAGCCCAGGCTTGGTAGTTTTACAGCAGAGACATAAGTGCTTGCAATTAAATTTGGGGTAAATCCTATGTATCCCCCCCTCGAGCACTTTGTCTCGGAGGATAACAAAGGATTAAAGGGTTAACAGCGAGCCTTGAGAGAGAAAGTTCTTAGCCTGCCTTGTCACTATGCTGTGACCTTTAATATTTTCTGCCGGTCTGAATTTAAATTCTTAGCATTAGTTGATCTCCTTCTTGCACCAACACCTTTCCAGTGAAGGCTCCTCTGTAACCCTGTGGAGCTACTTTCATGTAAAAGAAATATTGCACCACTACCACTGACGTGGTCCCGAAATCCATGGGTCATCTGTTAAAAAAACAAAGAAAAATCCACCGTGGCCTTTCTTGAGAGCCTCGGATGAATTAAAGAAATGCATTTGTAAATATCCTCTCAAATTAAACCTGACACTTAAAGAGAAACAATACTGCAATGGTACAGCATTGAAGGCCCAATCACCTCTTGGCTCCTCGGACTCTGAAAGATCTTGAGGAAGATAAGGGAGTAATTAACTTTAAATACAATCTTGGGATAGACAGAATTTAAGCTTGTCTATTTTAATTCAAAAGAGTGGTTTTCTCCTGGACTTGTGTAATTTAGATTAAAAATCCAAATTTCGTTAAATCCTTTATATTTTGAACTCTGGTTATTTTTGTTTTCTGCCACAATCACAAAACCAAAGAGTGTTGGCAGTTTCCTGACCACTACTGCATTTTAATAATTTTAAACAAGCAGAATCACCTCAAAAGATTTTGAAGGCACTAAGTCAAGTCAAAATTTAGGTACTCTTGACAACAATATTCAGACATTAAAATATTGATTCCTGCAATGGGTTACGAACTCAGAGAGTGCCAAATTTTATGTGATACTCCCAGGTCTCAAGCCCAAAGAATATTCACATAGTTTAAATAACTAGCTGATTGTAGTGGCCACCCGCAGAAAACCAGTTTCATCATTTGATAATTTAATCAAACACTCAATCTGTGAATTACTCCAAAATCAGTTCAAAACCAAAAACAAAAGGACTCAATATCTCAAAAATAATGTGCTTACACACATGCACAGAGAAAACAAACGTAAGACATGTTTATATTACACCTAATATCAAAGACATGTACAACAGAGAGTGAAACTGCTTTAGCTCTGTGTATGGGTGGAGCTTAAGCAAACATCACAGTGACTCATTTAACAGAAGAAAAGGAACAGAATATTTCAGTCTACAACCACTTGGAGAGCCCTTGCTCTGCTACTCACTTCCCAGTTCTGAAAGATTCGAGTTGTCACCAATTTGTTACTGTGGCACGTACTTAATTACAAAGAACAGTTTAATACGCTCAGTATTTAAGCAGCAGTTTACAGAATGGAAACTAGAGATATATTACCTGCTTCCAGGCTGGGTAGAGTTCGTGCCTTGGCCTCTTGCCTCTGGCAGTCCTCACGGCCCCACCCTCTTGGATCCCGCGGATCCTGCCTTCTGCAGACATCTTCCCTTCTCCTGATTACATGGGCGTTGGACTCCTGCCAGCACGTCCACCTTGACAAACCTAGCATGCCTTCTTCTGGGGTTCCTCTATTCTGAATCTTGTTTGAGCTTTATCTTTATACACTGTTATCTGGGAGTCCTGTGGTGAGCTGACTTAACATCCTCAGAATAGATGATGATGCCAGACGTAGCCCATCAGCTTGCTGAAAGGATCCCAGCTGGGCGGCACCTGACCTGACATCATCAACTTGCTGAGGCAGTGGCAAGACATTTCACCTCATCAACCACCTTAATATACTGAGTAAATGTGGCTGATACAGACATATGATTTGTACAATATGTGTGGTTATATACTAAATATATTTCATGTTAACATACATTGTGTAAAAACAATTCTTTGACACATGTTACACTTTTAGTACACACCGGCATAGTCTAACATGTAGTCACTTATTATGTTAGCAAAAACAGCTCATTTGCACACAGCAAGGTCCTACAAACAACAATGTGATAAATGAGCAGTTAATCTGTCTTGGTGGTTGAGGGATAAATGTTGACCAGGGCATCAGGAGAACTCCCTTCCTCTTCTTCAAATAGTGCCATGGGATCTTTTACATCCAGCTGAGCAGGCTGGCCATCAACTTAACATCTCATTGGAAAGACATATCTCCAACAGCGCAGCACTCCTTCAGTACTGGACTAAAATGTCAGCATAGGTTATGTGTTCAGGTCCAGGAGTGGGGCTTGAACCCATAACTTTCTGTTACTAGAGGTTAGAGTGCTACTGCTGAGCCAGGCTGACAGCGTATCTTGCATCCTAACCCTCTCGAATCTCATAAATAGCCTGTCCTTGCAGCTTTCTATTTAAAAAACTGATTGTTGGCACCCCAAGTGAAAATTTCAAGGTCACTCAGAACACAACAAGATGGGTGGTATGGAGAATGGAACATATCACACTGCTGCAGTAGTAGGTGTGATCTGGGGCTAGAGCGCATTGTTGGGGCAGAGAAGAAGGAGCTTTAATCTGCATCTATGATATAACTAACCTGAGATGCCGACACTGAATGCTCAAAATAGGAACACAAAATAGGAATACTAACATCCCTCATCTTAATAAGCACAAAGTTCACAAAATAAAAAATGATTTCTTTCCAATCACATCTACTGAATACTTAACTACATGGTCACAAAGGTCAGATTCACCCATGATTCACATTTGTTTATATTGTGCTGCAGCACCAAGGCTGAACATTTCAATTGCCAACACAGTGAAGGGCAAATATTTGACAAGCAGCACAACAAACTGGTGAGTAGGTCAACTGAAACCTGAGAAGGTTTAAATTAATTTAAAATAATCTCAACATTGAATTTTGGTTACAAAGTTCATTATAATAATTTGGCAAAAGTACTAATACTTCGCATTTAAGGTGACAATTTTAGATTACTAGTAGTTCTGCTGTGGCATTGCCCGTGGTAAGTTTCCAGTTACATTCTCTGTCTTATCTGCTGGTTTTCTTTCTCTCCCTCTTTTCTGCATTTCTCTCTCCCCTCTTTTGCTTATTTCTGACCTCATTTGTTTCTCTATTATTTGAGGTTTTTTCTCCGTCTTCTTCTGTCTTTCTTTTTCTTGCATTCTGTTTCCAGAATTCCCTTTTTTATCTGTCTCTGTCTTCTTCATGTTGCTGGGTTTTTTTCCTCTCTGCCTCTCTCTCTATCTTTCCTCTCTCTCTCTCTTCTACTGCCTCGTTGTTGCTTTTTCCTCTGTATTTCTCTTAGTTTATCCTACTCTCTACGTTCTTTGCTTCTCGCTGTATTCTTTTCGGTTCGTTCTCAGGGAAGGAACGGGACCGGAGGGGAGGAGAGGGAGAGAGAGAGGGTGAAGGGAGGGGGAAAGAGAGGGGTAAGGAATGCGAGGCAGGATTGGGTGAGGGGATGGATGTGGGGCAGGGGAGGGGAGAGTAAAGGGGGAGAGGAGAGGGGGTGTGGAGGGGAGAGGATGGGAGATAGAAGAGAGGGGGGAGGGGAAGGAGCAAGGAATTTTCTGCATTTCTATTTAAATCATTTGGTTCTACTTTTATTTACTGAAAGCTGTTAAGAAACCAGAATCCTTGGAAGAAATTGAGCATTGCAGTGGTTGACTTTGGGTCATTTGGCTTAAGGGAAAGCTGAGCCCTCAGCCAATGAAATGGAACAATTATCTACAGAGACCACAAGGGCGCTCAGTGACCTTGGGTTTGTGTACCTCAAAAACACTGGGATCGAAGAACAAAACGTGTGTATCCATTTTATTGTCTCATTATATCTACTTACATCGCTCCTTAACTGTATGCCAATGCAAGCTATGTGAAGTAACATATGTAGTTTTGTTCTTTTATGTAATAACAATATCAATGTAAAGGTTGATTCAGCTCAATTGTTCAGCAGTAATCCATGACTGGGTCTGTGTTATAAAGCAGTTAACATCTGAGAGGTTTGATAATATCATCAACTGAAGGAACAATGTAAAAGCAATTATAAGAGTCACCTGAATCCTGACAGCACACCTCTAATATTTGAATATATACTTGTTCTGTATTTTCCATTAAAGACCTTTATATGAAGATAATCTTGTTTGATGTTGTAAATCGTTCAGTCAGTAACCAGACTGCCATACATGCCACAGGACATCTCCATTGTGATTTAGAATCATAGAATCATAGAAGTTTACAACATGGAAACAGGCCCTTCGGCCCAACATGTCCATGTCGCCCAGTTTATACCACTAAGCTAGTCCCAATTGCCTGCACTTGGCTCATATCCCTCGATACCCATCTTACCCATGTAACTGTCCAAATGCTTTTTAAAAGACAAAATTGTACCCGCCTCTACTACTGCCTCTGGCAGCTCGTTCCAGACACTCACCACCCTTTGAGTGAAAAAATTGCCCCTCTGGACCCTTTTGTATCTCTCCCCTCTCACCTTAAATCTATGTCCCCTCGTTATAGACTCCCCTACCTTTGGGAAAAGATTTTGACTATCTACCTTAACTATGCCCCTCATTATTTTATAGACTTCTATAAGATCACCCCTCAACCTCCTACTCTCCAGGGAAAAAAGTCCCAGTCTATCTAACCTCTCCCTATAAGTCAAACCATCAAGTCCCGGCAGCATCCTAGTAAATCTTTTCTGCACTCTTTCTAGTTTAATAATATCCTTTCTATAATAGGGTGACCAGAACTGTACACAGTATTCCAAGTGTGGCCTAACTAATGTCTTGTACAACTTCAACAAGACATCCCAACTCCTGTATTCAATGTTCTGACCAATGAAACCAAGCAAGCTGAATGCCTTCTTCACCACCCTATCCACCTGTGACTCCACTTTCAAGGAGCTATGAACCTGTACTCCTAGATCTCTTTGTTCTATAACTCTCCCCAACACCCTACCATTAACGGAGTAGGTCCTGGCCCGATTCGATCTCCCAAAATGCATCACCTCACATTTATCTAAATTAAACTACATCTGCCATTCATCGGCCCACTGGCCCGATTTATCAAGATCCCGTTGCAATCCTAGATAACCTTCTTCACTGTCCACGATGCCACCAATCTTGGTGTCATCTGCAAACTTACTAACCATGCCTCCTAAATTCTCATCCAAATTATTAATATAAATAACAAATAACAGCGGACCCAGCACCGATCCCTGAGGCACACCGCTGGTCACAGGCCTCCAATTTGAAAAACAACCCTCTACACCCACCCTCTGTCTTCTGTCGTCAAGCCAATGTTGTATCCAATTGGCTACCTCACCTTGGATCCCGTGAGATTTAACCTTATGTAACAACCTACCATGCGGTACCTTGTCAAAGGCTTTGCTAAAGTCCATGTAGACCACGTCCACTGCACAGCCCTCATCTATCTTCTTGGTTACCCCTTCAAAAAATTCAATCAAATTCGTGAGACATGATTTTCCTCTCACAAAACCATGCTGACTGTTCCTGATCAGTCCCTGCCTCTCCAAATGCCCGTAGATCCTGTCTCTCAGAATACCCTCTAACAACTTACCCACTACAGATGTCAGGCTCACCGGTCTGTAGTTCCCAGGCTTTTCCCTGCCGCCCTTCTTAAACAAAGGCACAACATTTGCTACCCTCCAATCTTCAGGCACCTCACCTGTAGCGGTGGATGATTCAAATATCTCTGCTAGGGGACCCGCAATTTCCTCCCTAACCTCCCATAACGTCCTGGGATACATTTCATCAGGTCCCGGAGATTTATCTACCTTGATGCGCGTTAAGACTTCCAGCACCTCCCTCTCTGTAATATGTACACTCCTCAAGACATCACTATTTATTTCCCCAAGTTCCCTAACATCCATGCCTTTCTCAACCGTAAATACCGATGCGAAATATTCATTTAGGATCTCACCCATCTCTTGTGGTTCCGCACATAGATGACCTTGTTGATCCTTCAGAGGCCCTACTTTCTCCCTAGTTACTCTTTTGCCCTTTATGTATTTGTAGAAGCTCTTTGGGATTCACCTTTGCCTTATCTGCCAAAGCAATCTCATGTCCCCTTTTTGCCCTCCTGATTTCTCTCTTAACTCTACTCCGGCAATCTCTATACTCTTCAAGGGATCCACTTGATCCCAGCTGCCTATGCATGTCATATGCCTCCTTCTTCTTTTTGACTAGGGCCTCAATCTCCCGAGTCATCCAAGTTTCCCTACTTCTACCAGCCTTGCCCTTTACTTTATAAGGAATGTGCTTACCCTGAACCCTGATTAACACATTTTTGAAGGACTCCCACTTACCAGACGTCCCTTTGCCTGCCAACAGACTCTCCCAATCAACTTCTGAAAGTTCCTGTCTAATACCATCAAAATTGGCCTTTCCCCAATTTAGAATTTTAACTTTTGGGCCAGACCTATCCTTCTCCATAGTTATCTTAAAACTAATGGAATTATGATCACTGGTCCCAAAGTGATCCCTCACTAACACTTCTGATACCTGCCCTTCCTTATTTCCCAAGAGGAGGTCAAGTTTTGCCCCCTCTCTAGTCGGGCCATCCACATACTGAATGAGAAATTCCTCCTGAATACACTCAACAAATTTCTCTCCATCCAAGCCCCTAATGCTATGGCTGTCCCAGTAAATGTTGGGAAAGTTAAAGTCCCCTACTATTACCACCCTATTTTTCTTGCAGCTGTCTGTAATCTCCTTACATATTTGCTCCTCAATTTCCCGTTGACTATTTGGGGGTCTGTAGTACAATCCTATCAAAGTGATCTCTCCCTTCTTATTTTTCAGTTCTACCCATATCGACTCCGTGGGCGAACCCTCGGATATATCCTCTCTCACTACTGCCGTGATGTTCTCCCTAATCAAGAACGCAACTCCCCCTCCTCTCTTACCTCCTGCTCTATCTTTCCTATAGCATCTGTACCCTGGAATATTTAGCTGCCAGTCCTGCCCCTCCCTTAGCCATGTTTCAGTAATAGCTATAACATCCCAGTCCCATGTACCCATCCATGCCCTGAGTTCATCTGCCTTGCCCATCAGACGTCTTGCATTGAAATAAATGCAGTTTAATCTAGACTTCCCTTGGTCTTTGCCGTGATTTCTCAGACCATTTGTCTGGTCATGTTTTGTACACTCTCCCTTACTGCCTTTTGTTTCTGTCACCACTTTATTTCCCACTGACTTCCTGCATCGATTCCCATCCCCCTGCCACTTTAGTTTAAACCCTCCCCAACAGCACTAGCAAACACTCCCCCTAGGACATTGGTTCCAGTCTTGCCCAGATGCAGACCGTCCAATTTGTACTGGTCCCACCTCCCCCAGAACCGGTTCCAATGTCCCAGGAATTTGAATCCCTCCCTCTTGCACCATCTCTCAAGCCACGTATTCATCCTAGCTATCCTGTCATTCCTACTCTGACTAGCCCGTGGCACTGGTAGCAATCCTGAGATTACTATCTTTGAGGTCCTACTTTTTAGTTTAACTCCTAACTCCCTAAATTCAGCTTGTAGGACCTCATCCCGTTTTTTACCTATATCGTTGGTACCTATATGCACCACGACAACTGGCTGTTCACCCTCCCCCTCCAGAATGTTCTGCAGCCGCTCCGAGACATCCCTGACCCTTGCACCAGGGAGGCAACATACCATCCTGGAGTCTCGGTTGCGTCCGCAGAAACGCCTGTCTATTCCCCTTACAATCGAGTCCCCTATCACTATAGCTCTGCCACTCTTTTTCCTGCCCTCCTGTGCAGCAGAGCCAGCCACGGTGCCATGAACCTGGCCGCTGCCACCTTCCCCTGGTGAGCCATCTCCCACAACAGTATCCAAAACCGTATACCTGTTTGAGAGGGGGATGGCCACAGGGGACCCCTGCACTACCTGCCTGCACCTCTTACTCTTCCTGGTGGTCACCCATTCACTTCCTGCCTGTACTGCCTTTACCTGCGGTGTGACCAACTCGCTAAACGTGCTATCCACGAGTTTCTCTGCATCGCGGATGCTCCACAGTGAATCCACCCGCAGCTCCAGCTCCGAGATATGATCGGTCAGTAGCTGCAGGTGGATACACTTCCTGCACACATGGTCGGCAGGGACACTGGTAGTGTCCATTACTTCCCACATCTTGCAGGAGGGGCATATCACGGGTGCGAGGTCTGCTGCCATGATTTGCCTTAGCTTAGTTACCCCTTTTAAATTACGTTGAAATTTGAAAATGTTAACTATACCAGGGACCAAGGTTCACTAAAAAAAAAACACACTACCTGCTATAAAAGCTGCTTAGTTTCCCAGCTCTTAGTTTAAACTAATGCCCTAATTTAGAGAAGAAGAAGAAAAAAAAACAGTAATATGCACCAACCAATCACTTACCTGCTGTCCTGTGACGTCACTCCTTGGTTTTCTGTTGTTGTTTTTGATCCCGCTCAGGTCCGCCACCTCTCTGGTCTCGGGCCTCGGTCCGCCGCTCTTTTATCCCCGCTCTCGGTCTCTCTCCTCTGATCCCGCTCAGGTCCGCCGCCGCTCTGGTCTCGGGCCTCGGTCCGCCGCTCTTTTATCCCCACTCTCGGTCTCTCTCCCTGCTCCCGCTCAGGTCCGCCACCTCTCTGGCCTCGGGCCTCGGTCCGCCGCTCTTTTATCCCCACTCTCGGTCTCTCTCCTCTGATCCCGATCAGGTCCGCCACCTCTCAGGCCTCGGGCCTCGGGCCGCCGCTCTTTTATCCCCGCTCTCGGTCTCTCTCCTCTGATCCCGATCAGGTCCGCCGCCTCTCGGGCCTCGGGCCTCGGTCCGCCGCTCTTTTATCCCCGCTCTCGGTCTCTCTCCTCTGATCCCGATCAGGTCCGCCGCCTCTCTGGTCTCGGGCCTCGGGCCGCCGCTCTTTTATCCCCGCTCTCGGTCTCTCTCCTCTGCTCCCTATCAGGTCCGCCGCCGCTCTGGTCTCGGGCCTCGGTCCGCCGCTCTTTTATCCCCGCTCTCGGTCTCTCTCCTCTGATCCCGATCAGGTCCGCCACCTCTCGGGCCTCGGGCCTCGGTCCGCCGCTCTTTTATCCCCGCTCTCGGTCTCTCTCCTCTGCTCCCGATCAGGTCCGCCGCCGCTCTGGTCTCGGGCCTCGGTCCGCCGCTCTTTTATCCCCACTCTCGGTCTCTCTCCTCTGATCCCGATCAGGTCCGCCGCCGCTCTGGTCTCGGGCCTCGGTCCGCCGCTCTTTTATCCCCACTCTCGGTCTCTCTCCTCTGCTCCCGATCAGGTCCGCCGCCGCTCTGGTCTCGGGCCGCCGCTCTTTTATCCCCGCTCTCGGTCTCTCTCCTCTGCTCCCGATCAGGTCCGCCGCCGCTCTGGTCTCGGGGCTGGGGCCGCCGCTCTTTTATCCCCGCTCTCGGTCTCTCTCCTCTGATCCCGATCAGGTCCGCCGCCGCTCTGGTCTCGGGCCTCGGGCCGCCGCTCTTTTATCCCCGCTCTCGGTCTCTCTCCTCTGCTCCCGATCAGGTCCGCCGCCGCTCTGGTCTCGGGCTTCGGTCCGCCGCTCTTTTATCCCCGCTCTCGGTCTCTCTCCTCTGATCCCGATCAGGTCCGCCGCCGCTCTGGTCTCGGGCCTCGGTCCGCCGCTCTTTTATCCCCGCTCTCGGTCTCTCTCCTCTGCTCCCGATCAGGTCCGCCGCCGCTCTGGTCTCGGGCCTCGGTCCGCCGCTCTTTTATCCCCGCTCTCGGTCTCTCTCCTCTGCTCCCGATCAGGTCCGCCGCCGCGCTGGTCTGATTTGATGTCTCTCTTCTGTTCAGGTCCTCATATAGATAGTCCCACCACCTCGATGTAATTACTTCTTAGCAGGGACCCTTTCCATCATCTTCTGAGGGTATTGCATAAGTTCCCAGCCCATTCCAATGTCTTCACACTCCTTGTTATTACCCCAGTGTTCTTGACTGTGTGTTCCTAACTGGTACCCAATATCCTCACAGTACGGTACATTCCAAATTATTTTTGTTTCTCCGCCCCCATCAGGATCCTGTGCTGAGCATCATAAAGAAGGATCAACTGCACATGTCTGCACACTCATACACACTCCTTTTCACTTCACTCCTACTCCAGAGTGATTTACGTAGTCTGTCAAAATAAATTAGGGATAACAAGGCAGAAAAAAACACAGAACAGAAAGAAACCAGAAGAACCAGTTCTGTCAGTTTTTCAAAGTGAAAATGCTGATATTTAAAACCAGTGAGACCCCAATGTTACTATATCAAAGATGCAAAACACATTTTATCATCTTTAAAACTTAATTGCTCCTTCGGTAATTAAAGTGATGGACATCTGCAAGAAATTCTTCCTACTTCCAAGTGACATCAAACAACAATATGCCCGTTCAATGGAACCTGAAGCTCGAAATCATGGGTGGATTGCAGCAGAGACAGAAAGATAGGAAAACCTAAAGAACTTCCTTCAGCAGAACCCATAGCTAATACAATCCTGAGTACATGTCCAGAGAACAGAAATAGAGGCATAGAGTACAAAAGCGGGGAAGTTATGGTAAACCTTTATAAATCACTGGTTAGGCCTCAACTGAAGTATTGTGTCCAATTCTGGGCACCACAATTTAGAAAGGGTGTCAAGGTCTTGGAGAGGGTGCAGAAGAGATTTACAGGAATGGTACCAGAAATGAGGGACTTTAGTGATGTGGAGAGATTGGAGAAGCTGGGGTTGTTCTCCCTAGAGCAGAGAAAATTAAGGGGAGATTTAATAGATGTTCAAAATTATGAGGGGTTTTGATAGAGTAAATAGGAAGAAACTGTTTCCACTGGCAGGAGGGTCGGTAACCAGAGGACACAGATTTAAGGTAATTGGCAAAAGAAGCAGAGGGGAGATGAGGAGAACTTTTTTTTACGCAGTGTTGTGATGATCTGGAATGTACTGCTGGAAAGGGTGGTGGAAGCAGATTCAACAATAACTTTCAAAAGGAAATTGGAAAAATACTTGAAGGGGAAAAATCTACAGGGCTATGGGGAAAGAGCAGGGGAATGGGACTAATTGGATAGCTCTTTCAAAGAGTCGGCACAGGCACAATGGGCTGAATGGCCTCCTTTTGTGCTGTATTATTCTATGATGTCACACTATGCTGGATCCCTGAAAATTATTTTAGCATCGTGTTAGTGAGGTTTTGGTAGAACAATATTTTATTAATAAACCAAAGTAGCTTAAGATCATGAATTAATATTTGATCATGGCCTCATTCTCTTAGACAGACTAGTCTAGAACTGCTTATGTTAAGTCTTTCTAACACTTAGTAGTGACAATACCTGGTATAGCAGAGTAACTGAGGGTCCTGACCACCGAGTAAGGATATGGTTCTTTTAGAAACCTCCTCTTCAAGAGGAGGGGTATAGCCTTTTTAAGAGACCTCACCTTTAAGAAGTAATTAAGGCTGGAGTGGGTGGAGACCTTCCCCAGTCAGGTGAGAGTTCAAAGAGTGAGGCACGAGAGAAATAGGGTTGCTGCTGTTGCTGAGGAGACAAAGCCCCCTGAACACAGCCCAAAGGGAAAGCAGCCAAGCAGCCCTACCCTGCCCTGAAAGACAGTTGCAAGACAGCTGAAAGCCTGGGACTGGGAAAGTGCACTGGGTGTTGCCAAAGGTATGGTGTATTGGGAAAATGTACTAGGTGTTGTCAAAGGTACTGTAGTGTGACTTTGTGTGGTGTGAAATAAAAGAAATGTGGGATGAAGTATGAATTGGTCAAGGACTATCATTCTTTGTATGAAGAAGGTTATGAGATGGTAGGATTCTGTGATGCTGGTAGATATGTATTGTGGAATTTTGCCTGATTAATATCAAAGAAGAATTTCTGCTGGGGGGGGGGATTCCCTGGGTAGGGTTGATTTCATGGTAAGGTAGATTGTATATGATCTGTTGAAGAAGCCGGCTTGGTAGGCCAGATGACTTCTTCCTTTTCCACAACTTATGATCTAATCAAGCTAATTAATCAGATGTTAACTTAGGAGTAAAAATTTGGCATTATCTTTGTATAATATAAAAATAAATGTTTGTTCTTCACAGGTTAAATCCTACACGTCCTGGAGACCTGAAGGAAGCTTTTAATGTGTCATTGCTAGCTTCACATGTTGTAAGATCAAAGAAGTTCCAATTATAGTTCTTGAACTGTATGTTATAAATTTGCTCTGATAAGAAAGTGGGGACAGGGGAGGAGGAGGAGGAGGTGATAGGAAGTTGAAAGAGGGACAACAACAGGGGAGCAGAATATAAAGGGGGTGGCAGGAATGGGAAGGGATGGGAGATGGTGGGGTGTGGACCTAGGGGACTAATCTAGGGGGAAAGGGGATTTGACTAGTCACTTGTTAAGCCAGCTCAAGCACTGGCCACGGCCCCAGTCCCAGTCCCAGTTAGTAAAGCTGATTGTGCAGCAAGGCAGGCTGAAGTCTTCAGAAGGTGAGGCCAAGATTCCAGGTGGACCTTACATCAGCCAATGAGCAGAACCTAGCCTAGGCTTGAGAATACTCCTGGTTTGGGAGTTTTTTCTCCACAGTCCCTTAATTGGGGGAAGGATCTGGCAGTACCAAAAAGCTATTCCCCTTTCCCCCTAGACTCGTCCCCTAGGTCCACACCCCACCTTCTCCCATCCCTTCCCATTTCTGCCACCCCCTTTATATTCTGCTCCCCTGTCGTTGTCCCTCTTTCAACTTCCTATCACCTCCTCCTTCCCTGTCCCTCATGCTTTCTCCCATTCCCACAATCTCACTGCCTCCCCTACCTGTTCTCTCCATTTCATTGCTTCCATCACCTCCCCTTTTGCTTCCCCTTCCCATTCTGCTGTCTCTCCTTTCCTGATACCTTTATGTTACCTCCCACTCCTTGCTTCCATCACCTCTGTTGCCTCTTCCCCTTCCCACCACCCATTTCACACCCATCATCTGCTTCCCTTTTCCCTTCCCACTAGCCCCTTAACCAGTATAAAAGCTGCTCCCACCTAAACATCCTATTGCCTCCCCTCTTACTCACTCCTATCCCCTTCCATTCTTCATGGCCTATACTCTATCTCTCCCCCTACCATCCCTTTCTTCCTCAACACCTTTTCCACCTATCACCAACCAAAACCTAAAATCAATTTTACAGGACTAAGCTAGGAAACCAGCACTTAGTATTTTCAAGCACTTATTGTGCCGTAAGTAATGAACCAGATTTAGTTAACGGCTTAACTGTGCGTGAACATCTATCCAATAGTGATCATAACATGATCGAGTTCAATGTAATGTTTGAAAGGGAAAAAAGTGAATCAGCTGCTAAGATTCTAGACTTGGGCAAGGCCGACTTCAATGGGATGAGACAGAGACTGTCCACAGTAAACTGGGCAAATCTGTTAATGGGTAAAACGACTGATGATCAGTGGGAAATGTTTAAAGAAACATTTAACGTGATACAGAATCGGTTTATACCCCTGAGGGGCAAGAACTCTACTTGCCAAAAAAAACAGCCATGGACAACTAAAGAGGTAAGGGACAGTTTAAGACATAAGGAAAGGGCATACAAAAAGGCAAAAAATGGCACAGATCCTGGCAAATGGGAAAGATACAAATATCAACAAAGAGTCACAAAACAGATAGTAAGAGCTACAAAAAGAGAGTATGAAAAGAAACTCACAAGGGATATCAAAACCAATACAAAGAACTTTTATAGTTATATTAGGGAAAAGAGGGTGGTCAGGAGCAGTGTTGGCCCCTTAAAAACTGAAAGTGGGGATATTGTCATTGACAATGGGGAAATGGTGGACATATTGAAAGATTACTTTGCGTCAGTATTTACAGTCGAAAAAGAGGATAGCATGCTGGAAATGCCAAGAAAACTAATATTGAATCGGGGACAGGGACTCTATTAAAATCAACATAAGTAAAACAACAGTAATGAAGAAAATAATAGCACTAAAGAGTGACAAATCCCCAGGACCAGATGGTTTCCATCCCAGAGTTTTAAAGGAAGTAGGTGAGCACATTGCGGATGCCCTAACTATAATCTTTCAAAGTTCTCCAGATTCAGGAACTGTCCCTCTAGATTGGAAAATTGCACATGTCACTCTTCTTTTTAAGAAAGGAGAGAGAGGGAAATTGGGGAATTATAGACCAGTTAGCCTAACATCTGTTGTGGGGAAAATGCTGGAGTCTGTAATTAAGGATAGGGTGACTGAACACCTCGAGAATTTTCAGTTAATCAGAGAGAGCCAGCATGGATTTGTGAAAGGTAGGTCGTGCCTGACAAACCTGATTGAATTTTTTGAAGAGGTGACTAAAGTAGTGGTAAGTGGAATGTCAATGGATGTTATTTATATGGACTTCCAGAAGGCATTTGATAAGGTCCCACATAAGAGACTGTTAGCTAAGATAGAAGCCCATGGAATCGAGGGGAAAAGTACGGACTTGGTTAGGAAGTTGGCTAAGCGAAAGGCGACAGAGAGTAGGGATAATGGGTAGGTACTCACATTGGCAGGATGTGACTAGTGGAGTCCCGCAGGGATCTGTCTTGGGGCCTCAATTATTCACAATATTTATTAACGACTTAGATGAAGGCATAGAAAGTCTCATATTTAAGTTTGCCGATGACACAGATTGGTGGCATTGTAAGCAGTGGAGATGGAAACATAAAATTACAAAGTGATATTGATAGATTAGGTGAATGGGCAAAACTGTGGCAAATGGAATTCAATGTAGACAAATGTGAGGTCATCCACTTTGGATCAAAAAAGGATAGAACAGGGTGCTTTCTAAATGGTAAAAAGTTAAAAACAGTGGATGTCCAAAGGGACTTAGGGGTTCAGGTACATAGATCATTGAAGTGTCATTAACAGGTGCAGAAAATAATCAAGAAGGCAAATGGAATGTTGGCCTTTATATGTAGAGGACTAGAGTACAAGGGGGCAGAAGTTATGCTGCAGCCATACAAAACCCTGGTTAGACCGCACCTGGAGTACTGTGAGCAGTTCTGGGCACCGCACCTTCAGAAGGACATATTGGCCTTGGAGGGAGTGCAGCGTAGGTTTACTAGAATGATACCCGGACTTGAAGGGTTAAGTTACGAGGAGAGATTACACAAATTGGGGTTGTATTCACTAGAGTTTCGAAGGTTAAGGGGTGATCTGATCGAAGTTTATAAAATATTAAGGGGAACAGATAGGGTGGATAGAGAGAAACTATTTCCACTGGTTGGGGATTCTAGGAGTAGGGGGCACAATCTAAATATTAGAGCCAGACCTTTCAGGAGTGAGATTAGAAACGTTTCTACACAAAGGGTTGTAGAAGTTTGGAACTCTATTCCACAAACAGCAATTGATACTAGCTCATTGCTAAATTTAAATCTGAGATCGATAGCTTTTTGGCAACAAAGGTATTACGGGATATGGGCCAAAGGCAGGTATATGGAGTTAGATCACAGATCAACCATGATCTTATCAAATGGCGGAGCAGGCACAAGGGGCTGAATGGCCTACTCCTGTTCCTATGTTCCTAAAAAAACAAATTGCCAGTCTTTAGGCTCAGTGCTTTGAAACTGGCAAAGAGGAAAGAACATGACAGGGATGGAGGGAAGGGGATGGGCCAGTAGCAACGACTGAGGCCCGAGCCCCAAAAGCTACTAGGAGCATAAGTAGGAAAGAGTGATCAAGGCCCAAGTCTTGAAGCATCAAGGAGGAGGATCCAGTTGTCGTGGTCCATGTAGGAACCAACGACATAGGTAGAACTAGGAATGAGGTTCTGCTGAGTGAGTTTGAGGAGCTAGGATCCAAATTAATAAACAGAACCTCAAAGGTAGTAATCTCTGGATTACTACCTGAACGATGTGCAAATTGGCATCGGGTCAAACAGATCAGAGTTAAATGTGTGGCTGAGTGGTGTGGGAGACAGTTTCAATTCATGGTGTACTGGGAAAAGAGGGAACTGTTCCATTGGGATGGGCTCCACTTAAACTGGGCTGGGACCAGTGTCCTGGTGAATCGAATAACTAGGGTGGCAGATAGGGCTTTAAACTAAAAAGGTGGGGGGTGGCGGTGGAGGGATCAAGTAAAGGTAAATTTATAAATCTAAGGAGAAAAGTCAAGGCCATAGAGCAGTGTAGCGATTTGGGTAAAGATAAACTCTGTCTCTTCTTGAAACACACTGCTTAACGGTAATAGTGCATTAGTGAATAAGTTCAAATTAGGGAAAAATAGTAAAAAGTTAAAATTCAAGGTGCTTTATCTGAATGCATGAGGCATTTGTAACAAGAAAGATGGATTCATGGCAAAATAGAAATAAATGGGTTTGATCTAATAGCCATTACGGAGACATGGTTGCAAGGTGACCAAGGTTGGGAACTAAATATTCCAGGGTACTTGACTTTTGGAAAAGACATACAAAATGGAAAAGGAGGGTGGGAGTGGGGCTGGTGGTAGGGTGGGGGTGTAGCCCTAATAATAAAGGATGAGATAAAGACAGTAGTGAGAAAGGATCTTGGCTCAGAAGATCAGGAAATAGGATCAGTATGGGTGGAGATAATAAATAACAAGGGGCAGAAAACATTAATGGATGTAGTTTATATGCCCCCTAACAGTAGTTATACTGTTGGACAGAGTATTAATCAAGAAATAAGAGGTGCTTATAATAAAGGTAATTCAATGATCGTGGGGGACTTTAATCTTCATAGACTGAGCAAACCAAACTGCCAAAGAAGTTTGGAGGACGAGTTCCTGGAATGCATTCGAGACAGTTTCCTAAAATAATACATTGTGGAACCAACAAGGGAACAGTCTATTTGACTTGTGTAATGAGACAGGATTAATTAGTAATCTCATAGTAAGGGATCCTCTGGGGTAGAGTGATCATAATATGATAGAATTTCCCATTGAGTTCGGGAGTGATGTACTTAAGTCCAAAACTTGAGTCTTTAAACTTAAACAAAGCCAATTGCGAGTTGGCTAAGGTTGATTAGGAAATTAGATTAAAAGATATGATGGTTGATGAGCAATGGCGAACATTTAAAGAGATATTTCATAATGCTTAATGAATATACATTCCATTGAGAAATAAAAACTCCACGGGAAGTAATCCATCCGTGGCTAACTTTAAATAAAAAGTTAAGGATAGTATTAGATTAAGAGGTTTATAATGTTGCCAAGAGTAGTAAGCCAGAGGGTTGGGAGTTTTAGAAACCAGCAAAGGATGACCAAAAAATTGATAGAGAAGATAGAATGAGTAAACTAGCAAGAAATAATAAAATCAGATTTGTAAGAGCTTCTACAAAAGATGTAAAAAGGAGAGTGTAAATGTGGGTTCCTGAGGCTGAGACTGGAGAAATTATAATGGGGAATAAGGAAATAGCAGAGACGTTAAACAAATATTTTGTATCTGTCTTCGCAGTAGAAGACACAAAAAACATACCAGAAATAATGGGGAACCAAGGGGCTAATGAGAGTGAGGAACTTAAAGTAATTAATATTAGTAAAGAAAAAGTACTGGAGAAATGAATGGGACTAAAAGCCGACAAATCCCCTGGCCTGATGCCCTACATCCTAGGGTTCCAAGAGGTGGCTGCAGAGATAGTGGATACATTGGTTGTGATCGTCCAAAATTTCCTAGATTCTAGAACTGCCCCAGTGAATTAGAAGATAGCAAATGTAAGACCGCTATTCAAGAAAGGAGGGAGAGAGAAAACAGGGAACTATAGGCCAGTTAATCTGACATCAGTAGTTGGGAAATAGCTGGGATCCGTTAATAAGGACATGGTAATGGGGCACTTAGAAAATCATATGATTAGGCAGTCAACATACTTTTATGAACAAGAAAGTGTTTGACAAATCTTAGTTTTTTGAGGATGTAACTAGCAGGATAGATAAAGGGGAACCAGTGGATGTAGTATATCTGGATTTTCAAAAGGTATTCGATAAGGTGCCACAAGGTTGTTACACAAAATAAGGGCTTATGGGGTTGGAGGTAATATATTAGCATGGATAGAGGATTAGTTAACGGACAGAAAATAAAGTAAGAATAAATGGGTCATTTTCAGCTTGGCAGGCTGTAACTAGTGGGGTGCCGCAAAGATCAATGCTTGGGCCTCAGCTATTTACAATCTATATTAATGAATTGGATGCATTACACTCAGTCCCTTCATCTAAGTTTGCTGACAATCCAAACCTAGGTGGGAAAGTAAGCTGTGAGGAGGACACAAAGAGTCTGCAAAGGGATGTAGACAAGTTAAGTGAGTGGGCAAAAAGATGGCAGATGGAGTATGATATGGGGAAACAAGGTTATTCACTTTGGTAGGAAGAATAGAAAAACAGAATATTTTTAAATGGTGAGTAACTATTAAATATTGTTCAGAGGGATTGGGTGTCCAGGAAGCAATTAAAAAGGCAAATGGTATGTTGGCCTTTATTGCAAGAGGGTTGGAGTACAAGAGTAAGGAAGTCTTGCTGCAATTGTACAGGGCTTTGGTGAGACCACACCTGGAGTACTGTGTACAGTTTTGGTCTCCTTATCTAAGGCGGGATATACGTCCCTTAGAGGGGGTGCAACAAAAGTTCATTAGATTGACTCCTGGGATGAGGGGGTTGTACTATGAGGAGATTGGGTCGAATGGGCCTATACACTCTCATTTTAGAAGAATGAGGTGACCTTATTGAAACATGATTCTAAGAAGGCTTGCCAGGATAGATACTGAGGCTGTTAGCCTCGGCTGGAGAGTTTAGAACTAAGGGGCATGGTCTCAGGATTTGGGGTTGGCCATTTAGGACTCAGATGAGGAGAAATTTCTTCACTCAGAAGGTTGAGTCTTTGGAATTCTCTACCCCAGAGGGCTGTGGATGCTGAGTCATTGAGTACATTCAAGGCTGAGATCGATAGATTTTTGGAATCTAGGGGAATCAAATGATATGGGGATTGGGCGGGAAAGTGGAGTTGAGGTCAAAGATCAGCCATTATCTTATTGAATAGCAGTGAAGGCTTGAGGGGCTGTATGGCCTACTCCTGCTCCTATTTCTTGTGTTCTTATCAAGAACCATTCTGGACAGCAGGAAGAGGGGAAAACTGATAGTGGTGGAAGTGTTCCAGAGGTATGTCTGACAGCAGGAAAGAGCTAGCAATGTAGCAGTTGCAGGAATGATTTGGGGCCACAGAAGTCACAGGAATAGTGGTGAGGTGGGGAGGAGAAGATGTTTTTTTAAAAAATATATATTTTTTACTTATCTGGAAGTCTTAAGTCCTGAAACTGGTCCCCATAGCACCAGTTAGGCTGGAGATGGATGGGAGATCTCAAAGATAAGTTAGCATCATTGAGTAAGCATCTTTGATAACCAAGTGAAGCAGGACTCGGGATGTGAGGTCAACAGAAAAATGTGACAAAAGTGTGATGGAAATCTTGTAATAAACAGTGACAATGTGGCACAAGTGTGACTTACAGAAATAGTGTGACAGCTACAAGAAGTAATTGTACAACAGGACATTTATGCAGACACAAGATTGACCCACCTGATATGGCTGAAGAAAAACATTTATTTTCCAGGAACCAATACTTCACTGTCTGATTAGATTCTGTGACAAGTGTCTTTCCAAATCCTTCAACGGCCATGTGCAACCCTCCCCATTCCCCACTAACTCCCACCCTGCACCTTGCAACAGTATAGGCTCCAACTTACTGAGAGCAATTCCATGAAATTTAAATAATTTTCAGTCTAGTAAAGCAAATATTGCTTTTAATTTTGTTTCTTATGAGAGGTGAAGCACAGAGTGGGCGTCGCAGAAAGTGGATCGTGAATGACTGGGAATGAGAATGTGGGGAGTGAGGTGGTAAATTATTAAAAAGCGAAGAAACCAAAACTGACTAAAGTAATTATCTATAAATAAATATCAGTACGAAAGTGAGTGGAGTCAAGAGGTGAGGCTAAGCACCAGGAGGAGCCCCATTCACTAGAACAGAGTAGTGTCCCAGTGAACAGAGAGGAGGAGCTCTGAGACACCCAGAATAAAAGGGTAAGTAAACTAAGTAAATTAATAATCAAGTATCTAAAAGGAGTATGGGGGGGATACAGGGAAGAAAAGTTTCCAAATATAATAGATGGGCAACTGAGACCCATCGCCTGCAATTCCAGTGCCGTGTGAGAACTTCAGGATGCTTCGTGCAGGAAATGCCTCCAGTTGCTCAAGCTGAGGGTTTCTGAGCTTGAGGGGCAGCTGGAGTCACTGCAGAGCATAAGGGAGGCTGAAGGTTTCCTGGATCGTACGTTCCAGGAGGTGGTCACCCCACAGCCAGAGTTCAGGATAGCAAGTGGGTGGCTATCTGAAAGGGGCAGACAGTGCAGGAATCTTCTGGGTGTGTGGCGCACTCAAATTGGTATTCAGCATTGAATACCAGTGAGGGTGACGACACCTCAAAGGAGTGCAGTCCTGAGCATGGCACTGTGGGGCAAAGGACCGCATGGGGGCACAGTGAAGTGTAGAAATGCAGTAGTCATAGGGGACTCGATAGTCAGGGGTACAGACAGGCGTTTCTGTGACCACTGACATGTTGTGTTGCCTCCCTGGTGTCAGGGTAAAGGATAGGGAATGGCCAGAAGTTGTGGTCCATGTGGGTACCAATGGCATAGGAAAGAAAAGGGATGAGATCCTGTGGTCAGAGTTTCAGGAGCTAGGGACAAAGTTTAAAAAGCAGGATCTCAAAGGTAGTAATCTCTGGATTACTCCTAGTGCCATGCGCCAGTGATAACAGAAATAGGATGATAAGGCAGGTTAATGCATGGCTAGAGACACTGTGTAAGAGGGAGGGCTCAGATTCTTGGGACCTGTTCAAGATGGTCGGGTTGGACCTAAACAGAGATGGGACCAATGTCCTCATGGGGAGGCTCACTGGTGCTGTGGGGGAGGGTTTAAACTAATTTGGCAGGGGGATGGACACCAGGATGTAGCATTAGAAAGGAGATACAAGGTGCACAAAGAATTGGCAGAGACAGATAGGTCTAGCTTAAGAAACAGTGCAGTATTAGGTGGGCAGCTGCAAGTAGCCAAATGGGAATATGATTGTGTGCATGCTGTAAAGGGGGGAGGAATTTCTGAAGTGTGTTCAGGAGAACTTTCTTGATCAGTATATTTTTGGCCCAATGAGGAAGGAGGCATTGCTGGATTTAGTTCTGGGGAATGAGGTGGGTCAAGTGGAGCAATTGTCCATGAGGAACATTCAGGGAACAGTGATCATTGTAGGAATAGGTTTAAATTCCTTATGGAAAAGGACAAGGAGCAATCTAGAGTAAAAATACTTAAGTGGAGGGGTGCCAATTTCAGTGGGTTGAGAACTGATCTGACCCGGGTAAATTGGAATCAGATTGACAGGTAAAACTGTAATTGACCAATGGGTGGCCTTTAAAGAGGAGATGGTTTGGGTACATTCCCATGAGGGGGAAAGGTAGGGTCCCTGGATGGTGAGAGCGAGAGAGCGGAAATAAGAGGGGCTGAGAATGAGAATAGACTAGTAGCTAACATAAAAGGGAATCCCAATGTCTTCTATAGGCATACAGTTAGTAAGAAGAGGGATGGGGCCTATTTAGGGACCAAAAAGGAGATCTACACATGGTGGCAGAGGGCATGACTGAGGTATTAAATCAGTACTTTGCATCTGTCTTTACCAAGGAAGAAGAAGCTGCTAAAGTCACAGTAAAAGGTAGTCGAGGTACTGGATGGGCTAAAAATTAATACAGGAGGTACTAGAAAGGCTGGCTGTACTTAAAGTAGATAAGTCACCCAGTCCAGATAAAATCCATCTTAAGTTGCAGGAAGTAAGGGTGGAAATTGTGGAGGTACCAGCCATAATCTTCCAATCCTCCTTAGACACAGGGGTGGTGCCAGAGGACTAGAGAATTGCAAATGTTAAACCCTTGTTCAAAAAAGGGTCCAAGGATAAACCCAGCAACTACAGGCCAGTCAGTTTAACCTCTGATGGGGAAGCTTTTAGAAACGATAATCCAGGACAAAATTAAGTCACCTGGACAATGTGGATTAATAAAGGAAAGCCAGCATGGATTTGTTGTTTAACTAAATTGATTGAGTTTTTTGATGAGGGCAATGCTGTTGTTGTGTGTTTAGACTTTCAAAAGGCATTTGATAAAGTGCCACAATAGGCTTGTCAGCAAAATTGAAGCCCACAGAATAAAAGGGGCAGTGGCAGCATGTTACAACATTGGTTAAGTGACAGGCAACAGAGTACTGGTGACCGATTGTTTTTTGGACTGGAGGAAGGTATACAGTGGTGTTCCCCAGGAGTCAGTACTAGGATCACTGCTTTTTTTGATATAATACATTAATGAATTGGGTGTAGATAACACACAACTTGGAAGTGTAGTGAACAGTGAGGGGGATAGTAATAGACTTCATGAGGACAGAGACAGACTGGTGGAATGGACAGACACATGATAAATGAAATTTAATGCAGAAAATTGCGAAGTGATACATTTTGGCAGTATAAACTAAATGGTACAATTCTAAAGGGGGTGCAGGAACAGAGACCTGAGGGGAAAAGTGCATAAATCTTTGAAAGTGCAGGACAGGTCAACAAAGTGATTTTAAAAATGCATTCGGGATCCTGGGCTTTCTAAATAGAGGCATAGAGTACAAAAGCACAGACGTTATGTTGAACTATTTATAAAACACTGGTTCAGCCACAACTGGAGTATTGTGTCCAATTCTGTGCACCGCACTTTAGGAAGGATGTGAAGGCCTTAGAGAAAAGATTTACTACAATGGTTCCTGGGATGAGGGACTTCAGTTACGTGGATAGATTGGAGAAGCTGGGGTTGCTCTCCTTAGAGCAGAAAAGGTTGAGAAGAAATTTGATAGTGTTCAAAATCATGAAAGATAAAGATAAACTGTTCCCATTGGTGGAAGGGTCAAGAACCAGCGGGGACAGATTTAAGGTGATTGGTAAAAGAACCAAAGGCGACATGAGGAAAAATGTTTTTACACAGCGAGCAGTTATGATCTCGAATGCACTGCCTGAAAGGATGGTGGAAGCAGATTCAACTGTGGCTTTCAAAAAGGAATTGGATAAATACTTGAAGGGAAAAAATTTGCAGGGCTACGTGGGGGAGGAGGGGGAATGGGACCAACTGGATTGCTCTTACAAAGAGCAGGCACAGGCCAGATGGCAGCCTTCTGTGCTGTAACCATTCTACAATTTGTCTGATAATTTTAATTCATATTTTCTTTACTGAAATAAAGTCCTGCTGTTTTCACTTGCATTTTTTTTAGAAATGATGATCCTGAGTTTAGGAAATGTCTGGAATCCTTCTTCAAAGTCTGTGAGCAGCTGTCTGCCTGAATTATGAAAGTGATTGCACTGGGCCTGGAACTTGAGTGATTTCTTTATTAACAAGCACAAAATGATAGGCAATAAGCAGAAAGAAAGACTTGCATTTATATAATGCCTTTTGTGACCTCAGGATGTCCCAAAGCACTTTACAACCAATTAAGTACTTTTGAAATGTAGTCATTGTTGTAATGTAGGAAACACAGCAAGCTCCCACAAATAGCAATGTGATAACCGGATAATCTGTGTTTAGGTAGGTGTTGGTTACATACCTCTTTCAATGATAGTGAAATCGAGCTTTGGTTTCTGTAGTTAAAGATGCCAGGTACATTAAAGAATGTGAGCTAACTCCAGACAGCATCTTGTTCCAATAAAAACACCATCAAACTCAACCTGAGACTGAGGGCAATAGTTAGCCCACTTACACTTAGGATATTTTGTTGGATAATGTAGCAATCTTCTGGAAAAATCAAATTAAGAAAGTCGTCTTCTCTTTTGCTGTTAATGGTTTAAAAAATAAGAATCACATTACATAACTAATCCTCCTTTTCCATTTGTCATCCCATCACTAATCAAATTACAAAAAAAAAATCACAGCTAGCAGCCATGATAGATCCTTCCCTCCACCCCAAACTTCAACAGAACATTATTCCCTAACTACAACAAGGCTCCTGTCTGACACACATCCCAGCCAGAATTTCCCAAATAATCCAGAGCAAACTGAAAGTCAACCCCTCAGAGCTCTGTGTCTGAAACTAGACTATGACAAGTCTGATATACAAAATAGGCCAAGGCTTACATGATACTGAGACACAAGCGGTTTTAATCTTACTTGCCCAGCGGCAATCGGGCAGTAGGTAGTTAAAATAGTCCAGATTACTGCCCTGGAGCTGCTGGGATCTGACCATTCATGATTCTAAGCTGCTCAATGGAGCAGGCAGCAAGGACACCCATCCAGTGGGGTCCTTTTTCACATATGCATGTTCAGGACCTGACTGCAATTTTAACTCAGTGGCCTGAGCAGGAAGCCACGGTGGCTTTACTGAAGATAGCAGGAAAGAGGATCCAGGCCCAAAAGAGGTAGAAACAGGTAAGATTTTTAACTTTTTTTTTTACTTCCATTGTGGAGCTAGGAGGAAAGCTTAGGCCTCCACTGCCACCGACTCACCCCCCTCCCCAACACTGGATCTCAATGAGACTGCCCCTGGAGCTGCTCCCGCAACCTACCTGCTGTCGGCACCATGTGATTTTCCACCACGTCCCGCCTGGAACAGGTGGGAAGTCGGCCGGCATGATTTAAATGAGGCCCAGGCATTAAAATACCTCTGACCTCATTCCTTGAGCAGCAGGTTAGTTTTTAACTCACCGCTGCTCACCTGCTCAAAACCAGTCTGGATTTAAAATCGGCCCTTGAGAATGCCAATGCATGAGAGGATTGATCTACATGATAATAGTAGTTAATTTATAAGGACACCTATGTACACAGGCCTGTATGGAGGCAAGCATAGCACACGGTATGAGTATAGGATTGGAACGAGCAGAAACATAGGGCTCGATATTAGCAGGGCGGTGGGTTCTCAGCAGGGGGTCGACTGGGCGTGTGGGTAACGTGCCCGGTGAAATCAGTGCGCTCCGCATGCAATCGCAGGCTAACTGGAGCCACGTACCTTTGTTTCCGGGATCCCCGCTGGTAAGCTGCGCGGCGGGCGGACTGCACATGCGCAGTAAGGTCTGTCAGCTGGAGGAGTCCTATTTAAAGGGGCAGTCCACGAATGCTCCTCCTGCAGCAAACAACCAATGCTGAACCATGGAGCAGGCCAGAGGGAAGGCTGCCCCAAGATTTTCAGACTCCTCACTCCAGCTGCTGCTCAATGGGGTGAGGAGGAAGAACGAAATCTTTTTCCCATCTGATGGGAGGAAGGTCCCTCCCTCCACCACGAAGAAGGCCTGGCTGGAGGTGGCCGAGGTCACCAGCTGTGGCAATGTGCCACGAACCTGGGTCCAGTGCAGGAAGCGCTTTAATGACCTAACCAAGTCAGCCAAAGTGAGAATACTTGCGCATTCTCCCACACTCCATCTTCCACATCACCTCCACCACCACACAACCTCTTCTGCACTGCCACCACAACACTCTCACATCACTCCTCACATCCACTCAACCATCATCCTCACCTTGCCTGCACGCACTCACTGCCCCTGTCCCCATTCGAACACTACCTCGCAACCCAATCCTCGTACAATATCATGGCTATGTTGCACACGCACCCTCCCATGCATCTCCCTCACGCTCTACCCCACCCACACCAACACATGCAGTGGCTCACCATGCAACCATCACTCAATCACTCCTCTGTGTTTTGCCTTGATAGGAGAAGAGATGCTAGAATGCCCGGGAGAAGGCACGGACCGGAGGGGGCCCGCCACACCAGGTGGTCCTAACGGACGCAGAGCAGCAGGCATTGGAGATCAGCCGCATGCTGGAGTGCCTGTCCGTGGTGGATGCCGAGGCTGGGATTGCACAAGCGGCCGGTGACAGAAAGCTAACGCTCAGCACTCATGATAGCGAATGATCTTAGCATCACTTGGCATCTGCAGCACCTCAAAATCTGTCCACATGCCTAATATTGCTTTCTGTTCTCTTGCAGGGCCATCTGCGACCACCGTGACTGTGGAGGGCGATTCCTCAGAGGACCTGCCGGCCTGCGAGGGGGCATCTTCACATCGGAGCCAGCCATCCACCAGCGCAGATACTCACACCTCGGTGGGTCCCCGTCCTCACTTAGTTGGGCTTGCACATGGTGAGTTACCACGCACATGTAAGCACGAACAGACCCTGGTGGCGGGGCAGCCGTGGAGAGTCCGCGTCGGTGGGAGCACTCTTCTCCAGGCTCTGCTCAGCTGGACCCAGATGCTGAACTCTGGGGGCCAGCCGCGAGAAGGAGAGTCGTCGAGGGGCAGCATCACGTTGCCAAAGCGCTGGAACAGGTGCCACGCGCACTCTCCACAATCGCGCAGAGGATTGAGGAGTCCAACTCCTGCATGAGGGGAATGGTGGCACTGGTACAGGAGAGTATCTCCGAGATAGTGTGGCAGGGACGTGAAGGTATCTCTGAGATAGTGTCGCGGGTAGGTGTGGGAATGTTTGCGATGGAGGAAAGGCTAGCCTCCCTCGAGCGTCAAGCACGGCTCAACAATGAGTCCATTCAGGCCCTGACAACGGCCGTTCGGATTCAGGGTGAGCAACATTCTGCCGTCTTGAACAGTCTGACAGATACTTTACAAATGCCCTTCCAAGGCCTCACACAAGTCCTCCAAACTGCCGTCCAGCAGGGTGGAAGGAGTGATCTGGGCCTGGGCCACGCGAGGGATGATGGTGAAAGGGGACATGGAAGTGGGGACGCCACTCAAAGCGCTCCCACGTCTCACCCGTTGCCCCCTTTCAACCAGTACCCGCAATGCTGCCCCCTCTCCAGGTGGCCGAGTCTGCCCCTGCACAGGTGCAGGTGTAGCAGTCTTTGGAGGGGCCCTCATGGGCACCCAAACCCAGAGGGCGTTGGCACAAAGCATTTCATCGGTCAGGGCATGGACAAGAGCAACCTGCCACTACCTCTGCTGAAGCCACAGGGGTAGCACCACGTAGGGGTTCCCGGAAACGTAAGGTGAAGGTTTTGTGAGCACAAAGGGAATGCACAAGGGTGTCTGACGATTTGTCATGTTTTTTATTTATATTTGTTTAATTCACATGCACAATAAATCTTATTATTATCACCACTACTGCCACGTCTTGCCCATTCTTGACTGGCTTGTGGAGTAGGTCCCTTTCATGGGGTTCACCATGAACACGCACACTTGATGCCACCCACTGTGTCACTGCAAAGTGGGTGTAGGTGTATTTGCAGGGCTCTTTTGTGCAGACGACTGAGAGACGTCGGCGATGTCCCCGGTGGCACCCTGGAAGGATGTGGAGGAGAATTTGTTGAGGGCAGTGGTGACTTTGACAGCGACAGGTAAGAAGATGGTGCTCGGGCCAGCCGGGAGCAGCTCGGCATGAAGGAGGCTGCAGATGTCCACGACTACATGTCGAGTGACTCTGAGCCTCCGTGTGCACTACTGCTCAGAGGTCCAGGAAGCTGAGTCTCGGTCTATAGACCCTGTGGCGAGGGTAGTGCCCTCTGCGACGCATCTCTCTCTGCGGTTGCCCTCCCTCCTGCTGTGCAGGTGGATGTGTCACAGCACTGTGTTGTGGAGCTCCACGTGTCAGAGGTGGACGGCTTGACCGGCGAGGCTGGTGATGCTGTTCGCCCTCCGAGGAGGCCATGACTGCAGCTACGGCGGCCCCCATCCAGAAGATGTACATCTGAGGGGGTCCGCAAGGTAGGTACATGTGTCTGGACACTGGGGTAAGTGTGCAAGTTGGTGAATTTTATTGTTAGGAGGAGGGTGGTGGAGGCCAAACTTTGTCCAAAGTGACAGAGTGGCCTCCTGCAATGAGTGAGGGTCAACAGGCTGATGGCTGCAACACGTCCATTTGAATTGGGAGTGTTTCCCCCAGTACAGGAAACAGTCTCAGTTAATTTCAAAATCCCATCCCTCCTAAAATATCAGGTCAATCAGGTCTGTAAACAACCTGAAGTACCTGTTTAAGTACTTTAAGTGGCACCCCGCCGGCTTTAATTGGCGGGAGTCCCACATGCGGGGGCTGCGTGCGCATGTGAGCGCGTCACTGGGGAACCCGGAAATGGGCGGGTTGGAGCCGGGCTCTCGACCCACCCCGGGAATCCCGGATTCTCGCAGCCCCCCCCCCGCCACGAACGCACCCGATCACGGGTGCGAAAATCGAGCCCATAATGTTAACTGGCCTAATTTAAGGGTATGGATTTATTTCTTTTTGTAACTACAATGGGTGAGAAACACATTCATGTATGTGCTTTTTAAAAAAAAAAATAATTCTCCATGCTATGCCAGAGGAGATTTATTAGTATTTATATAAAACTGCTTGGAGATTGTCCTTCACATAGGATACCTCATCTGCTATGCAGAAGCATGGAAAGGATAAAATAAATGTAGATCATTATAGTCGATTTGTGCAATGTCTGAAAGGTAATCAAAATCCTACAACCCTTCACATTCTGTATTATCCACCAATACAGAAATCCTCTGAAGGAACATCAGGTCCGATGTGGAGAGCATTCCGATTATGGAACATTCACTTTACTCTTCCGAGATAAGAGTGCAGGTTTAGAGGTAAACGTAAATCTCTACAGTGTGATCCTTCTTTCAGATTTAATTGTTTTCTATTTGTGTTACAAGGAATTACTAAAGCACCTTCCCAAACCTTGTCCATTAAGCTGCATCTTTTGATGGTAACGTACTCAAGTATGATGCATTTGTGCTTTAGTATATACATTTACAGTACTGCCCATATTGAGCACCTATTCTCCATGCCAGCACGTTTATTTTGTAACAATCTTTTTGTTTTCTGCTCAAATTGGATATGTTCATAATAAAAGATATGATTTGACAGGCAGTGCTGCCCCAACAAGATTAATCACCCTGTGGCTTCTTGAATTATTACATTAATACTCGCAGCCAAGATAAGCATTCTTTGTGTCTCTTTCTATTTTCATTGTGTTGATTGAAATCACTCAGTTACAGTTAGGAACTGATGACTTATAAGCGACCAGGATATAGCTGAAAAGATGAAGCTGATAAGGAAAAGACCAGGAAAGTCTCAGGTTCAATTCCCAGTTTGTGTTCAGTTAACTGAGGCACCACAGCTAGACATAGAACCTAGAGCTAGAAACAAAATCAGCAAAGGTTCCTGCCCCTGATCATATCCAGTGACCTCTGTAGGAAACTGCATGTGTGGGGATGTCAGGTCATGACAGGATTAGACTCAGCCATGATGAGTTGACTAGTCTGCCAATACTCACTGTTAAGGTTCAATGCATGAAAGATGGCCACTTTGGGCAAGGTACCAGAGGGCTGCCAGTGCCCGAGCATGAATTGGTTCTTCAGGAGAAGAGAATAAAAATGGAAGAGTGTTGGGGGTGGGGGTGGAAATATAAACAAGAGATGTTATTTAATGTGACTGCTGGTGGTGTTTAACACTTTACAACATCTGTATTTTAGGTTATGCACAAGTCTGGCCAGTACATTGCTGCCCCCTACATCCCAAACACTGTTCTTCTCAACATAGGAACAGGAGTAGGCCATTCAGCCCCTCGTGCCTGCTCCGCCATTTGATAAGATCATGGCTGATCTGTGATCTAGCTCCATATACCTGCCTTTGGCCCATATCCCTTAATACTTTTGGTTGCCAAAAAGCTATCTATCTTACATTTAAATTTAGCCATTGAGTTAGTATCAATTGCCGTTTGCGGAAGAGAGTTCCAAACTTCTACCACCCTTTGTGTGTAGAAATGTTTTCTAATCTCACTCCTGAAAGGTCTGGCTCTAATTTTTAGACTGTGCCCCCTACTCCTAGAATCCCCAACCAGCGGAAATAGTTTCTCTCTATCCACCCTATCTGTTCCCTTTAATATCTTATAAACTTCGATCAGATCACCCCTTAACCTTTGAAACTCGAAAGAATACAACCCCAATTTGTGTAATCTCTCCTCGTAACTTAACCCTTGAAGTCCAAGTATCATTCTAACCCTTAACTTATTTTAACCCGTAACTTAACCCTTGAAGTCCGGGTAACATAGCTGACCTTCTGCAGAGGTGGACAACTGACACATTGATTTCCACGGTGCGATGGCATTCATTTTGGTGAAATAGTCATTTGAAAATTACAACAATCGTATTCTTAATTATTTTACTTTTGTGGGGGAGATGCAGATAACACTTGAGAGCTGAAGTTCTTCTGTACGACATTGGTTAACATGTTCACGTGAAATGCCCCAGTATTGTTTTGTTTGGAAGAAATTGCTCCATATAATATTTGTAATGTATTGATGTGAAACTTTTCTGTTAATTATTTTAATGAAATCATATTAAACAATTTAAACGATATAGCTTAATGACTCAAATTAGCAAATGGAGATAGTTTATACAAGTGCATTAACTAATGTGTTGCAGATATCGCATAGGCAAACTCACCAATTAACTTTTAGATTGGATAGTGTAATTATATTTTAGACTTCAGGGAATAGTATTAACAGATACATTGAATATTATGAACAGCATATAGTTATAATTATAGGTGTGTTAGTTCACCATTATTCCCACAAGAGGTCCACTTCCTGCTTCATGTAAAGGTCCAACAATACTTGTCCCAAAACACTGCTCCCCAACTTTGTTCAAACCAAAGTGTATTTTCCATAGGCAAATCTATGACCCTTATGATCCTAAATTTGCACATTTGTACATAATGATTTGGAATAATATACCACAGGAGCTACAATTACTCTCTTACTGATATTTTACACCAGAGATTGCAAGGGTTGCACACCATACATTCCTGTGCTTTCCAAATGACAAAGCAACACCCAGACAATCATTCAAGCTAAAATGAATGATTGGATTTGTTTACATGATACTTAATTACATAGTAACAAAACATATGCAAGAATTGTTTACAATATAGTTCTTGACTTGCATTCCACTTTTTAAGCTGTTTGTGAAACCAAAATGATAGTCTGAAATCTTAGTCATGTTAAAAATTCTTAATGCCTAAGATTTCAGACTAAGTCCTGTCTTACTACAGCAACTTGGAAATGCATGATTGAAGCAGGGGAACTGATGAAAATCCCCATCATTATGCCATTTCTTGGGTCTCTAAGGCTGAATACATCATACCAAACCAAAAATAGTGTTTCCCAATAGGCAGGCAATTATGTTAGTTAATGGTTGCCATTTAAGTTGTGAAGTATTAAAAGCAGATTTCTGGTCATTGAGGTGACCTTTAATTGTTTTTGCCAACTCACTTGCACATCAAATTTGTTCTGCTGATATGACAAGCTTGCATGCATTAGCATCTCAAATGTGAAGTAATTTCTGTTGTGTGTATACTTACAAATCAATCAAAAGCATTAATGAGAACTGGAAGGTTGCCTCCCCTCAACGGGCCAGACCTGTGCCACATACAGCAACACCAAGAGCACCTCACACCTGATGACCAGGTTTTTGCCCACGATCGAGAGGGATCGTCGATCCCACAGTCCCAGTTTCTGCTTCACCTTAGAAATACGCTCCTTCCAGTTCTTGGTGCATGCCCCGGCGCCCCCCCGAACTAGATCCCCAGCACCTTCAGGTAATCCGACCTGACGGTGAAGGGGACAAAGGATCGGTCGGCCCAGTTCCCAAAAAACATGGCCTTGCTCTTGGTACGATTTGCCCTGGCCCCTGAGGCCAGTTCGAACTGGTCGCAGATGCTCATCAATCTGCGGACTGACAGCTGATCTGAGCAAAAGACGGTGACGTCGTCCATGTACAGGGAGGCCTTCACCTGAGTGCCTCCGCTGCCTGGGATCGTCACCCCTCTTATGCCCGCATCCCTCCTGATGGACTCGGCAAAGGGTTCGATGCAGCATACGAACAAGTAGGAGGAGAGAGGTCAGCCCTGCCTGACTCCAAATTTGATCGGAAAGCTTTCTGATTCCCACCCGTTGATTGAAACGGCGCTACTGATGTTTGTGTCGAGCAGTTGGATCCAATTGCGGATTCCCTCCCCAAACCCCATTTTGGAGAGCACGTCTATGTACGTGTGGGATATTCTGCCAAAGGCCTTCTCCTGGTCCAGGCTGATTAGGCAGGTGTTCACCCCCCTGTCCTGTACGTAGGCGATCGTATCCCTGAGTAGCGCCAGGCTATCAGAGATCTTCCTGCCGGGTACAGCGCAGGTCTGATCGGGGTGGATCACCACCTCCAGGGCTGACTTGACCTGATTGGTGATGACCTTGGATAGAATTTTGTAGTCCACGTTAAGTAGTAAGATAGGTCGCCAATTTTTGATTTCTTCCCTCTCCCCATTCCGCTTGTAGATAAGGGTGATGATGCCTTTCCTCATCGAGTCCGACATGCTGCCTGCCAGAAACATACCCCCGTACAATTCTAGCAGGTCTGGGCCTATCCAGTCCCACAGAGCCGAGTACAACTCCACCGGTAAGCCGTCGCTTCCAGGAGTACTACTCTTCTCAAAGGAACGGACTGCCTTTGTTAGTTCTTCCAGAGTTAGCGGGTGATCCAGACTCTCCCGCTTGCTGTCGTCTAGAACCTCCGTGATAGATGACAAGAAGGACTGGGAGGCCGCGCTGTCTATGGGCTTTGTGTCGTACAGTTCGGCATAAAATGATTTGCAGATCCTCAGTATGTCGGGCTGCGAGGATGTGATCGAGCCGTCCTCTTCCTTCAGGCTTCTGATCACAGAGCTCTCTCTGCGCACTTTTTTGGAAGAAGAAACGTGAGCAAGTCTCATCCCGCTCCACGGAGCGGACTCTGGACCGGAAGATGATCTTGGAGGCCTCTGAGGCAAAGAGCGAGGTTTGCTGGTCCTTCGCATCTGAGTTCCTCCCCGACATCGATCCCCATCAACTGCAGCAGGAGAAGATTCTGCATGCTTTTCTGAAGTCGGGATGTTTCCCTCTGCCTCTCTCTCGCCTTCTGAACACCTTTTGAGGATGAAGAACCTCTTGATGTTTGCCTTGATGGCTTCCCACCAGTGTACTGGGGAATCAAGAGGGGCGCAAACAGTGTCTCTACGTGCTGAGGTTCTACCTATCCCCAGTGTTGCGAAGGATGAGCCTGGCCATGCTGCCACGGAACGCTCCGTCCAGTTGGACCGTTCTGCTCCACCTGTTCTTCGTCGAAAAATTTATGCAAAAAAACACCTTTGACCACAAAGTAAGTGGTCCGCACGCAACGTCTTCGAGACCCTGCGGGAAAAGGAGATGATGAATCCTGTCGGCTGGTTCCCCGAGCAGACTATCAATGTCATTTGGCAGAACGCCTCATCACCAGAGCTTTCAAACAAGCACCAAGACCTAGCTTGGCTGGTTTTGAGAAGGGCCCTTCCCGTCAGATCCTTCATGTACTCCCGGACTCTCAGCGCCACCTCGCACTGTCCCCGAGGAGGCTGCGGTGGAGACGAGACCGTCACCCATCTCCGTCTGGAATGTGCCTTTGCAAGGAAGGTCTGGAGAGAGATGCAGTGGTATCTGTCCAGGTTCGTCCCGAGCAGTTCCGTAACACAGGACTCTGTGCTCTATGGGCTGTTCCTGGGGACGCACACTGAGACGGACATCAACTGCTGCTGGAAGACCATCAACTCGGTGAAAGACGCCCTTTGGTCTGCCCGAAACTTGCTGGTCTTCCAGTGCAAGGAGCTGTCCTCGACCGAGTGTTGCAGACTGGCACATTCCAAGGTCCAGGACTACGTGCTCAGGGATGCACTGAGGCTGGGTGCGGCCACCGCAAAGGCTCTGTGGGGAAAGGCAACTGTTTAGAGCCTTCCCACAATTGTATACCGAGGGGCTGCAATCAGGGAAACCCCCCCCCCCCGCCACACCCCGGGCAGAATGTAAAATTCAAATTGATGTAATGTATCTGTAATCAATAATCTGTATTGAGTGCAATGCAATGAGGCACCCTAGAGTGTCATGAACTGTAATTATGTACAATGTGTTCATTGAACTGCACTTGATGTAACCTGCAAATTGTATAATCTGTATTGTGTACGTTTGGACTGTGATATGACAACTATTGTATGTATTGCTGCAAATTTTATGAATAAAGTATAATTTATGAAAAAAAAATAAGCTGCCTATAGACATACTTGTATATTGTCACATTTCCCCCAGTGCACAGACAAAAGAATTGTTTTCAGAGGTTAATTTTAAATTCATAAGGGTAGATTTTCAACTCCACCTCCCCGCCCGCCCACCGAGTGTGAAAGTAGTGTGTTGTGGATCAGTCAGCCATTATAGAACCATTATAGGAAGGAGGAAGCCTCCGAAAGCTTGTGAATTTAAAATAAAATTGCTGGACTATAACTTGGTGTTGTAAAATTGTTTACAATTATAGAACCTGCCTGATTTTCATTTCCAATCTGCACTGCTGGTTTTATGCCCAGTAGTAAGTTGAAAATCTACCCCATAATGTGTTGGCTTATCTAAAACTTCACGTAAGACATTTTATGGTTTGAAGCAAGGTGAGGCTCTGCTTCCATTACAGTAGTAAACAATTTTATCTAGCCCAGAATTTTCTACTCATAGGTACGTGCTTTATTAAAGGAACCTACAAGAGGTGGATTGTTTAAACTTTGTCACACAGATCTTAAGATACTTGTTGCTAACAGTGACCTTGTTCTGCTTTCCTTCCTTCCTGTTTTCAGTATAAAGTCTAACTATTTCTACAGTGCAAAACATTATTTGTAGGGTGACTTTTGTACTTAGAAAAATTACTTGCAGGAAAACGTTTATCTACCTACTTGCAATGGGTTTTTTTTTTAAAAGCCCTTTTTCCTCTAGGCTAAGATTAATACTACGAAATCTTTTAAAGCCAAGTAAGCAGAGCTTTGTCTCAAACTCACCCAATTTAACCCTTTGTGTTGCCACCACTTAGTTATCTTATTGAAGTGCTTTTTTTAAATTTCAAAATAAACTTTATTGATATGTGTAAAGGTACATACACGCCACGCTTCAAACAATACAATACAAGTCATACAATTTGCTACAGCACAAAACAATGGTCCTGGTACAATCAATAGTTACACACCATACATTGTAAATACAGTTTCATGGCACCCTAGGGTGTCTCATTGCATTCCAGTCGTTACCGGTTACAGATACAGTACATTTTGTTCTGTTCATTTATCATTTTACATTCTATCCAAGAGGGTTTTTCCCTGATTCCAAACTCCTCCCCGGTATACAATGGCTCTAAACGCTGGACTTTCCCCATAGAGCCTTTGCATAGGTCACACCTCTTATCTACCTAGGTTAAGAGTTCTATAAAGACAATGTAAAACTGAAAAAGCATTAAGTGTTAATCAAAAGCTGTCCCTCAAACATCAGAAATGTTGCCTGGCCGTTATTATCAGGCCGTTTCTTTAACACCCCACACATTTTCTGGCTGGGTATATTTTCCTCCTGTGAAAGATGAAGTATGTTCAGAAAAATGTATTGGGTGTGACAAATAAACCAACAAAGAGACAAGACTCCACCAGAGAAATATTTACTTAAGACTCTCACCAGACAATAAAATGCAATATTTTACAAAGGGCTAATGATAATTGAATATAGAGACTACAAAATATGTGTGTTGATTTTATTTTTGAAATGTTTGGCCTTAGTTCAGTAGGTGAAAAAGAAATAATTGGTCTGACTGTATTTATCCCATTGCAGAGGGACAAATCTGTAGAACCAACTACCTCTAATGAGGAACTCTGTAGAGTGGCACTGATACCAAGTTATGAAATTGTGCAATTGGTGCTAAATGAATGCTAGTAAATGGGTAACTCTGAATGGTAATAGGGAATTTGTTTATTGAGGAAGGAGGCGGGTGTATGATCTAGGGTTCTGTGGTTTGTATGGCTATGACCAGTACAAGCAAGATCCAAAAGGTTGGGAAGTATTTTATGCAGGATTTGTAGAAATTACTATTCAGCATTTGTAGAAATTACTGTACATGAGTCAATGTTGCATAATAATGGAACTCGAAGCTTGTTACAAGGAATAAAGCCAATGAGATGTCCTTTTTTTGTGTGTGCAGTTTTGGTCTCTTTTATCTGAGGAAGGATGTCCTTGCCATGGAGGGAGTGCAACAAAGGTTTACCAGACTGATTCCTGGGATGGCAGGACTGACATATGAGGAGAGATTGGGTCGACTAGGCCTATATTCACTAGAGTTTAGAAGAATGAGAGGTGATCTCATCGAAACATATAAAATTTTAACAGGAACTAGATGCAGGGAGGATGTTCCCGGTGGATGGGGAATCCATAACCAGGGGTCACAGTCTCAGGATACGGGGTATGCCATTAAGAGCTGAGACGAGGAGAAATTTCTTCACTCAGAGGGTGGTGAACCTGTGGAATTCTCTACCACAGAAGGCAGTGGAGGCCAAGTCATTAAATATATTCAAGAAGGAGATCGATATATTTTTAATACTAAAAGGAATCAAGGGATATGGGGGAGAAAGCGGGAATAGGGTGCTGAGTCAGATGATCAGCCATGATCATTTTCAATGGCAGAGCAGACCTACTCTTGCTCCTATTTTCTAAGTTTCTATGTTGTTCAACTACGGTTGTAACTTTCTGAACCGTAAGGCAGTACCTGCCAAACCACTCTGAAATGTGCTCTAGCAACTCTCAGTAAGTATAAGGAGCTTCAAAAAAACACTTCCTATTCCACCAGAAGCAATAATCCAGCAACTAACCTGCAACACCTGCACGGCCCCTTTAAATAGCGCTGATGGGGGTGGGGGGGAGGTTCCTCCAAGCCGTCTTAGACATGTTCATGTGTGCTTAGCTAAGACTGTGCAATGTGTGGAGCATTAAGTTCCAAAATGGTGTCTATCACTTTAAATCAGTGTTGCATTTTCTCCCTAGTTTACATGCTGCCAGTGTTTGTTAATTGATAAATGTGGCTTTGCATTTGCATTTGATGGTGGTTTTTATTTATGCGATGAGCTGAGGGGGAAAGCAATGTGTAATCAGATGGAGGGCGATTTGATGGTCATGTGGGAGCAGACAGCTGGGCAGTGTAGGACTGTTGGTGAGTTGGGGGATGTAGGTCACATCATTGAAAGCGGGCACGGATCAGGTGAGCACACAGGGCCCTTCCGGACAAGGCGTGTGTTCCCTGTTGCACCCTTGCATCTTCCTCCACTTCCTCCTCCGGCTCCTCTCCCTCTTCCTCCTCAGCCTCTTCCTCCTCCTCCTCCTCCTCCTCAGCCTCTTCCTCCTCCTCCTCCTCCACCTCTGGCTCAGGGTCTTCTCCGATCATCGGTGGCAAGGGCTGGTCCCTCATGATGGCGAGGTTGTGCAGCATGCAGCATACCATCACGAATCTTCCCACCCGCTCAGGGGAGTACTGCAGGGCTCCTCCAGACCGGTCCAGGCAGCGGAAACGTTTCAGGAAGCCTAAGGTGTGCTCCATGACGTTGCATGTGGCAGTATGGCTCTCATTATAGGCCTGCTCTGCACTTGTGCCTGGATTCCTGACCGGAGTCATAAGCCACTGCGTGAGGGGATAGCCGTTGTCGCCCAGTAGCCAGCCTTTGATCTGCCAAGCTGGGTGAAAGTTAGCTGGCACATTGGACTGATTCAATGCATGTGGTCGCACACCAGCTGCACGTTCAGGGAGTGGAAGCCCTATCGGTTGACGAAGATGGCTGAGTTGATATGTGGGGCACGCAGGGCATTGTGCGTGCAGTAAATGGCACCCTGCACCATGGGGAAGCCAGCAATGCGAGCAAACTCCATGCCCACTTGTTCTGCTTGTCTCTGTCAAGAGGGAAGGTGATGATCCTGTTCCTCATCTCCTATTGTCAGGTTGTGGCCTCCCTTATGCAGCAGTGCACTGCATAGTGCGAAATGTTACACAAGTCGCCAGCAGAGGCCTGAAATGATCCAGAGCTGTAGAAGTTCAGCACCACGGTGACCTTCACAGCCACAGGCAATGCTGTCCTCGCCCTGCTCTGAGGCTGCAGTTGTGGCCGCACCAGTTGACAGCTCTCTGTCACGGCCTTCTTGGTGAACCTCAGCCACTGGATGCAATCCTCCTCGCTCATGTTGAAATATCCAGGCCTTCATTGAATATGGCTTCCTGCTCGGTGCCCAGCTACTCCTCCTCCTCCCTCTCCTTGCAGCTTGACCTGCAGTGCATGGCCCCTCTGGATGCACCCAGTTGTGCTCAATGCCCAGCGGGAGCCCTAGCAGACCACCCATGGCTGCCAGGAATCTTGTATATATTTCTTAATGATAAAGGGATCAAGGGATATGGGGAAAAAGCGGGAACAGGGTACTGAGTTAGACGATCAGCCATGATGATTTTGAATGGCAGAGCAAGCCCGAAGGGCCGAATGGCCTACTCTTGCTCCTATTTTCTAAGTTTCTATGTTGTTCAACTACGGTTGTAACTTTCCAAACCGTAAGGCAGTACCTGCCAAACCACTCTGAAATGTGCTCCAGCAAATCTCAGTAAGTATAGGGATCTTCAAAAAACACTTCTTATTCCACCAGCAGCCAGAAGCAATAATCCAGCAACTAACCTGCAACACCTGCATGGTCCCTTTAAATAGCACTGGTGGGGAGGGGGGTTCATCCAAGCCGTCTTAGACATGTTCAGGTGTGCGTAACTAAGACTGTGCAATGTGTTGAGCATTAAGTTCCAAAATGGTGTCTATCACTTTATCCCTACTTTACATGCTGCCAGTATTCGGTATTTGTGCATGTGCTAATACCTATACCAAGTTGGCGTCCAGCGCACATCACGCTGGAAACGTGCGTGCGCAGCCAAGACACCATATTGGCACTTCGAGAGGCCGCATAGCGCCGAAACAACGGCCGCTACACGGTCCAATTTCTAGCCTTTATACATTCCCAGTATACATTACAAAAAGTAATTCATTGGCTGTGAAGCACTTTGAAACATCCTGGTGACTTGAAGTGTTACATAAGTACAAGTTCTTTTTATTAAAAGTTATCTTAACGGTGTTTAATTTCATAACAGTTGAGGACCTTATTGCTAATTGTAAACGTTTAACCTCTGCTGTGTTGCCTGTTTGAATGCTGTTAATTGACATTATTGTAGCATTGAAAACCTATTTTACTATCCTGAATGTGAATTTACAAGGCTCGAAGCTTGGCATCACCTAAGCACCACGACTTGATTTATCTGATTTTCTCTCTTACCGTTTTCATCCTTTTGGAGCCCTGCAGCATGGGCTGTGGACCTTTACCTAGCTTTCTTTTTTTATATAAATAGTTGTTTGCAGCTTTTCTTTTGTCAGAATCCTATTGTTCTTTTCTGTTGTCCTTCACAGCAATTTGCCTTAAAGCAATTTGTATTTGCAGTGTTTCTATTCATCCAGACATTTCACAAAGTAGTAAATTTCTCCACAAATCACCGATTTGAAGTTTTAGGAGCAGCACTTTGTGGAGCTCAATACAATACCATAAACATTCTCCCAAATAGCTGACGATAACAGTCTTGAAGAAATTGTGTAATATGTGACTTTTGTGACTTTTGATTATTCAGCATATCATGTGACTATCGGGAAAAACTTGCTTAAAAGAGGAACAATTAATTTTCACCAGTTTCTTAGAAATGCACAAGGAAAACTCTGCATACAGGAAGCTTGTTCTTAAATACAAATTCTTTCTCTTAGACTTGCTTTTCAAGGTAAATTTCAAGATAAGTTCTTAGTATGGCCGTTTCCTGCCAATATTCAATTTAAAACATATAGTCCAAAATGTAATTAAAAGTATTTCTTTAAATTTCCCTGCCCAATACCTTAGCATATTCAAGGCTGGGTACAAATACATTATTATTGTGTCTTTGGCTGTCAGCCCCTTCCCGCCCTTGTTCCCTGCTCAATAAACAGTACGGATGGAGATGATGCTGAGATCTGAGGCTAAGTAATGAATTGTCACAGGCTTGTGTTCAGCCTTGGAACTGGCAAGAAGATGACGAATCCTGTTCGGAAGCTGTGCTTAAGAAATGTTTTGTGTTATTTGTAATAATCTTTTAAAAGTGAGCCACATACACGACTGTTTGTTTTTAAGGCAAACATAGAGAAATAAAACCATTCTAGCACTCTATCCTGAGGTACCCTTTAAATGAAGTAACCTGCTACTTTGGCCGTTTTATTTATAAATGCATTTAAACTGTGTATGGCCTTAACAAATGACTTTGATAAATACTATTAATATTCATTAACCTACAGTTATAATTGATTCCCAGAAAATACAGGTCATTGCTGGAATTTTACTAAGTATTTCAAATAAATCACACCTTTAACTTTGCAGGCAAGTAAACATTTACTGAGGGAGTAGCTTTTTACAATGTTTTATTTCACTTTCCATCTTTAGCCACTCCATAACTGGAGCCAGTACAGAATGTTCCAGGGGTGCCAATCACAGAAGAGCTGATGTTAAATTGTCGAATCCACTCCTTTTTTGCCAAAAATATTTCAGTTGTTTGGTGCAATGATGGTGAGGGAATGATTAGGAAAGCAGAAATTAGCAATCCTACTTGTGGAAACAATGGTCTGTATTATTGTACCAGCACTCTAAAGCTGACACCAACTAAAGAGGATATTGGTAGGAAGTACACGTGCTATGTTTACAACGGCCTAGTTGAGTCTACAGAAATGGAATGGGTACTGGATCAACAGGGTGTATGTAGAATGGGTGTAACACCTTTTCTAATCATTTATTCATGTATTATTACACAGGAGGTGCTATTATTATTGTTCCTCAGGAACCTACTAATGACCTGCGGTGTCGATAAAACCAATATTGCCCAGCAAGTTGTTATCTTGTAACTTGCAGCATCGTGCAACCTGTTCTAGACCTAATTTGAAGAGGTCAGTTGAGCACAAGTTACTTTATTGGCACATTGTAAAACATCATTTGCCCCAATGTGAAACAGTTTTTACTTTGAATTGATTGAAGCCTTGTAGTGTATTTTGGATGTGAAGTTGCCCAAATTCAGTTCAGGGAAGTTGGACAGGATTAACTCCAGGAGATAGTCTTGCATCACCCTGACTTCATACTGGTTATTACATAACTGCATTGCACGACCTGGCAACTTTTTAATCTTCATTTATCATCATTTTAATATTAGTAGAGAGACGACTGTCCCATACTTGATATTAAACTTTTAACTGGTGTTCTGATGCTTTCCCATCTGTCAGGCAGCCAGCCTGTTGGGTGGGAAACCTGCTGATAAAATGTAAAAAACGTCCTGACATGAAAATCGTCGTGACGGCCGGGAAACTCATACTTCCAGGTTTCCCATCCGGAAATGCTCCCCCCGCTCACCACAGCTGTGAGTTTTCTCTTGCGATATGAGTGATCTTCCCCCCCCCCCCCACTGCTGAACTTTGATTGCTCGACAATTCAGACAGAACCCCTGAGACCTGAAACGTGTTTCTCCACAGATGTTGCCTGACCTGCTGGATATTTCTGGCTTTTTTCTATTTCTGTACGCATAAGAAGTGAATCTGCTCATCGAAACTGCCTAATTGCTGTAAGCCCAATTAGAAGTGTTGGAAGAGAGCTCCAATTGCAATGCCACGTCTTTCAAAATCCCTGTAAGCCTCTCCTGCCTCCGCTACATCCCAGAGCTGAATTTTATATAGTCAGCAGCATTTTGAAACAGAATATCTATGACTTTGGTTACATAGATAGTGAATCGCAACCTGGACGATCCTTGCCTAGTCCCCAGCCATTGCCCGGAAGGCCCCTGTCGCAAAACAGTTCAATGACATCAACACTTCTATTACTACTGGCAGCACAGTTTTGATGTTGCTGCTTTGCTGTAGGTCTGTTTCCAAGAGATGTCTCAATTCATCTCAGCCTTCCTGACTGAAGTGTAGCCTCCTGGCACAGTATTGCTTGGTGAGATAGAGGTAACTTTGTTACCTGTGGTTGACTTGCTGGCTGGGTAATAGCAAGGAAGTGCATCTCCTTTCTATGTTTTCAGACCTCAATTGTCCCTCCTCTGCTGATTCTGCGGCTAGGGCTTTTCAACTCCTCCCTAGGTTGCAGCGCATCTCTGGTGAGGCGAGCTTTCTGCCCACCCTGGAGATGTGTTGCTGACTCCAGCCATATTTCTGGCCCCAGGGTCATTTACACACAGGAGCCAGGTTCGCCAGCCTCTGCCAGGGAGTTGTGCCCTTAAGGGGGCACAGTCTTGCTGCGGTAGCCCCAGGGGGAGAGAGAGTTGGCCAGCGAGCTGCCTGGTTTTAAAATACATTTCAAAGATTGAAAATGTTGGATTAAACTAACAGTGTTTGGATGTGGCCACGCTCTGGGAGTGTTTGTATAGGGCTATATTCTCTTTCTGACCCAAAGCCCCCTCTGTTGGTATCTAAATGCTGGAGCCTAACAGGTGGCCCGAGTGTTCAGTATTTGAAGAGTGCAAATGGTGAGGAACACGTTGGGCAGGAATAATACGTCCCAATGGGACCAGATGCTGGGAAACAGCAGGGAAGAGAAGATGTGGCAGGGGCCATTCCCAAGTTGCTTTCTGTCTTTGCCTGCCCCCGATCCCCTGAAAAATCACTGGAATGGAGGAGGGAGGGGGAAGTGGAAAGCCCAGACTTCTGTCAAGGAAGTGAGGCACCCATGTTTCCATGTGGACTAAAACAACTGCTTGACTCCTTTACATGCCCAGAGCTGGATTAAGATTTCTCGGGTCTTTTGGCATCAAGAACATTCAGGGTGCCCCCACATCTCCCACACAATCCCTTCCGATCCGTTAAAAGGTAAGCGTGCAGTAAATTGCATGAAGAAGTAGATAATCGGAATTGCATGAAGAATGTTTACACACTACATTAGTAATAAAGCAAATCACATCACAATATACTACACTTAAATTAAACTAATCCAGCAGTTGAATGCAGCTTTTCTGCGTTATGGTGAGTCTTGCTGGAAGCCCTATATTTGGCTGTATTAATGTCCCCCTGTAAATGCCGCCTGTCAACTCTCTTTGCTGCCTTAATGCCACCTTAATAAATAATTACTGTCATGAGATGTGGGTTTGAAATCAACTCTAGTCCTTTCATCATTGTTTAGCATGCCAAATGAAGCATTGGATCTGTTGTGGTACATTAAACCAAAGTACTCCCAGAGAGCAAAATGAGTGAGCACTTTGTTAGCTAAGATAGAAGCCCATGGAATCGAGGGAAAGTTATGGACTTGGTTAGGAAATTGGCTGAGAGAAAGGCGACAGAGAGTCGGGATAATGGGTAAGTATTCACATTGGCAGGATGTGACTAGTGGAGTCCCGCAGGGATCTGTCTTGGGGCCTCAATTATTCACAATATTTATTAATGACTTAGATGAAGGCATAGTAAGTCTCATATCTAAATTTGCCGATGACACAAAGATTGGTGGTATTGTAAGCAGTGTAGATGAAAACATAAAATTACAAAGCGATATTGAGAGATTAGGTGAATGGGAAAAATTGTGGCAAATAGAATTCAATGTAGACAAATGTGGATCAAAAAAGGGTAGAATAGGGTACTTTCTAAATGGTAAAAAGTTAAAAACTGTGGATGTCCAAAGGGACTTTGGGGTTCAGGTACATAGATGATTGAAGTGTCATGAACAGGTGCAGAAAATAATCAAGAAGGCTAATGGAATTCTGGCCTTTATATGTAGAGGACTAGAGTACAAGGGGGCAGAAGTTATGCTGCAGCTATACAAAACCCTGGTTAGACCGCACCTGGAGTACTGTGAGCAGTTCTGGGCACCGCACCTTCGGAAGGACATATTGGCCTTGGAGGGAGTGCAGCGTAGGTTTACTAGAATGATACCCGGACTTCAAGGGTTAAGTTACGAGGAGAGATTACACAAATTGGGTTGTATTCTCTAGAATTTTGAAGGTTAAGGGGTGATCTGATCAACGTTTATAAGATATTAAGGGGACTGGATAGGGTGGATAGAGAGAAACTATTTCCGCTGGTTGGGGATTCTAGGAGTAGGGGGCACAGTCTAAAAATTAGAGCCAGACCTTTCAGGAGCGAGATTAGAAAACATTTCTACACACAAAGGGTAGTAGAAGTTTGGAACTCTCTCCCGCAAACAGCAATTGATACTAGCTCAATTGCTAAATTTAAATTGTGAGATAGATAGCTTTTTGGCAACCAAAGGTATTAAGGGATATGGGCCAAAGGCAGGTATATGGAGTTAGATCACAGATCAGCCATGATCTTATCAAATGGTGGAGCAGGCACGAGGGGTTGAATGGCCTACTCCTGTTCCTATATTCCGATGTTACTGCTAAACACAACATTTGGCAGGTTCAGCCCCAGATTTTTAAGGGAACGGAGTAATGACACACTCAGTGAGCTCAGTGGAGAGAGCTGTGCTTTTAATTTAAAACGATTGAGCACCCAGTGAAAATTTTCATCATTACTCCAGAGAGAAAGTGGAAGAGAACCGGTCACAAGAGATATTTGTGAGTGGCAGAGTCGATGCGGTAAATTTCCGGGCTCTGCTGGGTGATATTTACATCCTGGTTCAAGGAATCAAAGCGAAAGGGATCGAGGTGTCGGAACATCTTCTGTATAACTCGGCAGACATGGCTCCCCGTGCTGGATTTTACTCCGCAAAAACGCTCCTAACGTTGACTGCTGTCACGCTCTTATTTTCAGCCTCAGGTAAAATATTGTGGGAACGATTTACTTCTTCCACAGTGGCTTAATTTCAAAAACGGAAAATGAGTTTTGTGCCTCTGTCAGTGGGGAGCTGCCGCCCTGCCCCGTAATCTAGGAATGTTGGTGTACTTGGCACTTAACATTTCCAGCCACTGCGGAAAACATGCAACAAAACAATTAATTCCTTTATCAGTAGAATATATTGGAAGAGTTGCTCTGGCTATACTGTGACTAGATTTGGCCACCTAGAAACATGGAGATATTCAAGAGGTGAGGCTGCTCCACTGAGCCATGCTGACACACTCATTGGCATTAAATGCTGGCCTTGCCAGCGATGCCCACATCCCGAGAATGAATAATAATTTTTAAAATTATTTTTCCAAGCCAAGAATGCAGTATTTTACATTTTTAAAAATTCATCCCCTCTCAAAACGAAGCTGTAAATAATGGTTCACCACAAGAACCACAAAGGATCAGATGACTAAGTTATGAGGAAAGACTGTAAATGCTTTGGTGCTTCAGCCTCGAAAGGAGAAAATGAAAGCAGGTACCATTTCGGGCTATGTAAAATTGATATAGAAAACATAAATCTGGAACAATACTTTGTAAAACTATAGTAGTAAGATTAGAGGGTAGAGGTTCAAACTGGTGAAATGAAAATTTAGGACTGATGGCTGGAAGTTCTTGCACAAAAACTGATCACGTGAAATGGAATCTTTGAGTGGTTACTAAAGAGATCTTTTAGACTTGAGGGTGGGCACTGACTGTAGTAACTTGTACCTTTTTAAAAAAAAAATTAAATTTTCCCATGGCCAACAAACCTGCTAATTTTGTGGATGATCATTGCTTTGAAGTTGCAAAGATTTAAAAGTATTCAGAGATAAGACCCAGTTTCATCATAACCCAAGTAGTAATTGAGGTTGCATAATTATCCTGGTTGCTCTTCTCAGAACCCTCTCCAAAATATGGGGCTCAATTTTAAAACCTAGCGGGGAAGGCCGCAGGAGGGTCAAATTGAAGCCTGGAAACCCATTAGTTCGGGTTTCCCAGACATCCTTACGATTTTGACGTAAGGACGTCTTTTCTTTTGTTGGTTTCTTGTCCGACTGACGGACGGGCGACCAGCCAGGGAGAGGACGTCTTCAGCTAAGTCTGCAGGTAAGTCTTGTATGGATGGGGGGGGGGGCATGGGTGGGCGTAGGTTGGCATGGGTGGGCAGAGTTTGGCATGGGTGGGCATAGATTGGAACGGGGGCCGTGAGTTATGGGGGATGGAATCGGGGGTCAGTCACGGGGGGTGGGGGGTGGGTGTCAGGGTCGGCGGTCATCGTGGGGTCCACGATCTTTGAGGGGGAGGGTCGGGGGTCGGAGGTCGGAGGATTGGACTGGGGGGAGGATGGGGGGAGGGTCGGGGATCGGAGTTGGGGGGGGAGGATTGGGGTCGGGGGTCCGCGATCGGGGGGTTGGTGGTCCACGATCGAGGGGTCGGGGGTCTGCGATTGCAGGGGGGTACGTGATTGGGGGGGGGGTCTGCTTTCGGAGGTCGGGTGTCCTCCTACTGTGGTGTAATTTCTATGATTGGTTTTAAACTTGCCTCAGTGTAAACTGTATTGATAATTTGGGTATTGATGCTTTGGTAATAATTTTCCAAAATTCTCTGGACTCGGCAAAGGTCCCGGCAGATTGGAAAACTGCTAATGTAACACCCTTATTTAAAAAGGGTAGTAGGCAGAAGGCTGGAAATTATAGACCAGTTAGCCTAACATCTGTGGTGGGTAAAATTTTGGAGTCTATTATTAAGGAGACAGTAGCAGAACATTTGGATAAACATAATTTAATAGGACAAAGTCAGCATGGCTTTATGAAGGGGAAGTCATGTCTGACAAATTTGCTTGAGTTCTTTGAGGACATAACGTACAGGGTGGATAAAGGGGAACCAGTGGACGTAGTGTATTTAGACTTCCAGAAGGCATTCGACAAGGTGCCACATAAAAGATTATTGCTCAAGATAAAGAATCACTGGATTGGGGGTAATATTCTGGCATGGGTGGAGGATTGGTTATCTAACAGGAAGCAGAGAGTTGGGATAAATGGTTCATTCTCGGACTGGCAACCAGTAACCAGTGGTGTTCCGCAGGGGTCGGTGCTGGGTCCCCAACTCTTTACAATCTATATTAACGATTTGGAGGAGGGGACCAAGTGTAACATATCAAAGTTTGCAGATGATACAAAGATGGGAGGGAAAGCGGAGAGTGAGGAGGACATAAAAAACCTACAAGGGGATATAGACAGGCAGATGCAATACAATATTGGAAAATGTGAGGTTATGCACTTTGGCAGAAAAAAATCAGAGAGCAAGTTATTATCTTAATGGCGAGAAACTGGAAAGTACTGCAGTACAAAGGGATCTGGGGGTCCTAGTGCAAGAAAATCAAAAAGTTAGCATGCAGGTGCAACAGGTGATCAAGAAGGCCATTGGAATGTTGGCTTTTATTGCTGGGGGATAGAATATAAAAACAGGGAGGTATTGCTGCAGTTATATAAGGTATTGGTGAGACCGCACCTGGAATACTGCATACAGTTTTGGTCTCCATACTTCAGAAAAGACATACTTGCTCTCGAGGCAGTACAAAGAAGGTTCACTCGGTTAATCCCGGGGATGAGGGAGCGGACATGTGAGGAGAGGTTGAGTAGATTGGGACTCTACTCATTGGAGTTCAGAAGAATGAGAGGCGATCTTATTGAAACATATAAGATTGTGAAGGGGCTTGATCGGGTGGATGCAGTAAGGATGTTCCCAAGGATGGGTGAAACTAGAACTAGGGGGCATAATCTTAGAATAAGGGGCTGCTTTTTCAAAACTGAGATGATGAGAAACTTCTTCACTCAGAGAGTAGTAGGTCTGTGGAATTTGCTGCCCCAGGAAGCTGTGGAAGCTACATCATTAAATAAATTTAAAACAGAAATAGACAGTTTCCTAGAAGTAAAGGGAATTAGGGGTTACGGGGAGCGGGCAGGAAATTGGACATGAATTTAGATTTGAGGTTAGGATCAGATCAGCCATGATCTTATTGAATGGCGGAGCAGGCTCGAGGGGCCGATTGGCCTACTCTTGCTCCTATTTCTTATGTTCTTATGTTCTAATGTATGAAGTCACCTGAACCAGGTTTAGCCAAGAATTATAAGGTGACCTCTTGTGTATCCTTTGGATTCATACTGACTGCAGTTGTGCTACAGTGGCTCTAAAGTGAAATTTTAAAAATTCCCAGGTAGTCTTTTTTTAATCTATGAAATCCCCATCCCTCCTAATTTTCTCCCTCTTCTGAAGGTGATGACTGTGCAGTTCCAGCAGGCCTCCAGTAATTCACCCAAGTGGCCACACTTCAAATGTGAGTCTAGATTATGAGTGTGTTCAGATAATTTGACCGAGTATTAGGAGAGATGGTAGAAGGATCATAGCTGAACCCAATCCTTTTCTCATTCAATATCCACACATCCACAGGGATCGCTGGTCATGAGTGAGAACCTTGGTTGATTTTTCACATTCTGAAGTAAATTGTAGTGCCTCAAAGACTGTTCCAGTTGAGGTGGGCTGACTCAGCACAAATGAGGAATTGAACCTGGATCTTTTTAATATATATGGTTTAGTTCTATACTATGAAATGCCTTTTCCCACTAGGCCACCAGGGAACTCAAACTGCGTTCTTCACCTTTTCATTGTTTGCAGAGAGCTGACAGGCTTTGGTAGTTCTCTGGTAACATTAAACATAAATTATTTTTGATCTGTCCTGGTATTAAAATTTAACTTGCATTTGATGCTAGTCAGTGAAACTGCCCAGATACATGCAAGCCAACATATACAGAACTCTGTCTTTCCTGGTCACAGAGGGATGCAGAGTCAGCATTATAACTCAGGTCTGGCAGCTCTTTGCTTCGGTACTGGGTATCTACAGTCTAGCAATGTTCTTAAAGCCATATTAAATTGTTCCTTACTGTAGAAATCAAATTTCTTGGCTTTTCTTTGTGTAATAATTAAAGAAAAATAGAATACTATTGTGTCTGATATATTTTAATCTGTGGTGATAATTCTTGTGTTTGTAATTGTGATACTGGGTGTTTTATAATATATTTCAAACTATTTTCTTTCTGTAAAGATACCTTGAATATAAACATATTTCAAAGTCCACTGCAAGTTCTAGTGAATGAAGATGTTCTTCTGGGATGTAAAGTATCCGGCTTTAACACTGCAGAGCTTGACCTGGAATATGTAGCAGTCCAGTGGTCATTGGTACATGAAGAAAGAATGAGAAATGTGTATGCATTTAATGAAGGGAATCATTCCTCTATTAGACCAGGTGCACGAATTAATGAAGATGATTTGCGGAAAGGAAATGCTTCACTATATCTTCCAAAAATACAAATCAACGAAGAAGGTCAATATATCTGTACTGTATTTTATACTCCATCAAAAGTACAAAACAGCTCAATGCTCCAAGTGTCAGGTAATTTTTAAAAAAGACACTCTCTGTATTGTTGCGACTTATCTTAAAGTATATTTGTGCATAAACCAGGTTACTGAAATTGATTGTAGCACACACAAGAGCATAAGGAAGTCAGAAATAAGAAAGGACTTGCATTTATATAGCGCCTTTCATGACCTCAGGACATCCCAAAGTGCTTCGCAGCCAATGAAGTACTTTTCAAGTGTAGTCACTATTTAATGTAGGGAAACACTGCAGCCAATTTGCACGCAGCAAGGTTCCACAAACAACAATGCAATAATGACCAAATAATCTGTTTTAGTGATGTTGGCTGAGGGATGAATGTTGGACGGGACACTGGGAGAACTCCTTTTCTTTGAATAGTGCTATGACATCTTTTACATCCGCCTGAGAGGGCAGATGGAGCCTTGGTTTAACATCTCATCCGAAAGATGGCAACCCTGGGGAAGAAATACTTTTCATTTTAGGCACCCAATGTCAGCATCAAGCACTCCTTGGTCGTAGAACCATGGAAGTATTGGTCAGGTTTAGCAAAGTTAGATGCAAAGTAAAGTTCCCTTTAAAAATGTGCCTCAGTCCTAATCTTAGAATGGCATCCATCCCCCTTCTGCACCAGCGTGACATTTTTCCATTTTCCACAACAACTATTGTGAGTGAAATTGCCAAGTAGTGCCTTTAACTCAGTAAATGCATTGCCTGGTATGAAATGGAGTCACCTGATAAGAAAGGTCCCAAGTTTGATCCTTAGTCTGTGCTGAGTTAGCTGGTGGCTGGTGTATCACTGCTGCCTTCCAGGAGCCAGGAATAACCACATCTTTATGTGTTACTGTGCACCTCTGGAGATAGTGGTGCTGATTTGTTTACTTTACAGTGATACCACTGCAGCCAGGGCTACCATCGCCAGCAGTGGTATAATGTGAAGAATCTATAAAATGAAAGTCATTGCTCATTTCAGGATATAGTGCTCGTTTATGTTTAACATTGGAAAGGAAGAGGTGGAAAAAACCATCAAGCCTATTCCCATCCTGACACACACACCATTCACCCACTTTCTAACCATGCAATCTCCTGGGAGTGGTTTTAAAAAAATCTTGTCAAGCTGTAAAGGTATTTAACTCAATTGGGTATTTTGACTGGAGCAAAATGGTATCTTCCCAGAGTGTTGGTGAGGGAAGGCTTTACAAATGTATTTCTTCCTCTTGCTCTCTCTTGTGCACTGAAGGTTTCATTCCAACCAGTGTTTCTAGTTCTTTTTTTAAAAAATCTTCATTAATTATATAGAAACCAAAATTTAAAAAAAACCAAGCTTACAAAAATGCTGCAGTTTTTTGGATTCACAATTCACAAAATAAGTAATTCAAAGAAACCTTTAGGGCAAAATTCTGATGGGAAAAGCTAAAATAGCTCCATCTTTGTGACAATGAGTGCAAGATTGTAAGATCAAAGCTGTGGAAAGACAAAACAAGATAAAAATCCATAATATTTGAAGGGAACTGATGACAGATTAGGAAGATCCCATGTTTGATCCTCAGTCTGTGCGGAGTTGAGAAGATAATGTCAGGGATCCATGAGGTACTACAGATGGGTTCCTGCTCTTGAGTAATATCCAGTGACTCCAACTGTGGTCTACCACTGTCTAGGTTAGATTAACTGAATTCATGATGGGAAAGAACAGACAATAAATGAGGCTTTGTGGATTATTCATCACAAAGAGCAATTGTTTTTGTACACAAAACCAGCCCAAAGCAACAAAAGGAAAATGGGCTTGTAGCTAGTAACTTTACTGCAAGTAGCTGCAAAGTCCCACATTTTACATCTGCTGAATTAACAATTAGTAATATCCAGCCTGATGACTTAATCTTCGATTTGCTTTTCCCTTGTATATACAGCTCGACCAAAGATCAACCTGTCCACTGAACGTGTTACGATCTCAAATGGTTCAAAGTGGTCTGTGAGATGTGACGTGACTGGATTTTATCCACGTCAGCTACATATCAGCTGGGAAAAGCTATCGCAAGGGAAAACGGAAAGTGTTGCGAGCAATGATTCTGGAGGTGAATTGGTTAGCAATGATGATGGGACATTTAGTAAATCCAGTCAAATAAGCATTGCAGCACCACTGGAAGATGATGGTAATAATTACCGATGCATTGTGAAACACCGGTCTCTTCCTAATGACACTATAGTGGAAGCTGAACTCATCGTCCCAGGTATGCCTTATTTTATGAAGTGGAGAAGCCGGTGATGGACTGGGGTGGACAAATGTAAGGAGTCTTACAACACCAGGTTATAGTCCATCAGCTTTATTTGAAATCACAAGCTGTCGGAGCTTTCCTCCTTCGTCAGGTGAGTGCAGGGTTCCATAAAGGCACCGCATATATAGTCACAGAACAATGCCTGATGATTACCGATAATCTTTCCAACTGCCCGTTTTCACACCTCGGCAGAGAGATAATCACAGCAATCAAAGGAGTGGATGGTGTTCAGACAGGGGAACATTACACCCAAGACTACTGAATACACAAGCGGTCAGATTACAAAGACAGAGAGAGAGAGAGAGGGAGAGAGACACCCGAAAGGCAGAGAGAGAGAGAGAGAATGACCAGTTGTATTAAAAACAGATAACTTTTTTCTCCTAGTGGGGTTACATGTAGCGTGACATGAACCCAAGATCCCGGTTGAGGCCGTCCTCATGGGTGCGGAACTTGGCTATCAATTTCTGCTCGACAATTTTGCATTGTCGTGTGTCTCGAAGGCCGCCTTGGAGAACGCTTACCCGAAGGTCGGTGGCTGAATGTCCCTGACTGCTGAAGTGTTCCCCGACTGGGAGGGAACCCTCCTGTCTGGCGATTGTTGTGCGGTGTCCGTTCATCCGTTGTCGCAGTGTCTGCATGGTCTCGCCAATGTACCATGCTCCGGGGCATCCTTTCCTGCAACGTATGAGGTAGACAACGTTGGCCGAGTCACAGGAGTATGAACCATGCACCTGGCGGGTGGTGTCCTCTCGTGTGATGGTGGTATCTGTGTCGATGATCTGGCATGTCTTGCAGAGGTTACCGTGGCAGGGTTGTGTGGTGTTGTGGACGCTGTTCTCCTGAAAGCTGGGTAATTTGCTGCGAATGATGGTCTGTTTGAGGTTGGGTGGCTGTTTAAAGGCGAGTAGTGGAGGCGTGGGGATGGCCTTAGCGAGGTGTTCGTCGTCATCGATGACATGTTGAAGGCTGCGAAGAACATGGCGTAGTTTCTCCGCTCCGGGGAAGTACTGGACAACGAAGGGTACTCTGTTGGTTGTGTCCCGTGTTAGTCTTCTGAGGAGGTCTATGCGATTTTTCGCTGTGGCCCGTCGGAACTGTCGATCGATGAGTCGAGCGTCATATCCCGTTCTTACGAGGGCGTCTTTCAGTGTCTGTAGGTGTCCATCGCGTTCCTCCTCGTCTGAGCAGATCCTGTGTATTCGCAGGGCCTGTCCATAGGGGATGGCCTCTTTGACGTGGTTAGGGTGGAAGCTGGAAAAGTGGAGCATCGTGAGGTTGTCCGTGGGCTTGCGGTAGAGTGAGGTGCTGAGGTGCCCGTCTTTGATGGAGATTCGTGTGTCCAAGAATGAAACCGATTCTGAGGAGTAGTCCATGGTGAGTTTGATGGTGGGATGCAACTTGTTGATGTTATCGTGTAGTCTCTTTAGTGATTCTTCGCCATGGGTCCATAGGAAGAAAATGTCGTCGATGTATCTGGTGTATAGCGTTAGTTGGAGGTCCTGTGCAGTGAAGAAGTTGACATTTTCTTCCTATGGACCCACGGCGAAGAATCACTGAAGAGACTACACGATAACATCAACAAGTTCCATCCCACCATCAAACTCACCATGGACTACTCCTCAGAATCGGTTTCTTTCTTGGACACACAAACCTCCATCAAAGACGGGCACCTCAGCACCTCACTCTACCGCAAGCCCACGGACAACCTCATGATGCTCCACTTTTCCAGCTTCCACCCTAACCATGTCAAAGAGGCCATCCCCTATGGACAGGCCCTGCGAATACACAGGGTCTGCTCAGACGAGGAGGAACGCGATGGACACCTACAGACACTGAAAGACGCCCTCGTAAGAACGGGATATGACGCTCGACTCGTTGATCGACAGTTCCAACGGGCCACAGCGAAAAATCGCATAGACCTCCTCAGAAGACAAACACGGGACACAACCAACAGAGTACCCTTCGTCGTCCAGTACTTCCCCGGAGCAGAGAAACTACGCCGTGTTCTCCGCAGCCTTCAACATGTCATCGATGACGACAAACACCTCGCTAAGGCCATCCCCACACCTCCACTACTCGCCTTTAAACAGCCACCTAACCTCAAACAGACCATCGTTCACAGCAAATTACCCAGCTTTCAGGAGAACAGCGTCCACGACACCACACAACCCTGCCACGGCAACCTCTGCAAGACATGCCAGATCATCGATACAGATACCACCATCACACGAGAGGACACCACCCACCAGGTACATGGTTCATACTCCTGTGACTCGGCCAACGTTGTCTACCTCATATGTTGCAGGAAAGGATGCCCCGGAGCATGGTACATTGGCGAAACCATGCAGACACTGTGACAACGGATGAACGGACACCGCACAACAATCGCCAGACAGGAAGGTTCCCTCCCAGTCGGGGAACACTTCAGCAGTCAGGGACATTCAGCCTCCGATCTTCGGGTAAGCGTTCTTCAAGGCGGCCTTCGAGACACACGGCAATGCAAATTTGTCGAGCAGAAATTGATAGCCAAGTTCCGCACCCATGAGGACGGCCTCAACCGGGATCTTGGATTCATGTCACGCTACATGTAACCCCACCAGGAGAAAAAAGTTATCTGTTTTTAATACAACTGGTCATTCTCTCTCTCTCTCTCTGCCTTTCGGGTGTCTCTCTCCCTCTCTCTCTCTGTCTTTGTAATCTGACCGCTTGTGTATTCAGTAGTCTTGGGTGTAATGTTCCCCTGTCTGAACACCATCCACTCCTTTGATTGCTGTGATTATCTCTCTGCCGAGGTGTGAAAACGGGCAGTTGGAAAGATTATCGGTAATCACCAGGCATTGTTCTGTGACTATATATGCGGTGCCTTTATGGAACCCTGCACTCACCTGACGAAGGAGCAAAGCTCCGAAAGCTTGTGATTTCAAATAAAGCTGTTGGACTATAACCTGGTGTTGTAAGACTCCTTATTTTATGAAGAATAGAGTATTTCAAGTACTAATATTATAGGAACTATTAGCATTAATTTGCACTCTTTGCAATTCTACTGTAAACAGTGCAACAAAAGCAAGTTACACGTAGTACTTGGGGTAATTTCTTTTTACTTTCTCCGCTTCTCTACAGAGGGGTTGATTGATTCTTACTAGAATAAGGTTATATGTTTACCACTGCTGCACTGAACCTCACCAAATGCCCATTCTTCATGTTTGTACCTACATTAAGTGCTGGCTGGCTATTCCACTATAGATCCTATATTCACCTGAGTCTACATACAAGCACTTCCTATTATGGCTGGCTGTTTGGTGGTCTGAAGCAGGTAATTGCTGGTGCAGCTGGAATTAGACAACTAAGTATAGACTGGGGATGAAATCTGAGATTGCTTTGGGCGGTATGACTTAATCTCACCCCAGGCAATGCACTTGGCCAATAACCATTTGGGAGAGCTTTCATGCAACTATTTTGAATACGGTTAGGCTAAGCAGACTACAACAATGCAGAAGCATTGTAATACATTACAATAAATGACTTAACATGTTTTTTTATTCATTCATGGGATGTGGGTGTCGCTGGCGAGGCCAACATTTATTGCCCATCCCTAATTGCCCTTCAGAAGGTGATGGTAAGCCGCCTTCTTCATAGAATCATAGAAGAATCATAGAAGTTACAACATGGAAACAGGCCCTTCGGCCCAACATGTCCATGTCGCCCAGTTTATACCACTAAGCTAGTCTCAATTTCCTGCACTTGGCCCATATCCCTCTATACCCATCTTACCCATGTAACTGTCCAAATGCTTTTTAAAAGACAAAATTGTACCCGCCTCTACTACTGCCTCTGGCAGCTCGTTCCAGACACTCACCACCCTTTGAGTGAAAAAATTGCCCCTCTGGACCCTTTTGTATCTCTCCCCTCTCACCTTAAATCTATGCCCCCTCGTTATAGACTCCCCTACCTTTGGGAAAAGATTTTGACTATCTACCTTATCTATGCCCCTCATTATTTTATAGACTTCTATAAGATCACCCCTTAACCTCCTACTCTCCAGGGAAAAAAGTCCCAGTCTGTCTAACCTCTCCCTATAAGTCAACCCATCAAGTCCCGGTAGCATCCTAGTAAATCTTTTTTGCACTCTTTCTAGTTTAATAATATCCTTTCTATAATAGGGTGACCAGAACTGTACACAGTACTCCAAGTGTGGCCTCACCAATGCCCTGTACAACTTCAACAAGACATCCCAACTCCTGCATTCAATGTTCTGACCAATGAAACCAAGCATGCCGAATGCCTTCTTCACCACCCTATCCACCTGTGACTCCACTTTCAAGGAGCTATGAACCTGTACTCCTAGATCTCTTTGTTCTATAACTCTCCCCAACGCCCTACCATTAACGGAGTAGGTCCTGGCCCGATTCGATCTCCCAAAATGCATCACCTCACATTTATCTAAATTAAACTACATCTGCCATTCATTGGCCCACTGGCCCAATTTATCAAGATCCCGTTGCAATCCTAGATAACCTTCTTCACTGTCCACAATGCCACCAATCTTGGTGTCATCTGCAAACTTACTAACCATGCCTCCTAAATTCTCATCCAAATCATTAATATAAATAACAAATAACAGCGGACCCAGCACCGATCCCTGAGGCACACCGCTGGACACAGGCATCCAGTTTGAAAAACAACTCTCGACACCCACCCTCTGTCTTCTGTCGTCAAGCCAATTTTGTATCCAATTGGCTACCTCACCTTGGATCCCATGAAATTTAACCTTATGTAACAACCTACCATGCGGTACCTTGTCAAAGGCTTTGCTGAAGTCCATGTAGACCACGTCTACTGCACAGCCCTCATCTATCTTCTTGGTTACCCCTTCAAAAAACTCAATCAAATTCATGAGACATGATTTTCCTCTCACAAAACCATGCTGACTGTTCCTGATCAGTCCCTGCCTCTCCAAATGCCTGTAGATCCTGTCCCTCAGAATACCCTCTAACAACTTACCCACTACAGATGTCAGGCTCACCGGTCTGTAGTTCCCAGGCTTTTCCCTGCCTCCCTTCTTAAACAAAGGCACAACATTTGCTACCCTCCAATCTTCAGGCACCTCACCTGTAGCGGTGGATGATTCAAATATCTCTGCTAGGGGACCCGCAATTTCCTCCCTAACCTCCCATAACGTCCTGGGATACATTTCATCAGGTCCCGGAGATTTATCTACCTTGATGCGCGTTAAGACTTCCAGCACCTCCCTCTCTGTAATATGTACACTCCTCAAGACATCACTATTTATTTCCCCAAGCTCCCTAACATCCATGCCTTTCTCAACCGTAAATACCGATGTGAAATATTCATTCAGGATCTCACCCATCTCTTGTGGTTCAGCACATAGATGACCTTGTTGATCCTTAAGAGGCCCTACTCTCTCCCTAGTTACTCTTTTTCCCTTTATGTATTTGTAGAAGCTCTTTGGATTCTCCTTTGCCTTATCTGCCAAAGCAATCTCATGTCCCCTTTTTGCCCTCCTGATTTCTCTCTTAACTCTACTCCGGCAATCTCTATACTCTTCAAGGGATCCACTTGATCCCAGCTGCCTATGCATGTCATATGCCTCCTTCTTCTTTTTGACTAGGGCCTCAATCTCCCGAGTCATCCAAGGTTCCCTACTTCTACCAGCCTTGCCCTTCACTTTATAAGGAATGTGCTTACCCTGAACCCTGGTTAACACACCTTTGAAAGCCTCCCACTTACCAGACGTCCCTTTGCCTGCCAACAGACTCTCCCAATCAACTTCTGAAAGTTCCTGTCTAATACCATCAAAATTGGCCTTTCCCCAATTTAGAATTTTAACTTTTGGGCCAGACCTATCCTTCTCCATAGCTATCTTAAAACTAATGGAATTATGATCACTGGTCCCAAAGTGATCCCTCACTAACACTTCTGTCACCTGCCCTTCCTTATTTCCCAAGAGGAGGTCAAGTTTTGCCCCCTCTCTAGTCGGGCCATCCACATACTGAATGAGAAATTCCTCCTGAATACACTCAACAAATTTCTCTCCATCCAAGCCCCTAATGCTATGGCTGTCCCAGTAAATGTTGGGAAAGTTAAAGTCCCCTATTATTACCAACCTATTTTTCTTGCAGCTGTCTGTAAACTCCTTACATATTTGCTCCTCAATTTCCCGTTGACTATTTGGGGGTCTGTAGTACAATCCTATCAAAGTGATCTCTCCCTTCTTATTTTTCAGTTCTACCCATATAGACTCAGTGGGCGAACCCTCGGATATATCCCCTCTCACTACTGCCGTGATGTTCTCCCTAATCAAGAACGCAACTCCCCCTCCTCTCTTACCTCCTGCCCTATCTTTTCTATAGCATCTGTACCTGGAACATTGAGCTGCCAGTCCTGCCCCTCCCTTAGCCATGTTTCAGTAATAGCTATAACATCCCAGTCCCATGTACCCATCCATGCCCTGAGTTCATCTGCCTTGCCCATCAGACTTCTTGCATTGAAATAAATGCAGTTTAATCTAGACTTCCCTTGGTCTTTGCCCTGCTTTCTCAGACCATCTGTCCGGTCATGTTCTGTACACTCTCCCTTACTGCCTTTTGTTTCTGTCACCACTTTATTTCCCACTGACTTCCTGCATCGGTTCCCATCCCCCTGCCACATTAGTTTAAACCCTCCCCAACAGCACTAGCAAACACTCCCCCTAGGACATTGGTTCCAGTCCTGCCCAGATGCAGACCGTCCAATTTGTACTGGTCCCACCTCCCCCAGAACCGGTTCCAATGGCCCAGGAATTTGAATCCCTCCCTCTTGCACCATCTCTCAAGCCACGTATTCATCCTAGCTATCCTGTCATTCCTACTCTGACTAGCCCGTGGCACTGGTAGCAATCCTGAGATTACTCCCTTTGAGGTCCTACTCTTTAGTTTAACTCCTAACTCCCTAAATTCAGCTTTTAGGACCCCATCCTGTTTTTTACCTATATCGTTGGTGCCTATATGCACCACGACAACTGGCTGTTCACCCTCCCCCTCCAGAATGTCCTGCAGCCGCTCCGAGACATCCTTGACCCTTGCACCAGGGAGGCAACATACCATCCTGGAGTCTCGGTTGCGTCCGCAGAAACGCCTGTCTATTCCCCTTACAATCGAGTCCCCTATCACTATAGCTCTGCCACTCTTTTTCCTGCCCTCCTGTGCAGCAGAGCCAGCCACGGTGCCATGAACCTGGCCACTGCCACCTTCCCCTGGTGAGCCATCTCCCCCAACAGTATCCAAAACGGTATACCTGTTTTGGAGGGAGATGACCGCAGGGGACCCCTGCACTGCCTTCCTACTCTTCCTCTGTCTGTTGGTCACCCATTCACTATCTCCCTCAGTAATTTTTATCTGCGGTGTGACCAACTCACTGAACGTGCTATCCACGACTTTCTCAGCATCGCGGATGCTCCAAAGTGAGTCCATCCGCAGCTCCAGAGCCGTCAAGCGGTCAAACAATAGCTGCAGCTGGACACACTTCCCGCAGGTGAAGGAATCAGGGATACAGGAAGGATCCCTGAATTCCCACATCCCACAAGAGGAACATGACACGGCTGTGGGATCTCCTGCCATGACTTAACCCTTAAGTTAGCTTAACAACAACTACAATGTCAAGAGAAAAAAAAGGAAAGAAAAACTACTTACCACTCCCTTTAAGGAGTTTACTCCTTTAAATTGTTCTTAATTTAGAGAATGTTAACTACACTAGGGACCTTGATTCACTAAAAAAAACGCTACTTCCTATAAGACCTGCAGACCTTCCCTTTCCTTTTACTTTAGTTACTGTCGATAAGTAGAAATACTCACCTGAACCTACTCCCCAATCAGGTGCCTCCCCTGTGTCGCGTCCCGATCTGATTCCTGACGTCACTTCGAACTCGGTCGCAGCTCCGCTCGGCTCGGCTCCTCTCAGCTGTTCTCAGCGCTCTGAAATCCCGCCTTTTATCGGACGCTCCCTCCACTCGGCTCGGCTCCTCTCAGCTGTTCTCAGCGCTCTGAAATCCCACCTTTTATCGGACGCTCCCTCCGCTCTGCTTGGCTCCTCTCAGCTGTTCTCAGCGCTCTGAAATCCCGCCTTTTATCGGACGCTCCCTCCGCTTCGCTCGGCTCCTCTCAGCTGTTCTCAGCGCTCTGAAATCCCGCCTTTTATCGGAAGCTCCCTCCGCTCCGATCCGCTCCTCTCAGCTGTTCTCAGCGCTCTGAAATCCCGCCTTTTATCGGACGCTCCCTCCGCTCGGCTCGGCTCCTCTCAGCTGTTCTCAGCACTCTGAAATCCCGCCTTTTATCGGACGCTCCCTCCGCTCCGCTCGGCTCCTCTCAGCTGTTCTCAGCGCTCTGAAATCCCGCCTTTTATGGGACGCTCCCTCCGCTCGGCTCGGCTCCTCTCAGCTGTTCTCAGCGCTCTGAAATCCCGCCTTTTATCGGAAGCTCCCTCCGCTCGGCTCGGCTCCTCTCAGCTGTTCTCAGCGCTCTGAAATCCCGCCTTTTATCGGACGCTCCCTCCGCTCGGCTCCTCTCAGCTGTTCTCAGCGCTCTGAAATCCCGCCTTTTATCGGATGCTCCCTCCGCTCCACTCAGCTCCTCTCAGCTGTTCTCAGCGCTCTGAAATCCCGCCTTTTATCGGACGCTCCCTCCGCTCCACTCGGCTCCTCTCAGCTGTCTTGAACCGCTGCAGTCCGTGTGGTGACGGTTCTCCCACAATGTTGTTAGGAAGGGAGTTCCAGGATTTTGACCCAGCGACGATGACGGAACGGCGATATATTTCCAAGTCGGGAAGGTGTGTGACTTGGAGGGGAATGGGCAGGTGGTGTTGTTCCCATGTACCTGCTGCTCTTGTCCTTCTAGGTGGTAGAGGTCGCGGGTTTGGGAGGTGCTGTCGAACAAGCCTTGGTAAGTTGCTGCAGTGCATCCTGTGGATGGTACACACTGCAGCCACAGTATGCTTGTGGTGAAGGGAGTGAATGTTTAGGGTGGTGGATGAGGTGCCAATCAAGCGGGCTGCTTTGTCCTGGATGGTGTCGAGCTTCTTGAGTGTTGTTGGAGCTGCACTCATCCAGGCAAGTGGAGAGTATTCCATCACACTCCTGACTTGTGCCTTGTAGATGGTGGAAAGGCTTTGGGGTGTCAGGAGGTGAGTCACTTGCCACAGAATACCCGGCCTCTGACCTGCTCTTTTAGCCACAGTATTTATATGGCCGGTCCAGTTAAGTTTCTGGTCAATGGTGACCCCCAGAATGTTGATGGTGGGGGATTTGGCGATGGTAATGCCGTTGAATGTCAAGGGGAGGTGGTTAGACTCTCTCTTGTTAGAGATGGTCATTGCCTGGCACTTGTCGGGCGCGAATGTTACTTGCCACTCATGAACCCAAGCCTAGATGTTGTCCAGGTCTTGCTACATGCGGGCTCGGACTGCTTCATTATTTGAGAGGTTTCGAATGGAACTGAACATTGTGCAATTGTCAGTGAACATCCCCGTTTCTGACCTTATGATGGAGGGAAGTTCAGTGATGAAGCAGCTGAAGGTGGTTGGGCCTCGGACACTGCCCTGAGGAACTCCTGCAGCAATGTCCTGGGGCTGAGATCATTGGCCTCCAACAACCACTACCATCTTCCTTTGTGCTGGGTATGACTCCAGCCACTGGAGAGTTTTCCCCCTAATTCCCCTTGACTTCAATTTTACTAGGGCTCCTTGGTGCCATACTCGGTCAAATGCTGCCTTGATGTCAAGGGCAGTCACTCTCACCTCACCTCAGGAATTCAGCTCTTTTGTCCATGTTTGGACCAAGGCTGTAATGATGTCTGGAGCCGAGTGGTCCTGGCGGAACCCAAACTGAGCATCAGTGAGCAGGTTATTGGTGAGTAAGTGCCGCTTGATAGCACTGTCGACGACACCTTCCATCACTTTGCTGATGATTGAGAGTAGACTGATGGGGCGGTAATTGGCCGGATTGGATTTGTCCTGCTTTTTGTGGACAGGACATACCTGGGCAATTTTCCACATTGTCGGGTAGATGCCAGTGTTGTAGCTGTACTGGAACAGGTTGGCTAGAGGCGCAGCTAGTTCTGGAGCACAAGTCTTCAGCAGTACAGCCGGGATGTTGTTGGGGCCCATAGCCTTTGCTGTATCCAGTGCACTCAGCTGTTTCTTGATATCACGTGGAGTGAATCGAATTGGCTGAAGACTGGCTTCTGTGATGGTGGGGGTATCGGGAGGAGGCCGAGATGGATCATCCACTCGGCACTTCTGGCTTAAGATGCTTGCAAACGCTTCAGCCTTGTCTTTTCACTCAGGTGCTGGACTCCATCATCATTGAGGATGGGGATGTTTGCAGAGCCTCCTCCTCCCGTTAGTTGTTTAATTGTCCACCACCATTCACGACTGGCTGTGGCAGGACTGCAGAGCTTTGATCTGATCCGTTGGTTGTGGAATCGCTTAGCTCCGTCTATAGCATGTTGCTTCCGCTGATTAGCATGCATGTAGTCGTGAGTTGTAACTTCACCAGGTTGGCACCTCATTTTTAGGTACGCCTGGTGCTGCTCCTGGCTTGCTCTTCTACACTCTTCATTGAACCAGGGTTGATCCCCTGGCTTGTTGGTAATGGTTGGTAGAGTGAGGAATATGCCGGGCCATGAGGTTACAGATTGTGCTGGAATACAATTCTGCTGCTGCTGCTGATGGCCCACAGCACCTCATGGATGCCCAGTTTTGAGCTGCTAGATCTGTTCTGAATCTATCCCATTCAGCACGGTGGTAGTGCCACACAACACGTTGGATGGTGTCCTCTGTGCGAAGACGGGACTTCATCTCCACGAGGACTGTGCAGTGGTCACTCCTACCAATACTGTCATGGACAGATACATTTGCGACAGGTTGATTGGTGAGGACGAGGTCAAGTAAGTTTTTCCCTCGTGTTGGTTCGCTCACCACCTGCCGCACGCTGAGCCTAGCAGCTATGTCCTTCAGGACTCGGCCAGCTCGGTCAGTAGTGGTGCTACTGAGCCACTCTTGGTGATGGACATTGAAGTCCCCCACCCAGAGTACATTCTGTGCCCTTGCTGCCCTGAGTGCTTCCTCCAAGTGGTGCTCAACATGGAGGAGGACTGACTCATCAGCATGAGGTTTCTTTGCCCATGTTTGACCTGATGCCATGAGATTTCGTGGGGTCCAGAGTCAATGTTGAGGACTCCCAGGACATACCCAGGGATGGTGATGGAAGAGTCTGGGACGTCGGCTGAAAGGTATAATTCTGTGAGTATGGCTGTGTCAGGCTGTTGATTGACTAGTCTGTGGGACAGCTCTCCCAATTTTGGCACAAGTCCCCAGATGTTAGTAAGGAGGACCTTGCAGGGTCGACTGGGCTTGGTGTTTTGCCGTTGTCGTGTCCGGTGCCCTGTCCGGTTTTATTCTTATTATGACTTTTCGTAGTGAGATTTTACAACTGAGTGGCTTGCTGGGCCATTTCAGAGGGCAATTAAGAATCAACCACATTGCTGAGGGTCTGGAGTCACATATAGGCCAGACCGGGTAAGGACAGCAGGTTTCCTTCCCGAAAGGGCATTAGTGAACCAGATGGGTTTTTACAACAATCCGGTAGTTTCATGGCTATCATTACTGATACTAGTATTTTAATTCCAGATTTTATTTGATTGAATTTAAATTCACCAGCTGCCGTGGCGGGATTTGAACTCGTGACTCTGGATTATAGTCCAGGCCTCTGGGTTACTAGTCCAGCAAAATAACCACTATGCTACCGTACCCTAGCGTGTGCAACATAGCCATGAGATTGCATGAGGATTGGGTTGTGTGGTAGTGTTCGAATGGGGACAGGGGCGGTGAGTGCGTGCAGGCAAGGTGAGGATGATAGTTGAGTGGATTTGAGGAGTGATGCGACAGTGTTGTGGTGGCAGTGCAGAAGGAGTTGTGTGGTGGTGGAGGTGATGTGGAAGACGGAGTGTGGGAGAATGCGTAAGTATTCTCACTTTGGCTGACCTGGTTAGGTCATTAAATCGCTTACTGCACTGGATCCAGGTTCTGGACACATTGCCGCTGCTGCTGACCTCCTCGGCCATCCCCAGCCAGGCCTTCTTGGTGGCGGAGGGAGGACACCTCCTCCCTTCCAATGGAAAAAATTTCCCTCCTCTTCCTCACCCCATCGAGCAGCACCTGGAGTGAGGAGTCAGAGAGCCTTGGAGCAGCCTTGCCTCTGGCCTGCTCCATGATCCAAAATTGGTTCTTTGCTGCAGGAGGAGCATTGGAGGACTGCCCTTTAAATAGGGCTCCTCCTGCTGACAGCCTGTGATGCGGGTGCACAGTGCACCCGCTGCGCAGGTCTAGAACGGGAAACCCGGAAGCCAAGGTAAGTGCCTTCAATAGGCTGCAATCGTATGCAGAGCACCCCAAATTCACTGGGCGCGTGGGTAACCCACGCGCCCAGTCGAACCCCCACTGCCAACCCGCCTCCCTCCTAATATCGATCCCCTTGTGTCTCATTTTAAACACATTCTGTACTGATTACAATTAACCATTATGAGCATATGTTTGAAAAGGGGAAATTTTTAATGGTGAGAAACCCAAGTCGAGAGCCAATATCCATTGTGTAGGTAAATTGGGAAATGGCAGTTAGGTGACTTGGGTTTTAGTAAGAAAGAAAGAGAAAGACTTACATTTATATAGCACTTTTCATGACCCTAGGGTGTCCTGAAGTGCTTCACAACCAACTGTTGTAAAGTAGGAATTGCGACAGCTAAATTGTGCAAAGCAAGCTCCCACAAACAGCAATGAAATAAATGACCAGGTCATCTGTTTTAGGTGTTGGTTGGGGCGTAAATGTTGGCTAGGACACCGGGAGAACTTCCCTTCTCTTTGAATATTGCTGTGGGATCTTTTATGTCCACCTGAGAGGGCAGACGAGGTCTTGGTTTAATGCCTCCTCTGAAAGATGGCACCTTCGACAGTGCAGCACTCCCTAAGTACTGCATAGAAGTGCCAGCCTTGATTATGTGCTCAAATCTCTGGAGAGGAATGGAAGACCTAAGGAGTAAAGAGGTTTACAGCTTTAAAGTTTTAAAAACAATGAGTGAAGCTGTGCATAATGTAGCATAGATACGCATATTTGTCGCAGCAAAAATAAACAACTAGTAGATCACAAGATAAAGCCCTTGCTATAAAATGCACTTCAGAGCCTATTTATAATATTCTCAAGAGTACAAAGAACAAAGTGGGTGAGGGTTAATATTCCATGTGTATATTTTATATGTACAAAAAAAGATTAATATCTGTCCAATTCTACATACCATGGCATAAGTGTATACATTTACATTATACGTATAGCTCATCTGACCAAGGCTTCAGTAAAGACATTTCCATTGTGTGTGTAACTCTCGATTTTTAACTTTGGGAGGTGTGAGGGCAAATGTGAAAGTACTCTGTGTTGCTATAAAAAGTATGAGGGTGCTTAGAATCCTTCTCATCATATATAGAGCTATTAAGAGCCATCAATAGCAGTTTGCTGGAAAATATTCTAACACAGGGTTCTTCCAGCTTCGTATTAGTACACGTAGGTGATATACTTTGGTTCTTGAACAGACTTTAGCACATGTTTATGTGCTCTAATTGTGTTTTTAATTGCAGAGACTAACAGCATTGTCATAATCGGAGCAATTATTGGAGTTTCAGTTATCTGTGCATTGCTTGCTGCTGGATTTTGCCTTTACTTCAGAAAGTATCAAAAAGGTAATGTCGTTGATCTTCATAAATAGAACTGTTAAAACTGTAACCTGTTGTCTTATGTAATTCATATAATATGCTTTACATTTTTAAGTGTGGTTGTCACTGACCAAGGCTTGAGTACAGTACATATACACTGTATACTCTACAATCATACACAGTAAATACATTACAGGGCTGAAATTGCACTGGAGTGCAATCACATTGGTGATCTTAGCACATGAATTCGTCAATACATTCACTTGAATTTCATCTCTTATTTTAATAAAGGAGTTGTCGTTTAATTGAAATGGAATGATGCTTTTGTTAAGAATCCAGACAGGAAATGTTAAAATGTTAATATACAAATATTGCATATTAAACTATGTATATACTTAAATACCTGTGGGTACAAGGCTTCTGCAAATATCTCTGAAACAAAGCATATCCATATAGTCTTCATATTTTGTTTCCACAGTTGTGTGACGCCAGTAAAACTTTAATTGCTCACTAATATTGGGTATCATTTGAGCTTGTTATAACCTTGATCTGGTGTTTTAATCTTGAAAGACATTGCTTCTTCCTATAACTTGATGCAAGTGCACTTGTCAAAGGTTGATGGCTGCAATGGTGACAGTTTCCAATGTAAAATAGATATTGCCAATGAGCTCTTTAACAACAGATGTTGAATGGAAAAATTCAGAAAACTCTATTTTAATTCATGAATGTTTGGGCATTTTTCCAAGGGTATAACGCTCTAGAGAGGTTCAGAATCACGAAAAAAAGTCATAATAATAATAAAACCGGACGGATCACCCGGCATCAGACCACTAGACATTGGACACGACAAAGGCAAAGCAAGCCAAGTCGACCCTGCAAAGTCCTCCCCACTAACATCTGGGGACTTCTGCCAAAATTGGGAGAGCTGTCCCACAGACTAGTCAAGCAACAGCCTGTCATAGCCATATTCACAGCCAACGTCCCAGACTCTTCCATCACTATCCCTGGGTAGTGCAAATGCATCTGGCCATGACAGTATTGGTAGGAGTGCCCACCGCACAGTCCTCGTGGAGATGAAGTCCCGTCTTCACACAGAGGATGGGATAGATTCAGAACAGATCTGGCAGCTCAAAACTGGGCATCCATGAGGTGCTATGGGCCATCAGCAGCAGCAGAATTGTATTCCAGCACAATCTGTAACCTCATGGCCCGGCATATTCCTCACTCTACCATTACCAACAAGCCAGGGGATCAACCCTGGTTCAATGATGAGTGTAGAAGAGCATGCCAGGAGCAGCACCAGGTGTAACTAAAAATGAGGTGCCAACCTGGTGAAGCTACCACTCAGGACAGAGTTGTATATAGGAGTCCTGGCAGCAGCTGTGAAGTGCGAGATTGTATAAATGCAGAGGTTAGACAAGCGTGTAACAAAGGCATAGTGGTCTTAATGGGGGACTTTAACCTTCACATAGATTGGGAAAAGCAGACTAGCAACCGTTAGAAAGGTAGTGAATTTCTTGAGTGTGTCCGGGATAGTTTTCTACAGCAGTATGTCCTAGAGGCAACAAGGGGGCAAGCCACACTAGATTTAGTAATGAGTAATGAACCAGATTTAGTTAACGGCTTAACTGTGCGTGAACATCAATTCAATAGTGATCATAACATGATCGAGTTCAATGCAGTGTTTGAAAGGGAAAAAAGTGAGTCAGCTGCGAAGATTCTAGACTTGGGTAAGGCCGACTTCAATGGGATGAGACAGAGACTGTCCACAGTAAACTGGGCAAATCTGTTAATGGGTAAAACGACTGATGATCATTGGGAAATGTTTAAAGAAACATTTAATGTGATACAGAATCGGATTATACTCCTGAGGGGCAAGAACTCTACTTGCCAAAAAAAACAGCCATGGACAACTAAAGAGGTAAGGGACAGTATAAGACATAAGGAAAGGGCATATAAAAAGGCAAAAAATGGCACAGATCCTGGCAAATGGGAAAGATACAAAGATCAACAAAGGGTCACAAAACAGATAGAGCTAAGGAAACACAGCAGCCAATTTGTGCACAGCTACAAAAAGAGAGTATGAAAAGAAACTTGCAAGGGATATCAAAACCAATACGAAGAACTTTTATAGTTATATTAGGAAAAAGAGTGTGGTCAGGAGCAGTGTTGGCCCCTTAAAAACTGAAAGTGGGGATATTGTCATTGACAATGGGGAAATGGCGGACATGTTGAACAATTACTTTGCGTCAGTATTTACAGTCGAAAAAGAGGATAGCATGCCAGAAATGCCAAGAAAACTAATATTGAATCGGGGACAGGGACTTGATCAAATTAACATAAGTAAAGCAACAGTAATGAAGAAAATAATAGCACTAAAGAGTGACAAATCCCCAGGACCAGATGGTTTCCATCCCAGGGTTTTAAAGGAAGTAGGTGAGCACATTGCAGATGCCCGAACTACAATCTTTCGAAGTTCTCTAGATTCAGGAACTGTCCCTCGAGATTGGAAAATTGCACGTCACTCCGCTTTTAAGAAAGGAGAGAGAGGGAAACTGGGGAATTATAGACCAGTTAGCCGAACATCTGTTGTGGGGAAAATTCTGGAGTCTATAATTAAGGATAGGGTGACTGAACACCTAGAGAATTTTCAGTTAATCAGAGAGAGCCAGCATGGATTTGTGAAAGGTAGGTGGTGCCTGACAAACCTGATTGAATTTTTTGAAGAGGTGATTAAAGTAGTGGACAGCGGAATGTCAATGGTTGTTATTTATATGGACTTCCAAAAGGCATTTGATAAGGTCCCACATAAGAGACTGTTAGCTAAGATAGAAGCCCATGGAATCGAGGGAAAAGTACGGATTTGGTTAGGAAGTTGGCTGAGCGAAAGGTGACAGAGAGTAGGGATAATGGGTAGGTACTCACATTGGCAGGATGTGACTAGTGGAGTCCCACAGGGATCTGTCTTGGGGCCTCAATTATTCACAATATTTATTAACAACTTAGATGAAGGCATAGAAAGTCTCACATCTAAGTTTGTTGATGACACAAAGATTGGTGGCATGGTAAGCAGTGTAGATGAAAACATAAAATTACAAAGGGATATTGATAGATTAGGGTACTTTCTAAATGGTAAAAAGTTAAAAACAGTGGATGTCCAAAGGGACTTTGGGGTTCAGCTACAGAGATCATCGAAGTGTCATGAACCGGTGCAGAAAATAATCAAGAAGGCTAATGGAATGCTGGCCTTTATATGTAGAGGACTAGCGTACAAGGGGGCAGAAGTTATGCTGCAGCTATACAAAACCCTGGTTAGACCGCACCTGGAATACTGTGAGCAGTTCTGGGCACCGCACCTTCGGAAGGACATATTGGCCTTGGAGGGAGTACAGTGTAGGTTTACTAGAATGATACCCGGACTTCAGGGGTTAAGTTACGAGGAGAGATTACACAAATTAGGGTTGTATTCTCTAGAGTTTCGAAGGTTAAGGGGTGATCTGATTGAAGTTGATAAGATATTAAGGGGAACAGATAGGGTGGATAGAGAGAAACGATTTTCGCTGGTTGGGGATTTTAGGAGTAGGGGGCACAGTCTAAAAATTAGAGCCAGCCTTTCAGGTTCGAGATTAGAAAACATTTCTACACACAAAGGGTGGTAGAAGTTTGGAACTCTCTTCCGCAAACGGCAATTGATACCAGCTCAATTGCTAAATTTAAATGTGAGATAGATAGCTTTTTGGCAACCAAAGGTATTAAGGGATATGGGCCAAAGGCAGGTATATGGAGTTAGATCACAGATCAGCCATGATCTTATCAAATGGCGGAGCAGGCACGAGGGGCTGAATGGCCTACTCCTGTTCCTATGTTCCTACATGCATGCTAAACAGCGGAAGCAACATGCTATAAATAGAGTAAACGATTCCACAACCGACGGATCAAATCAAAGCTCTGCAGTCCTGCCACAGCCAGTCGTGAATGGTGGTGGACAATTAAACAACTAACGGGAGGAGGAGGCTCTGTAAACATCCCCATCCTCAATGATGGCGGAGTCCAGCACGTGAGTGCAAAAGACAAGGCTGAAGCGTTTGCAACCATCTTCAGCCAGAGGAGCCGAGTGGATGATCCATCTTGGCCTCCTCCCGATATCCTCACCATCACAAGCCAGTCTTCAGCCAATTCGATTCACTCCACGTGATATCAAGAAACGGCTGAGTGCACTGGATACAGTAAAGAATATGGGTCCCGACAACACCCCGGCTGTAGTGCTGAAGTCTTGTGCTCCAGAACTAGCTGCGCCTCTAGCCAAGCTGTTCCAGTACAGCTACAACACTAGCATCTACCCGACATTTTGGAAAATTGCCCAGGTATGTCCTGTCCACGAAAAGCAGGACAAATCCAATCCGGCCAATTACCGCCCCATCAATCTACTCTCAATCATCAGCAAAGTGATGGAAGGTGTCGTCGACAGTGCTATCAAGCGGCACTTACTCACCAATAACCTGCTCACCGATGCTCAGTTTGGGTTCCGCCAGGACCACTTGGCTCCAGACTTCATTACAGCCTTGGTCCAAACATGGACAAAAGAGCTGAATTCCAGAGGTGAGGTGAGAGTGACTGCCCTTGACATCAAGGCAGCATTTGACCGAGTGTGGTACCAAGGAGCCCTAGTTAAATTGAAGTCAATGGGAATCAGGGGGAAAACTCACCAGTGGCTGGAGTCATACCTAGCACAAAGGAAGATGGTAGTGGTTGTTGGAGGCCAAACATCTCAACCCTAGGACATTGCTGCAGGAGTTCCTCAGGGCAGTGTCCTCGGCCCAACCATCTTCAGCTGCTTCATCAATGACCTTCCCTCCATCATAAGGTCAGAAATGGAGTGTTCAGTTTCATTCGAAACCCCTCAAATAATGCAGCAGTCCGAGCCCGCATGCAGCAAGACCTGGACAACATCCAGGCTTGGGCTGATAAGTGGCAAGTAACATTCGCGCCAGACAAGTGCCAGGCAATGACCATCTCCAACAAGAGAGAGTCTTCATCTCCCCTTGACATTCAATGGCATTACCACTGCCGAATCCCCCACCATCAACATCCTGGGGGTCACCTTTGACCAGAAACTTAACTGACCAGCCATATAAATACTGTGGCTACGAGAGCAGGTCAGAGGCTGGGTATTCTGCGGTGAGTGACTCACCACCTGACTCCCCAAAGCCTTTCCACCATCTACAAGGCACAAGTCAGGAGTGTGATGGAATATTCTCCACTTGCCTGGATGAGTGCAGCTCCAACAACACTCAAGAAGCTCGACACCATCCAGGATAAAGCAGCCCGCTTTATTGGCACCCCATCCACCACCCTAAACATTCACTCCCTTCACCACCGGCGCAGAGTGGCTGCAGTGTGCACCATCCACAGGATGCACTGCAGCAACTTGCCAAGGCTTCTTCGACAGCACCTCCCAAACCCGCAACCTCTACCACCCAGAAGGACAAGAGCAGCAGGCACATGGGAACAACACCACCTGCACGTTCCCCTCCAAGTCACACACCATCCCGACTTGGAAATATATCACCGTTCCTTCATCGTCGCTGGGTCAAAATCCTGGAACTCCCTTCCTAACAGCACTGTGGGAGAACCGTCACCACACGGACTGCAGAAGTTCAAGAAGGCGGCTCACCACCACCTTCTTAAGGGCAATTTGGAATGGGCAATAAATGCCGGCCTCTCCAGCGACACCCACATCCCGTGAACGAATAAAAAAAAGAATATGCCAACCTGGCACCCTCAGTATATTACAGCCTGGAAATATGCTCTCAGCCACAGTTAGTTTCTGTAGAGACTTTGCTTTTTTACAAATGAAAGGGACGGTATTTCTAAAACTGATATTGTTACGTTACGCTTATTTCATCATGAAGGTCTCCCTTTATGTTTTTTCCTCGTTCTTTTCCACATTTCAGTGCCACCTCCCAGCCTATCAGAACTCAGCTGTCATCCTGATGCTGAGCCAGGAAAAGAAGTCACATTGCTCTGTACCATAAGTACATTGTTTCCAAAAGAGATTGAGGTTCAATGGTATAGAGACAAAGTGAAAATTATAAACGGAGGTAACTTTGGAATGGCAATGGAAGAGGTATCTTCTGAAGGTGGATTGACCAAAATAATTGCAAAAGCAATTTTCATTCCCGTCTTGGATGACAACCAAGTTGAATATAGCATTAAAGTTACTCATCCACGGTCGTCAGCATTACCTGTTGAACACAGTTGGAACCTGATCCTGCAGGGTAAGGCTGACATTTTCATTTGGTTCAATTACACTAGTATTTAGGCATTTTAAAGCATGATGGGAGAAAGATTTGCTTGCACTGTGTGGGAAAGATACAGTATTTGACCAGAGAAGTTGCTTTTTTCAAGCCTTTTTGAGGAAGTATTAGATTAACATCATGTTCATGTTGAATATTCTGACAGCAAGCTATATTAAATATTGGCTCAGTTTAATGGGTTTAGAAACTAGCTGAGGACAGTGTGTCCTCAGGGCAGTTACACCTGGTTTTCATGCATTTTAAAATTGGTGACAATAACGTTAGAAACATACAAAAAATGAAAAAGATAAATAAATGATTTTATTTTTCACGCATCAGGCAGAACATGAGGGATATTTTTGGTAAAGTATCTTATTTAAGTAGAAGGTGATTGGTGTTTTATCAACCTGTACATTTGAAAGAAAAAGAAAACATTTTAATTAGCTCAGAAGTTGTGAAGTCTATAGGATACCTGCTTTAAGAGTTGTCCTGTACCACTACAGTCTGTTTGGTCTTTTCTACACACTTTCTTTGTTCCTTACCTATAATATTGAGATAATTTTATAAAATAAATCAGTGTGCTGACCCTTTAATAAAGCTTGCTACATGGGATGACAGGTAACATGAACATTTATAAAATCTCATTTGTGTGTCATTAGAAAACGAAGCCTAGATATTACTGATAGTGATATTAGTGGATGTGCACTTATGTTCATATAGTATTCCATTCCCTGCTATTTTAGCAAAGGTATTAATCCATTTATAATAAACAGGTTAATACCTGCATTAAAATAGCAGACAGAAGAACATCATACAAATGTATTAAGCATTGATAAGTTAATATTTGGAAAAGTAATTTCTGGGTTCAGATGATCCTTTTTATGTCTAAATGCCTTTTCAGAGCCATATATTTTTTATTGCAGTTTCATTAATAAGCAGTAAAGAGGTATAAGGTAAAGGTAGTGTGAGGGTAAAACCTTGGTGTATGAGAGAAAAACACAGGAATGACAAAGTTTGAAAGTGAGCAGGATATGCTGGAGGAATGGTCAGAACGAAACCATAGAAAAAGGTAATTTGGAAAATGTTGTAAGGAAAGCAAAACTTAATACTGCCAGCATTGATGGCATTTGAAAACTGGAGAGGCATAGAGACATTTAGACATTGTTTTCCTCCCATTTGGTGGTTTTAATCTAACAACATGAAAAGTCTAGAATAAACAGGAATTGCAGTTGTGTTCAAAGTACAAGTTTATTTGCAATTTTATTTTGAGAAAACATCTAACCTATGTATCACAAAGATCTCTTGATTATTCATTTTTATATTGTAAGTATTGCAAACCACAATTTCACCCCATTAAACTGTGTTTACTTCACCACTTGCCTTTACAATAAATGCAATTACACAGAGCTTTTAGGCTTTTGCGTGCGGCTGCAGCAAATATCTTTTAAACAGAGCGTATCTTCCATTGGTCTCCATAAAATTTAGTGGCTGTGTGACGCCACTAAAATTATAATTGCGCACTAACACTGGGTATTATTCAAGCTTATTATAACCCTGGTCTGGTGTTTTAATCTTGGTCACCTGATGCTAACCCACTTGTCAAAAGTTGATGGCTGTAATGGTGACAATTTACAACTTGAAAGAAAAACTGGCAGTGGCAGTGCAAGATATGGGCTTTTTAACAACAGATGTTGAATAGAAGACTTGAGGAAACTCTGTATTTTAATTAACGAAGAATGTTTGGGTATTTTTCCAAGGGTGTAGCATACGAGTTGGGTTCAGGATATGCCAGTCTGGCACCCTCAGTATGTAACAGCCTGGCAACTTGCTCTCAGCCACAGTTAATTTCTATAGAGACCTTGCATTTTTACAAATGAAAGGGAAATCAGTATTTCTAAATCTGATATTATTGAGTTACGCTTATTTCATCATGAAGGTCTCCGTTTATGTTTTTTCCTCGTTCTTTTCCTCGTTCTTTTCCCAGCGTATCAGAACTCAGCTGTAGTCCTGATGCTGAGCCAGGAAAAGAAGTCACATTGCTCTGTACCATAAGTACATTGTTTCCAAAAGAGATTGAGGTTCAATGGTATAGAGACAAAGTGAAAATTATAAACGGAAGTAACTTTGGAATGGCAATGGAAGAGGTATTTTCTGAAGGTGGATTGCCCAATATAATTGCAAAAGCAATTTTCATTCCTGCTGTAGATGACAACCAAGTGAAATATAGCATTAAAGTTACTCATCCACGGGCGTCAGCATTACCTGTTGAACGCAGTTTGAAGCTAATCCTGCAGGGTAAGGCCAACGTTTTCATTTGGTTCCATTACACTGTCGTATTTAGACATTTTAAAGCACGATGGGAGAATGATTTGCTTGCACTGCGTGAGTAAGATACAATACAGTGAAACCTGTATAAACGGACACTTCCACAAAATAACTTACATGGTAAAATCTACATGAGGCACTCTGAAATCATGGATACTCAGGAGGGAGAAGCCCTGGGAATCCTCAACATTGACTCTGGACCCCGTGAAATCTCATGGCATCAGGTCAAACATGGGCAAAGAAACCACCTGCTGATTACCACCTACCGCCCTCCCTCAGCTGATGAAGCAGTCCTCCTCCATGTTGAACAACATTTGGAGGAAGCACTGAGGGTAGCAAGGGCACAGAATGTACTCTGGGTGGGGGACTTCAATGTCCAACACCAAGAGTGGCTCGGTAGCACCACTCCTGACAGAGCTGGCTGAGTCCTGAAGGACATAGCTGCCAGATTGGACCTGCGGCAGGTGGTGAGCGAACCAACACGAGGGAAAAACTTACTTGACCTCGTCCTCACCAATCTACCTGTTGCAAATGCATCTGTCCATGACAGTATTGGTAGGAGTGCCCACCGCACAGATGGGAGATGAAGTCCCGTCTTCGCACTGAGGACACCATCCAACGTGTTGTGTGGCACTACCACGGTGCTAAATGGGATAGATTCAGAGCATATCTAGCAGCTCAAAACTGGGCATCCATGAGGCACTGTGGGCCATCAGAAGCAACAGAATTGTATTCTGTAACCTCATGGCCCAGCATATTCCTCACCCTACCATTACCAACAAGCCAGGGGATCAACCCTGGTTCAATGAAGAGTGTAGAAGAGCATGCCAGAAGCAGCCCCATGCATACCTAAAAATGAGGTGCCAACCTGGTGAAGCTACAACTCAGGACTACTTGCATGCTAAACAGCGGAAGCAACATGCTATAGACAGAGCTAAGCGATTCCACAGCCAACGGATCAGATCAAAGATCTGCAGTCCTGCCACATCCAGTCATGAATGGTGGTGGACAATTAAACAACTAACGGGAGGAGGAGGCTCTGCAAACATCCCCATTCTCAATGGTGGCGAAGTCCAGCACGTGAGTGCAAAAGACAAGGCTGAAGCGTTAGCAACCATCTTCAGCCATAAGTGCCGAGTGGATGATCCATCTTGGCCTCCTCCCGATATCCCCACCATCACAGAAGCCAGTCTTCAGCCAATTCGATTCGCTCCACGTGATATCAAGAAACAGCTGAGTGCACTGGATACAGCAAAGGCTATGGGCCCCAACAACATCCTGGCTGTAGTTCTGAAGTCTTGTGCTCCAGAACTAGCTGCGCCTCTAGCCAAGCTGTTCCAGTACATCTACAACACTGGCATCCACCCGACAATGTGGAAAATTGTCCAGGTATGTCCTGTCCACAAAAAGCAGGACAAATAAATCCTGCCAATTACCGCCCCATCAGTCTACTCTCAATCATCAGCAAAGTGGTGGAAGGAGTCGTCGACAGTGCTATCAAGCGGCACTTACTCACCAATAACCTGCTCACCGATGCTCAGTTTGGGTTCCGCCAGGACCACTCGGCTCCAGACATCATTACAGCCTTGGTCCAAACATGGACAAAAGAGCTGAATTCCAGAGGTGAGGTGAGAGTGACTGCCCTTGACATCAAGGCAGCATTTGACCGAGTGTGGCACCAAGGAACCCTAGTAAAATTGAAGTCAATGGGAATCAGGGGGAAAACTCTCCAGTGGCTGGAGTCATACCTAGCACAAAGGAAGATGGTAGTGGTTGTTGGAGGCCAATCATCTCAGCCCCAGGGCATTGCTGCAGGAGTTCCTCAGGGCAGTGTCCTAGGCCCAACCATCTTCAGCTGCTTCATCAATGACCTTCCCTCCATCATAAGGTCAGAAATGGGGATGTTCGCTGATGATTGCACAGTGTTCAGTTCCATTGGCAACCCCTCAGATAATGAAGCATTCCGAGCCTGCATGCAGCAAGACCTGGACAACATCCAGGCTTGGGCTGATAAGTGGCAAATAACATTCGTGCCAGACAAGTGCCAGGCAATGACCATCTCCAACAAGAGAGAGTCTAACCACCTCCTCTTGACATTCAACGGCATTACCATCGCCGAATCTGCCACCATCAACATCCGAGGGGTCACCATTGACCAGAAACTTAACTGGACCAGCAATATAAATACTGTGGCTAAAAGAGCAGGTCAGAGGCTGGGTATTCTGCGGCGAGTGACTCACCTCCTGACTCCCCAAATCCTTTCCACCATCTACAAGGCACAAGTCAGGAGTGTCATGGAATACTCTCCACTTGCCTGGATGAGTGCAGCTCCAACAACACTCAAGAAGCTCAACACCATCCAGGACAAAGCAGCCCGCTTAATTGGCACCTCATCCACCACCCTAAGCATTCACTCCCTTCACCACCGACGCACAGTGGCTGCAGTGTGTACCATCCACAGGATGCACTGCAGCAACTCGCCAAGGCTTCTTTGACAGCACCTCCCAAACCCGCGACCTCTACCACCTAGAAGGACAAGGGCAGCAGGCACATGGGAACAACACCACCTGCACGTTCCCCTCCAAGTCACACACCATCCCGACTTGGAAATATATCACCGTTCCTTCATCGTCGCTGGGTCAAAATCCTGGAACTCCCTTCCTAACAGCACTGTGGGAGAACCTTCGCCACTCGGACTGCAGCGTTTCAAGAAGGCGGCTCACCACCACCTTCTCAAGGGCAATTAGGGATGGGCAATAAATGCTGGCCTCGCCAGCGACGCCCACATCCCATGAAGGAATAAAAAAAAATTACAAACTACGGACAGCCTTCAATGTACCAAGTCCTTTTACAACTTAAAACACAGAACTCGCAGGTCAGTGCGAGGCAGCAGCGGGTTTTGTGAAAGAAATAGCTTTTGTGAAATGGCAAGCTCTTGATCTAGCATCCATAATGGTAGAGAAACCGCTCTGTCCCTGGGATTGAATGCTTGGACAGCTCTATTCCAGGGATAGAGGGATTTCTCTGCCACTTTATATGCTGGTTTAAGAACTCCCCATTCGACAATAGCCGTTTCACAAAATCCACTGTCACCTCACTCTGATCTGCATTCACTAACCACACCAGCCTCACGAATCAAGGAAAGCACATGCGAAAAGCGAGAGGGGCCGTCCTTTCCAGCCCCAGCGCTGCATCCTTACACTCAGTGGCTGCTGGCAGCTCCTCTCTCCCTGACCCTGCCATCGCCTTCTTTTCCTGGGCTTCTGATGGTGGATCCGCTTCTTTGAGGAGCTTCGTCTTTGGGGAGTGAAGGTGGATGTCTGTCCTGGGTCTCACTGTCTTTCTGTTGCTTTATAGACTGAGAGTCCCAGCTTTCAGTCAGTCCTCCTGCAGACTCACTGCTCAACCAGAAAACTGCAGTTTCACTCCTCCGCGTAATGTGACCTGTTGTGTCTTCCCTCCCAAATGTTCTCAATCCATTCTAAGACTTGCCTTTGGAAGCTTCAGTATCCTGGCACAGCCTGTCATCACATTCTCCCCTTTTTCCGTCCTGTGACTGCCCTAATGCTGGTAGGTAGAACTGAGAAACGCAGTTCAATACTGAAGTTATGCTCTGCTCCAAGAGAGAGCGGTTTGAAATTAAATGGCAATTTAGACGGCAGAACTGTTAAATGAACAGAGCTGAAGGCTGGTGTGTGGAAGGAGGATTCTTATCATTGTTTCAGCTGATTAGGTGCTGATCATTATCTCATCTGGTAATTCAAAATTGTTGGTGAAATTTTTACAGTACATACAGTGTCCATTTTGAAAATAAGGACACCTGCAAAAAAAGAACAGCTGATGCCAGTCCCCATGGTGTCTGTAATTTACAGGTTTCACTGCATTTGACTAGTGAGGTGATTTTGTGAAACTATTAGATTAACATTATGATCATGTTGAATATTCTGACAGCAAGCTATATTAAACATTGGCTCAGTTTAATGGGTTGAGAAACTAGCTGAAGACAGTGTGTCCTCAGGGCAGTTACAGCTGGTATTAGTGCATTTTAAAATTGGTGGCAGTAACATTAGAAACATTCAAAAAACGATGAAGATAAATAAATGATTTTATTTTTCACCCATCAGGCACAAAATGAGGAAAGGATATTTTTTGTAAAGTATTTTATTTAAGTAGCAGGTGCTTAGTATTATATTAACCTATACATTTGAAAGAACAAAGTATTTGAATTACCTCAGCAGTTGTGAAGGTAATTCATAACTTTAAGAGTAGCTTTAAGAGTTGTCCTGTGTCACCACAGCCTGTTTGGCCTTTTGTAAACATTTGCTTTGATCTTTACCTGTAACATTGAGATAAATGTATAAAATAAATCAGAGTGTGCTGACTCTTTAATAAAACTTGTTGCATGGGATGACGGGTAACATGAAGATTTATATAACCTCATTAGTGTGTCATTAGAAAGTAAAGCCTAGAAATTACCATTGGTGACATTAGTGGATGTACACTTATGTTCATGTAACATTCCCTTGCCTGCTATTTTAGCAAAGGTATTAATCCATTTAAAATAAACAGGTTAATTCCTGCATCAAAATAGCAGACAGAAGAACATCATACAAATGCATTAAGCATTGATAAGTTAATATTGGGAACAGTAATTTCTGAGTTCAAATGATCCTTTATATGTCCAAGTGCCTTCTAAGAGCCAAGTATGGTTTTGTTTGATTGCAGTTTCGCTTATAAGCAATGAAGGGATATAAGGTGAAGGTGGTAAAACCTTGGTGTAAGACAGAAAAACACAGGAATGACAAAGTTTGAAAGTGAGCAGGATATGCTGGAGGAATGGTCAGAAGGAAACCAAAGTTAATTTGGAAAATGATGCAAGGAGAACAAAACTTAATACTACCAGCATTGATGGTGTTTGAAAACTGGAGAGCATTTAGACATTGTTTTCCTCCCATTTGTTGGTTTTAATTTATCATCTTGGTAAGCCTAGAATAAATATAACTTGCGATTGTAAATACAACTGTATATTTATTTCAAAATCTTAGTGAGCAAACCCCTGGGCAAAGTATCACCTCGATTACTTGATTGTTCATTTATGTTTTGCAGAAGTATCAGAAATCACCTGCAGTTCTGAACCAGGAAACAAAGTAACTTTGTCCTGTTGTGTGCGTACAAAATTTCCAGAAGAGATTGAGGTTAAATGGTACAGAGGTAAGGAAACAATAGAACGGACCAATGAAGATTTAATGATCATGGAAGAGCTCATACAAGATGGCCTTTACAAGACAGCAAAATTAACATTCACTCCAGCCACTAATGACAATCTGATTGAATACAGAATTCAAGTTGTTCATAGAAGAGTACCCTCAACACCCATTGAACGCAGCTTCTCGTTTAATCTTCAAGGTAAGAGAAAGCTTGCAGCTTAGCCTCGGTGGGGCGGAAGCTTTTAGAAATGTTAATCCGGCACAAAATTAATAGTCACTTGGACAAGTGGGGATTAATAAAGGAAACCCAGCATGGATTTGCTAAAGGCAAATCATGTTTAACTAACTTGATTGAGTTTTTTAATGAGGTAACAGAAAGGGTCGATGAGGGCAATGCGGTTGATGTGTATATGGACTTTCAAAAGGCGTTTGATAAAATGCCACATAATAGGCTTGTCAGCAAAATTGAAGCCCATGGAATAAAAGGAGCAGTGACCGCATTGATATGAAATTGGCTAAGTGACAGGAAACAGAGTAGTGGTGAACGGTTATTTTTTGGACTGGAGGAAGGTATACAGTGGTGTTCCCCAGGAGTCAGTACTAGATCCACTGCTTTTCTTGATATATGTTAATGACTTGGACTTGAGTGTACAGGGCACAATTTCAAAATTTGCAGATGACACAAAACTTGGAAGTGTAGTGAACAGTGAGGAGGATAGTAATAGATTCAAGAGAACATAGACAGGCTGGTGGAATGGCGGACACATAGCAAATGAAATTTAATGCAGAGAAGTGAGAAGTGATACATTTTGGCAGGAAGAATGAGGAGAGGCAAAATAATCTAAATGGTACAATTCGAAAGGGGGGATGCAGGAACAGAGAGAGCTGGAGGTATACGTATACAAATCATTGAAGGTGGCAGGTCAGGTTGACAAAGAGGTTGAAAAAGCATATGGGATCTTGGGCTTTATAAATAGAGACATAGGCTCCGATGTTAGCAGGGAGGCGGGATGGCAGTGAGGGAGCGATTGGGCGCGTGGGTAAAATCTGTCCGGTTCCCACCGATCGCGGGTCAATTGGAGCCACTTAACGTGGCTTCTGGGTTTGCCGTCTGAAAGTTGTGCAGTGGGTGGACTGCACACCCGCATCACAGGCTGTGAGGTGGAGGAGCTCTATTTAAAGGGGCAGTCCTCCAATGGCTTCTCCTGGAGCAAACACCCACACAGCACAATGGAGCAGCACAGGGGAAAAGCTGCTCCTAGATTTAGTGATGCCTCACTCCAGGTGCTACTGCATGGGGTGAGGAGGAGGAGGGATGTCTTCTACCCGGCAGATGGGAGGAAGTGGCCTGCCTCTGACACCAAGAAGGCCTGGCTCAAGGTGGCAGAGGAGGTCACCAGCAGCAGCAAGATCTCCTGCACCTGGATCCAGTGCAGGAAGCGCTTCAATGACCGAACTAGGTCAGCAAAAGTGAGTACACTTATTCATTCTCCTACATTCCGTCTTCCACATCAACGCCCCCACCCCCCAACTCATTCTGCACTGCAAACTCTACTCTATCACATCACTCCTCACACCCACTGAAAGCTCATCCTCAACTTACCTGCACTTCCTCACCTCCCCATTAGTCACCCCACCACTACCACTCAACCCAATCCTCATACAATGTCATGGCTCTGTCTCATACTCACCCTCTGATGCATCTCTTTCACAGTCAGCCGCACCCAAACCAATGCATTCATCGGTTGGCCACGTCACTATCACTCACTCATGCGTATCTACTTTCTCCCCTTATAGGAGAAGAGAGCCCAGAATGCATGGGAGAGGGCAAAGACCGGAGGGGGGCTGCAACAAATGGTCGTCCTCACAGACGCGGAGCAGGAGGCGCTGGAGCTGAACCGCACTCTCGGGTGCCTGTCCATCGGGGACACCGAGACTGGTACCCGACAAATGTCTGGTGACAGAACTTTAACAATATGAATTGATGTTAAAATGCCTCGCCATCTGCAGCATCTCAGTATGCTCATCGCAACATGGCACATCTGTGATCATGCTTAATATTGCCTTCTGTTCTCTTATAGGGCCTTCAGCGACCGCTGTGAAGGTGGAGGGCAATTCCGCAGAGGACCTGCCGGCCTCTGAGGGGGCACCGTGACATCTGAACGAGCCATCCACCAGCGCAGATACACACACCTTGGTGGGTCCCAGTCCTCAGTTAGTTGGGGTCGCACATGGTGAGTTACCACACACACGTGAGCACGGGCAGACACTGGTGGCAGGAGCAGCTGTGGAGAGTCCGCGTGGGTGGGAGCACTCCTCTCCAGGCTCTGCTCAGCTGGACACAGATGCTGAATCCTGGGGGCCATCCTTTAAAAGGAGAATGATCGAGGGGCAGCAGCACATTTGCAAGGTTCTGGAACAGGTGCCACGCGCACTCTCCACAATCGCGCAGAGGATGGAGGAGTCCAACACCTGCATGAGTGGAATGGTGGCACAGTTACAGGAGGGAATCTCTGAGATACTGTCACAGGGACGTGAGGGCATCTCTGAGATAGTGTCGCGGGTAAGTGCGGGAATGTCTGCGATGGAAGGAAGGCTAGCCTCTGTGGAGCTTCAAACACGGCTCATAAATGAGTCCATTCAGGCCCTGACAATGGCCGTTTGGACTCAGGGTGAACAACATTCTGCTGCCTTAAACAGGCAGCCAGATACACTTGCACTAGCCTTACAAAGCTTCACACATGTCCTCCAAACTGTTGTCCAGTTGGGTGATGGGAGTGATGCGGGCCTGGCCCAGGGGAGGGATGATGGCGAAAGGGGACATGGAAGTGGGGACGTCACTCATCGCGCCCCCACCTCTCACCCGCTGCCCCCCCTCTCAATCAGTACCCGCAATGCTGCCTCCTCTCCTGGTGGCCGAGTCTGCCCTTGCACAAGCGCAGGTGGAGCAGTCTTTGTAGGAGCCCTCACAGGCACCAAAACCCATAAGGCATAGGCCCAAAGCATCTAATCGGTCAGGGCATGAACAAGAGCAACCTGCCACTACCTCTGCTGCAGCCTCAGGGGATCTAACATGCAGAAGCAGTCAGAAGCGAAAGGCGAAGGTTTTGTAAGCACGAAGGGGATGGACAAGGTTGTTTGACGGTTGGTGATGTTTTTTATTTATATTTGTTTTTTGTTAAACTCACATTAAATATTATTATTGTCGCCACTACTGCCACGTCTTGGCCATTCTTGACTGGCTTCTGTAATAAGGCCCTTTCATGAAATTCACCATGAACACCAACACTTGATGCCAAACATTGGGTCACTTTACAGTGGATGTATATGTAGTTGCAGGACTGTTTTGTGCAGGGGGGGTGGGTGCTGGCATGGGCACTGCTCTATCCAGGTGGTGTGATGACTGGACTCTTCGCACTGTCTGTTAGGAGAACCATTCACATATCAGTGGACTCCCTGGCCTCACGAGCAGCCAGGTGAGTCGCTGCTCTGCCCATGGGTTGCTGCTCCTCCTCCTCCTCCTCCTCCTCAATGTGGGTGACAGATGTGGATGGGGCCTCCTCAAGCCGCACCCCTCTCTGTTGTGCCTTGTTGTGCAGGGCACAACACACGACTATAATACGTCCCACTCTGCGTGCTGTGTATTGAAGCACTCCCCCAGACAGATCAAGGCACCTGAAGTGCATCTTGAGCAGCCCTATAGCATGCTGAATTGTAGACCTGGTAGCGATGTGGCTGTTGTTATATCGACGCCGTTGCTCGGTGATGGGGTTCCTCAGAGGTGACATGAGCCACGTGTGCAGGGGGTATCCCTTGTACCCGAGGAGCCAGCCCTTACGGGTGTTCAGTGTATGGAAGAGGGGCGGGATGTTGGACTCCCGAAGGATGAAGGAATCGTGGCAGCTGACAGGGTATCTGGTGCACACATGAAGGAATCTCTTGCTGTGGTCACAAACGAGCTGAGTGTTGATGGAGTGATAGCCCTTCCTGTTGATGAACAGTCCTGGCTCGTGTGGAGGTGCTCGTATTGCTATATGGGTGCAATCGATTGCACCCTGCACCCGTAGGAAGCCAGCCAGAGCGTGGAATCTCACTGCCCTCTCTGTCTGGATGAGGTCGTCCATGGGGAAGTTGACGTAGTGCGAGGCTCTGCGAAATAAGCCGTCGGTAACCTGCCTCATGCACTTGTGTGCAGACGTTTGAGAGACCACGATGGTGTCCCTGGTGGCACCTTGGAATGATCTGGCGGTGAAGAAGTTGAGGGCAGTGGTGACTTTGACAGCGACAGGTAAGGAGATGGTGCTCAGCCCAGCCGGGAGCAGCTCGGCATGAAGAAGGCTGCAGATGTCTACGACTACCTGGCGACTGACTGAGCCTCCGTATGAACTGCTCCTCAGAGAAGTCCAGGAAGCTGAGCCTCGGTCTGTAGACCCTGTGGCGAGGGTAGTGCCTCCTGCGACATCACTCTCTCTGTTGTTGCCTTCCGTGCTCTTGTGCAGGTGCCTGTGGCGCAGCACTGTGGCGGATGTGGACGCCATGCCTGGTGATGTTGCTCGTCCTTGGATGTAGTGGTGAATGCAACCATGGCGCCCCCCTCCATCCTGATGGTGTCAGTTTGAGGGGGTCCGCAAAGTAGTTAAATATGTTTGCACAGCACAGTTTTGGGTGGAAAGTAAGACTTTTGAGTGAAAACACAAAGGTCTTGCAGCCAAAACTTTGTCTGAAGTGACAGAGTGCCCTACTGCAATAAATGACATTTTCTCCCCACCTGTCAAATTAGCATTTGCATCTCCCACTGGCTGCTGGCTGAAACACGTCTGTTGCAACAGGGAGAGTTTCCCACAGTACGGGAAACACGCTGAGGGTCCTTCAAAATCGCACCCCTGGTCAATCAAATAGTTCAAGTACGTCAACTATCGGACAAACTATGCAAATTAACATCCCGCCGACTTTAATTGCTGGTGGGACTCCCACATTCGGGAGGCCCGCGCACACCTGGATGCGTCACTGGGGAACCCGGAAGTCAATGGGTTGGAGCTGGGCTCCAAACCCGCTTGGCATTTCAGCGATTTTTGGAGCCCCCCACCCCCCCCCACGCACGTGCTCCGTCACCCGAAAATCAGCCCCATAGAGTACAAAAGCAAGGAAGTTATGTTGAACCTTTATAAAACACTGGTTCAGCCGCAGCTGGAGTGTGGTGTCCAACTCTGGGCACTGTACCTTAGGAAGTATGTGAAGGCCTTAGAGAGGGTGCAGAAAAGATTTACTAGAATGGTTCCAGGGATGAGAGACTTCAGTTACGTGGATAGACTGGAGAAGCTGGGGTTGTTCTCCTTAGAGCAGAGAAGGTTAAGAGGAGATTTGAGAGAAGTGTTCAAAATCATGAAGGATTCAAACAAAGTAAATAAAGAGAAACTGTTCCATTGGTGGAAAGGTCAAGAACCAGAGGATACAGATTTAAGGTGATTGGCAAAAGAACCAAAGGTGACACGGGGAAAATCTTTTTTATGCAGCGAGTAGTTATGATCTGGAATGCGCTGCCTGAAAAGATGATGTAAGCAGATTCAATTGTGGCTTTCAAAAAGGCTTTGGATAAATACTTGAAGGGAAAAAATTTGCAGGGCTACTGGGAAAGAGTGGGGGAATGGGACTAACTGGATTGCTCTTACAAAGAGCCGGCACGGGCTCGATGGGCCGATTGGCCTCCTTCTATGCTGTAACCATTCTATGATTCTAAGTGATTGCACTATACTACAGTACATCGGTATCTTCAAATATTTTGCTGTGAGTAATGAGTGATTGAGAAACTTGTAAATCCATGCGTTGCTAACAATGAATTTCAATAGTTAATTTCTGGGATTCAGGGAGATATTTGAAACATTCTTGAGGGTGAACATAATATTTTCTGCATTTTTAGTTATATTGAAGATTAAAAACCGTGAATAATTAGAAATGCTTTCAGTACTACTTGTGTATTTTCTTACTCCGTCACTATTTCTCATTATTTTCTTTCAACACTCCCTCCTTCAGTATCAGAAATTAGTTTCATCTCTAATCCTCAACCAAAACAGGAAGCAACTTTATCCAGTACCATAACACTGTTCTTTCCGAGGAAGGTAGAAGTGCAGTGGTTCAGAGGGGAGAGCAGAATCGAAAATAGTCAGACGTATACAATGAGAATGGAGGAACCTGCCAGTGAACAAGGACTGTCCAAGATAGCAAAACTAACCTTCACTCCAACCCCCAACGATGATCAAGTCAAATACACAATGAAAGTTTCTTATCCAAACATAGCCATGACACCTATTGAGCGCAATAATATACTTGATCTTAAAGGTAAGGGGTAATTTTCAGTTGTTTGCTTTATCTTAAATATCTGAAATACAGATGGATTTGCTGAGAAATTGGTTCTTCTTATTTGACTATGCAATCTGAATATGTGTAAGAGAAATATTGTATTGGGCTGGAAGAGATGACAGAGTTGATTTTATTAACACCCTCTGCTCCAGTGTTGGATAAGAGCAGTGCACCCGAAGTGTGCTGTGCTTGTCAAGGCCGAGCTACAATCGATCTTAGTGTTCTGGGCTATTTACATGACCCAATTGCACCTCGGGCAGAGACCCAACCCTGGCAGGGCCTTGAACTGGCAAAAAAGGGAGGTCACTGTGGGCCTGGCTAGTAGCCTTGGGGCCTCTGGCTGTTGGTGAGAAGCAGTAACCAGAAGGCTCCAAGGCCTGAAGATCCAATGTGTCACTTACCTTGTGGAATCCTGTGTCTTGCTGCTGGACCCCTACCAGGCACTTTGATCTGAAGAGGGCCCAACTGCAAGCTCACTGTCAGCTTCCTGGGTGCCTTTGCACCTGGGTGCCCATGGACATCACAGAAATAGTCAGCAGGCCAGGCGCACTCCCTCCTGCCTCATTTACATGTGAACTTAGTATAGTTACAGGCCGATCTCTGCCTCCCCCCACCCCCCACCCCAGGGCTAGCCCTAGAAACGCTAGGGCAACCTGAAAGGAGGGGAGATCCAGTGTAATGGATCTCTGCCCCTTTTTTCCTAACTTTTGTGCCCGGTTAATGAGTCTTCCCTGGAGGCAGAGGTCGGGAAAATCAGTCTCAACAACTTTTGATATTTCTTGATGTTAATAATAGGCATTTAATAGGATGCACAGTAGTGCAGTGAATTAGATATTAAACTTTTACCTTGGGTTCAAATGTGCCCTTGTGTGATGGGATGAAAGTCTCCTCTGTTGGCAATGAGCACCTTCTATGTGAAATAAGTGATAGTCCAAACTCAGTTCATAGTGGTCATGAGCCCACACTATAGGGACTATCCATAATTCTTCACTGGCAGTCAGAAAGGCCACAGGATAATTGGTGGGGGGAAATTGATAAATATCACACTGGTGAATACCGGGTGCTGTTTTGAGGCTGGGTTTCAGACACATTGGCCCCGATTTTCAGATCAAATTGCGGGTGCATTGGGGGTGGGGGTGGGGGCTACGAAAATCGGGAAAATCCCGAGCGGGTGTGGAAGCCGGCCCCAACCCGCCGACTTCCAGGTTTCCACAGACGCTTCCCAAATGTGGAAATCCCACTGGCAATTAAAGCCGGCGGGATGATAGTTAAAGAAGCAAATGTATCTCATTGAGGTACTTAAGGTACTTTATTCCTGACATAGTAGATAGTCAAAACGATTTGAAACTTATCTGGGCGGCTTTCTTACAGCTTTCGATTCACGCCTGGTGAAACCAGACATGAAGGGCCACATCAGACAAAAATAAATGAAATAAACTAAATAAAAAACCATTGCACAAAGTTAAATAAACCTATGTCCACCGATGTCACCTGCACCCCCTGCTCCGATGTCCGATGTCTCCCTCTCTGTTGTCCTCGTCTCGCTCTTCGATGTCCCTCTCAGCCCCTGATGTCTCCCTCTTCGATCTCCCCCTCTCCCCCCGATCTCCCTCTCCCCCCCGATCTCCCTCTTCCCCCTCCGAACTCCCTCCCCCCCCGATCTTCCCTTCTCCCCCCCCCGATCTTTCCCTTCTCCCCCCCGATCTTCCCCTTCTCCCCCCCGATCTTCCCCTTCTCCCCCCCGATCTTCCCCTTCTCCCCCCCCCGATCTTCCCCTCTCCCCCCCCGATCTTCCCCTCTACCCACCCCCCCCGATCTTCCCCTCTCGCCCCCCCCGATCTTCCACTCTCCCCCCGGGATCTTCCCCTTCTCCCCCCCCGATCTTCCCCTTCTCCCCCCTCGATCTTCCCCTTCTCCCCCCGATCTTCCCCTCTCGCCCCCCCGATCTTCCCCTTCTCCCCCCCGATCTTCCCCTTCTCCCCCCCGATCTTCCCCTCTCCCCCCCCCGATCTTCCCCTTTTGCCCCCCCCCGATCTTCCCCTCTCCCCCACCCCCGATCTTCCCCTTCTCCCCCCCCGATCTTCCCCTTCTCCCCCCCCCGATCTTCCCCTTCTCCCCCACCGATCTTCCCCTCTCCCCCCCCAATCTTCCCCTCTCCCCCCCCGATCTTCCCCTCTCCCCCACCGATCTTCCCCTCTCCCCCCCCGATCTTCCCCTCTCCCCCCCCAATCTTCCCCTCTCCCCCCCCGATCTTCCCCTCTCCCCCACCGATCTTCCCCTCTCCCCCCCCGATCTTCCCCTCTCCCCCACCGATCTTCCCCTCTCCCCCCTCGGTCTTCCCCTTCTCCCCCCCCGATCTTCCCCTCTCCTCCCCCCGATCTTCCCCTCTCCCCCCTCGATCTTCCCCTCTCCCCCACCGATCTTCCTCTCTCCCCCACCGACCTTCCCCTCTCTCCCCACCCCCCACCGATCTTCAGAGCCCTCCACTCTCTGTTCCAGCGCTAGATAACGTCTCTCTCTCTCTCTCTCTCTCCCTTTCTCTCCCCCCCCACCCACCGGCGTTGCAGCTCCTGTCAGTAGCCAGCCTATCAATCAGGCCGGCTGCCAGGCACGAAACCTGGAAACAACTTTAATCACCATCAATTACATTGCGATCGTGTCGGAAAAGGTAAGTTTTTTCTAAATTTGGGTTTGCCACGTGCACCTTCACCACCCCCGCCCCCCGCCAACCCACCACCATTTTAAAATTGAGCCCATTATTGGGAACTTGACTGTCCATCTAACCCTGCTAACTTCCACATGGAAATGCTTAACACCATTCTCCAGCACTAATTTCCTTCACCTCAATGAAGATAAAATACAAAACAAAAGAGTAAAAAGAGAAAGCAGGATATATGTTTTAGATATATATATATAGTAGAAAAAAGAGAAAATGGAGATGACAGAATGAGTGGGGGGAGGGAAGGGGAAATTGGACAAGTAAGGTCATGTTAAATAATTTTTTAAAAGAAAAATAGGATTTTGTAGTATAGCGTTAATCTTGCAGTATTAAAATGACTTCCTAATGTATTTCCTCGATGGCCCAGTCAGTAAAGGCACCATCCAAGATGGCACTAAGCCATGGAGACCAGAAGGACCCAAGTTCAATCTCTGATCTGTGTTGAGGTTCAGCAACTGGGGCACTTCAATTGGCCTCAGTGCACCTGGACTAAGGAGGGGGAAAATCAGTTCGAGTTCCTGCTCCTGATCACTATCTGGTGACTCTGCTAGCAGTTCTACATTTGTAGACATTGGGTAAGGACGTGACTAGGTTTGGATATGATTCCCTCCACAGATGAATAGACTGCCCCACTTTGTCTTTGGGCACTTGTGTAGAATATCCACTTAGTTGAATTACTGGAAGGTGGCCAGTGCCTGTGGAACTCTCTGCCATTATAGGCAGTGGCTTCAGAAGAGGAGAAATGTGTTTTTTTTTAAGTAGCTCCAGTCCAATGTGAGTAGCTTTATTACTGCAATATTAATGTGTGAGCTAAAAACTTGTATATAAACAATAGTTGGCCCTGGGGAGCCTGAACTTCCAGGAGTTGTTGTTAATCTAACGGTTAACAACCTGATTACAGCGAAAAAATGTATATATTAATTTTTGGATAATTGTAAGAATTACAAACTGAAAGCAATGCTGAATGAATGTCAAGTATAAAAGTACTATTAAAAGAAGTGTGCGCTAAGCTAGTACACAAATTAATATATTGCATGACCAAAACTTGTCTTTTCTACTTCATTTCAGGAACCCCTCCTGTTGTACCAAAAATCATATGCTGTTCAGGCCCTAAACAAGGAAAGGAGGTGACTCTATGCTGTTATATAAGGGCATATTTTCCAAAAGATATTAAGGTAGAATGGTACAGAGGCCAGGCAATAATGGAGCCAAATGACAAAAGTGGAGTGACTATGGAAGACTGCGTCGAGTATGCATATTTCAAGTTCACAGAATTAACTTTCATTGCAAATGCCGATGATGATCAAGTGAAATACACGATTAAAGTTACTCCGAAAAGTTCAAACACATCACCTATAGAACGGAGTTTCCTGCTTCAATTTTGATGGCAAGTTAAACCTTTCACTTGATCGCATTACATTGAAGTGTATAGATACTGTAAGTGTAGATTTTTTGGGGTCCATAAGTAGATCTTATTATACATCTATATATGTATAGAATATGCACATAGTTTAATTTGTAACACTGATATTTTCAAACATTATTGAAAGGAGCTGTGATTATCTTGAATTCATATGATTATGAGTACCAATATTTGAAAGATAAACAGTGCTAAAAATGTGTTCAAAAAAATTAACTTTCAACAATTCCTATATTGTGCAACTTTGCTTTCAGCTCTGCAGACAATTTTTAGACTTATTTTGCTGCACTTAGTATTATTTCCTTAGTGTTTTAACCTTACAGGTTCTGCAGTTCCCAATAATTAAGCCAAAATTGCTTCTGTTTTTTTGGGTTGGAAGAAGTTGGAGCTGTAACCAGCATGGCTATCCAAGCATGTGGTTGCTATAGTTGCCATAATGTGTACAGCTTTAATTAAAACATTGAAAATTGTCTCAATGTTTTAATTAAAGTCATACATTATGGTTCCTGACATGGAAGTGTGAAATGGATCCTGTGATGTGGAATCTCAAGGCCAAAGAAGACAAATACGCCTAGTCGTTCAGACTGGCCCCCTCACTGAACTGGGTCCCTGCTACTTAAGGCCACTATCATGCTCGGGTTCAGGGACCATATTGCCAGTCACAGCCCCCTACCCCCACCCCCGCACCCCATTTGAGGCAGCATCACGTGGTCTGCCTTTTCCCTCCTGTTCCTTGGATGCGGCTGTTCCCCACCCTTGGTCATACGGCTGTTGTTGGCCACCATTTCTACCCTGGCTGGCCACTGGACTGTTGTTCAGTGCTGCTCCTCGCTGACTGGCTGCCCCTTCTGAACTTGCAGCTCATTCTCGGGGCCCGTTCTGGGCTGTTTGCGATGATTGGCAGCTTTATATGTCTGTTATTGGATCTTTGCATCTTACGGTACCATCGCCCTTATTCCTGTGTTCCACCTCTTACCTCTCTGTCATCCCCCCCTTTCACCTGGAGATTATACTTGGTCTTGACTCTCAGTATGCAGTGTCACAGGAGATTGACTAGAGTTCGTTAAACAATTTTTTTAGCTATCAAAAAAACAAAAATAATCTCCAGTCCTGATAAGTGCAAGACTGTTGCTGGTAAGGGCATTCTTACCGTTATCATGGCACCAGATTTATAGTATTTTGTTTTAAGAAATGTGTACGAGCAGCTAAAGCAATGGAGCCTTACCAATCACATATTTGTATAGGAAAGCATACTTGTGAATTTTTAGTTCTTGCTTAGTTTCCCTTGTGCATGTTCCTTTGCATTCAGCAAATGGAATGTTTTATTTTAGGCATCAAACTATATATTGCCAACTCCAATTCATTGTTATACTGTCAGACTTGAGTATTAGCGACAGAGGGAATTCTAGTTTTATGAAAATCCTAAGCCAATCAGATTTTTTTTCATATTTAAACATAGTTTTAAAACTGGTGGCTCAGAGATATTGCTCTGATTTTTAAAGTTAAATTGTTGAGATTAGTGTCAGGTATTAACCTCAGTATTCTAATCTCCTCATCGGTAGAAACAACAAAATAACAGCTTGAATAAGATCAATCACATATGGGTACAATTTGATTTCAGCTGTAAAAACTCATAAACAATCTACAGTTTTGCTAAATACAAACAAAATCAAGTAGCCTAAGAGTAGATTGCCTGGCTACCCTGGTGGCTAGCATTGATGTATGGCCCAGTAAAATAAGGGAATGGGATGTGTTTGTTCAAGTGTCCTATGCTGTTACACAATCCTATCCTTTTCGGAAAACATTTCAATAGAGAATAATTTTCACATTACATGTAGAATAAATAGTGGGATCAGTAATTTGGGGAGCTAAACCATTGAACAACAACCTGCATTCATATAACACTTTTAACATAAAAAATGCCCCCAGCAAGGAGGGAGTTAAAAAAGAAATGGGTAAAGGAACAAATGCAAAGGCATGGAGGGAGAGTTAGGAGAGGAGTCCTAGTTAGAATGAAAAGATGGGCTTGAGAAAGTTTTTAAAGATGAGAGAGTCGGGTCAAGGTAGCTGAACACCTTTCCACCACTGGTGGGCTGAAGGGAGGGTGGTCTCAGAATAGACCAAATTTCGAGGACAGAAGAGTATGGGAGGGGATGTAAGGCTGGAGGAAATAGCAGAGATAGAGTGGATTGGGCTTTGGAGCGATTTGAAGATGAGGAAGAGGAGTGAATGTTTTGGGGGCTCGGGAGCCAATGTGGCCTGAGGAGATGGGGGGTAATGGGCAATCAGGATTCAGTGTGAGATAGAGTTTTTGACAGGTTGGAGTTTAAGGAGGGTGGGGGATGGGAGGTTGGCAGGGAGAACATTAAGAAATCGAGTCTAGAGGTGATAAAAGCATGGATAAGGATTTCAGTGGCAAGGTTAGAGGCAGACAGTGTTACAGAGGTGGAAATAAGCAGTCATAGTGATGGATAGGATTTGGAAATAGCATGGGGGTAATTTTAACCCCCAAGAACGGGTGGGTTGGGGGATGGTGGGAGGTTAAAAGAGCAGCTTTTTGAAGCAGGACCACATCCTGGCTACACAGCGGCCGTTTCCGGGTTTAAGCCAGGCACGTGCGGATGCGTGCGCACAACAAAAACCCAGAAGTCCCGTCCCCATTTAAAGCCGGTGGACCGATACTTAAAGGACCAATTCAGTTATCGGAAACACTTCAGGCACTTACCTTTTTGTGGATTCTGCAACAGAAACGGATGTAACTATTCCTGAACCTATCTCCTATGGTTTCTGAAACGCGCCATTGAAACGGAGGCAAGTTGCAGCCGAAGCTCTTTTGGCCCTTTAAACTAGTGATTGACACATCTCAATAAAAGGTGAGGTATTGCAACAGGGCACTCAGTTCTCGGGGAGTTCTTTGTGTTCAGATTGAGATTTCTTTGTTGAGACTGAGAATTCTTGTGTTCAGACAAATTTACCTACGTTTTCAAGTCCCTCAAACTGACATGATCAGGATGGTGAGGGGGGCACAATGGATCTATTCCACAGTACATCTGAGGAGGAGGAAGGTGAAGATGGGGAACCCGTTGCCAGAGCAGCCGTGCACGTTGCTGCCTGTGATGCCAGGGATTCCCTCATCTCTAACAGGTTCTCATAATGAGATGCGCAAATTGAAGACTTTGAAATACTCAGGCCGCCTGGAGCAACCACCATCACCAACCCATCCCCCTCTCCCTTTGCACAAAATAGCTCTTCACCCACACATACACCCATTGCACATGCGCCTAATGAGTGGCATCATGTCTTGGCATTCATGATGAAGCACATGACAGGGCGAATTCACAAATGGGACTCAACAATGGCCAAGACGTGGCAGTGGTGGTGATAATGATTAAATTTAATGTTCCATAACAAAAAATAAATAAAAATATATAAATTAACAGCATGACAGCTCGTGCATACCCTTGCGCATACCCTTGGTGAATTACAATTGCTTAGCCTTTCTCTTTCAATCGCTTCTACGTGGTGCATCCCCTGTGGCTTCAGCAGAGGTAGTAGCAGGCTGCTCAGATACCTGCCCTGACTGCTGAGATGCTCTCGGCCCATGCCCTCTGGGTTTTGGAGCCCTTAAGGGCCCCGCCAAAGACTACTCCACCTGCACCTGTGCAGAGGCAGACTCTGCCATCGGGAGAGGAGGCAGCATTGCGGGTACTGGTTGGGGGTTGGGGGGGGGAACAATGGGTGAGAGATGGGAGTGCTTTGAGTGGAGTCCCCACTTCCATGTCCCCTTTTGCCATCATCTCTCTCCCAGGCCAGTGCAACATCACTCCCACCACTCTGCTGGCCAGCAGGTTGGTGAGCAGATGTGCCGCCTTGTAAGATCACAGCTAACGTATCTGTCTGCTTGTTTAAGGTGACATTCAGAGTGCACACGGCCATTGTCATGGCCTGCATGGACTCATTTGAGAGCCTTGTTTGATGCTCAATGGAGGTTACCATTCTCTTGCAGAGGGTTGTGAATCTTTGGAATTCTGTACCCCAGAGGCTGTGGATGCTGAGTCATTGAATATATTCAAGGCTGCGATGGATAGATTTTTGTACTCTTGGGGAATCAAGGGATATGGGGATCAGGCGGCAAAGTGGAATTGAGGTCGAAGATCAGCCCTGGTCTTATTGAATGGCGGAGCAGGCTCGAGGGGCCGTATGGCTTACTCCTGCTCCTATTTCTTATGTTCTCTCCATCGTAGACATTCTTGCACTTACCTGTGCCACCAATCTACTAGCGATGGAGTTGGACTCCTCCATTTTTTCTGCTGTTGAATGTGTGCGAGGCACTTTTCCCATTACCTCGCAAAGTTGCTGCTGCACCTCTATCATTCTCCTTCTCAATGATGGCCCCTGTAGTTCAGCATCCATGTCCAGCAGAGCTGAGCTTGGAGAGGAGTGTGCCCCCTCACGCGGACTCTCCATAGCTGCCCCTGCCACCGGTCTTCTTGTGCTCACTTGTGACTGGTGAATCACCAGATGAGAACCCAACTAACTGTCTAACAGGGCCCACTGAAATGCTAGTGTCAGCGCTGGTGCATGGCTGTGTGTCCTCTGAAGGAATGAGCTCCTCTGAGGAATCGCTTTCTTCCATTTCTGCTGATTCGTCGTGAAGGCCCGAGAAGACAACAGAAATTGATATTAATGATTCATTGCAAAATTTACAATCTTTCCAATGAGCATACTGAGGTCTGGCACATTTGATAAAATCAATTCATCGTATGTTTGAAAGATGTTGACGTTCTGTCACCAGCCATCTGGGGGTTTCCAGTCTCTCCATCTCCGATGGATAGGCATGCGATGATACGACTTATTTCCATGGCCTCCTCCTCCACATCTGTCACCTCCACTATGTGGTGGGCCACCTCCAGTTCTGCTCCTCTCTCTTGTGTTTTGCACTCTCTTCTCCTACAAGGGGAAAAAGAACAGACCTGTGAATGACTGAAGATGACGTATTCACCTAATGAATGCATTGCTTTGGGTGAGGCTGACCATAAAAGAAATGCATCAGAGGGTGACGATCAGACAGATACGTCACATTGCATCAGGATTGGGGTGAGTGGCAGTGGTGGGTGAATAAATGGGCAGTTGTGGAAGTGCATAATCAGTGAAGGATGGTTGCTGCTGCTGACACTTAAGTGAGTGTGAGGAGTTATGTGATGGGGTAGGCGAGCCAACACAGAGTGGGAAGGGGGACGGTGGTTGTTGAACAACACAGGATGTGGGAGAATCAGCAACTATACTCACTTTTTCTGACCTGGTTAGGTCATTAAAGCACTTCTTGCACTGAACTGACCATGCTCCTGTTCCTAACCTCTTCTGCCACCTCCAGCCAAGCATTTTTCATGACAAAGCAAGGTTTCTTCCTGCCATCCTTTGGAAACATTACCTCCCCGCTGACTCTCACTGCAGCCAACAGTACATCCAGAGAGGCATCATTAAATCCAGGGGCAGCCTTTGCTTTCCTGGACTCCATTCAAAATCCATTCTTGGACTGGCCCTTTAAATAGTGGGCTTTAAATCCCGTCATTCGGGTGTACAGTAGGCCCGCAGTGCAGCTCAGAGATGTGAGATCCGGAAGCAAAGATAATTGCCTGCAATCGAGTTGCAATTGCAGATTTAAACGCGCACACTTGACTTCAAGAAGATATCGACAGGCTGGTGGCATGGGCGGACATGTGGCAGCTGAAATTTAACCCAGAAAAATGTGGTGATACTTTTCGGTAGGAAGAACGAGGAAAGGCAATATAAACTAGAGGGCACAATTCTAAAAGGGGTACAGGAACAGAGAGATCTGGGGGTATATGAGCGCAAATTGTTGAAGGTGGTAGGGCAGGTTGAGAAAGTGGTTAAAAAAGCATACGGGATCCTGGGCTTTATAAATAGAGGCATAGAGTACAAAAGTAAGGAAGTCATGATGAACCTTTATAAAACACTGGTTCGGCCACAACTGGAGTATTGTGTCCAATTCTGGGCACCGCACTTTAGGAAAGATGTGAAGGCCTTAGAGAGGGTGCAGAAGGGATTTACTAGAGTGATTGCAGGAGTGAGCACTTTAGTTACATGGATAGACTGGAGAAGCTGGGGTTGTTGTCCTTGGAACAGAGAAGGTTGCGAGGAGATTTGACAGAGGTATTCAAAATCATGAAGGGTCCAGACAGAGTAGATAGAGAGAAACTGTTCCCATTGGGGGAAGGGTCAAGGACCAGAGGGCATAGATTTAAGGTGATTGGCAACAGCACCAAAGGTGACATGAGGAAAGACTTGTTTACACAGCAAGTGGTTAGGATCTGGAAAGCACTGCCCGAGAGGGTGGTGGAGGCAGATTCAATTATGGCCTTCAAAAGGGAACTGGATAAGTATTTGAAAGTAAAACAATTGCAGGGCTATGGGAATAGAACGGGGGAGATGGGACCAGCTCTTGCATAGAGCCAGTGCGGACTCGATGGGCTGAATGGGCTCCTTCCGTGCTGTAACTTTTCTATGATTCCATGTTCCCCACGCGCAAATGCACCCACCTGCTGAATTCCTGGCTCCAAGTTAAAATCATGCCCTATGTCTTTGGGATGGGCATGATATTTTGAATAAACCACCAGCCCCATATGCTGCTTTGTATTTATAATGTATTTTACTTTTTTTGATTGGTGCTAAACTGTTTTTATTTTTTCCCATTGATCTTACTGTTCCGAACACCTCCTTTATCCATCCAAGGGGGTGGGGGGCAGCCAATGTACTCCCTGGGCTCTTGATTTTGGGTGTATTTACCAATGTGGATTTAAGGAGTGACTCTGAATTGACACCAATGGTTATATCTTATGAGTAGCCTTAAATTGGTGAAGGAAGAAGCAGAAATGAATGTAAACTTTCCACCTTTCTTTTTAAATTCAAACCTGTCTAAAGGAGAGCATTATTCCAGAGGGGGGAACATAATTTGCATGTATCTCAAGTTGCTGATACTAACAGACCAAATGAAGCAAAGGCTTCTTGCAAAATGTGAATTTTCCATTAAAAGTTAACAAATGCAGTGTATGTGTTAATGCTTTAATTTACTGAGGCACTTTCTATTTGTGAACTAAGAAGAATAGAATGTGATCTCTATTTATTACATAAAGATTACAACATGGAAATGTTTGGCCCAACCAGTCCGTGTTGGTGTCTGTCCTCCATATGAGCATTAGTCCTAATTCTGAGTGCCTGCCATGTTCTCATATCTCTTTATTTCCCTACCCTTCAACCCCTATTTAACCTATTCTTAAATATTGAGACGGCTTCTGCTTTGTTTCACTATCGCTGGTAGTGCATTGTACACTTTCACAGCCCTTTGTGTAAAAATGTTTCGGTTTCCTCCATTCTAACCAGATTTTAAGCCAATTGCAGACTTTTGAACCTTCTCCGATAGCCTCCTGTGTGATATCTTTATACTGAATGTTTTAAAATATCCTTTTGCTTTAGATTCCAGAGAAGTACATTTGGATTTTGCAAGTCAGAAGAACAGTTACTTTGGCGTCGTGGGAGCTGCTGCTGTTTTTGTTAATAACAACAAATAAGACTTGCATTATGGATGAGAAACAAACTTGTTTAACAGTAACCATGGAAACTTATTTAGTTTTTGAGAGAAGTGATGCATTTTCTACTCATTGAGGAAAGTGGGGAATAGGGTGTTTTTCTAATAGTCTTCACCATTTATTGAATCAAACATCCTTGGGTTGGTGTAGCATGGAAAATGAGCAGAGTTAAGCACCTTTCACAGTGTCCCAAAAATGTGCATTGATCCCGGCCTCAGAAAAACACCTCTTAATGCACCAGAGTGACCTTTCCTTGTGACCTGTTAAAGTGACAGTTTGGTGCCAAAATGTGGAAAGTTTTCTACTGTGGACATGAAATCATTAGCAACTGGGGTTAAGATCACCTAAATTCATTTAATTTTCAGTTCTTACAATCAGCAAAAAAATTTCATCCCATTAGTCTGGCTAAGATTTGAACACAGGACCCAGGAATGGAAGGACAGTTGCCCAGCTCAATGTATCTTCCAGCCCCACTCATATTTATATATTTTTTTACCAAAATACTGTTCCATGTAGTTGTGTAAAATGGAGATAAGTGGTAAGTAAACCCTTTACCATCATTGGGAGTGCTTTTTTTTCCTCAAAAGCAATTGAAGATTTTTGTTTCAAAGGCAAAGGATTAACCCCTTAAATGCCATCCTGGCCTTGGACTACTGCTGCCGGGCACCATCCTTTGTTGTAAATCTGATTAGTTAAACAGTTATACAACATCCACATCCATTGGTAAATATAAGTTAGTGAAGAATTGAGGCTATGACAAAATCTTTGGGACCTTGATTTGACATATAGCACACATTACATAAACCGTTGGTTAATGATAGCTTCTCATCAGCCTGCAACTCTGTAGACATCAGGCTGTGGTTTGACATTGTTGTATAGCCTGCATGCTTGTTGAGTGGAGTAAAAAATTATTAGAATTACATTTTATTTTTATTTTGAATATTACAATGCATCAGTGGAAAACAAATTGTAAATTTTTAAGCTTTTAGTTTATTTCAGATTTATTTTAATCTAAAGTTCTGTGCAATTCCATAGCTCATTCCCATAATCCATATTTGTTCTTTCATTTTGTTTTATATTAGGATATGAAAGCATGTTTTATGGTAATTTATTTGTGAAATATGTAAAAATGTTGTAACTAACTTGAATCCAATTTTGTTACTGGTAGAATTGTATTGGTTGTGTATTGCTAAATAACCTTTTTATAATGTATTCTATTTACTCGTAGGGTCCGTGGTACTTGAAACTGTTACTGAACTTACATTAAGCACATGCCTTGTCGAATGTATCCTGCACTGAAGAATGTAAAGTGTTAATGAAGTTATGTTTTAAGGGGAATTAACATTATTTTGCAACTTTGTAGCAAGCAATCAGAAGTGTGAAGTGTTGTGTACCACAGGCTGCAAGCTCCGCATGTTTGGCAGGGGGTGCGGGGGCTCACACCTGAGGAACGCCATCTCCTTCAGCTAGGTTCTGTGCTGGTACATCTCACAATCCTGTTAGCTTTTACTTACTTGAGGATATTCATCAAATACCAAAAAGGGAGACTAAGAAAGACAGAGAAAAGAGGAGGAAAATACATTAATGATACTTGGCTGTTTGCTGTGACACATTGTACAGACGTTGCAGGAAAGGATGCCCCAGAGCATGGTACATTGGCGAGACCATGCAGACGCTGCGACAACGGATGAACGGACACCGCGCAACAATCGCCAAACAGGAGGGTTCTCTCCCTGTCGGGGAACACTTCAGCAGTCATGGACATTCAGCCACCGACCTTCGGGTAAGCATACTCCAAGGCGGCCTTCGAGACACACGACAACGCAAAATCGTCGAGCAAAAATTGATAGCCAAGTTCCGCACCCATGAGGACGGCCTCAACCGGGATCTTGGGTTCATGTCACACTACACGTAACCCCACCAGCGAACAAATGTTATCTGTTTTTAATATAACGGGTCATTGACTGTCTTCCTTCTCTCTCTCTTTTTTTTTGGGGGGTTTGTATATTCGGTGGCCTTTTAGGTGACACCTTTCTGTCTGCTCACTGTGATTGCCTTGGCAACGGGCAGTAATCACCAGGCATTGTTCTGTGATTTTCAAATGCGAAGGATTCGAAAATTTCATTTCCACACCGTTCACCTGACGAAAGAGGAAGCCTCCGAAAGCTTGTGGAATTTAAAATAAATTTGTTGGACTATAACTTGGTGTTGTAAAATTGTTTACATTGTACAGATGCAGTGTGCTACTTTTAGTCATGTTTACATTTTTTGTACAATTGGATGCCTCACCTATATAGCTCGTAAATAAAAATCTCACACCTTGTACATGTGTTAACAGCTTTGTTGTACTGTGGGATTATACATAAAATGTTCCATCTGCATGATTTAGTGATTTGGTTTAGTGGTTTCGGACGATAACTCAAGTGGTTTTGTGAGCCCATGTGAGCAAAGAAAAAGATCACAAATATCCAGGTGTTATGATCGTCTTTGAATAGAGCAGTGCGAACTTTAACCTGAATGAGCAGATGCAGCCTTGGTTTAATATTTCAATCAAAAGATGGCATCTCCAACTGTGTGACACTTCTATATACTGCACTGGAGTGCCAGCTCATTTATGTCCTCAAGTTGGAGTAGGGCTTGATCCCACAACCTTCTGACTCAGACGCTGATACCAACTGAGCTAACTTGCCAATTTGGAGGTTCCTGAGCCAGAAAGATGGCAAAGTTCAGCACTTTGCGTTCTCGGCCAGAAATAGCTTTTATCAGATTTTGCTTCTCTGGGCAATACATTTTGAAGGTTATTGAGGAAATAGGTTTTTTAATAATCACTTAAGGGATACCGAACATGAATTTTTGAAAGAGCAGATATGATACAAAGTTGTAAAACTTGATGGTTTTTTTGTATGTATGCCGTAAAGATAAAATATTCTCTCTATTAATTTTCTCCCTCCCAACGGTTAAACTTAGACAGAACATGGATAGGAGCCTAAACAATAGGCAAGGATATTTGTCTTGAATCTTGTTGAAGTTAATAAGCTGATGGACAAGATTTGGCCCAACTGGCCTATGCCGGCATTTATACTCCACGTGAGCCTCCTCCCTCCCTACTTTATTATCCAAGCAGTATGTTTTATTTTATTCGTTCACGGGATGTGGGCGTCACTGGCGAGGCCAGCATTTATTGCCCATCCGTAATTGCCCTCGAGAAGGTGGTGGTGAGCCGCCTTCTTGAACCGCTGCAGTCCATGTGGTGAAGGTTCTCCCACAGTGCTGTTAGGAAGGGAGTTCCAGGATTTTGACCCAGCGACGATGAAGGAACGGCGATATATTTCCAAGTCGGGATGGTGTGAGACTTGGAGGGAAACGTGCAGGTGGTGTTGTTCCCATGTGCCTGCTGCTCTTGTCATTCCAGATGGTAGAGGTTGCGGGTTTGGGAGGTGCTGTCGAAGAAGCCTTGGCGAGTTGCTGCAGTGCATCCTGTGGATGGTACACACTGCAGCCACAGTGCGCCGGTGGTGAAGGGAGTGAATGTTTAGGGTGGTGGATGGAGTGCCAATCAAGCGGGCTGCTTTATCTTGGATGGTGTCGAGCTTCTTGAGTGTTGTTGGAGCTGCACTCATCCAAGCAAGTGGAGAATATTCCATCACACGCCTTGTAGATGGTGGAAAGGCTTTGTGGAGTCAGGAGGTGAGTCACTCGCCACAGAGTACCCAGCCTCTGACCTGCTCTCGTAGCCACAGTATTTATATGGCTGGTCCAGTTAAGTTTCTGGTCAATGGTGACCCCCAGGATGTTGATGGTGGGGGACTCGGCGATGTTAATGCCGTTGATTGTCAAGCGGAGGTGGTTAGACTCTCTCCTGTTGGAGATGATGTGGAGATGCCGGTGATGGACTGGGGTTGACAAATGTAAAGAATCTTACAACACCAGGTTATAGTCCAACAATTTTATTTGAAAATCACAAGCTTTCGGAGGCTTTCTCCTTCGTCAGGTGAATGTGGAAATCCTTGAACGTTTCGCATTTATATTCAGAGAACAATACCTGCCCGTTGTCAAGGCAATCAAAGTGTTCAGACAGAGAGGTGTTACCTACAGGACCACCGAATATACAAACGGCCAGAACACAAAACAGAGAGAGAGAGGGAGAAACATCCGAAAGGAAGAGAAAGACAGAAAATGACCCGTTGTATTAAAAACAGATAACTTTTATTCGCTGGTGGGGTTACGTGTAGCGTGAATTCCTCTTCTGAAATCCGTGCTGACTGCTCTTTATTATATTTTCATTTTCTAGATGTTTTTCTTATACACCTTTGAATAAAGATTCCATTATCTTTCCTACTACCGATGTTAAGCCAACTTGTCTATAGTTCACTGGACTTGTTCTATCTCCCTTTTTAAATCTAGGAAAAGCATTGGCTGTCCACCAGTCCTCTGGCACTATTCCCTTTTCTAATGAATTTATATATATATATATATATATATATGTAATAGTGCCTCTGCTATCTCTTCCCTAACTTCTTTTAATATGCGCAGATGCAATCCATCTGGACCAAGGATTTTATCCTCTCTAAGTTTGATTAGTTTAGCAATTATCTCCTTCCTTTCCATCTTAAATGTCTTTATACCTTTTTTGATGATCTCTTCTAATGTCATGCCCACCTTGTTAGTCTCCCAGGTAAATACTGAGGCAAATTAACTATTCAATATTTCTGCCATTTTGCTGTCATTATCAGTGAGTTTACCTTGTGCATCTCTTCGTGGCCCTATCCCTATCCTGATTTTTCTTCTGTTATTTATGTGTCTGTAGAACGCTATTTCTTTTTCTATTCTGTGATAATTTAATTTCGTAGTTCCTCTTTGCTTTCCTAATTTTTTTTGACATCCTTGCTAACCTCTTCATATCCCCTTTTGTAGTCCTTTCCTTTATTGTCTATGTACTTGGAGTATGCCTTTTTTTAGTTTCAATTTTACCCTCATCTGTTTATTTATCATGGTGTTTCACTATTGGCTAGTTTGTTCTTGTTTTTTAGAGGAATATATTTCTCCTGAACTCTATTGATCTCCGTTTTAAATATTTCCCACTGCTGTTCTATCCCATTGTCAACATTTTTTTCCAGTTTACCTTCCCTAGTTCCATTCTCATCCCCTCAAAATTAGATTTTTTCCATTCTATTGGAATCAAGAGATATGGGGATCGGGCGGGAGAGTGGAGTTGAGGCCTAAGATCAACCATGGCGGAGAAGGCTTGAGGGGCTGTATGGCCTACTCCTACTCCTATTTCTTATGTTCCTTACGTTTCTCTTTCTTTGGTTTTTGACTTTCTTATGTCTTTCTCAATCATTATTATAATCCTTATTATGTTTTGATCGCTATTGCCGAGATGTTCCCCACACTTACTTCTCTTATCTGCTCTGGTTCATTTTCCATTACTAGATCCAGCCGTGATTTCTCTTTGGTTGGGCTTCTTACATTCTGGGTAAGAAAGGAAACATGTACACACTGTAAAAACTCCATGCTCTTTCCCCTTTCCCTACATCGAATTACATCGAATGTACAGCACAGAAACAGGCCATTCGGCCCAACTGGTCTGTGCCGGTGTTTATGCTCCACACGAGCCTCCTCCCTCCCTACTTCATCTCACCCTCTCAGCATATCCTTCTATTCCTTTCTCCCTCATGTGTTTATCCAGCTTCCCCTTAAATGCATATTCACTATTCGTCTCAACTACTCCTTATGGTAGCGAGTCCACATTCTAACCACTCACTGGGTAAAGAAGTTTCTCCTGAATTCCCTATTGGATTTATTAGTGACTATTTAATATTTATGGCCCCTAGTTGTGGTCTCCAGTGTAAACATCTTCTCTACGTCTACCCTATCAAACCCTTTCGTAATCTTAAAGACCTCCATCAGGTCACCCCTCAGCCTTCTCTTTTCTAGAGAAAAGAGCCCCAGCCTGTTAATAAGACCATAAGAGATAGGAGCAGGAGTAGGCCATTCGGCCCCTCGAGCGTGCTCCGCCATTTAATGAGATCATGGCTGATCTGATTTTTATCTCAACTCCACTTTCCCGCCCTTTCCCCATATCCTTTGACTCCCTTGCTGATCAAAAATTTGTCTAACTCAGCCTTGAATGTATTCAATGACTCAGCTTCCACAGCTTTTTGGGGTAAAGAATTCCAAAGACTCACGACCCTCTGGGAGAAGAAATTCCTCCTCATTTCCATCTTAAACGGGCGACCCCTTATTCTGAGACTATGCTCCCTCGTTTTAGATTCCCCCATGAGGGGTAACATCCTCTCAGCATCTACCCTACCGAGTCCCCTCAGAATCTTGTATGTTTCAATAAGATCTCCTCTCATTCTTCGAAACTCCAATGAGTATAGACCCAACCTGTTCAATCTTTCCTCATAAGACAACCCTTCCATACCCAGAATCAACCCAGTGAACCTTTCAGTCTTTCCTGTTAGGTATAACCTTTCAGTTCTGGTAACATCCTTGTAAGTCCTTTAAGCACCTTCTCCAGTGCCTCTATATCCTTTTTATAATATGGTGTCCAGAACTGTGCACAATTCTCCAAGTGTGGTCTAACCAAAGTTCTATACAAGTTTAAAATAACTTTTCTGCTTTTCAATTCTATGCCTCTAGAAACGAACACCAGTGGTTAGTTTGTTTGTTATGCGCTGATTAACCTGCATCTATTAACCAGATTTACTGTGATCTTATTCCTGTGATTAACTGTGATCTTATTCCTGTGATTCACTGTGATCTTATTGTTGTGATTTACTGTGATCTTATTCCTGTGATTCACTGTGATCTTATTCCTGTGATTCACTGTGATCTTATTCCTGTGATTCACTGTGATCTTATTGCTGTGATTCACTGTGATCTTATTCCTGTGAATAACTGTGAACTTATTCCTGTGATTTACTGTGAACTTATTCCTGTGATTCACTGTGATCTTATTCCTGTGATTAACTGTGATCTTATTCCTGTGATTCACTGTGATCTTATTCCTGTGATTCACTGTGATCTTATTCCTGTGATTCAGTGTGATCTTATTCCTGTGATTCACTGTGATCTTATTCCTGTGATTCACTGTGATCTTATTCCCGTGATTAACTGTGATCTTATTCCTGAAATTTACTGTGATCTTATTCCAGTGATTCACTGTGATCTTATTCCTGTGATTAACTGTGATCTTATTCCTGTGATTTACTGTGATCTTATTCCTGTGATTCACTGTGATCTTATTCCTGTGATTCACTGTGATCTTATTCCTGTGATTTACTGTGATCTTATTCCTGTGAATTACTGTGATCTTATTCCTGAAATTTACTGTGATCTTATTCCTGTGATTCACTGTGATCTTATTCCTGTGATTAACTGTGATCTTATTCCTGTGATTTACTGTGATCTTATTCCTGTGATTCACTGTGATCTTATTCCTGTGATTCACTGTGATCTTATTCCTGTGATTTACTGTGATCTTATTCCTGTGAATTACTGTGATCTTATTCCTGTGATTCACTGTGATCTTATTCCTGTGATTAACTGTGATCTTATTCATGTGATTCACTGTGATCTTATTCCTGTGATTCACTGTGATCTTATTCCTGTGATTTACTGTGATCTTATTCCTGTGATTCACTGTGATCTTATTCATGTGATTCACTGTGATCTTATTCCTGTGATTCACTGTGATCTTATTCCTGTGATTAACTGTGATCTTATTCCTGTGATTCACTGTGATCTTATTCCTGTGATTCACTGTGATCTTATTCCTGTGATTTACTGTGATCTTATTCCTGTGGTTCACTGTGATCTTATTCCTGTGATTTACTGTGATCTTATTCCTGTGATTAACTGTGATATTATTCCTGTGATTCATTGTGATCTTATTCCTGTGATTTACTGTGATCTTATTCCTGTGATTCACTGTGATCTTATTCCTGTGATTCACTGTGATCTTATTCCTGTGATTTACTGTGATCTTATTCCTGTGATTCACTGTGATCTTATTCCTGTGATTTACTGTGATCTTATTCATGTGATTCACTGTGATCTTATTCCTGTGATTCACTGTGATCTTATTCCTGTGATTTACTGTGATCTTATTCCTGTGATTCACTGTGATCTTATTCCAGTGATTCACTGTGATCTTATTCCTGTGATTCACTGTGATCTTATTGCTGTGATTCACTGTGATCTTATTCCTGTGATTCACTGTGATCTTATTGTTGTGATTCATTGTGATCTTATTCCTGTGATTCACTGTGATCTTATTCCTGTGATTCACTGTGATCTTATTCCTGTGATTTACTGTGATCTTATTGCTGTGATTCACTGTGATCTTATTCCTGTGATTCACTGTGATCTTATTCCTGTGATTAACTGTGATCTTATTCCTGTGATTAACTGTGATCTTATTCATGTGATTCACTGTGATCCTATTCCTGTGATTCACTGTGATCTTATTCCTGTGATTTACTCTGATCTTATTCCTGTGATTCACTGTGATCTTATTCCTGTGATTCACTGTGATCTTATTCCTGTGATTCTCTGTGATCTTATTCCTGTGATTCACTGTGATCTTATTGCTGTGATTAAATGTGATCTTATTCCTGTGATTCACTGTGATCTTATTCCTGTGATTCACTGTGATCTTATTCCTGTGATTTACTGTGATCTTATTCCTGTGATTCACTGTGATCTTATTCCAGTGATTCACTGTGATCTTATTGCTGTGATTAAATGTGATCTTATTCCTGTGATTCACTGTGATCTTATTCCTGTGATTCACTGTGATCTTATTCCTGTGATTTACTGTGATCTTATTCCTGTGATTCACTGTGATCTTATTCCAGTGATTCACTGTGATCTTATTCCTGTGATTCACTGTGATCTTATTCCTGTGATTCACTGTGATCTTATTCCTGTGATTCACTGTCATCTTATTCCTGTGATTCACTGTGATCTTATTCCAGTGATTCACTGTGATCTTATTCCTGTGATTCACTGTGATCTTATTGTTGTGATTTACTGTGATCTTATTCCTGTGATTAACTGTGATCTTATTCCTGTGATTCACTGTGATCTTATTCCTGTGATTCACTGTGATCTTATTCCAGTGATTCACTGTGATCTTATTGCTGTGATTCACTGTGATCTTATTCCTGTGATTCACTGTGATCTTATTGCTGTGATTCACTGTGATCTTATTCCTGTGATTCACTGTGATCTTATTCCTGTGATTCACTGTGATCTTATTCCTGTGATTCACTGTGATCTTATTGCTGTGATTCACTGTGATCTTATTGCTGTGATTCACTGTGACCTTATTCCTGTGATTCACTGTGATCTTATTGCTGTGATTCACTGTGATCTTATTCCTGTGATTTACTGTGATCTTATTCCTGTGAATTACTGTGATCTTATTCCTGTGATTCACTGTGATCTTATTCATGTGATTAACTGTGATCTTATTCATGTGATTCACTGTGATCTTATTCCTGTAATTCACTGTGATCTTATTCCTGTGATTTACTGTGATCTTATTCCTGTGATTTACTGTGATCTTATTCCTGTGATTCACTGTGATCTTATTCATGTGATTCACTGTGATCTTATTCCTGTGATTCACTGTGATCTTATTCCTGTGATTCACTGTGATCTTATTCCTGTGATTCAGTGTGATCTTATTCCTGTGATTCACTGTGATCTTATTCCTGTGATTCACTGTGATCTTATTCCCGTGATTAACTGTGATCTTATTCCTGTGATTTACTGTGATCTTATTCCAGTGATTCACTGTGATCTTATTCCTGTGATTCACTGTGATCTTATTCCTGTGATTAACTGTGATCTTATTCCTGTGATTTACTGTGATCTTATTCCTGTGATTCACTGTGATCTTATTCCTGTGATTCACTGTGATCTTATTCCTGTGATTTACTGTGATCTTATTCCTGTGAATTACTGTGATCTTATTCCTGTGATTCACTGTGATCTTATTCCTGTGATTAACTGTGATCTTATTCATGTGATTCACTGTGATCTTATTCCTGTGATTCACTGTGATCTTATTCCTGTGATTTACTGTGATCTTATTCCTGTGATTCACTGTGATCTTATTCCTGTGATTTACTGTGATCTTATTCATGTGATTCACTGTGATCTTATTCCTGTGATTCACTGTGATCTTATTCCTGTGATTTACTCTGATCTTATTCCTGTGATTCACTGTGATCTTATTCCTGTGATTCACTGTGATCTTATTCCTGTGATTCTCTGTGATCTTATTGCTGTGATTAAATGTGATCTTATTCCTGTGATTCACTGTGATCTTATTCCTGTGATTCACTGTGATCTTATTCCTGTGATTTACTGTGATCTTATTCCTGTGATTCACTGTGATCTTATTCCAGTGATTCACTGTGATCTTATTGCTGTGATTCACTGTGATCTTATTCCTGTGATTCACTGTGATCTTATTGCTGTGATTCACTGTGATCTTATTCCTGTGATTCACTGTGATCTTATTCCTGTGATTCACTGTGATCTTATTCCTGTGATTCACTGTGATCTTATTGCTGTGATTCACTGTGATCTTATTGCTGTGATTCACTGTGACCTTATTCCTGTGATTCACTGTGATCTTATTGCTGTGATTCACTGTGATCTTATTCCTGTGATTTACTGTGATCTTATTCCTGTGAATTACTGTGATCTTATTCCTGTGATTCACTGTGATCTTATTCATGTGATTAACTGTGATCTTATTCATGTGATTCACTGTGATCTTATTCCTGTAATTCACTGTGATCTTATTCCTGTGATTTACTGTGATCTTATTCCTGTGATTTACTGTGATCTTATTCCTGTGATTCACTGTGATCTTATTCATGTGATTCACTGTGATCTTATTCCTGTGATTCACTGTGATCTTATTCCTGTGATTCAGTGTGATCTTATTCCTGTGATTCACTGTGATCTTATTCCTGTGATTCACTGTGATCTTATTCCCGTGATTAACTGTGATCTTATTCCTGTGATTTACTGTGATCTTATTCCAGTGATTCACTGTGATCTTATTCCTGTGATTCACTGTGATCTTATTCCTGTGATTAACTGTGATCTTATTCCTGTGATTTACTGTGATCTTATTCCTGTGATTCACTGTGATCTTATTCCTGTGATTCACTGTGATCTTATTCCTGTGATTTACTGTGATCTTATTCCTGTGAATTACTGTGATCTTATTCCTGTGATTCACTGTGATCTTATTCCTGTGATTAACTGTGATCTTATTCATGTGATTCACTGTGATCTTATTCCTGTGATTCACTGTGATCTTATTCCTGTGATTTACTGTGATCTTATTCCTGTGATTCACTGTGATCTTATTCCTGTGATTTACTGTGATCTTATTCATGTGATTCACTGTGATCTTATTCCTGTGATTCACTGTGATCTTATTCCTGTGATTTACTCTGATCTTATTCCTGTGATTCACTGTGATCTTATTCCTGTGATTCACTGTGATCTTATTCCTGTGATTCTCTGTGATCTTATTCCTGTGATTCACTGTGATCTTATTGCTGTGATTAAATGTGATCTTATTCCTGTGATTCACTGTGATCTTATTCCTGTGATTCACTGTGATCTTATTCCTGTGATTTACTGTGATCTTATTCCTGTGATTCACTGTGATCTTATTCCAGTGATTCACTGTGATCTTATTGCTGTGATTAAATGTGATCTTATTCCTGTGATTCACTGTGATCTTATTCCTGTGATTCACTGTGATCTTATTCCTGTGATTTACTGTGATCTTATTCCTGTGATTCACTGTGATCTTATTCCAGTGATTCACTGTGATCTTATTCCTGTGATTCACTGTGATCTTATTCCTGTGATTCACTGTGATCTTATTCCTGTGATTCACTGTGATCTTATTCCTGTGATTTACTGTCATCTTATTCCTGTGATTCACTGTGATCTTATTCCAGTGATTCACTGTGATCTTATTCCTGTGATTCACTGTGATCTTATTGTTGTGATTTACTGTGATCTTATTCCTGTGATTAACTGTGATCTTATTCCTGTGATTCACTGTGATCTTATTGCTGTGATTCACTGTGATCTTATTCCTGTGATTCACTGTGATCTTATTCCAGTGATTCACTGTGATCTTATTGCTGTGATTCACTGTGATCTTATTCCTGTGATTCACTGTGATCTTATTGCTGTGATTCACTGTGATCTTATTCCTGTGATTCACTGTGATCTTATTCCTGTGATTCACTGTGATCTTATTCCTGTGATTCACTGTGATCTTATTGCTGTGATTCACTGTGATCTTATTGCTGTGATTCACTGTGACCTTATTCCTGTGATTCACTGTGATCTTATTGCTGTGATTCACTGTGATCTTATTCCTGTGATTTACTGTGATCTTATTCCTGTGAATTACTGTGATCTTATTCCTGTGATTCACTGTGATCTTATTCATGTGATTAACTGTGATCTTATTCATGTGATTCACTGTGATCTTATTCCTGTAATTCACTGTGATCTTATTCCTGTGATTTACTGTGATCTTATTCCTGTGATTTACTGTGATCTTATTCCTGTGATTCACTGTGATCTTATTCATGTGATTCACTGTGATCTTATTCCTGTGATTCACTGTGATCTTATTCCTGTGATTCACTGTGATCTTATTCCTGTGATTCAGTGTGATCTTATTCCTGTGATTCACTGTGATCTTATTCCTGTGATTCACTGTGATCTTATTCCCGTGATTAACTGTGATCTTATTCCTGTGATTTACTGTGATCTTATTCCAGTGATTCACTGTGATCTTATTCCTGTGATTCACTGTGATCTTATTCCTGTGATTAACTGTGATCTTATTCCTGTGATTTACTGTGATCTTATTCCTGTGATTCACTGTGATCTTATTCCTGTGATTAACTGTGATCTTATTCCTGTGATTTACTGTGATCTTATTCCTGTGATTCACTGTGATCTTATTCCTGTGATTCACTGTGATCTTATTCCTGTGATTTACTGTGATCTTATTCCTGTGAATTACTGTGATCTTATTCCTGTGATTCACTGTGATCTTATTCCTGTGATTAACTGTGATCTTATTCATGTGATTCACTGTGATCTTATTCCTGTGATTCACTGTGATCTTATTCCTGTGATTTACTGTGATCTTATTCCTGTGATTCACTGTGATCTTATTCCTGTGATTTACTGTGATCTTATTCATGTGATTCACTGTGATCTTATTCCTGTGATTCACTGTGATCTTATTCCTGTGATTAACTGTGATCTTATTCCTGTGATTCACTGTGATCTTATTCCTGTGATTCACTGTGATCTTATTCCTGTGATTTACTGTGATCTTATTCCTGTGGTTCACTGTGATCTTATTCCTGTGATTTACTGTGATCTTATTCCTGTGATTAACTGTGATATTATTCCTGTGATTCATTGTGATCTTATTCCTGTGATTTACTGTGATCTTATTCCTGTGATTCACTGTGATCTTATTCCTGTGATTCACTGTGATCTTATTCCTGTGATTTACTGTGATCTTATTCCTGTGATTCACTGTGATCTTATTCCTGTGATTTACTGTGATCTTATTCATGTGATTCACTGTGATCTTATTCCTGTGATTCACTGTGATCTTATTCCTGTGATTTACTGTGATCTTATTCCTGTGATTCACTGTGATCTTATTCCAGTGATTCACTGTGATCTTATTCCTGTGATTCACTGTGATCTTATTCCTGTGATTCACTGTGATCTTATTCCTGTGATTCACTGTGATCTTATTGTTGTGATTCATTGTGATCTTATTCCTGTGATTCACTGTGATCTTATTCCTGTGATTCACTGTGATCTTATTCCTGTGATTTACTGTGATCTTATTGCTGTGATTCACTGTGATCTTATTCCTGTGATTCACTGTGATCTTATTCCTGTGATTAACTGTGATCTTATTCCTGTGATTAACTGTGATCTTATTCCTGTGATTCACTGTGATCCTATTCCTGTGATTCACTGTGATCTTATTCCTGTGATTTACTCTGATCTTATTCCTGTGATTCACTGTGATCTTATTCCTGTGATTCACTGTGATCTTATTCCTGTGATTCTCTGTGATCTTATTCCTGTGATTCACTGTGATCTTATTGCTGTGATTAAATGTGATCTTATTCCTGTGATTCACTGTGATCTTATTCCTGTGATTCACTGTGATCTTATTCCTGTGATTTACTGTGATCTTATTCCTGTGATTCACTGTGATCTTATTCCAGTGATTCACTGTGATCTTATTGCTGTGATTAAATGTGATCTTATTCCTGTGATTCACTGTGATCTTATTCCTGTGATTCACTGTGATCTTATTCCTGTGATTTACTTTGATCTTATTCCTGTGATTCAGTGTGATCTTATTCCAGTGATTCACTGTGATCTTATTCCTGTGATTCACTGTGATCTTATTCCTGTGATTCACTGTGATCTTATTCCTGTGATTCACTGTGATCTTATTCCTGTGATTCACTGTCATCTTATACCTGTGATTCACTGTGATCTTATTCCAGTGATTCACTGTGATCTTATTCCTGTGATTCACTGTGATCTTATTGTTGTGATTTACTGTGATCTTATTCCTGTGATTAACTGTGATCTTATTCCTGTGATTCACTGTGATCTTATTGCTGTGATTCACTGTGATCTTATTCCTGTGATTCACTGTGATCTTATTCCAGTGATTCACTGTGATCTTATTGCTGTGATTCACTGTGATCTTATTCCTGTGATTCACTGTGATCTTATTGCTGTGATTCACTGTGATCTTATTCCTGTGATTCACTGTGATCTTATTCCTGTGATTCACTGTGATCTTCTTCCTGTGATTCACTGTGATCTTATTGCTGTGATTCACTGTGATCTTATTGCTGTGATTCACTGTGACCTTATTCCTGTGATTCACTGTGATCTTATTGCTGTGATTCACTGTGATCTTATTCCTGTGATTAACTGTGATCTTATTCCTGTGATTTACTGTGATCTTATTCCTGTGAATTACTGTGATCTTATTCCTGTGATTCACTGTGATCTTATTCATGTGATTAACTGTGATCTTATTCATGTGATTCACTGTGATCTTATTCCTGTAATTCACTGTGATCTTATTCCTGTAATTCACTGTGATCTTATTCCTGTGATTTACTGTGATCTTATTCCTGTGATTCACTGTGATCTTATTCCTGTGATTTACTGTGATCTTATTCATGTGATTCACTGTGATCTTATTCCTGTGATTCACTGTGATCTTATTCCTGTGATTCACTGTGATCTTATTCCTGTGATTCACTGTGATCTTATTCCTGTGATTTACTGTGATCTTATTCCTGTGGTTCACTGTGATCTTATTCCTGTGATTTACTGTGATCTTATTCCTGTGATTCACTGTGATCTTATTCCTGTGATTTACTGTGATCTTATTCATGTGATTCACTGTGATCTTATTCCTGTGATTCACTGTGATCTTATTCCTGTGATTAACTGTGATCTTATTCCTGTGATTCACTGTGATCTTATTCCTGTGATTCACTGTGATCTTATTCCTGTGATTTACTGTGATCTTATTCCTGTGGTTCACTGTGATCTTATTCCTGTGATTTACTGTGATCTTATTCCTGTGATTAACTGTGATATTATATCTGTGATTCATTGTGATCTTATTCCTGTGATTTACTGTGATCTTATTCCTGTGATTCACTGTGATCTTATTCCTGTGATTCACTGTGATCTTATTCCTGTGATTTACTGTGATCTTATTCCTGTGATTCACTGTGATCTTATTCCTGTGATTTACTGTGATCTTATTCCTGTGATTCACTGTGATCTTATTCCAGTGATTCACTGTGATCTTATTCCTGTGATTCACTGTGATCTTATTGCTGTGATTCACTGTGATCTTATTCCTGTGATTCACTGTGATCTTATTGTTGTGATTCATTGTGATCTTATTCCTGTGATTCACTGTGATCTTATTCCTGTGATTCACTGTGATCTTATTCCTGTGATTTACTGTGATCTTATTGCTGTGATTCACTGTGATCTTATTCCTGTGATTCACTGTGATCTTATTCCTGTGATTAACTGTGATCTTATTCCTGTGATTAACTGTGATTTTATTCCTGTGATTCACTGTGATCTTATTCCTGTGATTCACTGTGATCTTATTCCTGTGATTTACTCTGATCTTATTCCTGTGATTCACTGTGATCTTATTCCTGTGATTCACTGTGATCTTATTCCTGTGATTCTCTGTGATCTTATTCCTGTGATTCACTGTGATCTTATTGCTGTGATTAAATGTGATCTTATTCCTGTGATTCACTGTGATCTTATTCCTGTGATTCACTGTGATCTTATTCCTGTGATTTACTGTGATCTTATTCATGTGATTCACTGTGATCTTATTCCAGTGATTCACTGTGATCTTATTGCTGTGATTAAATGTGATCTTATTCCTGTGATTCACTGTGATCTTATTCCTGTGATTCACTGTGATCTTATTCCTGTGATTTACTGTGATCTTATTCCTGTGATTCACTGTGATCTTATTCCAGTGATTCACTGTGATCTTATTCCTGTGATTCACTGTGATCTTATTCCTGTGATTCACTGTGATCTTGTTCCTGTGATTCACTGTGATCTTATTCCTGTGATTAACTGTGATCTTATTGCTGTGATTCACTGTGATCTTATTCCTGTGATTCACTGTGATCTTATTCCAGTGATTCACTGTGATCTTATTGCTGTGATTCACTGTGATCTTATTCCTGTGATTCACTGTGATCTTAGTGCTGTGATTCACTGTGATCTTATTCCTGTGATTCACTGTGATCTTATTCCTGTGATTCACTGTGATCTTATTCCTGTGATTCACTGTGATCTTATTGCTGTGATTCACTGTGATCTTATTCCAGTGATTCACTGTGACCTTATTCCTGTGATTCACTGTGATCTTATTCCTGTGATTCACTGTGATCTTATTCCTGTGATTCACTGTGATCTTATTCCTGTGATTAACTGTGATCTTATTCCTGTGATTCACTGTGATCTTATTCCTGTGATTCACTGTGATCTTATTCCTGTGATTCACTGTGATCTTATTCCTGTGATTCACTGTGATCTTATTCCTGTGATTCACTGTGATCTTATTCCTGTGATTCACTGTGATCTTATTGCTGTGATTCACTGTGATCTTATTGCTGTGATTCACTGTGACCTTATTCCTGTGATTCACTGTGATCTTATTCCTGTGATTCACTGTGATCGTATTCCTGTGATTCACTGTGATCTTATTCCTGTGATTAACTGTGATCTTATTCCTGTGATTCACTGTGATCTTATTCCTGTGATTCACTGTGATCTTATTGCTGTGAATTACTGTGATCTTATTCCTGTGATTCACTGTGATCTTATTCCTGTGATTCACTGTGATCTTATTGCTGTGATTTACTGTGATCTTATTCCTGTGATTCACTGTGATCTTATTCCTGTGATTTACTGTGATCTTATTCCTGTGATTCACTGTGATCTTATTCCAGTGATTCACTGTGATCTTATTGTTGTGATTTACTGTGATCTTATTCCTGTGATTAACTGTGATCTTATTCCTGTGATTCACTGTGATCTTATTGCTGTGATTCACTGTGATCTTATTGCTGTGATTCACTGTGATCTTATTCCTGTGATTCACTGTGATCTTATTCCTGTGATTCACTGTGATCTTATTCCTGTGATTTACTGTGATCTTATTCCTGTGATTCACTGTGATCTTATTCCTGTGATTTACTGTGATCTTATTCCTGTGATTCACCGTGATCTTATTCCTGTGATTCACTGTGATCTTATTCCTGTGATTTACTGTGATCTTATTCCTGTGATTCACTGTGATCTTATTCCTGTGATTTACTGTGATCTTTTCATGTGATTCACTGTGATCTTATTCCCGTGATTAACTGTGATCTTATTCCAGTGATTCACTGTGATCTTATTCCAGTGATTCACTGTGATCTTATTCCTGTGATTCACTGTGATCTTATTCCTGTGATTCACTGTGATCTTATTCCTGTGATTAACTGTGATCTTATTCCAGTGATTCACTGTGATCTTATTCCAGTGATTCACTGTGATCTTATTCCTGTGATTCACTGTGATCTTATTCCTGTGATTCACTGTGATCTTATTCCTGTGATTAACTGTGATCTTATTCCAGTGATTCACTGTGATCTTATTCCAGTGATTCACTGTGATCTTATTCCTGTGATTTACTGTGATCTTATTCCTGTGATTCACTGTGATCTTATTCCTGTGATTTACTGTGATCTTATTCCTGTGATTCACTGTGATCTTATTCCTGTGATTCACTGTGATCTTATTCCTGTGATTCACTGTGTTCTTATTCCTGTGATTCACTGTGATCTTATTCCTGTGATTTACTGTGATCTTATTCCTGTGATTCACTGTGATCTTATTCCAGTGATTCACTGTGATCTTATTCCTGTGATTCACTGTGATCTTATTGCTGTGATTCACTGTGATCTTATTCCTGTGATTCACTGTGATCTTATTCCTGTGATTCACTGTGATCTTATTCCTGTGATTTACTGTGATCTTATTCCTGTGATTCACTGTGATCTTATTCCTGTGATTCACTGTGATCTTATTCCTGTGATTCTCTGTGATCTTATTCCTGTGATTCACTGTGATCTTATTGCTGTGATTAAATGTGATCTTATTCCTGTGATTCACTGTGATCTTATTCCTGTGATTCACTGTGATCTTATTCCTGTGATTTTCTGTGATCTTATTGCTGTGATTCACTGTGATCTTATTCCTGTGATTCACTGTGATCTTATTCCTGTGATTAACTGTGATCTTATTCCTGTGATTAACTGTGATCTTATTCCTGTGATTCACTGAGATCTTATTCCTGTGATTCACTGTGATCTTATTCCTGTGATTTACTCTGATCTTATTCCTGTGATTCACTGTGATCTTATTCCTGTGATTCACTGTGATCTTATTCCTGTGATTCTCTGTGATCTTATTCCTGTGATTCACTGTGATCTTATTGCTGTGATTAAATGTGATCTTATTCCTGTGATTCACTGTGATCTTATTCCTGTGATTCACTGTGATCTTATTCCTGTGATTTACTGTGATCTTATTCCTGTGATTCACTGTGATCTTATTCCAGTGATTCACTGTGATCTTATTCCTGTGATTCACTTTGATCTTATTGCTGTGATTTACTGTGATCTTATTCCTGTGATTAACTGTGATCTTATTCCAGTGATTCACTGTGATCTTATTCCTGTGATTCACTGTGATCTTATTCCTGTGATTCACTGTGATCTTATTCCTGTGATTCACTGTGATCTTATTCCTGTGATTTACTGTCATCTTATTCCTGTGATTCACTGTGATCTTATTCCAGTGATTCACTGTGATCTTATTCCTGTGATTCACTGTGATCTTATTTTTGTGATTTACTGTGATCTTATTCCTGTGATTAACTGTGATCTTATTCCTGTGATTCACTGTGATCTTATTGCTGTGATTCACTGTGATCTTATTGCTGTGATTCACTGTGATCTTATTCCTGTGATTCACTGTGATCTTATTCCTGTGATTCACTGTGATCTTATTCCTGTGATTCACTGTGATCTGATTCCTGTGATTCACTGTGATCTTATTGCTGTGATTCACTGTGATCTTATTCCAGTGATTCACTGTGATCTTATTCCTGTGATTAACTGTGATCTTATTCCTGTGATTCACTGTGATCTTATTCCAGTGATTCACTGTGATCTTATTCCTGTGATTTACTGTGATCTTATTCCTGTGATTCACTGTGATCTTATTCCTGTGATTCACTGTGATCTTATTCCTGTGATTCACTGTGACCTTATTCCTGTGATTCACTGTGATCTTATTGCTGTGATTCACTGTGATCTTATTCCTGTGATTAACTGTGATCTTATTCCTGTGATTAACTGTGATCTTATTCCTGTGATTCACTGTGATCTTATTCCTGTGATTCACTGTGATCTTATTGCTGTGATTTACTGTGATCTTATTCCTGTGATTCACTGTGATCTTATTCCTGTGATTAACTGTGATCTTATTCCTGTGATTCACTGTGATCTTATTCCAGTGATTCACTGTGATCTTATTCCTGTGATTCACTGTGATCTTATTGCTGTGATTTACTGTGATCTTATTCCAGTGATTCACTGTGATCTTATTCCTGTGATTCACTGTGATCTTATTCCTGTGATTCACTGTGATCTTATTCCTGTGATTCACTGTGATCTTATTCCTGTGATTTACTGTGATCTTATTCCTGTGATTCACTGTGATCTTATTCCAGTGATTCACTGCGATCTTATTGTTGTGATTTACTGTGATCTTATTCCTGTGATTAACTGTGATCTTATTCCTGTGATTCACTGTGATCTTATTGCTGTGATTCACTGTGATCTTATTGCTGTGATTCACTGTGATCTTATTCCTGTGATTCACTGTGATCTTATTCCTGTGATTCACTGTGATCTTATTCCTGTGATTTACTGTGATCTTATTCCTGTGATTCACTGTGATCTTATTCCTGTGATTTACTGTGATCTTATTCATGTGATTCACTGTGATCTTATTCCTGTGATTAACTGTGATCTTATTCCTGTGATTCACTGTGATCTTATTCCTGTGATTCACTGTGATCTTATTCCTGTGATTCACTGTGATCTTATTCCTGTGATTCACTGTGATCTTATTCCTGTGATTCACTGTGATCTTATTCCTGTGATTAACTGTGATCTTATTCCAGTGATTCACTGTGATCTTATTCCAGTGATTCACTGTGATCTTATTCCTGTGATTTACTGTGATCTTATTCCTGTGATTCACTGTGATCTTATTCCTGTGATTAACTGTGATCTTATTCCTGTGATTCACTGTGATCTTATTCCTGTGATTCACTGTGATCTTATTCCTGTGATTCACTGTGATCTTATTCCTGTGATTAACTGTGATCTTATTCCTGTGATTCACTGTGATCTTATTCCTGTGATTCACTGTGATCTTATTCCTGTGATAAACTGTGATCTTATTGCTGTGATTTCCTGCTGTCCAGTTACAGCGACTATGCCATAAAACTCCTTTTATTTCCGTTGGCCCACAGAGGGGGTTTAAAGCACAATTGAACATCACTGATCCTGATCTATAATTGTAAACAATTTTACAACACCAAGTTATAGTCCAACGATTTTTATTTGAAATCTACAAGCTTTCGGAGGTTTCCCCCTTCCTCAGGTAAATGTCAGGAGCTCCTTGAAGCCTACGCATTTATACATCACAGAACAATACATGGTGATTACAGACTGCCCCTGCAACTGCCCGTTGTCGAGGCAATCACCGTGTTCAGACAGAGGGTAAGCGTTCTCCAAGGCGGCCTTCGAGACACACGACAACTCAAAATTGTCGAGCAGAAATTGATAGCCAAGTTCCGCACCCATGAGGACGGCCTCAACCGGGATCTTGGGTTCATGTCACACTGCACGTAACCCCACCAGCGAACTAAAGCTATCTGTTTTTAATATAATGGGTCATTTGCTGGCTTTCTCTGCCTTCCGGGTGTTTCTGCCTCTCTCTCTCTCTCTGTTTTTTTTTCCTGTTTGTTTTTTTGTTGAATGTGTATTCGGGGGTTCTGTAGGTGACACCTCTCTGTCTGAACACGGTGATTGCCTCGGCAACGGGCAGTTGCAGGGGCAGTCTGTAAACACCATGTATTGTTCTGTGATGTATAAATGCGTAGGCTTCAAGGAGCTCCTGAACATTTACCTGACGAAGGAGGAAGCCTCCGAAAGCTTGTAGATTTCAAATAAAAATCGTTGGACTATAACTTGGTGTTGTAAAATTATTTACAATTGTCAAACCCAGTCCATCACCGGCATCTCCACACCCTGATCTATAACTCAGCACTGGAGGTTCTGGTTGGAGGAGAATCACTAAATCAGCTGCATCGTTTAAACTGTCACAAGCGGTGAGATTATTCAGGGCTCATTGTTATCACAAAGATAACAAACCGAAGGACAAGTCCTGCAGAGCCCAGGGAACACTGTCTGGAGGGAGTGATACTCTCTCACCCCTAGCCCAGAGAACACTGTCTGGAGGGAGTGATACTCTCTCACCCCTAGCCCAGAGAACACTGTCTGGAGGGAGTGATACTCTCTCACCCCTAGCCCAGGGAACACTGTCTGGAGGGAGTGATACTCTCTCACCCCTAGCCCAGGGAACACTGTCTGGAGGGAGTGATACTCTCTCACCCCTAGCCCAGGGAACACTGTCTGGAGGGAGTGATACTCTCTCACCCCTAGCCCAGGGAACACTGTCTGGAGGGAGTGATACTCTCTCACCCCTAGCCCAGGGAACACTGTCTGGAGGGAGTGATACTCTCTCACCCCTAGCCCAGGGAACACTGTCTGGAGGGAGTGATACTCTCTCACCCCTAGCCCAGGGAACACTGTCTGGAGGGAGTGATACTCTCTCACCCCTAGCCCAGGGAACACTGTCTGGAGGGAGTGATACTCTCTCACCCCTAGCCCAGGGAACACTGTCTGGAGGGAGTGATACTCTCTCACCGCTAGCCCAGGGAACGCTGTCTGGAGGGAGTGATACTCTCTCACCCCTAGAGCCCAGGGAACACTGTCTGGAGGGAGTGATACTCTCTCACCCCTAGCCCAGGGAACGCTGTCTGGAGGGAGTGATACTCTCTCACCCCTAGAGCCCAGGGAACACTGTCTGGAGGGAGTGATACTCTCTCACCCCTAGCCCAGGGAACACTGTCTGGAGGGAGTGATACTCTCTCACCGCTAGCCCAGGGAACGCTGTCTGGAGGGAGTGATACTCTCTCACCGCTAGCCCAGGGAACGCTGTCTGGAGGGAGTGATACTCTGTCACCCCTAGAGCCCAGGGAACACTGTCTGGAGGGAGTGATACTCTCTCACCCCTAGCCCAGGGAACGCTGTCTGGAGGGAGTGATACTCTCTCACCCCTAGAGCCTAGGGAACACTGTCTGGAGGGAGTGCTACTCTCTCACCCCTAGCCCAGGGAACACTGTCTGGAGGGAGTGATACTCTCTCACCCCTAGCCCAGGGAACACTGTCTGGAGGGAGTGATACTCTCTCACCCCTAGCCCAGGGAACACTGTCTGGAGGGAGTGATACTCTCTCACCCCTAGCCCAGGGAACACTGTCTGGAGGGAGTGATACTCTCTCACCCCTAGCCCAGGGAACACTGTCTGGAGGGAGTGATACTCTCTCACCCCTAGCCCAGGGAACACTGTCTGGAGGGAGTGATACTCTCTCACCGCTAGCCCAGGGAACGCTGTCTGGAGGGAGTGATACTCTCTCACCCCTAGAGCCCAGGGAACACTGTCTGGAGGGAGTGATACTCTCTCACCCCTAGCCCAGGGAACGCTGTCTGGAGGGAGTGATACTCTCTCACCCCTAGAGCCCAGGGAACACTGTCTGGAGGGAGTGATACTCTCTCACCCCTAGCCCAGGGAACACTGTCTGGAGGGAGTGATACTCTCTCACCGCTAGCCCAGGGAACGCTGTCTGGAGGGAGTGATACTCTCTCACCGCTAGCCCAGGGAACGCTGTCTGGAGGGAGTGATACTCTGTCACCCCTAGAGCCCAGGGAACACTGTCTGGAGGGAGTGATACTCTCTCACCCCTAGCCCAGGGAACGCTGTCTGGAGGGAGTGATACTCTCTCACCCCTAGAGCCCAGGGAACACTGTCTGGAGGGAGTGCTACTCTCTCACCCCTAGCCCAGGGAACACTGTCTGGAGGGAGTGATACTCTCTCACCCCTAGCCCAGGGAACACTGTCTGGAGGGAGTGATACTCTCTCACCCCTAGCCCAGGGAACACTGTCTGGAGGGAGTGATACTCTCTCACCCCTAGAGCCCAGGGAACATTGTCTGGAGGGAGTGATACTCTCTCACCCCTAGAGCCCAGGGAACACTGTCTGGAGGGAGTGATACTCTCTCACCCCTAGAGCCCAGGGAACACTGTCTGGAGGGAGTGATACTCTCTCACCGCTAGAGCCCAGGGAACACTGTCTGGAGGGAGTGATACTCTCTCACCCCTAGCCCAGGGAACGCTGTCTGGAGGGAGTGATACTCTCTCACCCCTAGCCCAGGGAACACTGTCTGGAGGGAGTGATACTCTGTCACCCCTAGAGCCCAGGGAACACTGTCTGGAGGGAGTGATACTCTCTCACCCCTAGCCCAGGGAACACTGTCTGGAGGGAGTGATACTCTCTCACCCCTAGCCCAGGGAACACTGTCTGGAGGGAGTGATACTCTCTCACCGCTAGAGCCCAGGGAACACTGTCTGGAGGGAGTGATACTCTCTCACCGCTAGAGCCCAGGGAACACTGTCTGGAGGGAGTGCTACTCTCTCACCCCTAGCCCAGAGAACACTGTCTGGAGGGAGTGATACTCTCTCACCCCTAGCCCAGGGAACACTGTCTGGAGGGAGTGATACTCTCTCACCCCTAGCCCAGGGAACACTGTCTGGAGGGAGTGATACTCTCTCACCCCTAGAGCCCAGGGAACATTGTCTGGAGGGAGTGATACTCTCTCACCCCTAGCCCAGGGAACACTGTCTGGAGGGAGTGATACTCTCTCACCCCTAGAGCCCACGGAACACTGTCTGGAGGGAGTGATACTCTGTCACCCCTAGAGCCCAGGGAACACTGTCTGGAGGGAGTGCTACTCTCTCACCCCTAGCCGAGGGAACGCTGTCTGGAGGGAGTGATACTCTCTCACCCCTAGCCCAGGGAACACTGTCTGGAGGGAGTGATACTCTCTCACCCCTAGAGCCCAGGGAACGCTGCCTGGAGGGAGTGATACTCTCTCACCCCTAGCCCAGGGAACACTGTCTGGAGGGAGTGATACTCTCTCACCCCTAGCCCAGGGAACACTGTCTGGAGGGAGTGATACTCTCTCACCCCTAGAGCCCAGGGAACACTGTCTGGAGGGAGTGATACTCTGTCACCCCTAGAGCCCAGGGAACACTGTCTGGAAGGAGTGCTACTCTCTCACCCCTAGCCCAGGGAACACTGTCTGGCCAGTTTATTTGTGGGGTTGTTGAAATCTCCCATGATTATTATACGATGATTTTTACTCATTTCACTATTAGGTGGTCTGTAGAATATACCTATTAATGTGATCGATCCCTTCTTATCCTTTGTCTCAATCCATATGGATTCTGCTTCTATATTAATATTACTTATGTCCCATCTATTGCCATTATGTTGTCTCTAACTAGTACAGATACTCCAGTTCCCCCCCCCCCACTTCCTTCCCTATCCTTTCTAAATACGTTATATCCTGCAATATTTAACTGCCAGTCCTGTTCTTTATGTATCCATGTTTCAGTTATCCCTCCTCCATCTGGCTCCTCGCTACAAATTATTGCCTCCAGTTCCCCCGTTTTGTTTCGGACGCTGTGCTAAACAGGCGATTTAATTTGTTTTAATAATTGTTCCCCTCACTTTATTTTTAACAGTTGTTTTTTACTCATGTTCTATAACTGTATTTGTTCCCTGACCGTTTATGTTGCCCTTATTCCTTACCTTGGTCTGAACTTTACTCTCATCTCCCATTTCTTTTATCTTCAGACTTAGGTTATTTTCACCAGATCCCTCCCACCGCCTTACTAGTTTGAAGTCCTATCAACAGCCCTGTTTATCCTTTCTGCTGGGACACTGGTCCCATTACGGTTCAGGTGTAGCCCATCCTGTCCCAGTACTGGTGTCAGTGTCCCATGAAATGGAACCCCTCCTTCTCACTCCAGTCTTTCAGCCACGCATTCACTTTTCTTATCTGCCTATCTCTATGCCAATGGCTCGGATAGTAATGCCGTGATTACCACCTGTGAGGTCCTGTTTTTTTAAATTTAGTTCCTAACTTCTGATATCCCCTTAGCAGGACCTCCTCACTATTCTTCCCTATGGTATTGGTCCCAACATGGACCACGACAAGTGGATCTTTCCCCCTTACTATCCAAGGTCCTCTCCAGTTGCTCCGAGATATCCTTTACCTTTGCACCAGGCAGGCAACACAACCTTATGGACACTCGCTTGTGACTGCAGAGGATGCTATCTATCCCCCTAATTATCATAAGAACATAAGAACATAAGAAATAGGAGCAGGAGTAGGCCAATCGGCCCCTCGAGCCTGCTCCGCCATTCAATAAGATCATGGCTGATCTGATCCTAACCTCAAATCTAAATTCATGTCCAATTTCCTGCCCGCTCCCCGTAACCCCTAATTCCCTTTACTTCTGGGAAACTGTCTATTTCTGTTTTAAATTTGTTTAATGAGGTAGCTTCCACAGCTTCCTGGGGCAGCAAATTCCACAGACCTACTACCGTTTATCGAATCCCCGATGACTATAACCTTTCTCGTCTGCTCTCCCCACCCCCCCTTGAATTGCCTCCTGCTTCACGGTGCCACAGTTAGCATTCTGGCCAGCCACCCCACAGTCTGCATCCTTATCCTCGCAGGTAGCAAGTACATTGTACCTGTTGCACTGCCATTTATGCTCACATTAGATTTCTGGAGCCAGATTAATGATCTGACTCCATAGCACATTGAAGTAAGAGGGGGAAACTCGATGTAGTTGGGGGTTTCAAACCCATTTTGCAATTTACATGAAGCAGTGTAACCCCAGTCTTCTGGAGGGTACAGCTGGGTTTTAAATGAATGCCCGATACTGCAGCTCAGCAACAAAACATTGAAAATGTTGACCCCTTTTAGCCCGATATGTTCAACAAAAGTTTCTTTAGGTTTTAAATTTCAGTACTTATTCTTGTATGTATAAATGTGCATATATCATCTTGCCAATTCCTTAGTATGCCCTGGGGCCCAGAACCATATTTGAAACTGCTGCAAAATTAAAGAACTAAAGAACCAAGTTGCAATATAACTCTAGTTAACTTGGGTCAGTATTTCTAGTATAACTACAGCCTACAACAAAGCTTCTTGTTTACCTTTCAACTTACGTGTATTTTATTTTTAAATATAACAAGAAAAAAAAATCAAATCTTATCTACCTAGGTTAAGAGTTCTATAAAGACAATGTAAAACTGAAAAAGCATTAAGTGTTAATCAAAAGCTGTCCCTCAAACATCAGAAATGTTGCCTGGCCGTTATTATCAGGCCGTTTCTTTAACACCCCACACATTTTCTGGCTGGGTATATTTTCCTCCTGTGAAAGATGAAATATGCTCAGAAAAATGTATTGGGTGTGACAAATAAACCAACAAAGAGACAAGACTCCACCAGAGAAATATTTACTTAAGACTCTCACCAGACAATAAAATGCAATATTTTGCAAAGGGCTATTGATACTTGAATATAGAGACTATAAAATATGTGTGCTAATTTTATGCTGATTTTATTTTTGAGGTGTTTGGCCCCAGTTCAGTAGGTGAAAAATAAATATTTTTTTCATTCGTTCATGTGGGCGTCGCTGGCGAGGCCGGCATTTATTGCCCATCCCTAATTGCCCTTGAGAAGGTGGTGGTGAGCCGCCCTCTTGAACCGCTGTAGTCCGTGTGGTGACGGTTCTCCCACAGTGCTGTTAGGAAGGGAGTTCCAGGATTTTGACCCAGTGACGATGAAGGAACGGCGATATATTTCCAAGTCAGGATGGTGTGTGACTTGGAGGGGAACGTGCAGGTGGTGTTGTTCCCATGTACCTGCTGCTCTTGTCCTTCTAGGTGGTAGAGGTCGCGGGATTGGGAGGAGCTGTCGAAGAAGCCTTGGCGAGTTGCTGCAGTGCATCCTGTGGATGGTACACACTGCAGCCACTGTGCGCCGGTGGTGAAGGGAGTGAATGTGTAGGGTGGTGGATGGAGTGCCAATCAAGTGGGCTGCTTTGTCCTGGATGGTGTCGAGCTTCTTGAGTGTTGTTGGAGCTGCACTCATCCAGGCAAGTGGAGAGTATTACATCACACTCCTGACTTGTGCCTTGTAGATGGTGGAAAGGCTTTGGGGAGTCAGGAGGTGAGTCACTTGCCGCAGAATACCCAGCCTCTGACCTGCTCTCGTAGCCACAGTATTTATATGGCTGGTCCAGTTAATTTTCTGGTCAATGGTGACCCCCAGAATGTTGATGGTGGGGGATTCGGCGATGGTAATGCCGTTGAATGTCAAGTGGAGGTGGTTAGACTCTCTTTTGTTGGAGATGGTCATTGCCTGGCACTTATCCGGCGCGAATGTTACTTGCCACTTATGAGCCCAAGCCTGGATGTTGTCCAGGTCTTGCTGCATGCGGGCTCGGACTGCTTCATTAATTGAGGGGTTAATTAGTCTGACTGTATTTATCCCATTGCAGAGGGACAAATCTGTAGAACCAACTACCTCTAATAATGAACTCTGTGTAGAGTGGCACTGATACCAAGTAAATGGGTAACTCTGAATGGTAATAGGGAATTTGTTTATTGAGGAAGGAGGCGGGTGTATGATCTAGGGTTCTGTGGTTTGTATGGCTATGACCAGTACAAGCAAGATCCAAAGGGTTGGGAAGTATTTTATGCAGGATTCGTAGAAATTACTATCCAGCATTTGTAGAAATTACTGTACATGAGTCAGTGTTGCATAATAATGGAACTAGAAGCTTGTTACAAGGAATAACGCTAATGAGATGACTGCGGTTTTGGTCTATTGTGTCCAGTTTTGGCCTATTGTGTCCAGTTTTGGTCTCCTTATCTGAGGAAGGATGTCCTTGCCATGGAGGGAGTGCAACAAAGGTATACCAGACTGATTCCTGGGATGGTAGGACTGCCGTATGAGGAGAGATTGGGTCGACTAGACCTATATTCACTAGAGTTTAGAAGAATGAGAGGTGATCTCATCGAAACATATAAAATTCTAACAGGACGAGACAGACTAGATGCAGGGAGGATGTTCCTGATGAATGGGGAATCCATAACCAGGGGTCACAGTCTCAGGATACGGGGTATGCCATTTAGAACCGAGATGAGGAGAAATTTCTTCACTCAGAGGGTGGTGAACCTGTGGAATTCTCTACCACAGAAGGCAGTGGACCAAGTCATTAGATATATTCAAGAAGGAGATAGATATATTTCTTAATGCTAAAGGCATCAAGGGATATGGGGAAAAAGCGGGAACAGGGTACTGAGTTAGACGATCAGCCATGATCATTTTGAATGGCAGAGCAGGCCTGAAGGGCCGAATGGCCTACTCTTGCTCCTATTTTCTATGATTCTATGCTTGAAGGGCTGGGTACTCAGATGAGAATCTAATAACCTAGGACTGTCAAAATAGGAAAAACAGTTTTAAATAACTAGGTCCCTACACAGTGCTGTCTAAAATATTATGGACATCTGTTCATGAGAAAAGCAATTGTATTAATAAAGATTGTATTCCACAGGTGTGTCTTTATTGCAAAGTGTAAAAGAGCATATATATATATATATATATATATATACTGTTCATACATAATAAAGATTAGGAACCATTTACAACCCTTCTCAGCTCTCTCCACCTGTGGCCTTTGGCAGAACTATTGCTCCATGTGACGTAAGACGTCCATTGTTGAATGTTGACCAGGTTGAGATTCAGCACTTGTTTTCTCTGGTTCTTGCTCGAACGCAGAAGGGAACCAAATGTTGTGAGAAGCGGGGACTATTCTAGCTTCCATACAGCAAGTGAACTGATACTGTTAAAATAAAACTAGAAGTCCAATAGTTTTTTTCTTTCACGGGAAAAGTGCTTCCTTTCATTGCCAAGTGGTATAATTAAAATCAACAGCTCTTTGCTTGGGAGTGCGCCAACACAGTCCAGCAACCCATTACTGCAGTGCAGCAAGTTGCAGTATTTCAGGGTGGCCTGACCATAGAACCCATAGAAAAGATACAGCACAGAAGGGGGCCATTCGGCCCATCGTGTCCGTGGCGGCTCGAAGAACAACCAGGTGCCCATTCTAATCCCACCTTCCAGCACCCGATCCATAGCCCTGCAGCTTACAGCACTTTAGGTGCAGGTCCAGGTGCTTTTTAAAAGAGTTGAGGGTCCCTGCTTCTACCACCAATTTGGGCAGCAAATTCCATACACCCACCACCCTCTGGGTAAAAAAGTTTTTCCTCATGTCCCCTCTAATCCTTCCGCCAATCAGCTTAAATCTATGTCCTCTAGTTCTTGAACTCTCCGCTAGGGGAAGCAGGTAATTCCTGTCTACTCTATCTAGGCCCCTCATAATTTTGTACACCTCAATCAAGTCTCCCCTCAGCCTCCTCTGCTTCAAGGAAAACAACCCCAGCCTATCCAATCTCTCCTCGTAGCTGCAATTTTCAAGCCCTGGTAACATACTTGTAAATCTTCTCTGCACTCTCTCCAGAGAAATTACGTCCTTCCTGTAATGTGGTGATCAGAACTGCACACAATACTCCAGCTGTGGCCTTACCAGCGTTTTATACAGTTCCATCATTACATCCCTGCTTTTGTATTCTATACCTCGGCTAATAACGGAGAGCATTCTGTATGCCTTCTTCACAGCTTTATCTACCTGTACTGCCACCTTCAGGGGCCTGTGCACATACACTCCAAGGTCTCTCACTTCCTCCACTTCTCTCAATATATTCCTGTTTACTGCGTATTCCCTTTTACTGTTTGCCCTCCCTTAGTGCATTACCTCACACTTCTCCGGGTTGAACTCCATTTGTCACTTTTCCACCCACTCCACCAACCCATTGACATCTTCTTGGAGTCTACAGCTATCCTCTACACTATCAACTACACGGCCAATTTTTGTGTCATCTGCAAATTTGCCAATCATGTCCCCTACATTCAAGTCCAGATCATTAATATACACCACAAACAGCAAGGGACCAAACACTGAGCCCTGTGGCACACCACTGGAAACGGATTTCCATTCGCAAAAACATCCATCGACTTTTACCCTTTGTTTTCTGTTACTGAGCCAATTTTGGATCCAATTTGCCATATTTCCCTGTATCCCACGGGCTTTTACCTTTCTGACCAGTCTGCCATGTGGGACCTTGTCAAATGCCTTACTAAAATCCATGTAGACAACATCCACTGCACTACCCTCATCAATCCTCCTTGTCACTTCCTCAAAGAATTCAATCAGATTTGTAAGGCATGACCTTCCATGAACAAATCCATGCTGACTATCCCTGATTAAACCATGCCTTTCCAAGTGACAGTTTATCCTATCTCTCAGTATTGATCCTAATAGTTTGCCCACCACCGGGGTAAGACTGACCAGCCTATAATTGTTTGGCCTTTCCCTCGTACCCTTTTTAAACAATGGTAGTACGTTTGCAGTCTTCCAGTCCTCCGGTATCTCCCCTGTAACTAGTGAGGATTGGAAAATGATCCTCAGAGCATCCACTATTTCCTCCCTGGCTTCCTTCAATAGCCTAGGAAACAATCCATCCGGCCCTGGTGACTTATCAACTTTCAAGGATTCCAGTCCCTCTAGTACTTCCTCTCTCGTTATGTTCACCTTATCCAATATTTCACACCTCTCCTCTTTAACTACTATGTTCAGATCATCCCTTTCCTTTGTGAATACGGAGACAAAATATTCATTTAAAAACCGTACCCACATCCTCTGCTTCTACACACAAGTTACCCTTATCATCCCTGATGGGTCCCATCTTTTCCTTAGCTATCCTCTTGTTCTTAATGTACTGATAAAACATCTTTGGGTTTGCTTTCATCTTACTAGCTAATATTTTTTCATGCCCTCTCTTTGCTTTCCTTATTTCCTTTTTTACATCATCCGTGTAGTTTCTATACTCCTCTAGGCTTTCTGCAGTATTTAGTTTTCTTTTTCTGCTTTATCTTGTCTCGTATCCTTGTATAAGTGCCATCCTTTTTCTTTGAGGGGACATGTCTGCATTGTACCCGTAGAATTTCACTTTTTAGTACCTCCCACTGGCTTGCCACTGATTTCTCCTCAAGTAGTTGTGTCCAGTCCACTTCTGCAAAATCACCTCTTAGTTCTGTAAAATTTGCCTTCCCTCAATGTAAAACATTTACTCCTGATTTAACTCTATCCTTTTCCAAAATAATGCTAAAACTAACTGAATTGTGGTCACTATCCCCAATATCATCATCCACTGTCACTTCACCCACTTGCCTATCTTCATTTCCCAGGACTAAATCTAGAATTGCATCCCCCCTTGTTGGGCTTGTCACGTACTGGCTAAAAAAGTTCTCCTGGACACCGATCAAGAATATTGTGCCCCCTGTGCCCCTCACACTGTTTGAATCCCAATTGATGTTAGGGTAGTTGAAGTCCCCTACTATTTTGCCCTGCTATTTTTGCACTCAGAAATTTGCCTACATATTTGTTCTTCTATCTCCCTTTCGCTATTCGGGGGTGTATAGTACACTCCTAGTAGTGTGACTGCCCCTTTTTTATTTCTTAGCTCAACCCATATGGCCTCGATTGATGATCCATTTAGCATATCATCCCTTCTCACAACTGTAATTGATTCTTTAACCAATAATGCTACCCCCCCCTCCTTTTTTTATCACCCAATCTATCCTGCCTGAAAACTCTATATCCAGGGATATTGAACTGCCAATTATCCCCCTCTTTAAGCCAGGTTTCCGTTATAGCAATGATATCATGCTGCCATCTGTCTATCTGTGCCCTTAGCTCACCTGCTTTGTTTGTAATACTCCTTGCATTGAAGTATATACCCTTTAACCCCGTTAAATTCCTGTGCTGAACACTATTTAACCTTTGCTTCTTTTGCCTTTCTGAGTCGCTAACTACGTCACTAACTGCTTTTCTACTTCCCGTTTCCTGAATTTGTCCTATCTGTACCTGCCCTTTGGTTCCCATCCCTCTGCCATACCTTCCCCAACAGGACTGACATTGGCTAGGTTATGGCCCTCTACAAAAAGTTAATAACACTGATGCTATATTTTTTCTTTAGAACTGCATTCTACAAATTTCATTATAAAACAGCCTTTAAAAATGTTTTCCAGGTTCTCTGAATATGTCTTTAAAATTGAGTCAAAACCTAATCCTTTCACATCGTGATAATGGGAAATTGCAACATTTACCACAGGGTTAATTATTGAAGAGGTGTTTATATATTTTGCACCGGACTAAACATATTTTGTATAATTTTCAAAATTGTAATGATTGGTGGAAAGAAAATAAAGTGTGGAGGATTATAGTTTTTAAAAAAGCACATTTCTGGATATGCCATCAAACAGATCAAAGTATTCAGCTCACATGGATTAAGGAAATGTATTAATTGTTGAATCTATAGTGTAAGATTCTCAAAATTCACAGATCCCCCAAAAACTCAGAGAAAAACCCTAAAGAAATTCACCTTTTCCCTGAGTATGGAAAAACTTTGGCCCCTGACTAAAATCCTAAGACGGAAGGATAGGTGAGAGGTCACCAGACGAATCCACAACCCACACGTGGAAGGTGGGAGAATTATTGCTTCAGACATGTCTCTGTTTTAATGCAAAACGGACAGCAGGGGGTTGACAATCACTCCCATTGAAAGAGGTAACTTTTCCAGACATGGTGAGGCCATGCTTTTGTTTTAAAGCAAAACCAACAACACCTAGGATGTTGGATACAAAAGGAAGCCTTATGTGACAAGCTCTAAATCAGAATTAAAACAATGACACATTGGGAGAAGCAATTTGCAATATGATTGGGACCATCAAAAGGCCATCATAGAACTTTGTAAGAACTGTTTTAACAGACCATTGTAAGAGAGACAGCCACAAGGCGAAAGCTCTCTCTCTCACTCTCTCTCTGGCTTGCTGGCTCTGGTTGGCTGCTTGTCTTGGTTCTGCCTGTGTCTGGAAAGAAGAGCAGTTTCCAGCAGACAACAAGGAAAGCAGTTCGACAGGGAAGGACAGCAGCTCTAGAAGCAGGCCGACACACAAGAAGAAACCAGAGCAACAGTCCCAGTGACCATCAGACACCTCGCGGCAACAAGGGCCTTACGAAACAACCAACCGAATATTACCACCAACCAACCGGGTAATATTGAGCCACCGCGACCAAAGAAAACCAACTCGGGAGAAAAACGAAGATCCGCAAAGTTGCCACTCTACAATCTATTTCTGACTTACCTCTGGGTGAATTACTGTCAAGGTTTTGTTTGGTGAGCATTATCCCTGGTCCTTTAGAGTCCAACCTAGCTAGTACAGTGGGATTTGGGAGGGGTGAGGTATCTTTCTACTGTAATTTCCCTCGCGTGTACTGAAGTGTTCCCCATTTTATTAGAGTGTTAAGATTGTTGTGTTGTATTTCCTCTCTTGAATACAGGTCAACGTTTCTTGCACCAAAATCAGTTGTCTGCTGCACTTTGTCACAACCCCCAAATAAGTCCAAGGTCTAGAACCCAGGGAGTGGGAGCGATTCGGACCGCTCAGAAGTCAGAGGTGAAGCTGACACAGACCACCACCCCCTACAATAGGTTGGTGAATTGGTGAACTAGTTTATGCATAAGATCACCAGCAAACATTCCCAGCTACTTTTTCAAGATAGTTAACTGTGTAATGTTTATTTTTAATTAACAATGTGATTTCCCTCTGTCACTTCTCTTACAGGAATGGCTACCTTGAAGTTGTGTTCCTCTTTTCAACAAGATTTCTGTTTGTGTCTTTTACCCGTTCACTCACTATCATGCTGTCCTTTCCCTTCTTAATGTTGATCATGTATTTGCTAAGACTCGCTTTCACAGCCACATCTCTTTTGATTGGGGATCTGTACTGAGGCCTCAGCTTTTCACTATACATATTAATGACTTGGGTGAAGGAATAAAGAGTTGCATATCCAAGTTTGCAGTTGATACTACGTTAGGAGGCACAGTAAGTAGTGCAGATGAGAACAGGAAGTTACAAAGGGACACAGACAGATTAAGTAAGCTGGCAAACTATGGCAGATGGAGTTCAATATGGGGAAGTGTGAGGTCATCCACTTTGGATCTGAGAAAGACAAATTGGAATATTTTCTTAATGGTGAGAGACTAGGAGTATTGGAAGATCAAAGGGACTTAGGTATCCATGTGCCCAGATCATTAAAAGCCAGTGCACAGGTACAAAAAGTAATCAAAAAAGCTAATGGAATGTTGGCCTTTATCTCAAGGGGGCAGGAACACAAAAATGAGGAAGTGATGCTTCAGTTGTATGGCACCTTGGTCAGATCCCATCTGAAGTACTGCATTCAGTTTTGGGCACCGCACCTCAGGAAATATATATTGGCCTTGGAAGCGCTACAGCGCAGAATCACCAGAATGATACCAAGGCTTAAAGGGTTAAATTAGGTTGTATGAATTGGATTGTTTTCCCTTGAGTATAGGAGGTTGAGGGGTGATCTTATTGACTTTCTCTGGTGGGAGAATCAATGAAGCAGTGTTTCCGAATAGCGGGGAGACCAGCAGGTCCTAGATAACGCGGTTTGGCTGTAAGCCACAACAGCCAGGGTACTGCACATGCACGAACCACGCATACAAGGATCGTTTATCCCTAGTCGCCAATAGCAGCCCTCGGGAGACCAATTGCCCATTCCGGGAAACACCAACCGAAAGTGGGAGGGTTGGGAACCCTGAGGGCCTATCTCCTGATTCTTCTTCCCTTTGCCCCTGAATCTCCTTCCAATCTGATCTCTTGCTGGATTGTCACTATTCACTCTGGCCCCAAATGATAAGACTTTAGCAAGGGCCTCAGTTTAATTCCCCCACGCCCCCACCTCAACAAATTTTGAGCTTGACATGTTGTGACGCTCTTCCTCTGCCACCTTCGCCTCCGCAGGTCTGACTGAAAATAGATTAAAGGTAGAATTAGGTGCGATGGGGAGCTGGGTCTGCATCCAGCAAATGTCATTTAATAAAGATAAATGTAGTGTTATGCAGTGCAGGGCTAACAATAAGTATGTGTAAATTATAAAGAGTTGTGCGTTTAAGGCTGCTGAGTGGGAGAAATACCTGGGTGTTATAGTGCATGAATCTGAAGGTCCACAACCAGTGCCGTGAGGCAGCTGCAAAAGCACAGAGGTGGTTAGGATGTGTTGCCAGTACGGTTAAATGCAAAACAAGAAATACTATACTGTCTTTGTATAAGGCCTTGGTTAGACCTCAATTAGAGTACTGTTTCCAGTTTTGGTTCCCTGACGTGTTTGGTAATAGAGGTACTGGAAAAAGAGGAGTGCCACTAGATTGATGCCTAGCTTAAAGACCCTTAGTTACCACAATAGGCCCAGAGAGCTGGAACTTTTTACTCAAGAGAAGCATCGACTTCAAGGCAATTTGATTGAAGTTTTAAAATAATGAAAGATTTGGATTTGTCCATGTGGATTAGCTTTAAGGCTGGATAGGTTAGGGAGGTCCAAGGGACATGATTATAAGTTGCGTAGCCATAGAAGTTGGTTGAATATCAGGAAGTACTGCCTTTCACAGATTCATCAACCTGTGGGACAAATTGCCGGCATATGCAATGCAAATTTCCTCCCCCTTTTCTCTAACATGTACACGTTGGAAAATTGGATTGTGATTTACCAATCATGCCTATTTTCTGAAGTTCTCATCGTCAAATTTAATTTGGGCACGTGGGGAGGGTTGGTGGTGGGATGGCTGCATAAGCCGGCAACTTGTTCCACAGGTTGATGAATGTGTGAAAGGCAGTACTTCCTGATATTTAAACAACTTCTATGGCTACGTAACTTATAATCATGTCCCTTGGACCTCCCTAACCTATCCAGCTTTAAAGCTAATCCACATGGACCAAATCTAATTACAGGCCTGGAGTATTTTAACTTCAAGGCTTCGTTTAAATGCTGCTGCCGCTGGCTTCCAGGTAAGTGATGGGGAGGAGGGTATGGGAGGGTCTTGCGGGAGAGAGGGAGGGGGAATGTGGGTCAGGGGAGGCCTCAACTTTCCTTGTGGGGCCCAGAGGAGCACTTCTGCTCCTCCTGGCCCATCAGGGAAAATGCTTTTACTTGCCTGGAGGACTTTCCCACCAGCTGCCGACCTCCTTCAGCCTAGCAGGAGAGCCAGGCGGCTTCCCCATTCAGGCCCTGGTTAAAATGCCTTCACGGTTCTGTTGACGTATTGGAACCACAATTTGTATAAATTCATGAGGCTCCATCTGCTTTAGGTGAGCAGCTCATCCTCCTGCAGAGCTCTGCAGGGTAATATGGGCGATGACAGGAAAAGGTTAGGTTCTGAGCAGGTAAGTAACCTGTTTGTTTTTAATTATCCCCCACTCTGGTTTCAGCCAGGTGGGTATTGCTAAAATCAATGCCCCTCCATGTTGGTTTTCTGATTTGCCAGATCAGTATATTTTTTGAAACCTTTTTCTTTTTGTCATATTTTTAAATGTATGTTTTTGACTTTTTTAAAATCTTGGCATCCATCCACGCCTCTTCCATGCTCGCAGACGATTTTGATCTGACTACAATTTTCCTCTTTATTCTCAGTCAGCCTGGAGGCTTGTTTTCATCCCCACTCACTCTTTTGCATCCATGACCCAGAGCTTGCTTCCCGAGGCATCTTAGACTGTTCCCGAACCCGATAATTAATTCCTGGTGGCATGGTCTATGGCTTCCTGGCTCTCGACTTGCCCATTGTCACATCAAAAAATAGTAACCACATCCCCTCTGTTGACTGTTTTGGCGGTCAACCTCTCCCCACTGATATTCAAAAAAAATCACTCCTGCTTCCAGCAGCTATGTCTCCCGTACTCTCTGAGTGCTTGACGTGGCCTGCTCTCTCTGCACTCCAGCCATTATAGAAGCTGCTGTTCCCCAGTCCATTGTTGCAGTGGCCTCACTCTGCCTTTGCCCCTTACGACAGCCCCGCTACCCCCTTCATCTTTACCCTCCTTGTTCCAGCAATAATTTCCACATGATCTCAGGCGCTGTCCCCCAGTCTTTGTTCACTTGTCTTTATTTGTCCCTGCCGGCCAAAGTCCTCACTGTTTTCTCTTCAGCCTTACCGGCCAGATTGGGATAAGAACAAAGAAGGTAATAGAGGGAAAGAAGAGGTCAGGATAGATAGATAGAGAGAGAGAGAGAGTGAGTGAGGGGTCGGGCAGCAACAGAAAGAGGTTGACAGATTATGGTGAGACAAAAGGGGAAAGATAGATGGGTGAGGAAGATGGTGGAGAGAGAAATAAGAAGAGTCAAAGATACGGGAGAGGGAGAGACAGAGCGATCACGCCAGACAAAGAGTTATGTTCTCTTCTATCTCCTCTCACTTATGTACTTATCCTTCCTCTTTCGAACTGTCTCTCACCTCTCATTCTTGCTCTTCCCTTCTTGCCCCTTCCTCTTCTTTTTCTTCATCCCTCCCTCCCTCTCCCCTTCCTCCTTCCTTTTGTCCTCTTCCTTCCTCTCTCTCCTCATTCCTCTCTTTTTCCTCCTCTTTCCCCTTTCATCATTCCCTCACCCCCTTACTTTCTATTAATTGTACTCTTCCAAGGTCTTGTTAAGCAATCTTACTGAACTATCATAGCACATTGATCAGTAATTTATTCCTGTCCTTCAGTGTTTGCAAAATCAGCTCAGGCTGGTGTGTTAATTAGGAGTAATTGGCTATATCAGAATGTGTGAATGTCAGTCTGGGGGTGTAAGTGGTTTGCCTTGGTGGTTCGAATCACACCCCCCTTTACACAGTTCTAGACGACGGGTGTTACGGTGAACAGAATTGACTCATGGACAAGTTTCTCGGACTCAATCGTACAGTGTTTATTAAGGTTAACACACACTGCCGTCTTCAATATATCAAAAAAAACGGTGGCACAAGACAATACAGTACACTACGTCACTACCCAGAGTAGAGTATACACTATACCCCACCCACAGAACCTTCCCACTAAACCCCTATGGCTTGGTTGGGAACACACAACACCCCTTCACCCTGATAGGTGGCCTTAAGGATGTGAACTTGGACAATGCTCACCCTGATTATCCCTTGACTTTCTCGCTGCTTCCCCTTGTAGAAAACATGTCTCCTGGTTCCGTACCGCCGCGCAGTATTCAAGTCTCAGTTTGAGGTTCGTCCATACAGTTGAAGAGCGAGGCTCGGCTCCTCGTGGTGGTTTCTTCTCTCTGCCCCAAGCGGAGTGCTGGGTTCTTGTTTTGAAGGTGAGGACAAGCAAAGACGAGAGCAGGCGATGAAGCAAGAGAGAGAAAAGTCCCAAAACTGCCTCCTCTTATACCCCCAAAGTTCCAAACTTCTTTGCGCCAAAAAAATGAAACGTTCCTTTTCCTGCGGTGCTGTTTTTGCAGCCAGCTGTTTTAGTGTAGTCGGTAATCTTACAGTGATGTCCTTTTACTTCCAACCAGTCTGGGATTTTGATGGCCCTCCTTTGTTTGGTTCCCTGCCCTTCGGGGTTACCTCATCTAGGCAATGGTGGTAATGGCTAATAGTGGTAATGGCTGATAGTGGGTTTCACTTTGCACCTGGTCCTGGGTTAAGTGGTTTAACATTGATTAACAATGGTGTCTCCATCTCCTGCCAGTTACCGTATGCATTGCCCTTCCTGGCTCATTGTGTTCCCAGAGAAACTCTGTCCGCTCAGACATTCCCCTTAATTGGCTTAGGGGTCTGGTCGGAATCCATTACACACACCTGGGTCACATCCACTTTCAAACGGGCTGCTATTTTTCTTCAGCAGAAAAATCTTAAAATACAAAAGTCTACAAAATGTCTGTTTGTAAATCCCTGGGCCCTGCGCCGATGTTTACAAACCCCCCTTTGATATTTCAATGCCCACACTGGAATATCAAGCATCCGTGTACCTTCCACTGTGGAAAGCATCGTGGCCCCCAACCAAACCATTTATTACTTTTAACAACTCCAGGTTCTGTTCTTCAATCACAAAATAACACACTTCCAACATATTTACAAAGAACAAAACTCCTGGTTACCCTTTAATCAGGGCCTCCCGACGACTTGTGTTTTGTTTCGCTTTTTACAGGACAGCCGTAACAAATACAATACAACCAAACCCTGTCTAATTAGCAGAGCGTGCCAAAATATACAGATCCACGGAGGGGCCTTGACACTTAATCCAATGTCCCACCAGGGTGGGGAAACCAACTCCCTTATCTCCCTCCCCGACTCGCGGTTTCTCTGTTCGAGCGTGTAAAAATGTTTTTGCGAGAGCTCAACGGCTTTTAGTAACTCCGTGAGGTGCTCGGGCAGAGGACTTATCTCGTACCCGACCCGTGTAACATATTGCTGCAGGCTCTGTACCGTGTTGTTTACCATGAGGTGCACTGTAGATGGTTCCGGAATGGGAATGATACACTCCCGTCCCACCTGAACCTCTGTGTGGGGTTTGAAGCAGAAAGTCGTGTCGGTGACCGGGCACCGAGTGTCGTTGTGTACCAGGTACTGGTCCACGCTTGTCATGGCGCAGTACGTCCCGTTACCCGTGTATGCTACCTGAGATGGAACGTGGCTCTGGGCCATCACCTCCATGGTGCAATTAACGGGTTCCGCACTCTCAGATTAAAACCCGCACTCCGGCCGATCGAACGCGTTCAGGCGCTGGGGATACAATACCACGTGTGCGCCCCTGCTCTTCCACCCCTTTAGGTCAGTGCTGGTCATGGCGTGCTCCCCCTTTACGACAAACAGTGGGGCCCCATGATGCCGCACATGCACCCCATCCCTTAAAACGCCAATGTTCTCTACACCGGCGCTGGCCGTGGTGACCCACCCATTACCGGCATACGCAGTACAATCCCCATAACCGTGTGGTTGGACCGGCCGCAATCAATTGGGATTGGATAGGCTTCGGAAGCTAATCGGAGCTGACACGGACTCATCGAATTATCACTCGGGCTCAGCGCTGTGAGGTGCCGGGTTGCTGACCCACGACGGGACGCGACCTTCTTGCAGGTCCTCCAAATTACTGCGTCCCTCATTCAGCAACCACGCACCATACAACACACACGCACGTCATTTCTGGCTGCCTGCGCCGAGGCATTCCTATCCTCCTGTATTAAACTGTTAATCGTTTTGACGTGTGTTTCCAGCTCAGCAATGATCTCTTTTAAGTGAATGGTCATTGCCTGGTCTTCCTTTAGCTCCGAACCTTCCACCTCGTTCCCTTTCCCCAGTATCTTTCGCAGCTGGTCCCTTAAAATATTAACCTGGGTCTGTAGCTGTGCGTTATCCATGCTGTTGACGAGGGACCTGCCCGTGTTAAAAGCTGTGGTCATGCCATTAAACGTCCCTCGCCTCTGTCTACTCGGATTAATCCCATCGTACGCATCCATATTATACAGTTCTTCCCGACTCACATCCCCGTGGCTGAGCTTGAAAAATTGACGGAACATCTCTTTAATAAGGGCTTCGTAAAACTGCTCAGTCTCCTTCGGACATCACTCGGGCAGCTGCACCCGGGTTAAATTTAAAATGACCGACATGACCGCGTAATGCACCCCCTGGAATATAACCTTCCCGGTGGAGATTAAAACTAAACCATTCCCTGGGCCCGGTGTGGTGCTGGGACACCCAGCCTCTGTTCCCTGTACCCGTGGGGCTGTGGGCAGGGGCTTCCTCTCCAGTGCTACATGTTCTGTGGCATTTATTATGTTGGGAGGGTCTGGGATCACGCAGGAAGCCATACTCCGATCCCATTCGATCCCGGTCCCAGAATCCTGCCATCGCCGCAAAAAGGCAATCGACACACCCACGGGGCAGATCCGTTCCGACCCCCCCCCACACACACACGTAAATGCCCTGCTCCTCCTTCCACCACTTGTTCCGGCACACTTCCGCGCCCCCTTTATCCCCGTAATCTGTCGGTACGTGTCGTCCCCCAGTCGCTCCCAGTCCGTGGATGTGTCACCCTTGGCCTGGTCCAACTTCCTCAACCACCACCACTGTCCCAAGGGAATGTGTCCCTTACATCTCAAGCACACGCGCTCACCCTCGGTTAGGACATCAAAGCACTTCTTACACTGAACCCAACTGCGTGAGCTGGTGCCGCTGCTGCTCACCTCCTCTGCCATCTTGAGCCAGGTGACAGAGGCAGGGCGCTTCCTCATGTCTGCTGGGTACAGCGCCTCCCTCCTCCTCCTCACCCCAGCCAGTAGCACCTCAAGTGAGGAGTCACTGAACCTGAGTGCTGGTTTGCTCCTTTGTTGCTCCATTTGGCTCAATTCCTCCTTTCTCCCACAAAAGCCATTCTTGCGATGGCCCTTTAAATAATCCAGCTGACAGCACTCGGGTGCGCAGTGCGCCCGCTGCGCAGCTTGGAGACGCCAAACCCGGAAGCCACACTAATCACCATCAATAACGTCGCGACCGCTCGAGTAAAGGTCGGAAATATTTCCCCGGGTTTCCCACGTACCCATTGATCCCCTGCTGACATCGCGCCGTAAATCACGCCCAACGATTCAGGTCGATGACCTTTCGCCAGAACTGGAAGAAGTTAAAGATTTAACAAGTACAGAGCCAAGCAAAAGGTGGGGAGGAGGTGGAAGGGAGGAAAGAACAAATGGGAAAGTGTGTGATAGGGTGGAAGGCAGGAGTGATTGTCGTTGTTGTTGCACTCTGGATGGCTTGCACTCAGATAAAAACCTAACCAGGCGGGTCACCTGCCCATTTGGAATGAAAATCGGGCGGCTTCCAAGCCGGAGGGCAATCTTCTCTGGCTGGTTGCCACCCAGGTGACAAGGTTGAAAATTGCCCCGCTTATATTAAGGAAAAGTGACATTTTGTTTGTTTATGAACAACAACAGCAAAATGGTATGAGGTGCGAGTGATGTGATTTCATCTTTTTTCGATGCAATATGTGTTTAGAAAAATGTTCTTGTTCACAATCTTTTTATAATTGAAATGCTTCTCCTTTAGATATCAGTCAGTAATTAAACTGCTGAGCTTGAACTCTGTCCCAGATAAGAAAAGTTCTATTTTATTTGCTCGCCCTTGGTAATCAACCATACAAAGGTTAACAAAGTTAATAGTGAAAGTGGAAGACTGAATTTGCTCTGCAGTGAACACCCACCTGTTCATGGATATAATTTAGAAGCTCACAGTTCTCAAAATAAGGATGGAAACTTTGACTTTGTGCTTTATTGTATCATTTATTTCAACATCAGGTAAGGTATTACTGATCTAAGTTCTCTTTTAGTATTTGTACGATGACAAAATGCAGCTGGATAACAAAAACGTTTGGCGAGTTTTTGCTTCTTTGCAGTCGACAACTACAAGTTTAAGGAAGATCCGTTTAATAGCAAAGTCCACTCATTGCTGCATAGAAAAGTTACAAATCAACTATAGTAAACTATAAGACAGTACATTGTAGCTTGTATAGTAAGAAGGTTAGGGAAAGTGGGGGACGGAGGAGAAATGAATTTAAACACCTGCAGGGTTGGGGGCAGGTTATAGATTAGCAATTGTAATAAAAGAACAATCAAGAAGAAATAAGGAGAGCAAAGGTAGCTAGAAACATGCTGATAAGAAACATGGAGAGTTGTCATGGGTAAATAAAGACATGTCGAAACTAAAATTTAATATAATGTGTATTTCATTTTACACTTGCCCATGTTCTTGGAAGCTCCAAAGAGATTCTGTTCAGTTTGCCAAAGTTTGATTACAAAGACATAAGGAATAATAATGAAAGTAAAACCATAATAATTCACTAAAAATTATGGCCACGTCTTAGAATCTATAGGTAACAAAAAGGGGTCAAATTCCTTTTTAGTGTAAGGTAAAATCAAATTTCTTACTTCTATGTATTGCTTCTTTCTGTTCAATTTCTCGAAACATTACTGAAATTATTTATTTTGATTTTCAAAACTGTGTGAACATGAAATGAAGGCAGTAAGACAGCAAGCTATTTACAGTGAGTTTTTATTGAGAGATTGTGGGAAATATATTATTATTAATGCTACCAAGGGTTGTTAATCTTTCTTAATAATAACTTCCACAATGATTCGGGCCTGAGTGTGACCAAACATACAAGCTTGAATATATACACAAGAACAACGTTCTAATGCAGTAAGACCAAACAACAAGTATTTCTACAACAACTTCCCTAGGAAGTTACAGGATGATCAGGCCTGGTTCGTAGGGTGTCTGGACCTCTGTTCGTCCTGAGAAACTGCTTCTGACTTGTAGTGCCTCAGTTTATTTATCTTTCTGAAGCATATTTGCTTCTAGTAGCTTAATGACATTAGTCCCATGATGTCACCTGTCCCGGACATCTTCCCCCCAGGGTGCCCTTGTTCCAGACCTCCTTCCGCTATCCATTCTATGGTGTTAACTGTTGTCAATTCTATCTGTCTTATGGGGGAGGGACATGCCCTTCTCTTTCTGTGCATTTGGATTGTTCAGATGCAGACATTTAAGAAGTCTCATCCTCTGTATGCCAATCACGAAGGTTCCCTAATTATCCGAACAAAGCTCCTGCAATTAACAGAATAGGATTATAGAATCATAGAATAGTTACAGCATGGAAGGAGGACATTCGGCCCATCGAATCCGTGCCTGCTCTCTGCAAGACCAATCCAGCTAGTCCCACTCCCCCGCCCTTTCCCCGTAGCCCTGCAAATTTTTTCACTTCAAGTTCTTATCCAATTCCCTTTTGAAAGCCATGATTGAATCTGCCTCCACCACCCCCTCAGGCAGTGCATTCCAGATCATAACCACTCGCTGTGTAAAAAGGTTTTTCCTCATGTCACCTTTGGTTCTTTTGCCAATCACCTTAGATCTGTGCCCTCTGGTTCTTGACCCTTGCGCTAACGGGAACAGTTTCTCTCTATCTACTCTGTCTAGACCCTTCATGATTTTGAATACCTCCATCAAATCTCCTCTCAACCTTCTCTGCTCTAAGGAGAACAACCTCAGCATCTCCAGTCTATCCACATAACTGAAGTCCTTCTTCCCTGGAACCATCCTACTAAATCTCTTCTGCACCCTCTCTAAGGCCTTCACTGCCTTCCTAAAGTGCAGTGCCCAGAATTGGACACAATATTCCAGTTGTGGCTGAACCTGTTTTTTTATAAAGGTTCATTATAACTTCCTTGCTTTTGTACTCTATGCCACTATTTATAAAGCCTAGGATCCTGTATGCATTTTAACTGCTTCCTCAACCTGGCCTGCCACCTTCAATGATTTGTGCACATATACCCCCAGATCTCTCTGTTCCTGCATCCCTTTTAGAATTGTTCCCTTTAGTTTATGTTGCCTCTCCTCATTCTTCCTACCAAAATGTATCACTTCGCTGCGTTAAAAATTTCATCTGCCATTTGTCTGCCCATTCCACCAGCCTGTTTATGTTCTCTTGAAGTCTATCACTATCCTCTTCACTGTTCACTATACTTCCAAGTTTTGTGTCATCTGCATTAGTCTGTGTGCAAGTCCTGAGCCTTTGATTATGCCTTGGGACTTCTTATCTGTTTCTGACAATTGGTCCACAATGTGTCTGTTTCACACTTGCATTGTCTCTGCAATATTCCCAATTGCTTTGCCGATGGCCTGATGTCAGACGTATAATTTCCTGTGGAATGCTGGCTCCCTTTGTATTCTCACAGATGCAAGGTCTGCGCTTTGTGTTTTTGCCAAGCATCTGAAGCTTTGCACGATGGGATACGTGATTATGATTTGGTCTAGAAATCACATTTCTTACAGAGGGCAACTTGATATTATCATTTCCCTCATCTGAAATTTTTTACTTTTTATTAGTTCACAATTGGTTAACTTTCAAGATAATCAGAGTAATGAACAAGATTTGGATTGTGCTGTTTGTGTCTTACCTGAGTTATTTTACAATTGTTCTAATTTTGTACTGTAATGCTGGTTCAGTACAATGACCTAACTTGGCCATGTCCAGCCTGTGGCCTGCAGGCCAAATCCAGCCCCTGACCTGATGTGCATGGCTGTCGAACGTTTGGTTCCTCCAACTGGTAGAACCATCTGATCTGCTGGTGGGTGCATGGAAAATTTAAAAAATACTCAGGCAGCACCATGGGTTTTTGTAAGCAGGAGCACTGTCATATTTTGGGATTTTTGATTATTTGGCCTAAGGATGGCAAGTAGGTTTACTTTACATTTACATGCTATTAAGTTAAGTTCAGCACACGAGGGGTTAACATGTCACAAGCTTCTGGGAGTGTGGATTAAATTCAGACAGACTATGTGTTCAGAATGGTGTTTCGTGCTTAGTGCAACAGTTTGAGACAATGAGGTTTGTTAATATGTTTCAGTGACATTCACGCACCAATATGCTCGAATAGTTATATTTATTTGAGCCCAGCAGGGGCAGGAGGACGTTAGCTCCAAGGGGAGCCTACACCTGACAGGGCAGTAGGAGGTTTGATTAGCAGCTCAACTGGCTAATCCCTGACATGGAGAAGATCAGAGGTTAGGTTTTAGGTTCCCTGCCTCGTTGGATCATAGACAGTCTGCAGAGATTTGGAGTAGAAACAGTCACTGAGGCAGAATTCTCTCTTCCTAAGGTTAGCGATGACTAGTTTCAGAGATTTGTCAGTGTGTAAAGCGAATTTAGCCCAGTAACAGAGGTAGTGTCTCAGGCTGAATCAGACTGTTTACAACCTTGGCGTCTTACTTGTCCCCAAGCTGAGTCCCCGACCTCATATCCTCTTCATCAGCTAGACTGCCTACTTCTACTTCTGTAACATAACCCACCTCCGCCCAAAACTCAACCAATCTGCCATTGAAACCCATATCTGTGCCTTTGTCACCTCCAAATTCGACTAATGCTCTTTGGGCCTGACCCCATCGACCACCGTCCCTAAACTTCAACTCATTCAAACTCTGCTGCCCAGATTTTAACTCGCACCAAGTACTATTCACTCAGCACCTCTGTCCTTGCTGACCTACATTGGCTCCTGGTCTCCCACTGCCTCAATTGTTATCTTTGTGTTTAAATCCCTCATGGCATTGTCCCCCACTATTTCTGTAACATGGTCCAGCCCTACAACCCTCCAACTCTGGCCTCTTGTGCATCTCACTCCATTTGCTCCACTATTGGTCGTCATGCCTTCAGCTGTCTAGACCCTATACTCTGGAATTCCCTCCTTAAACTTCTCCGCCTCCCCACTTTCCCATCTCCTTTAAGACCCTCGTTATACCCCACATCTTTGACCAAGATTTTGGTAATACTTCCCCTCTTTGGCTCAGCATCCATTTTAATCTCATTATATTTCTATAAAGTGTCTAGGGATGTTTATCCACATTAAAGGCACTGTATAAATGCAAGTTGATGTTGTTTAACCTTTTCTAACCTTACAATCCCTCGCAAACTCTCCACTCCTCTAACTCTGACTGTAATGACGTAATGGCATAGGGGAAGAAGTAGCAGATGAGTGGAAATGCAATTCAGCCACAGGATGCCATGGTGCGTGTGTGTGTGGGCAAGAGAGTTAAGTGGTAAGAGTAAAGGAAGGGAAACGGGCCAAATACCCTGCTCTGCGTGGCCTCTAACCTCACCATCTCCAATGTGTGTCCTCCCCCTGCCAGTAATATCGATGGCAGCATCCTCCATTGGAGTGAGAGTTTGCAACGTGACTTGTCCTTCCCCGGTTCCTGCAGTCTCTCTTCTGTTGTGTGCAAGCTTGTCCTGTGAGAAGAGTGGGAGTGGGTTAAAGTGCAGCCTGTGAAAAATGTCTGAGGCAGCTTGGCATCAGATGCATGCTGCGAGGACGAAGGAGCAAGTGTGTGCAAGAGGGGAGAGTTATTGAAAGAAAGTGTCTATAATGTGAAGTTTCAAGGAGCTAAACAGAAATGTGAACTTTACCTGAAAGTCCAAACAAAATAAAAGCCGAATGTTGTTTGTTCCTGTTTTGGAGGTGGCAGCAGGTGTTTAGTCTGTGGGTACGAAAAAGGAGATGTAGTGAAGTGATTGTGATTGGAAGAGAGGTTTGCGCAGTGGGGGAGAGAAGGACTGGCAGTGCTGGGGGAAAATGTGGTATTCCAGGGCTGTATTCAGAGTAAGAGAGATGTGAAGAGGAGTCGTACTCCTCCTGTCTTGATAAGGTCATTAAATTTTTTCCTGCATCTACAGCCAGCTCCTGGGAATGACATTGCTGGTATTGACCTGCTCAGCCACGTCTCTCCACACCTGCTGACTTATTTGGCGTGGCACCCGTCTACCATCTGAAGGAAAGAGGACCTCTTTCCTGACTCTGATTTGTTCAATAAGCACCTCCACGGCAGTAAATGAAAATCAGGGTGCCCTGGCTGTCGAAATTCTGCCTGCTGCTCCAGAAATTCGCTTCCCACACACCACCAACAAAAATTTCACCTCCCCTTTAAAAGTCTAAGGTTGGCTTTGAGAAGCAGCTGGCCTGCTAGATGTCCTGCCCTCCCAAACAGCGAGCTGCCTGTATACAGCAGGATTAGCGGTGGCAGCTTGCCAATCAAATTTGAACAAGGCCTCGTGTCGAAATGGATTGGGCCTCCCATCGACATCATTGGGCAGGTGTAGTGGTTGTCCCGCCCACCCGATGTATGCCACAGACGAAAATCAACCCCGTGCTTTCAGCTTCATTTCAGGGGGGAAAACGGCCTCATGAGTTGATGGAGCTTATGTCAATATACCTGATGTCTCATTAACTTCCTTGAGAAAGAGATATTTTCATTGTACTCTTTTCACTTTTTGGTTTAAAGAAGAACATTTCTGAAGCGAGAACTACTGTCAGTTTGCAGTAATTCGTTCCTTTTCATAACACGCATTTGCTGATCAACTCTGACCTCTGAAGGTCTTGTAGTGAAAATTTTGGACATTCTATAAAGATTGCATTAAAAGTAAACACGGCACGGATATGTAAGTTGCTGCTTTAAACTTACAAGGAATATACAAATGTGTCTTGTGCACAATGCCGTATAGTTTTATCGTGGTAGTATATCTTGTTCGATGTTTTTATAACTTTTATGTTTTTTTTAAAGAAACCATAGGCCTGGAGATATTTCAAAGCCCACTGAAAGTATTAGTAAATGAAAATGTTCAACTGAAATGCAAGGTAACGGGCTATGTTGGTGCCAACATCGACCTAAGAAAGGTAGGAATCGAATGGATCCTTAACAAACAAACAAAAGTGTATTCGTTTGCGGGAGGAAAACATTTACAAACGCGACCTGAAGCACACATTTCTGAAAGTGATCTACTGAAAGGAGATGCTTCACTTTATCTTCCGAAAGTACAGTTAGCAGATGAAGGAAGATACACTTGCATTGTGTACATAACCCCTGAAAAAGCAGAACAGACTTCAGAAATGCAGGTGTTAGGTAAGGATCACAAAAAACACATGTGTGATATCTTTGTGTTCAATGATGTCAGAAAGTGCATAAATATAAAGATGACAGGGTAGAAATTGCTTGGAGCGGTGAACCAACATTTTAGTTGTTTAGATACATAAGAAGCATAAGAAATAGGAGCAGGAATAGGCCGTAAGGTCCCTTGAGCCTGCCCCACCATTCAATAAGATCATGGCTGATCTTCGACCTCAACTCCACTTTCCTGTCCGATCCCGATATCCCTTGATTCCCCTAGAGTCCAAAAATCTATCTATCTCAGCCTTGAATATATTCAACGACTCAGCATCCACAGCCCTCTGGCGTAGAGAATTCCAAAGATGCACAACCCTTTGAGTGAAGAAATTCCTCCTCATCTCAATCTTGAATGGCTGACCCCTTATCCTACGGCTACGCCCCCTAGTTCTAGACTCTCTAGCCAGGGGAAACAACCGCTCAGAATCTACCCTGTCAAGCCCCCTCAGAATCTTATATGTTTCGATAGATCACCTCTCATTCTTCTAAACTCCAGAGGGTATAGGCCAATTCTACTCAATCTCTCCTCATAGGACAACCCTCTCATCCCAGGAATTAATCTAGTGAACCTTCGTTGCACCGCCTCTAAGGAAAGTATATCCTTCCTTAGATAAGGAGACCAAAACTGTACGCACTACTCCAGGTGAGGTCTCACCAAAGCCATGTACAATTGTAGTAAGACTTCCTTACTCTTGTACTCCAACACCCTTGCAATAAAGGCCAACATGCCATTTGCCTTCCTAATTGCTTGCTGTACCTGCACATGTAAGGGGTTTTATTTCCAGGGCTTATTGTAGGTCAGCCAGTTATGTTTTCCTGAGCTGCCCTGCCCGCTGTGCGGTTTCGAATCGCTTTCCCCTTCCTGATTCTGAACTCAGGATTTATCGAGTGGTAATAAGGACAGACGAACAGACCAGTGGATTGGTGAAAGGAAAACCAATGTTTATTAATAAGAAAACTAAAACTACAAGGTAAACAGTATTATACAGAAGATAAAAGGAATCGCTATGGATGCAATACAGTCTTACACTTAACGGGGTGGAAGAAACGGACACATCGAGGGAAAATTCTAAAATCACAATTTTAGCAATACCCCTTTAACTCCCACCCTTACACCTAGCTAGGTTGTCTTGTGACGGCCAGAAAAAAAATAATGCTCACCGGTGAAACAGATGAAAAGGCCTGGCCCCTGTGTCCTGCTGCTGCCTTCGACAGGTGGTTGCAATGTTTACTGGACAGCCTTCCTTCTTGGTTGCTAGCAGGCAAGCAGGACGCCGGGCCGAGGCGAAGAGAAAAAGAGAGAGAGGTTCTGAGACGCCCCAGTTATACCCTCCCGGTAACAGGTTATTTTCGCGCCTCATCAGTTTGCTCCATTGTCCGATTTGGGCGTGAAAATGTAAGACAAAAGGGCCCCGATCTTGACCCATTTACATTAATGGCCGGTACCTGTACTGATCTGTTCCATAACTGCTTTCCATTGTTCCGAATGTTCCTTAATGGGTTACCTTAGTCCTGGGATTATTCCTGCTCGAATTTTGATGTGTAGGCCGGCAACGTTGATGGCTTGCCTCAGGGCATGAATGCAACTGCATTGTTCAAAGATCCCTGTCTGAAACACGGAGCCTGCCAAGCTGTGAGAGAATCCAATTTCAAATGCTGCAGGCCTTTGGCCATGTGTCTGACCGCAGCCATTTTGAAAGACCCTGGATTTTTTAAAACCAGGGTTTCTTTAATAACTCCAATAAATCTTCAGTGGGGGGGGGACATGTGAAATTTTGCGAATCCCTTCACATGCTAACTTTTTTGTATCTTGTATGAGGACACCCAAATCTCTCTGAACACCAACATTTATTAGTTTCTCACCATTTAAAAAAAATTCTGTTTTTCTATTCTCCCTACCAAAGTGAATAACCTCACATTTCCCCACATTATACTCCATCTGTCACCTTCTTGCCCACTCACTTAACCTGTCTATATCCCTTTGCAGACTCTTTGTGTCCTCCTCACAGCTTACTTTCCCACCTAGCTTTGTGTTGTCAGCAAACTTGGATACACTACACTCAGTCCCTTCATCTAAGTCATTAATATAGATTGTAAATAGCTGAAGCCCAAACACCGATCCTTGCAGCACCCCACTTGTTACAGCCTGCCAACCTGAAAATGACCCGTTTATCCCTACTCTGTTTTCTGTCCATTAACCAATCCTCTATCCATGCTAATATATTACCCCAACCCCATAGCCCTTATTTTGCGTAACAACCTTTTATGTGGCACCTTATTTGAGGTTAGGATCAGATCAGCCATGATCTTATTAAATGGCGGAGCAGGCTCGAAGGGCCGATTGGCCTACTCCTGCTCCTATTTCTTATGTTCTTATGTTCTTATCGAATGCCTTTTGAAAATCCAAATATACTACATCCCCTTTATTTACCCTGCTAGTTACATCCTCAAAAAACTCTAATAAATTTGTCAAATACGATTTCCCTTTCATAAAACTATGTTGACTCTGCCTAATCACATTATGATTTTCTAAGTGCCCTGTTACCACTTCCTTAATAATGAATGTTTGGCAGTCATTAAGACTTACCGCACAGTTAAAACTTACTTTAGACCTGTATTTTTAAGCGTACCTGTTCGGTGGTTTAATTAGTTACTTTCCAGCTGGGCTTTTCCAGTTGGCATTTTTTCAATGATTTCTCTGATTGCAGCGTGCGATGTCCCTTTAATTCGAAGCTGTCATATTGCCAGCGAACCCCCAGGAGCAAGTTCCGGATTCAATGCACATGTGCAAACACGGGAACTTGCTCCTGCATTTCACCACTAACAACGGAGAGCGCTGTTGAGCTCTCCGTTATTTCAGGAGTGATTTCTGCCCCAACGATTATTTCCTCAGAGTTGCTCCTGCTCCGCTGCCATAACTTCACCGGACGTGAGGCAGAAATCTCGTCTATGCACGTAAACAGTATTTCTGCCACACTTCAGCATTACAGGATCATGCCAGATGTATCTCGGTGTCCATCTTCCCCCTGAGGTCGCATACTGTTGCATAGTCAGATGGATCTGGGTGCAGGGGGTTACTGTCTCTGCTCTCCGGAAAGAAGAATGAATTGCTTCATCTGCTTCCTTTATAAGGAGCTATTTAAAAAAAACTCAACTACATTTTTGAGGGCCATCAGGCTCGACCCACATATAGGACCCACAACCAGCATTCGGCACACCGGTTTGCCTACTTGTGCTGGCTGCTGAATATGCCCTGTCCTGCTGCTAGGCCAGGGAAACAAAAAAGGCCAATGTAGAGAGATCTCTGGCCCCACTCCATCTGCGTCAAAGCCCATAGGTTACAGGGAATTCCTGGATCAGGTCACGACCCTGTGACCCTGGCTTTCAAAGCACATGCCCAAGGGGAGACTAAGAAAAACACTTAGGATGCAAATTCGTAAAGTTCCATTTCAAACCAAAAGTATTTTTGTTTGCTGGAAAATCCTATGGCTTGGTGTCATCACAAAGACTAATTGTATTCAGATTTGAAAAGGTTCCATGTGAGAATGTAGAAAGGGAAAAGAAGGTATTTTGATCAAATCTAATGTAATTTTCTGGTTTTGTGGTAACTATCAGTGAGGTCTTGCCAGCATATTGCTGGTGTATTATTAACCTATACATTCCTTTACTTAAATTTACATCTGTTTTCTACACAGCTCAACCAAAGATCAGCTTATCCGCACAATCCATTACAATCCAGAGTGGGTCTGAGGACTCTGTGGGATGTGATGTTACTGGATTTTATCCTCGGCAGCTAGACATCCACTGGGTCAAGATATCAGGATGGAGAACAGAAAATGTTTCGTTAGATAAATATACAAATGCTTTTGTCATAAATAGTGATAAAACATTTAGTGTTTACAGTCAACTGAGGATTCAACCAACAATGAATGATGATGGTGACAAGTACAGATGTGTAGTGAGGCACCCAACATTTCCTGATGATTTCACAATGGAATCTTTACTCACTGTACGAGGTAAGTTCTATCATGAGAGGAACATAAATGTGAGGGGAGGATGGAAGAGAGGAGGGGAGGAGGGGTGAGTGAGTTGAGGGAAGGGGAGGAGAATGGGAAGATGGATGCGTGACAGGGAATGGAAGAGTGGAGAATGGGAAAGAGAAAGTAGGTGGTGTTGGAATAATCCTTATTCTTTTAATAACAGATTTGAAAAGCTATAGACAGTAATATGTCTGGCAATTAACTTCATTTATTATTGTTTCAAAACATTCATCTTAAGACAGCATACAAAGCAGTACTTGCGCGTAAAGAACTTCCCAAGAATCGTGAGTGATTGTCTATCCAGACTGCTCACGGTACATCGCCTTGAAGGTAGCTAAAGTTCCTAACTTGAGTGAAGGTTTGTATCCCTCTTCATAGCATGTTAAAAACAATCATACATTGCCCAATTCATGCTAAGTTTAACTTTGTTGGGCGTTTTATTTATTTTTTTACTCGTTCATGGGATGTGGGCGTTGCTGGCGAGGCCAGCATTTATTGCCCATCCCTAATTGCCCTTGAGAAGGTGGTGGTGAGCCTCCCCCTTGTCCCGTCTTTCTGCTTGGCCGGGTGGGACAAGTCTAAGATTAATCCTGGGCATAGCTTCCTGCTTATTTTTTCATACTGTCATGTCATGACTTTCTGATCTGTGGGTGGAGGATGGTGGAGGGAGGGATGGGAGAAGAGCAGTACATGTACTGTTCTCTCCATTCTCAAGTTTATGTTCAGTTACTTTGCTATTTTCCCCAGTCCCGGCTTTGTCCTTGGTGAACGTGGAGAGGCTTGGCCAAGGCCACTTCAAGTTGGGTCACGGCAAGAATTTCCATCTGTGCGAAAGTATCGCTGCATTCTCACTGGGGTCTAGGTTTTGACTTATGGGATCTAATGCTAATTCGGCAATTTAATATCCAGCCTTCCTGTTCCCGTAGGTTACATTGATGATCGTATCATTACTGTTAGACTCAGCAAACAAATTGTAAAAAAAAACTACAAGGGCTCGGCATAATCTTGAAAGCTGTGGGGATGATTGCCAAATGCCACTTACCCTGTTTACACTGGAAAATAGGCTGGCCGGCAATTGAAAATTGGCCTTTTGAGGCATCACCCGACGCAATTTTTTGGTGGGCCTTTTCTGGCGGAAATGAGCAGCTCGCGTTCCAAACCCAAAACAGGCGGAGCCTACTCAAATATTTAAACCGCGGAAGTTGGAAGACCCCAATGCATTTTTCAGGTCACAATGGGCAGACCATTCAATCTATCTTAATTCATCTACCCAGAGAGATCCTAATGTCACCCCACTATAGATCCAATAGTTTCTTAAATGATCTCAGGGATTTTATCTCCACTAGTCTATCTGCAAATCTACTGCACATCTTGTTCACTCTTTGTGTAAAGAACTTCCTGATATCATTTCTAAAATTACATTTTACTAGTTTGAACCTGTGTCTCTTGTTCTATTTCCACAATTTAATTTCAAATAATATTCTCGGTTTACTTTTTCCATTCTCGCAACAAGTTTATGTCCTTCTGGAAGAGCGTTATTTAAATGCCTCCTTTGTATTCTGAAAAGTCTGTCCTTCCAACCTTTCCTCACAACTCAGACTGTTGGTACTAGTGATCAACCTAATGGCTCTTCTCTGTACTGGCTCCAGCACATGAATGTCTCTCTTGTTTTCTGGTGACCAGGAAAGTTCAGGTAAGGACTGACCAGAGCACAATGAAGTTTGATCACTACTTCCTCTGATTTATATTCTACTGTTTTGGCTGCGTAGTTCAATATTCTGTTGGCTTTGTTGATGGCTGCTCTACCTTGGCTGGACATGTTTAGCATTGAGTCGGCCAAGACGCCTAGATCTCTTTCAGCTTCGTTCTTAATTATTTCAACATCACTCATGGAGTATGCGTGTTGTCAATTTTTTCTTCCTGTATGTAGCATGTTAACGACTGCTTCATAGGTTATTATTGCACAGATAATCCTCAAGTTTACTCCTGATAACAATTCCATTATTTTACACTTTATTATTTGAAGTAAGACTAATGGGGCCCGTAGTTGCCTGAGTCTATTTTGTCACCCTTTTTGGTTATGGGCACCTCATTAGCCTATTTCAGACTTTTATTAGCTCCCCAGTGTCCATGGACTCCCTCATAGTGATTGTTAGTGCCTCACAAATCTCCTCCCTCGTCTCACTCAGCCCTCTGGGATAAATATCATCTTTCCCTTTTGACTTATTCATTTTAAGCACTTTTAACATTTCTAAGACTTCCATCTTATTTATGCCAAAGTAATTAATTTTACTTGGAATATCTTTGTTTGGTGAGGGCACATTGCTCATGTCTTCCTTTGTGAATACTTGGATGAAGTAATCATTTACAGCATTTAATTTTTTGTTCTCATCCTCAGTTTTGAGCCCAATCGCTTGTTTTCTAAGCTCTTGTTCTGAGGAACTGAGTGTTAACATTAAATCTGTATGAGCACTGTTAAATATCATGGATCATTACCAGTTCTCCTTACACTTTGAGCCAATTCATTGTTATGGATTTTCAAATAGCTATTTGTTTTTCTACTCTTAGAATTTACAGGATCCAGGGGCCGTTCAAATGTTGTTGCAGCTATAGTCGGTGCTGTGTTAATATGCGCAGCACTTGGCTTTGGAATTTACATTTGGAGAAAAAGTTCAAAAGGTAAGGTACTTCATAATCTTATAAAAAAATAAACTTATCTGTTATTAATTTCTCCTTTCTTTTTAGAAATTCATTCTTGGGATATGGGCGTCACTAGCATGACCAGCATTTATTGCCCATCCCTAATTGCCTTTGAGCAAGGTGGTGGTGGGCCTTCTTCTTGAACTGCTGCAATCCATGTGGTGAAGCTACTTCCACTTTGCTGTTGGGTAGGGAGTTCCAGAATTTTTACCTAGTGGCGATAAAGGAACGGCGATATATCTCCAAGTCAGGATGGTTTGTGACTTAGGAAGGGAACAGGGAGGTGATGGTGTTCCCATACACCTGCTGCCCTTGTCCTTCTAAATGGTGGAGGTCGTAGGTTTGGGAGGTGCTGTCAAAGAAGCCTTGGTAAGTTGCTGTGGTGTATCCTGTAGATAGAACATTCTGCAGCCATGGTGCGCTGGTGGTGGGGGGAATAAATGTTTAAGCTGGTGGATAGGCTGCTGATCTCGCATCTGCTTTATCCTGGATGGTGTTGAGCTTCTTGAGTGTTGTTATGGCCGCACCATCAGACAAGTGGAGAGTATTCCATCACACTACTGACTTGTGCCTTGTAAGTGGTGGAAAGGCTTTGGGGATTCAGGAGGTGAGCCATTCACTGCAGAATACCCAGCCTCTGACCTGCTGTCCATGAATTGATTAATATATAACTGTGATAAAGTGGTATATAGTATTGAAAGAATCATCTTGGCACTGCTGCAGCTCCTTTTGTCTAACTGGCTTCCCTATTCAATGATTCTGATCATTGTTGCCCAATCATGGTGGTTATTGGCCAAACTGATTTGAGAGCAGTCTCTGCAGTTGCATTAATCCTTTCACTAACTCAATCCTCCAGTCATATTTGAAGGAGCCATACTTACGGACATTTTTCTTTTCATCACAGCTTGTTTTGTTTCAACAATGACATTTCAAATCCTTCAACATTGTATGAATGAAATGCATATAAACCAGCTGTGGTTCAATCAGTAGCACCCTCTTCTGAGTCAGAAGGTTGTAGGTTCATAGTCCCAGTCCAGAGACTTGAGCACAAAATCTAGGCTGGCACTCCAGTGCAGTACTGAGGGAGTGCTGCACTGTTGGAAGTGCCGTCTTTTGGATGAGACGTTTCAGGTGGACATAAAGGACAAGCAGGGGGATTCTCCCTGGTGTACTGACCAATCTTTATTCCTCAACCAGCATCACTAAAAAAAATAGATTATCTGGTCATTATCACCTTGCTGCTTGTGGGGAACTTGCTGTGCACAAATTGGCTGCCACATTTCCTACATTACAACAGTGACTACACTTCAAAAGTACTTAATTGGTTTAAAGCACCTTGGGACGTGCTGAGGTCATGAACAGCGCTATATAAATGCAAATCTTTCTATTTAATACAACAAAAATGAATAATTAACAAAAAATACTATTCAGAGGTAAGTTGACTATAGCAGAACTCTGTATATTACTGAATTGTTGCAACAATATAGTGAAAAATGTCAAGCAGTTTTGTTCTTTGTGTGTACCAAAAATAACATATTTTATTCTTCTGAAGAGATCATAAAAATCAGTTTACTGTGAAATAAAATTAAAGCCCCAACTGTATAGTTAGAAAGTAGAAGTATTTAATATATTTAAAAGAATTGTTTCACTATTATTGAATACACAGTCATCCAATTGATTCATGGTACACGGTAGTCCTCAGATACAAATTGAGACAGAGCAATATTGGAATAATGGAAAATCACTTCACATGCTATCTGTGACTAATTGGGTCATTACCAATCAATCTCCTGTAGCACCAATCAATCTCCCGTGGCATTGCACACAGGAATTTAAAACAAGCCTTAGTCTTCAGCTGAAGCAGGCTTAGAACAGGATAAGCAGCAGGAGGAGGAGGAGTGGGGATTTGGGGGAGAGAATAGTGGAGGGAGGGTAGGAGGAGGAGGGAATAAGGAGAGGTCACGGAACCGAGGAGAATGCTGAAGGTGGATGTTGGAAAAAAGAAAACATTTTTAATAAGTTTTTAGAATTAGTAAAATTTGGATTCAAAGTACTTAAATATAATGAAGATAGAAGTGATAAATCTCTAAAACATGCTCCGAAAACCCATATACAAAGTATTCCATTTGAAAATTACCAGTTGGACTGGCAATTATAGTATTTGCCAATTCTGGAACGACAACTGTACTGAAGGATGGTGTTCGAAACTGCTGCACTGGACTATTGGGTGTTGTCTAAAATAAAAGCAAGAAACCTGAAGTGGGAGTGCCCAAGTCTGAGGACTGAGCAGAGAGACGGGGGGGGGGCTTAGGGTCAAGCACTGAGCAGAGAGAGAGGGGGGGGGGGGGGCTTAGGGTCAAGCACTGAGCAGGAAGCGCACAACATCATCATAGACCAAACCAGGAGGCCGAAGACCTGGGTCAGAGCTGCGAATGAAGCGAAAGGAAAGCATTACTTCGACTCAGGAGCAAAGTTAGAGTGGCGAGTGAGCCAGATATCAGGAGCCTGGGCTTCAGCAGGAACAGTCACCTGGGTGGGAAAACGGGGCACAGAGAGGCTGATGGGTGGATACGGGGATGGCAGCTATGGGACGGCGATGGGTCTAGTGATTTGATCTCAAGAGAAGACAGGTGGTGAGGGATGGAAATTGATAAGTTTGATGAGGAGAAAGACGGGACACATTGCATAGTGGTTATGTTACTGGATTAGTAATCCAGAGGCCTGAACTAATAATCCAAAGTCATGAGTTCAAATCCTGCCATGGCAGCTGGGGAATTTAAATTCAATTAATTAAATAAATTCTGGAATTAAAGTATCAGTAAGGGTGGCCATGAAACTACCGGATTGTCGTAAAAACCCATCTGGTTCACTAATGCCCTTGAGGGAAGGAAAACTGCCGTCCTTACCCGGTCTGGCCTATATGTGACTCCAAACCCACAACAATGTGGCCGATTCTTAATTGCCCTCTGAAATGGTCGAGCAAGCCACTCAGTTGTAAAAACTCGCTTAAAAAAAGGTCATAATAAGAATAAAACCGGGCGGACCACCTGGCATCGGACACGACAACGGCAAACCAAGCCCAGACGGCCCTGCAAAGTCCTCCTCACTAACATCTGGGGACTTGTGCCAAAATTGGGAGAGCTGTCCCACAGACTAGACATAACCATACTCACAGAAACATACCTTTCAGCCAACATCCCAGACTCTTCCATCACCATCCCTGGGTATGTCCTGTCCCACCGGCAGGACAGACTGACCAGAGGTGGCGGTACAGTGATATACAGTCAGGAGGGAGTGGCCGTGGGAGTCGTCAACATTGACTCTGGACCCCATGAAATCTCATGGCATCAGGTCAAGCATGGGCAAGGAAACCTCCTGCTGATTACCACCTACTGCCCTCCCTCAGCTGATGAATCAGTCCTCCTCCATATTGAGCACCACTTGGAGGAAGCACTGAGGGTAGCAAGGGCACAGAATGTACTCTGGGTGGGGGACTTCAACATCCATCACCTAAGAGTGGCTCGGTAGCACCACTACTGGCCGAGTCCTGAAGGACATGCCTGCGGCAGGTGGTGAGTGAACCAACACGAGGGAAAAACTTACTTGACCTCGTCCTCACCAATCTACCTGTCGCGAATGCATCTGTCCATGACAGTATTGGTAGGAGTGACCACCGCACAGTCCTCGTGGAGACGAAGTCCCGTTTTCGCACTGAGGACACCATCCAATGTGTTGTGTGGCACTACCACCGTGCTAAATGGGATAGATTCAGAACAGATCGAGCAGCTCAAAACTGGGTATCCATGAGGTGCTGTGGGCCATCAGCAGCAGCAGAATTGTATTCCAGCACAATCTGTAACCTCATGGCCCGGCATATTCCTCACTCTACCATTACCAACAAGCCAGGGGATCAACCTTGGTTCAATGAGGAGTGCAGAAGAGCATGCCAGGGGCAGCAACAGGCGTACCTAAAAATGAGGTGCCAACCTGGTGAAGCTACAACTCAGGACTACATGCATGGTCAACAGCGGAAGCAACATACTATAGACAGAGCTAAGCAATTCAACAACCAACGGATCGGATCAAAGCTCTGCAGTCCTGCCACGTCTAGTCGTGAATGGTGGTGGACAATTAAACAACTAATGAGAGGAGGAGGCTCTGTAAACATCCCCATCCTCAAAGATGGTGGAGTCCAGCACGTGAGTGCAAAAGACAAGGCTGAAGCGTTTGCAACCATCTTCAGCCAGAAGTGCCGAGTGGATGATCCATCTTGGCCTCCTCCCGATATCCCCACCATCAAAGAAGCCAGTCTTCAGCCAATTCGATTCACTCCACATGGATACAGCAAAGGCTATGGGCCCCGACAACATCCCGGCTGTAGTGCTGAAGACTTGTGCTCCAGAACTAGCTGCACCTCTAGACAAGCTGTCCCAGTACAGCTACAACACTGGCATCTACCTGACAATGGGGAAAATTGCCCAAGTATGTCCTGTCCACAAAAAGCAGGACAAATCCAATCCGGCCAATTACCGCCCCATCAGTCTACTCTCAATCATCAGCAAAGTGATGGAAGGTGTCGTCGACAGTGCTATCAAGCGGCACTTACTCACCAATAACCTGCTCACCGATGCTCAGTTTGGGTTCCGCCAGGACCACTCGGCTCCAGACCTCATTATAGCCTTGGTCCAAACGTGGACAAAAGAGCTGAATTCCAGAGGTGAGGTGAGAGTGATTGCCCTTGATGTCAAGGCAGCATTTGACCTAGTGTGGCACCAAGGAGCCCTCGTAAAATTGAAGTCAATGGGAATCAGGGGGAAAACTCTCCAGTGGCTGGAGTCATACCTAGCACAAAGGAAGATAGTAGTGGTTGTTGGAGGCCAATCATCTCAGCCCCAGGACATTGCTGCAGGAGTTCCTCAGGGCAGTGTCCTAGGCCCAACTATCTTCAGCTGCTTCATCAATGACCTTCCCTCCATCATAAGGTCAGAAATGGGGATGTTCGCTGATGATTGCACAGTGTTCGGTTCCATTCGCAACCCCTCAAATAATGAAGCAGTCCGAGCCTGCATGCAGCAAGACCTGGATAAAATCCAGGCTTGTGCTCATAAGTGGCAAGTAACATTCGAGCCAGACAAGTGCCAGGCAATGACCATCTCCAACAAGAGAGAGTCTAACCACCTCCTCTTGACATTCAACGGCATTACCATCGCCGAATCCCCCACCATCAACATCCTGGGGGTCACCATTGACCACAAACTTAACTGGACCAGCCATATAAATACTGTGGCTATGAGAGCAGGTCAGAGGCTGGGTATTCTGTGGCGAGTGACTCACCTCCTGACTCCCCAAAGCCTTTCCACCATCTACAAGGCACAAGTCGGGAGTGTGATGGAATACTCTCCACTTGCCTGGATGAGTGAAGCTCCAACAACACTCAAGAAGCTCGACACCATCCAGGACAAAGCAGCCCGCTTGATTGGCACCCCATCCACCACCCTAAACATTCACTCCCTTCACCACCGGCACACTGTGGCTGCAGTGTGTACCATCCACAGGATGCACTGCAGCAACTCGCCAAGGCTTCTTCGACAGCACCTCCCAAACCTGCGACCCCTACCACTTAGAAGGACAAGAGCTGCAGGCACATGGGAACAACACCACCTGCACGTTCCCCTCCAAGTCACACACCATCCCGACTTGGAAATATATCATCGTTCCTTCATTGTCACTGGGTCAAAATCCTGGAACTCCCTTCCCAACAGCACTGTGGGAGAACCTTCACCACATGGACTGCAGCAGTTCAAGAAGGCGGCTCACCACCACCTTCTCAACGGCAATTAGGGATGGGCCATAAATGCTGGCCTTGCCAGCGACGCCCACATCCCATGAACAAATAAAAGAAAACAGGCCAGAGTCGGGGAAGAAAGGACGGGAGACACCTGAGGCAAAAGAACTACTGAAGGCACATTTTAAGCATTATTTAATATCTGAAGTGAAAAATAAAAAGTTTATATGTATAAGTATAGTTTAAAAAATAAACATTAATGAACTGGTTTCTTACCTCGCACAGGTCCAAAATGGCACTGATTTAGAGCTGAGTAGATGAAAGTAAAATGTCACGTGTCACCGGGGTAGATTTTTGAAGTTTGGCAGCCGACCAGCAGAGTGCGCTGGTCGATTGCCCATTCCGGTGATGAAGAAGCCCCTGTGATTTTGAAGCTCCGGCTTCATTTAAATTTGTCGGACTAGCTGCAGGTCGCCCAAGAGGCATCCTGATGTAGCTCGCCAGATTGAAGCCTGAAAATCGGGCCGGAGCGGCCACCAGCAAGGTAAGTTGTGGGGGGTGGTGGGTGGGGTTCGTAATCGTGGAGGGTAGGGATCCCGTGGCGACAGCGGCCCAGATTATTTTTGTGGGCCACGGAGGAGAACAAAAATAGTTGAACACTAACCTTTAAGCCTCATCTCTTCCATTGCCCTTGGATCTGATCGTCTCCTACCCAAAATGGCAATTTCACACCAGTGGACCCAAATTTTCATATTAAAAGGGACCTACCACCTGAATGAGGCGAGCACTTTGGCCACACCATAAGTGTTAACAGGGCGGCAAGGCTACCGATCATATTTTTATGCCATTGCCGTCCCAGTTAATGCCAGGACAAGGCATTCAAAATTGACCCCAACCAGTGGCCAAAGCCTGCTACTATCCGTAGACTGAAAGCATGTTTTAGCTTTCTAGCGTCACAGGCTGTCATAACAATGGGAAAATTTTATTAAAAACATTACTACACCTACAGATGTGGACACAATTATCATTGTGAACCTCATAAGCACTGTTGACATATATCTTTTGAATAGAAATATGCCAGGACAGACCAATATTAATAATGTACAGATGATGTCAGGTATTACATTTAACACTTAATTCTTCATTACATTTTGAAATGTTTAATTTCTTGTACTCTTGACATTTGTATTCTATCTAGGCCTCAATCCAGGTGATGAAGAATCGCAATCATTAATGAAGAGTAAATCACCGGACCCTAAGGCAGAGACAAGTGCTGTGCAAAAATTAACCGAAACTGAATCAGGTAAGCCATTCGCCATTTGTATCACACAATATTTTTCATTTTTCCATCTTGATCCCAAGTAGTACGTCATTCAGGTAAACTTAGGCTTTAGATTTCAAGGGGAAAGTTTCCATTCTCCAAATCCAAAGAGACAAGTGTATCCAAATTTAATATGGTCTAAATTGACTCAAATTTTGGTGCTTCCAAACATAGTCAATGTGAGATGAAAAGAGGCAACCTGGAAGTTTCCATCTCAGTGAGGTTGAATCTCACCACTGGCTATTATAAGAATGGAACTGGATGTAATGGTTCTTATTTTGTGTATCCCTATACACTATTTGTGTGTGAATTATAACCTTAATCTTTGTTTTTGTAATAATATCTGGATTTTGATCTATTCATTTTGTGTATCTGTGCCATACATGCTAATCGAGAAAACGATCAAAATCTGATAAAGAGCTTCAAAAAATAAAAGAGGATTGTGCCAAAAATTTTGGGGATCTTCCTTCACTTCTTGCTTTGAAATTACAAGTTGATGTGACACGTATTGGCACTGCCTCTTGCTGAATCTGATTATTAAAGTGTTTTAAAATTATTTGTATGTCTGTCACGAAGTGACGTAGTGGCTGCCTCCTCCCCATTCCCAGGTCAGAGAAACCTTTTTCCCTTCCCCTTGGTTTGTGCTGTCATTTTTCTTCATCTCCTCTAAGTTCTTCTCCCCCGCCCTTCTGTTCATGCAACACTGTCAACCCCGGTTCATGCCAGCACTGTCTACTCCAGTTCATGCCAGCACTGTCAACCCCGGTTCATGCCAGCACTGTCTACTCCAGTTCATGCCAGCACTGTCAACCCCGGTTCATGCCAGCACTGTCTACTCCAGTTCATGCCAGCACTGTCTACTCCAGTTCATGCCAGCACTGTCTACCCCAGTTCATGCCAGCACTGTCTACCCCAGTTCATGCCAGCACTGTCTACTCCAGTTCATGCCAGCACTGTCTACTCCAGTTCATGCCAGCACTCTCTACCCCAGTTCATGCCAGCACTGTCTACCCCAGTTCATGCCAGCACTGTCTACCCCAGTTCATGCCAGCACTGTCTACTCCAGTTCATGCCAGCACTGTCTACTCCAGTTCATGCCAGCACTCTCTACCCCAGTTCATGCCAGCACTGTCTACTCCAGTTCATGCCAGCACTGTCTACTCCAGTTCATGCCAGCACTGTCTACCCCAGTTCATGCCAGCACTGTCTACTCCAGTTCATGCCAGCACTGTCAACCCCGGTTCATGCCAGCACTGTCTACTCCAGTTCATGCCAGCACTGTCTACTCCAGTTCATGCCAGCACTGTCTACCCCAGTTCATGCCAGCACTGTCTACCCCAGTTCATGCCAGCACTGTCTACCCCAGTTCATGCCAGCACTGTCTACTCCAGTTCATGCCAGCACTCTCTACCCCAGTTCATGCCAGCACTGTCTACCCCAGTTCATGCCAGCACTGTCTACCCCAGTTCATGCCAGCACTGTCTACTCCAGTTCATGCCAGCACTGTCTACTCCAGTTCATGCCAGCACTCTCTACCCCAGTTCATGCCAGCACTGTCTACTCCAGTTCATGCCAGCACTGTCTACTCCAGTTCATGCCAGCACTGTCTACCCCAGTTCATGCCAGCACTGTCTACTCCAGTTCATGCCAGCACTCTCTACCCCAGTTCATGCCAGCACTGTCTACCTCAGTTCATGCTAGTACTGTCTACCCCAGTTCATGCCAGCACTGTCTACTCCAGTTCATGCCAGCACTGTCTACCTCAGTTCATGCTAGTACTGTCTACCCTAGTTCATGCCAGCACTGTCTACTCCAGTTCATGCCAGCACTCTCTACCCCAGTTCATGCCAGCACTGTCTACCTCAGTTCATGCTAGTACTGTCTATCCCAGTTCATGCCAGCACTGTCTACTCCAGTTCATGTCAGCACTGTCTACCCCAGTTCATGCTAGTACTGTCTATCCCAGTTCATGCCAGCACTGTCTACTCCAGTTCATGTCAGCACTGTCTACTCCAGTTCATGCCAGCACTGTCTATCCCAGTTCATGCCAGCACTGTCTACCCCAGTTCATGTCAGCACTGTCTACCTCAGTTCATGCCAGCACTGTCTACCCCAGTTCATACCAGTACTGTCTACCCCAGTTCATGCCAGTACTGTCTACCCCAGTTCATGCCAGCACTGTCTACTCCAGTTCATGCCAGCACTGTCTACTCCAGTTCATGCCAGCACTGTCTACTCCAGTTCATGCCAGCACTCTCTACCCCAGTTCATGCCAGCACTGTCTACTCCAGTTCATGCCAGCACTGTCTACTCCAGTTCATGCCAGCACTGTCTACCCCAATTCGTGCCAGCACTGTCTACTCCAGTTCATGCCAGCACTCTCTACCCCAGTTCATGCCAGCACTGTCTACCTCAGTTCATGCTAGTACTGTCTATCCCAGTTCATGCCAGCACTGTCTACCCCAGTTCATGTCAGCACTGTCTACCTCAGTTCATGCCAGCACTGTCTACCCCAGTTCATGCTAGTACTGTCTACCCCAGTTCATGCCAGCACTGTCTACCCCAGTTCATGCCAGCACTGTCTACCCCAGTTCATACCAGTACTGTCTACCCCAGTTCATGCCAGTACTGTCTACCCCAGTTCATGCCAGCACTGTCTACCCCAGTTCATGCCAGCACTCTCTACCCCAGTTCCTGCCAGCACTGTCTACCCCAGTTCATGCCAGCACTCTCTACCCCAGTTCCTGCCAGCACTGTCTACCCCAGTTCATGCCAGCACTGTCTACCCCAGTTCCTGCCAGCACTGTCTACTCCAATTCTTGCCAGCACTGTCTACTCCAATTCGTGCCAGCACTGTCTACTCCAGTTCATGCCAGCACTGTCTACCCCAGTTCCTGCCAGCACTCTCTACCCCAGTTCATGCCAGCACTGTCTACTCCAATTCTTGCCAGCACTGTCCACTCCAATTCGTGCCAGCACTGTCTACTCCAGTTCATGCCAGCACTGTCTACTCCAGTTCATGCCAGCACTGTCTACCCCAGTTCATGCCAGCACTGTCTACCCCAGTTCATGCCAGCACTGTTTACCCCAGTTCATGCCAGCACTGTCTACCCCAGTTTATGCCAGCACTGTCTACCCCAGTTTATGCCAGCACTGTCTACCCCAGTTCATGCCAGCACTGTCTACCCCAGTTCATGCCAGCACTGTCTACCCCAGTTCATGCCAGCACTCTCTACCCCAGGTCATGCCAGCACTCTCTACCCCAGGTCATGCCAGCACTGTCTACCTGCAGTTTCTTCTCTCTTTTCCCCACTCAGATCACATCAGTACTCTGCCTCCTCCTGGTTCATGTCAGGATTCTTCTTTAAAGAGCTCCTTGCTCCTACTTAAAGCTGCTGCCACTCTGGGGAATGTAATTCTGCTGCAAGCTGTGGATGAAAACAAAACTAACGTGAGAATTCATGCTCACAGTGGGCAGCAGCGTTCCATCCCCTAGTACAGCAGCAGCGTCAGGTGGCAACTGTGAGGGGCGCAGCCCAGATCCAGGCTGCTTTTCATCCTCAAACGTGGGCACTGACTCAAACACTTTGTGCGTGACATGTGTACAGTCACCTGTCCGTAATACTGTGGCCCAGATTTTTCTCATAAGAAATACTGTTTTCAACTGCATAAATGCAAGAGCGAAGCAAAGGGTTTGGGGGATACATTAATGATCGTGTATTTAAACAGAAAAACAGAATTAATAAGTTGTGACTGTCACAGGTTTCACTGTTCTATATTCTAAATTATTTTATTTTCTAAAATCAATCTAACAATTGTGAATTTTTTTATTGTTTCTATAATCTGTAGTTTAAAAAGAGCAAAATACAATAAGCTCGAGCACAATGTATATTGCATTAAAGATAACTCTATCAGGTTGATGATCTTTCATCAGAACTCATTTTATGCTAGTAATGTCCGTAACATTAAGACCCTGAAGTTCCTTGCAATGGGGAAGGTGGAAAAGGAGAATGAGCGAAGAGCCACTGTTTAGGGCTGAAACTTGTTCTGCCGGGAGTCCATTGCATATCTTCAGGATAACTATTTTCTGTGCCGGGGTCGGGGGAGGGTGAGCGTAATGCGGCTAGATATTCTCCGTCCATTTCCCACATTCAGGGGAATGTCTAGGGAAATTCCCAGGTGACCCTGGAAACTCCGCCTACTGCAGCCACAAATCTTGCCTCAACAAACTTCTTGTTAACTAAGAGCTCAGATAAGTGCTATTGAAGCCTTTTCAAATCCCCAAACCTCACCAGCTAAAGCTAGCTGATCCCAAAGGTGTAGGATTGCCCTTTTAAAATGTATCCCTTAATTCCTACATTACTTCAGTGACTAAATTTCAAAAGTACTTCATTAGCTGTGAAGCGTTTCGGGACGTCCTGAGGTTGTAAAAGGCGCTATATAGATGCAAGCCCTTCTTTCATTTTAATATACTGGAAACCAAAGATGCGCTCCCTCTACCGTCCTCGGAGTGACATGGTGCCAATCCAAGGTTCAGGGCCGATGTCGGGACGGGCGTTGCTCATGCACCCTTGCAGCCTACAGGGGACATCCACATCCATGCCGAAGATCCCTGTCCCTGGTATCTGGGACAGGATCTGAAATTGTCTGTTCAGGCGAATATAGTGTCCGCTCCTCTGCTTTCCCACTGGTGCAGCAATGCAACAGGACTTCAGGAGCTAAAGTTCAGATTGTCTGAATGGGTTGAGGTTTCTTGTCTCAAAACCGTTGAAACATTAAACCTGGAAGTCTTTTCCTTTATTTGAGTGCAGTGTCTAGGCAGAGGACACAAAAGAAACAGGCGATGGAGTTAAGGCAGCACAAAATAACCCTGATGTATACAGTATTGAGAAACAAGAAAAGACAACAAATGTAAAGGATGGTGGAGGTAGTAAATTTGGTGAAACACCTTATGTACTATTGAAAGTGAAAAAAAGAATTGTTTGTAGTCCAGGAATTGAAGTCTGCACAGTGTGACTTCCCAAATTCCTGGAAATACTCTTGCCTCTGAGACAGAAGGTAGTGTGTTGAAGTCCTATTCCAGGACTTGAGCAAATATCTCGACTGACACCCCAGTCCATTATTGATGGAAAATTGCATTGTCACAGCAGCCATCGTATTCAGACTAGAGGAATCTCCTCTTTTCTCAAATTCAGAATTGATGAAATTTTCTACTGAGAACTCCGCTGATGTATCCTTACATCATCCTTGCACAATGGTTAGATCAGAATAAAATATCAAGCTAGAACCTAAATGGGGCAAATGAAGAACCAAGTTGTGGAATTCTGCCAATACTATTTGAAGCTAGTTGACTGAGGAAAATTAATTGCAGAGAGTGAATCCGACCAGCAGATAATATTCTCAGTGAGCAACAATTCTGGATTATTGTCAGGGTCTTTAATGTGGCGCCAATCTGAGAAATAACGACATTTCTACTTTGATAAAGTTGCATCGTGCTCAACAGAATACATGCCTACTCTTTCAGTATTGGTCAATAGCGTTATCACTGCTGTTTCTGCTCCTCTGCACTATGGGGTTTATACTGTTCATATTGTTTTTATCTATTCATGTAGAATCACAGGAACCCCCCGCAATAGAACAAAGCAATATTCAGAAAACAGAGCAAGGTATTGATTATAAGCAGTGTAGATGAAAACATAAAATTACAAAGGGATATTGATAGATTAGGTGAATGGGCAAAACAGTGGCAAATGGAATTCAATGCAGACAAATGTGAGGTCATCCACTTTGGATCAAAAAAGGATAGAACAGGGTACTTTCTAAATGGTAAAAAGTTAAAAACAGTGGATGTCCAAAGGGACTTAGGGGTTCAGGTACATAGATCATTGAAGTGTCATGAACAGGTGCAGAAAATAATCAATAAGGCTAATGGAATGCTGGCCTTTATATGGAGAGGACTAGAGTACAAGGGGGCAGAAGTTATGCTGCAGCTATACAAAACCCTGGTTAGACCGCACCTGGAGTACTGTGAGCAATTCTGGGCACTGTGCCTTCGGAAAACATATTGGCCTTGGAGGGAGTGCAGTGTAGGTTTACTAGAATGATACCCGGACTTCAAGGGTTAAGTTACGAGGAGAAATTACACAAATTGGGGTTGTATTCTCTAGAGTTTCGAAGGTTGAGGGGTGATCTGATCGAAGTTTATAAGATATTAAGGGGAACAGATAGGGTGGATAGAGAGAAACTATTTCCGCTGGTTGGGGATTTTAGGAGTAGGGGGCAGAGTCTAAAAATTAGAGCCAGACCTTTCAGGAGCGAGATTAGAAAACATTTCTACACACAAAGGGTGGTAGAAGTTTGGAACTCTCTTCCGCAAACGGCAATTGATACTAGCTCAATTGCTAAATTTAAAACTGAGATAGATAGCTTTTTGGCAGCCAAAGGTATTAAGGGATATGGGCCAAAGGCAGGTATATGGAGTTAGAGCACAGATCAGCCATTATCTTATCAAATGGCGGAGCAGGCACGAGGGACTGAATGGCCTACTCCTGTTACGATGTTCCAATGTTCCTATGATCGCTGCAATGAAGAAGGCAAGTTTGAAAGGATCAATAAGCAAGGAACTCAAGGTGAGATTAATAAAGAAGACAATATGTTGGGTAAATATCTGACCTAATGAAAAAATATCATCATATATTTAAGGTGAGACATTCAGGAGAGTGTCAGATAAAACTAATTGATTCCAAAGGTCAACAATTCCCATTTAAAATTGTATCTCTTAATACATTGGGTGCAAAAGATGTAAAAAATGACCCTGTGCATTGGGTCCTTCCTGTGCTCTGTCTGTTGCAGTGTCAAAGGCAGAGGACACAAGAGAAACAGGTGATATATATAAGGCAGTATTGTGACCCTGATGCTCACAATACTGAGAAACAAGAAAACATAAATGCAAAGGACAGTGGAGGTAATAAATTTGGTGAAAGACCTTATCTACTATTGTTTGTAGTCCAGGAATTGAATAGAATTAAAGTGATTGGCAAATTAACTATAGGTGACATGAGGAAAAACCTTTTTACACAGAGAGTGGTTAGGATCAGGAATGCACTGCTGGCAGGGTGGATAAAGGGGAACCAGTGGATGTAATGTATTGAGACTTCCAGAAGGCATTCGACAAGGTGCCACATAAAGGATTATTGCTCAAGATAAAGAATCACTGGATTGGGGGTAATATTCTGGCATGGGTGGAGGATTGGTTATCTAACAGGAAGAAGAGAGTTGGGATAAATGGTTCATTCTCGGACAGGCAACCTGTAGCCAGTGGTGTTCCGCAGGGGTCGGTGCTGGGTCCCCAACTCTTTACAATCTATATTAACGATTTGGAGGAGGGGACCGAGTGTAACATATCAAAGTTTGCAGATGATACAAAGATGGGAGGGAAAGTAGAGAGTGAGGAGGACATAAAAAACCTACAAGGGGATATAGACAGGCTGGGTGAGTGGGCGGAGATTTGGCAGATGCAATACAATATTGGAAAATGTGAGGTTATGCACTTTGGCAGGAAAAATCAGAGAGCAAGTTATTATCTTAATGGCGAAAAACTGGAAAGTACTGCAGTACAAAGGGATCTGGGGGTCCTAGTGCAAGAAAATCGAAAAGTTAGTATGCAGGTGCAGCAGGTGATCAAGAAGGCCAACAGAATGTTGGCTTTTATTGCTAGGGGGATAGAATATAAAAACAGGGAGGTATTGCTGCAGTTATATAAGGTATTGGTGAGACCGCACCTGGAATACTGCATACAGTTTTGGTCTCCATACTTAAGACAAGACATACTTGCTCTAGAGGCAGTACAAAGAAGGTTCACTCGGTTAATCCCGGAGATGAGGGGGTGGACATATGAGGAGAGGTTGAGTAGATTGGGACTCTACTCATTGGAGTTCAGAAGAATGAGAGGCGATCTTATTGAAACACATAAGATTGTGAAGGGGCTTGATCGGGTGGATGCGGTAAGGATGTTCCCAAGGATGGGTGAAACTAGAACTCGGGGGCATAATCTTAGAATAAGGGGCTGCTCTTTCAAAACTGAGATGAGGAGAAACTTCTTCACTCAGAGGGTAGTAGGTCTGTGGAATTTGCTGCCCCAGGAAGCTGTGGAAGCTACATCATTAAATAAATTTAAAACAGAAATAGACAGTTTCCTAGAAGTAAAGGGAATTAGGGGTTATGGGGAGCAGGCAGGAAATTGGACATGAATTTAGATTTGAGGTTAGGATCAGATCAGCAATGATCTTATTGAATGGCGGAGCAGGCTCGAGGGGCCGATTGGCCTACACCTGCTCCTATTTCTTATGTTCTTATGTTCTTATATAGGGTGATGGAGGCAGATTCAATCGTGGCTTTCAAAAGGGAACTGGATAAGTACTTGAAAGGAAAAAACTTGCAGGCTACGAGAATAGAGCAGAGGAGTGGGACTAGCTGGATTGCTCTTGCATAGACTCGGCACGGACTCGATGGGCCGAACGGCCTCCTTCCGTGCTGTAAACTTTCTATGATTCGATGAAAGTGAAAACAATAATTGTGCAGACTTGAATGCATATACAACATTGTGACTTCCCAAATTCCGTGAAATATTAGTTGCTTCATTCGGTAACTCTTGCCCCTCAGTCAGATGATAGTGTATTGAAGTCCTATTCCGTACTTGTGCATATATCTCGACTGACACCCCTGTACATTATTGATGGAAAGATACATTGTTACAGGAGCCATCGTATTCAGACGAGGGGAATCTCCTCTTTTTTCAAATTCAGAATTGATGTAATTTTCTTCTGGTAACTCCACTGATGTATCCTTACATAAAAGTACAGTATGTGCAGAATGATTGGATCAGAATAAAGTATCGTGCTGGAACATGACTGGAGCACTTGAATAACCAAGTTGTGCAATTACACTAATATTATTTGAAGCTGGTTGACTGAGGTAAATTCAGGGAAGCGAGAGAAGCCTACGAGCAGTTAGTGTTCTCACTGAGAAACAAGTCTGCATTATGCTAAGGGTCTTTAATGCGATGCCATCTTAGAAATAATGACACTTCTCCTTCGTTAAAGTTGCATCGTGCTCAACTGAATACCTGTTTATTCTTTAAATATTGGCCAATGGCATTATCACTACTGTTTCTGCTCCTCAACACTAGCGGGTTTATACTGTTTATAGTGTTTTATTCGACTCATGCAGAATCACAGAAAATCTCCCCAATAGAACAAAACAATACTGGGAATACAGAGCAAGGTGCAGATGATCAATGCAAAGCAGGAGGTGAGTCTCAAAAGAACAATAAGCAAAGAACTGAAGGTGGGATTAATAAAGAGGATAATATGTTGGGGAAAGTATTAGACCAAAGGAAACAATGTCATCACTTATTTAAGTGAGACATGTAGGAAAGTGTTACAGTTAGAGAAAGCTAATTGATCCCAAAGGCGAATGATTCCCTTTTAAAATTGTATCCCTTAATACACTGAGAGCCAAAGATGAAAAAAAATGACCCTGTTCATTGGGTCCTACTTTTGCTCCCTCTATTATCCCTGGAGTGAAATGGTGCCACCCAACGGTTCAGAGCCAATGTCGGGGCGGGTGTTGCTCATGCACCCTTGCAGCCTCCAGTGGCCTTCCCCATCCATGCAGATGACCCCTGTCCCTGGCATCTGGGGCAGGGTCTGAAATTGTCTGTTCAGGCGAATAAAGTGTCCTCTCCCCTGCTTTCCAACTGGTGCAGCAATACTACAGGACTTCAGAAGCTAAAATTCAGATTGTCTGAATGGGTTGAGGTTTCTTGGCTCAAAGCCTTTGAAATATTAAAACTGAAAGTTCGTTCCTTTGTTTGAGCGCAGTGTCAAAGCCAAAGGACACAAGAGGAACAGATGATGGAGAAAAGGCAGGACAAACTGACCCTGATCCACAAAGCACTGAGGAACAACAAAAGACAAGTGTAAAGGATGGTGGAGGTAATAAACTTGGTGAAACACCTTATCTAATGTTGAAAGTGAAGAAAATAATTGTTTGTAGTCTAGGAAATGAAGTCTGCACAGTGTGACTTCCCAAATTCCTGGAAATATTAGTTGCTTCATTCAATACTGTATTCCCTGAAGGCCGTGTGATGAAGATCTATTCCGTACTTGTGTATATATCTCGACTGACACCCCAGTACATTATTGATGGAAAGATGCATTGTTACAGGCACCATCGTATTCAGACCAGAGGAATCTCTTTTTTCACAAATTCAGAATTGATGTAATTTTCTTCTGTAATTCCACCGATGTATCCTTACATAAAAGTACAGTATGTGCACAATGATTGGATCAGAATCAAATATCGTGCTGGAACATGACTGGAGCACTTGAATAACCAAGCTGCGCCATTACGCCAATATTATTTGAAGCTGGTTGATTGAGGTAAATTTGGGGAACCGAGAAAAGCCTCCGAGCAGATAGTAACCTCACTGAGAAACAAGTCTGCATTATTTCAAGGGTCTTTAATGCGATGCCATCTTAGAAATAATGACACTTCTCCTGTGATAAAGTTGCATCGTGCTCAACTGAACACCTGTTTATTCTTTAAATATTGGCCAAAGATATTATCACTCCTGTTTCTGCTCCATTACACTATGGGGTTTATACTGTTTATAGTGTTTTATTCTATTCATGTAGAATCACAGAAAGTTTCCACAGTAGAACAAAACAATAATGAGAAAACAGAGCAAGGTGCAGATGATCAATGCAATGAAGGTGTGTTTCAAAGGATCAATAAGCAAAGAACTGAAGGTGGGATTAATAAAGAAGATAATATGTTGGGAAAAGTATTAGACCGAAGGAAAAAAGGCCTCTTTTAATTAAGTGAGACATTTAGGAAAATGTTACAGTTAGATAAAGCTAATTGATCCTAAAGGTGAATGATTCCCTTTCAAAATTGTATCCCTTAATACACTGAGAGCCAAAAATGAAAAAAATGGCCCCATTCTAGGGGTCCTTCCTGTGCTCCCTTTAGTATCCTCGGAGTGACATGGTGCCACTCCAATGTTCAGAGCCAATGTCGAGGCGGGTGTCGCTCATGCACCCTGCAGCCTCCAGTGGCCTTCCCCATCCATGTCGAAGATCCCTGACCCTGACATCTGGGACAGGGTCTGGAATTGTCTGTTCAGGCGAATATAGTGTCCGCTCCTCTGCATTCCCACGGGTGCAGCAATGCAACAGGACTTCAGGAGTTAAAATTCAGATTGTCTGAATGGGTTGAGGTTTCTTGTCTCAAAGCCTTTGAAATATTAAAGCTGAAAGTTGTTTCGTTTGTTTGAGCGCAGTGTCAATTTGCGAGGGCACAAGAGGAACAGATGATGGAGATAAGGCAGCACAAACTGACCCTGATCCAAACATCACTGAGAAACAACAAAAGACACGTGTTATGGATGGTGGAGGTAATAAACTTGGTGAAACACATTATCTAATGTTGAAAGTGAAGAAAATAATTGTTTGTAGTCCAAGAAATGAAGTCTGCACAGTGTGACTTCCCAAATTCCTGGAAATATTAGTTGATTCATTCAGCACTCTTGCCCCTCAGTCAGATGGTAGTGTATTGAAGTCTGTTCCGTACTTGTGCATAGATCTGGACTGACACCCCAGTACATTATTGATGGAGAGATGCATTGTTACAGGAGCCATCGTGTTCAGACAAGAGGAATCTCCTCTTTTCTCAAATTCAGAATTGATGTAATTTTCTTCTGGTAACTCCACTGATGTATCCTTACATAAAAGTACAGTATGTGCACAATGATTGGATCAGAATCAAATATTGTGCTGGAACATGACTGGAGCACTTGAATAACCAAGTTGTGCAATTACGCCAATGTTATTTGAAGCTGGTTGGCTGAGGTAAATTCAGGGAAGCGAGAGAAGCCTACGAGCAGTTAGTGTTCTGACTGAGAAACAATTCTGCATTATTCTAAGGGTCTTTAATGCGATGCCATCTTAGAAATAATGACACTTCTCCTTCGTTAAAGTTGCATCGTGCTCAACAATGCAATACCTGTTTATTCTTTAAATATTGGCCAATAGCATTATCACTTCTGTTTCTGTTCCTCTACACTATGGGGTTTATACTGTTTATCGTGTTTTATTCTATTCATGTAGAATCACAGAAAACCTCCCCAATAGAACAAAACAATACTGGGAATACAGAGCAAGGTGCGGATGATCAATGCAAAGAAGGAGGTGAGTCTCAAAGGATCAAATTTCAAAAAGAGAAGGTGGGATTAATAAAGAAGACAATATGTTGGGAAAAGTAATAGACCAAAGAAAACAATGTCATCACTTATTTAAGTGAGACATGTAGGAAAGTGTTACAGTTAGAGAAAGCTAATTGATCCCAAAGGCGAATGATTCCCTTTTAAAATTGTATCCCTTAATACACTGAGAGCCATGATGAAAAAAATGACCCTGTTCATTGGGTCCTACTTTTGCTCCCTCTATTATCCCTGGAGTGAAATGGCGCCACTCCACGGTTCAGAGCCAATGTCGGGGCGGGTGTTGCTCATGCACCCTTGCAGCCTCCAGTGGCCTTCCCCATCCATGCAGATAACCCCTGTCCCTGGCATCTGGGGCAGGGTCTGAAATTGTCTGTTCAGGCGAATAAAGTGTCCTCTCCCCTGCTTTCCCACTGGTGCAGCAATACTACAGGACTTCAGAAGCTAAAATTCAGATTGTCTGAATGGGTTGAGGTTTCTTGGCTCAAAGCCATTGAAATATTAAAACTGAAAGTTCGTTCCTTTGTTTGAGCGCAGTGTCAACGCCAAAGGACACAAGAGGAACAGATGATGGAGAAAAGGCAGCACAAACTGACCCTGATCCACAAAGCACTGAGGAACAACAAAAGACAAGTGTAAAGGATGGTGGAGGTAATAAACTTGGTGATACATCTTATCTAATGTTGAAAGTGAAGAAAATAATTGTTTGTAGTCCAGGAAATGAAGTCTGCACAGTGTGACTTCCCAAATTCCTGGAAATATTAGTTGATTCATTCAGCACTCTTGCCCCTCAGTCAGAAGGTAGTGTGTTGAAGACCTGTTCCGTACGTGTGCATAGATCTTGACTGACACCCCGGTACATTATTGATGGAAAGATGCATTGTTACAGGAGCCATCGTATTCAGACAAGAGGAATCTCCTCTTTTCTCAAATTCAGAATTGATGTAATTTTCTTCTGGTAACTCCACTGATGTATCCTTACATAAAAGTACAGTATGTGCACAATGATTGGATCAGAATCAAATATTGTGCTGGAACTTGACTGGAGCACTTGAATAACCAAGTTGTGCAATTACGCCAATATTATTTGAAGCTGGTTGACTGAGGTAAATTCAGGGAACCGAGAAAAGCCTACGAGCAGATAGTAACCTCACTGAGAAACAAGTCTGAATTATTTTAAGGGTCTTTAATGCGATGCCATCTTAGAAATAATGACACTTCTCCTTCGTTAAAGTTGCATCGTGCTCAACAATGCAATACCTGTTTATTCTTTAAATATTGGCCAATAGCATTATCACTTCTGTTTCTGTTCCTCTACACTATGGGGTTTATACTGTTTATAGTGTTTTATTCTATTCATGGAGAATCACAGAAAATCTCCCCAATAGAACAAAACAATACTGGGAATACAGAGCAAGGTGCAGATGATCAATGCAAAGCAGGAGGTGAGTCTCAAAAGAACAATAAGCAAAGAACTGAAGGTGGGATTAATAAAGAGGATAATATGTTGGGAAAAGTATTAGACCAAAGGAAACAATGTCATCACTTATTTAAGTGAGACATGTAGGAAAGTGTTACAGTTAGAGAAAGCTAATTGATCCCAAAGGCGAATGATTCCCTTTTAAAATTGTATCCCTTAATACACTGAGAGCCAAAGATGAAAAAAAATGACCCTGTTCATTGGGTCCTACTTTTGCTCCCTCTATTATCCCTGGAGTGAAATGGTGCCACCCAACGGTTCAGAGCCAATGTCGGGGCGGGTGTTGCTCATGCACCCTTGCAGCCTCCAGTGGCCTTCCCCATCCATGCAGATAACCCCTGTCCCTGGCATCTGGGGCAGGGTCTGAAATTGTCTGTTCAGGCGAATAAAGTGTCCTCTCCCCTGCTTTCCAACTGGTGCAGCAATGCAACAGGACTTCAGGAGTTAAAATTCAGATTGTCTGAATGGGTTGAGGTTTCTTGTCTCAAAGCCTTTGAAATATTAAAGCTGAAAGTTGTTTCGTTTGTTTGAGCGCAGTGTCAATTTGCGAGGGCACAAGAGGAACAGATGATGGAGATAAGGCAGCACAAACTGACCCTGATCCAAACATCACTGAGAAACAACAAAAGACACGTGTTATGGATGGTGGAGGTAATAAACTTGGTGAAACACATTATCTAATGTTGAAAGTGAAGAAAATAATTGTTTGTAGTCCAAGAAATGAAGTCTGCACAGTGTGACTTCCCAAATTCCTGGAAATATTAGTTGATTCATTCAGCACTCTTGCCCCTCAGTCAGATGGTAGTGTATTGAAGTCCTGTTCCGTACTTGTGCATAGATCTGGACTGACACCCCAGTACATTATTGATGGAGAGATGCATTGTTACAGGAGCCATCGTGTTCAGACAAGAGGAATCTCCTCTTTTCTCAAATTCAGAATTGATGTAATTTTCTTCTGGTAACTCCACTGATGTATCCTTACATAAAAGTACAGTATGTGCACAATGATTGGATCAGAATCAAATATTGTGCTGGAACATGACTGGAGCACTTGAATAACCAAGTTGTGCAATTACGCCAATGTTATTTGAAGCTGGTTGGCTGAGGTAAATTCAGGGAAGCGAGAGAAGCCTACGAGCAGTTAGTGTTCTGACTGAGAAACAATTCTGCATTATTCTAAGGGTCTTTAATGCGATGCCATCTTAGAAATAATGACACTTCTCCTTCGTTAAAGTTGCATCGTGCTCAACAATGCAATACCTGTTTATTCTTTAAATATTGGCCAATAGCATTATCACTTCTGTTTCTGTTCCTCTACACTATGGGGTTTATACTGTTTATCGTGTTTTATTCTATTCATGTAGAATCACAGAAAACCTCCCCAATAGAACAAAACAATACTGGGAATACAGAGCAAGGTGCGGATGATCAATGCAAAGAAGGAGGTGAGTCTCAAAGGATCAAATTTCAAAAAGAGAAGGTGGGATTAATAAAGAAGACAATATGTTGGGAAAAGTAATAGACCAAAGAAAACAATGTCATCACTTATTTAAGTGAGACATGTAGGAAAGTGTTACAGTTAGAGAAAGCTAATTGATCCCAAAGGCGAATGATTCCCTTTTAAAATTGTATCCCTTAATACACTGAGAGCCATGATGAAAAAAATGACCCTGTTCATTGGGTCCTACTTTTGCTCCCTCTATTATCCCTGGAGTGAAATGGCGCCACTCCACGGTTCAGAGCCAATGTCGGGGCGGGTGTTGCTCATGCACCCTTGCAGCCTCCAGTGGCCTTCCCCATCCATGCAGATAACCCCTGTCCCTGGCATCTGGGGCAGGGTCTGAAATTGTCTGTTCAGGCGAATAAAGTGTCCTCTCCCCTGCTTTCCCACTGGTGCAGCAATACTACAGGACTTCAGAAGCTAAAATTCAGATTGTCTGAATGGGTTGAGGTTTCTTGGCTCAAAGCCATTGAAATATTAAAACTGAAAGTTCGTTCCTTTGTTTGAGCGCAGTGTCAACGCCAAAGGACACAAGAGGAACAGATGATGGAGAAAAGGCAGCACAAACTGACCCTGATCCACAAAGCACTGAGGAACAACAAAAGACAAGTGTAAAGGATGGTGGAGGTAATAAACTTGGTGATACATCTTATCTAATGTTGAAAGTGAAGAAAATAATTGTTTGTAGTCCAGGAAATGAAGTCTGCACAGTGTGACTTCCCAAATTCCTGGAAATATTAGTTGATTCATTCAGCACTCTTGCCCCTCAGTCAGAAGGTAGTGTGTTGAAGACCTGTTCCGTACGTGTGCATAGATCTTGACTGACACCCCGGTACATTATTGATGGAAAGATGCATTGTTACAGGAGCCATCGTATTCAGACAAGAGGAATCTCCTCTTTTCTCAAATTCAGAATTGATGTAATTTTCTTCTGGTAACTCCACTGATGTATCCTTACATAAAAGTACAGTATGTGCACAATGATTGGATCAGAATCAAATATTGTGCTGGAACTTGACTGGAGCACTTGAATAACCAAGTTGTGCAATTACGCCAATATTATTTGAAGCTGGTTGACTGAGGTAAATTCAGGGAACCGAGAAAAGCCTACGAGCAGATAGTAACCTCACTGAGAAACAAGTCTGAATTATTTTAAGGGTCTTTAATGCGATGCCATCTTAGAAATAATGACACTTCTCCTTCGTTAAAGTTGCATCGTGCTCAACAATGCAATACCTGTTTATTCTTTAAATATTGGCCAATAGCATTATCACTTCTGTTTCTGTTCCTCTACACTATGGGGTTTATACTGTTTATAGTGTTTTATTCTATTCATGGAGAATCACAGAAAATCTCCCCAATAGAACAAAACAATACTGGGAATACAGAGCAAGGTGCAGATGATCAATGCAAAGCAGGAGGTGAGTCTCAAAAGAACAATAAGCAAAGAACTGAAGGTGGGATTAATAAAGAGGATAATATGTTGGGAAAAGTATTAGACCACAGGAAACAATGTCATCACTTATTTAAGTGAGACATGTAGGAAAGTGTTACAGTTAGAGAAAGCTAATTGATCCCAAAGGCGAATGATTCCCTTTTAAAATTGTATCCCTTAATACACTGAGAGCCAAAGATGAAAAAAAATGACCCTGTTCATTGGGTCCTACTTTTGCTCCCTCTATTATCCGTGGAGTGAAATGGTGCCACCCAACGGTTCAGAGCCAATGTCGGGGCGGGTGTTGCTCATGCACCCTTGCAGCCTCCAGTGGCCTTCCCCATCCATGCAGATAACCCCTGTCCCTGGCATCTGGGGCAGGGTCTGAAATTGTCTGTTCAGGCGAATAAAGTGTCCTCTCCCCTGCTTTCCAACTGGTGCAGCAATGCAACAGGACTTCAGGAGTTAAAATTCAGATTGTCTGAATGGGTTGAGGTTTCTTGTCTCAAAGCCTTTGAAATATTAAAGCTGAAAGTTGTTTCGTTTGTTTGAGCGCAGTGTCAATTTGCGAGGGCACAAGAGGAACAGATGATGGAGATAAGGCAGCACAAACTGACCCTGATCCAAACATCACTGAGAAACAACAAAAGACACGTGTTATGGATGGTGGAGGTAATAAACTTGGTGAAACACATTATCTAATGTTGAAAGTGAAGAAAATAATTGTTTGTAGTCCAAGAAATGAAGTCTGCACAGTGTGACTTCCCAAATTCCTGGAAATATTAGTTGATTCATTCAGCACTCTTGCCCCTCAGTCAGATGGTAGTGTATTGAAGTCCTGTTCCGTACTTGTGCATAGATCTGGACTGACACCCCAGTACATTATTGATGGAGAGATGCATTGTTACAGGAGCCATCGTGTTCAGACAAGAGGAATCTCCTCTTTTCTCAAATTCAGAATTGATGTAATTTTCTTCTGGTAACTCCACTGATGTATCCTTACATAAAAGTACAGTATGTGCACAATGATTGGATCAGAATCAAATATTGTGCTGGAACATGACTGGAGCACTTGAATAACCAAGTTGTGCAATTACGCCAATGTTATTTGAAGCTGGTTGGCTGAGGTAAATTCAGGGAAGCGAGAGAAGCCTACGAGCAGTTAGTGTTCTGACTGAGAAACAATTCTGCATTATTCTAAGGGTCTTTAATGCGATGCCATCTTAGAAATAATGACACTTCTCCTTCGTTAAAGTTGCATCGTGCTCAACAATGCAATACCTGTTTATTCTTTAAATATTGGCCAATAGCATTATCACTTCTGTTTCTGTTCCTCTACACTATGGGGTTTATACTGTTTATCGTGTTTTATTCTATTCATGTAGAATCACAGAAAACCTCCCCAATAGAACAAAACAATACTGGGAATACAGAGCAAGGTGCGGATGATCAATGCAAAGAAGGAGGTGAGTCTCAAAGGATCAAATTTCAAAAAGAGAAGGTGGGATTAATAAAGAAGACAATATGTTGGGAAAAGTAATAGACCAAAGAAAACAATGTCATCACTTATTTAAGTGAGACATGTAGGAAAGTGTTACAGTTAGAGAAAGCTAATTGATCCCAAAGGCGAATGATTCCCTTTTAAAATTGTATCCCTTAATACACTGAGAGCCATGATGAAAAAAATGACCCTGTTCATTGGGTCCTACTTTTGCTCCCTCTATTATCCCTGGAGTGAAATGGCGCCACTCCACGGTTCAGAGCCAATGTCGGGGCGGGTGTTGCTCATGCACCCTTGCAGCCTCCAGTGGCCTTCCCCATCCATGCAGATAACCCCTGTCCCTGGCATCTGGGGCAGGGTCTGAAATTGTCTGTTCAGGCGAATAAAGTGTCCTCTCCCCTGCTTTCCCACTGGTGCAGCAATACTACAGGACTTCAGAAGCTAAAATTCAGATTGTCTGAATGGGTTGAGGTTTCTTGGCTCAAAGCCATTGAAATATTAAAACTGAAAGTTCGTTCCTTTGTTTGAGCGCAGTGTCAACGCCAAAGGACACAAGAGGAACAGATGATGGAGAAAAGGCAGCACAAACTGACCCTGATCCACAAAGCACTGAGGAACAACAAAAGACAAGTGTAAAGGATGGTGGAGGTAATAAACTTGGTGATACATCTTATCTAATGTTGAAAGTGAAGAAAATAATTGTTTGTAGTCCAGGAAATGAAGTCTGCACAGTGTGACTTCCCAAATTCCTGGAAATATTAGTTGATTCATTCAGCACTCTTGCCCCTCAGTCAGAAGGTAGTGTGTTGAAGACCTGTTCCGTACGTGTGCATAGATCTTGACTGACACCCCGGTACATTATTGATGGAAAGATGCATTGTTACAGGAGCCATCGTATTCAGACAAGAGGAATCTCCTCTTTTCTCAAATTCAGAATTGATGTAATTTTCTTCTGGTAACTCCACTGATGTATCCTTACATAAAAGTACAGTATGTGCACAATGATTGGATCAGAATCAAATATTGTGCTGGAACTTGACTGGAGCACTTGAATAACCAAGTTGTGCAATTACACCAATATTATTTGAAGCCGGTTGACTGAGGTAAATTCAGGGAAGCGAGAGAAGCCTACGAGCAGTAAGTGTTCTCACTGAGAAACAATTCTGCATTATTCTAAGGGTCTTTAATGCGATGCCATCTTAGAAATAATGACACTTCTCCTTCGTTAAAGTTGCATCGTGCTCAACAATGCAATACCTGTTTATTCTTTAAATATTGGCCAATAGCATTATCACTTCTGTTTCTGTTCCTCTACACTATGGGGTTTATACTGTTTATCGTGTTTTATTCTATTCATGGAGAATCACAGAAAACCTCCCCAATAGAACAAAACAATACTGGGAATATAGAGCAAGGTGCAGATGATCAACGCAAAGAAGGAGGTGAGTCTCAAAGGATCAAATTTCAAAAAGAGAAGGTGGGATTAATAAAGAATGTAGGGGGTGGTGGTGTGTGTCAGCTTCACCTCTGACTTCTGAGCGGTCCGAATCGCTCCCACTCCCTGGGTTCTAGACCTTGGACTTATTTGGGGGTTGTGACAAAGTGCAGCAGACAACTGATTTTGGTGCAAGAAACTTTGACCTTTATTCAAGAGAGGAAATACAACACAACAATCTTTACACTCTAATAAAATGGGGAACACTACAGTACACGCGAGGGAAATTACAGTAGAAGGACACCTCACCCCTCCCAATCCCACTGTACTAGCTGGGTTGGACTCTAAAAGACCAGGGATAATTCTCACCAAACGAAACCTTGACAGTAATTCACCCAGAGGTAAGTCAGAAATAGATTGTAGAGTGGCAACTTTGCGGATCTTCGGTTTTCTCCCGAGTTGGTTTTCTTTGGTCGCAGTGGCTCAATATCACCCGGTTTGTTGGTGGTAATATTCGGTTGGTTGTTTCGTAAGGCCCTTGTTGCCGCGAGGTGTCTGACGGTCACTGGGGCTGTTGCTCTGGTCTCTTCTTGTTTTTCGGCCAGCTTCTAGAGCTGCTGCCCTTCCCTGTCGAACTGCTTTCCTTGTTGTCTGCTGGAAACTGCAAACTGCTCTTCTTTCCAGACACAGGCAGAACCAACACAAGCAGCCCATCAGAGCCAGCAAGCCAGAGAGAGAGAGAGAGCTTTTGCCTTGTGGCTGTCTCTCTTACAATGGTCTGTTTAAACAGTTCATACAAAGTTCTTTGATGGCCTTTTGATGGTCCCAATCATATTGCAAATTGCTTCTCCCAATGTGTCATTGTTTTAATTCTGATTTGGAGCTTGTCACATAAGGCTTCCTTTTGTATCCAACGTCCTAGGTGTTGATGGTTTTGCTTTAAACAAAGGAATGGCCCCACCATGTCTGGAACAGTTATCTCTTTCAATGGGAGACGGCCTTTTGAATTCGTGCTGAGTGTCGACCACCTGCTGTCGATTTTACATTAAAACAGAGTCATGTCTGAAGCATTAATTCTCCGAAGTTCCACGGTGTGTGTGTTGTTGATTTCGTCTGGTGACCTCTCAACTATCCTTCCATTTAAGGATGATAGTCAATGGCCAAAGTTTTCCCATACTCAGGGTAAAGGTGAATTTCTTTAGGGTTTTTCTCTGGGGGATCTGTGAATTTTGAGAATCTTACACTCCCCCCTGTGATACTTTAACCTTGCTTCAAGTCTCATACTGGTCAAAGGTGAGCAAAATTCTCGATCCTCGAGAGCCAACCTTCCCCTGTAGTTTACCTATCTAAGACCCAAAACATACATTCTGTTCAGATGCAGACACAGGTAAGAATTCAGTTACATTCATATCCAAGCACGGAGGGGGTCCAACACCCCTGCACCACTTGGAAAATACGGTACATACATAGAAAAAGTAATACACGGTAAACAATAATACTTAAACTACCAACCACCTTGTATAAAATTTAACTAAAACACCCAAACTTAACAATCTCAAAATTAAATAACAGAAGCTCTGTACATCCGCCGCCCGTCCCCGGGCGGCCAGGCTAATCCCTGTTCGGGTTACAACACACTACTCCCTTCGGTGTGGCTGCCCTGTCCTGTACCTTTGGTCCCTCGCAACCTGCGGCTGCTGGCTGGGGACCCCTGTGCTCAGATCGATCCCTGACTTGAGGGGCTGCCCTTTTAAACTGGGGAGCCGGTGACCACGGTTTCTTTGGCCGTGGTGTTCGTGGGGGCCTTCTAGGGATTCTGGCTGGTCGGGGTTTTCTGGCTGGTGAGTCTTTAACTCGAGTCACTGTCCCCTCTTGTGCGGTCTGTGGAATCTCCACTGCCGCTGGCTGGGGATTTCTGTCCTCAGGCTGTACCTCTTCTAAACCTATGTCAGGGGCAGGTAACTCTCTGCCCTCAGGTCCCACCTCGTCTGAGTCCCAGATGAGCGGGGGAGTGTCCCAAACGGTGGGTGGGATGGCCCTTCCCTTAAAACAAGTAATTGCACCCGCTTGTGCAGTCTGTGAGTTTGCTCCTGCTGCGGGCTGAGGATTTTTATCCTCAGACCTTGCCTTGCCCCAACTGGCTGTTCCCTTCTCTCCGATTTAAACAACTTACATTGGTTAATGTGGAACCATTTGGTGCGCCTAGGCAGCTTTATGGCGTATACCATGGGGCTTGCCTTATCTACAATGCTGTAGGGCCCCATGTATAATGGTTCTAGACTGCCTACCCGAGCAAAATTCCTAACCATAACCTGATACCCTATCTCCCACTCGTGGTGCGTACGGGGTTCTAACAGCAGTCGGTTACTCCGATGCTGTTTTCCCATGTTGCTAGCAGCCTGCCAGTGAACCTGTTTAAGATGTTCAAACAGATTCCAGACGAAGCTGTCCCGGTTCACCTCTCTGAGCTGACCCTCCGTGAGCACCGGGGCTAGCACATGGGTGGGGGTCCGCATAACCCTACCAGTCATGAGCTCGTGTGGGGAATACCCCGTGCTTTTTGACTGGCTGGCTCGGATCCCCATTAGGACCAACGGTAAGACTTCTACCCACTTTCTAGGTGAGTCTACCGTCTCTTTCCTCAGCCTTTCTTTCAAGGTTCTGTTCATCCTCTCTACAATCCCTGAGGACTGTGGGTTGTGTGCAACGTGCCATTTCCCCTTTATGCCAAGTACCATAAGGGTATTCTGCATGACCTGCCCGGTAAAGTGGCTCCCTTGGTCGGACTCCACGTACTGTGGTAGCCCCCATCGTGAGAACACCTCCCTGACCAGGATCCTGGCTGTACTCATAGCCGTGGCTGTTTGACAAGGGAAGGCTTCTACCCACTTTGTGAACACATCCACCAGGACTAGGCAGTACTTATAGCCTCCCTGGGCGGTGGGTAGGGGCCCGATGTAGTGGACCTGGATCGACTGCCATGGTCCCTCTACCCTCCTGATGTGTCCCATAGGTACTTTCCTTTTGTGGGGGTCAGGGTTGTTAGCAGCACACACCAGACAGCTGGCACAGAACTCGCGGACATCTTCCCTGAGTCCTGGCCACCATCCTGCCTGTTCCACCCGCTGCCAGGTGGTCTCAGGCCCGGGATGCCCCGCTCCGGGACCCTCATGGGCCAGTTGAAGGAATTCCCTCCTGTGCTGCTGCGGTACAACCCATTGCTCTCCCTTAAACAGCATGCCCTCCTTTACAGAGAGGACTGCTGTGCTGTAAGGGCCCTCTACCCTTTTCCCTTCTGCCACTGCACTGAGGACTGCCTTGAGGACGGGGTCTTGGGTTTGGACCGTCTTAAGGTCCGGGGTTAAAGCTACCCCTGCACTCCCCTGTGTCCCATTCCTACCCGTGACTGCTGCTATAGGACGGGACCCAAATGGGTCCCAGAAAGTGCCTGTGCGGGCACCCTCCTTAGCTAGCACGTCGGCCTGCCGGTTGCTCTCACTCCGGGGTTCTGCGGAGGAATGGGCTTTCACCTTATGGATGAAAACCTCCCCTTCCTCCCCCACTGCTGCTAAGATTTTCTCCAGCAAGGGTTTCACTGTGAGGGGTCTCCCGTCAGCGGAGGTGTATCCGCGGCGGGACCAGATGGCCAGGTACTCTGTACACGAATTGCATGTGAACATGCTGTCCGAGCAAATCGTGTATGGGGTGGGGAAGATCTCGGGGTGTGTAACCACGTACACTACCGCGGACAGTCCAGCCTGCTGGGCGCTCATGGTGCTGGGGAGCTTAATTGCCAGGGCAAGGTTTGCCGCTGGGTCATAAACTCCACACCCTGTGAGTCGCTCACCAGCAGATACTGTGCTGGAGCCATCCACATAGATTTCACGGCCTGTGGGGTGTATCCCGGCCCGTAAACCTATGTTTACTTCCCAAACCCCTTCTATGGAACACCGGTGGGCTGTTCCAGGATATATCAGGTTAGCTGCGAGCTTTGACTCGCAGAGCCCTTTTACTTTCAGGTCCATCTGTGAGAGAAGCAGGGTCCAGCGAGCAATGCGGGCACTGCTCACTGTCCCATCCTTGATTCTCCCGTCCAGGAGCATCTGGGTGGGCATGTGATGGGTGAGGAGGGTGATGGGAGAGGTGCCTGTGAAGATCAGCGATCTTTTCACAGCCCAATATGTGGCCAAGAGGTGCCTTTCACAATTGGAGTAGCTCTTCTCCACATCTGTGAGTATCCTGGAGGAGTAGACCACCGGTCTCAGCTTGCCATGCCGCTCTTGGAGCAGCACAGCACTCAGGCTGTCCCCGCTGGCTGCTACCTCCAGTAAGAACTCTTTCCCTCCATCTATGGCCCCTAGAGCTGGTGCGGTCTGCAGATCTTTCTTGAGCCTGACAAATGCTGCCTGGCAACCCTCATCCCAAACCCACTCCACTCCCTTATGCAGGAGTCGGAGCAGAGGGGCTGCTGTGGCCACATAGTCCTCAACGAAGTCTCTACAGTACCCAGTTAGCCCTAGAAACGATCTCACTCCCATGACTGTGTTGGGGACTGGTAACTCCTGTACTGATTCCCTTCTAGCTTTATCTATGGCCCTTTCCCCAGCGCGTATTGTCAGGCCCAGGAATTTCACCTCCTGCTGGTCAATCTGTGCTTTCTTTCGGTTCACTTTAAAACCTTCCTGCCCGAGCAGTTCCAGCAGTTCGGCCAGAAGTGGGCCATGCTCCTCTCTCGAATCGGTGAATAGGAGCAGGTCATCCACGTATTGTACCAGCTGCCTGGGCTGGCTGAAGCCCTTTAAACTGTTTGCCATGCATTGGTGGAAAATGCTGGGGCTATTGTGGAAGCCCTGAGGCAGACAGTTCCAGGTGTACTGTTGCCCTTTAAAGGTAAAGGCAAACTTGTACTGATCCTCTCTCCTTAAAGGGATGGACCAAAACCCGTTGGAGATATCCAGCACCGTGAAAGTGGTCGCGGATGCTGGGATACTTCCTATCAGGTCGGCAACTGCTGCTACCGTGGGTGCACAGGCTGTGATGTTACTGATGAGCACCCGATAGTCCACTGTGGCCCTCCAGGAGTTGTCCGGTTTTCTAACCGGCCACAGTGGAGAGTTCACGTGGGTGGCTATCGGTCTCAGGACGCCCTGTTGCACTAAAGAGGACATGGCTGCTTCCATGTCTGGCTCCGCTTCCCTGGGGAAGTTATATTGCTTTTGTGGTCGGGCCATAGGGTCCCCGTCTACACTGACCTCGAACCCGTTGACCCTCCCACAGTCGTGTTTGTGTGTGGCAAATGTGGCTAGGTGGGCTCGCACAAATGCCTGGAACTCCCTTGGGGTATTGCTGACCATGAGTTCGAGGTTATAACCCTCTTGAGGCTTCATGGTGCACAGGGTCCCCTTCCCCTGTTTCCCTGGGATGACTACTACTCCGCCTTCCTTTCCTGTATTTGCTCCCCACAGGCAGTGATTCCTCAAATCCACTAGGATCCCGTGGCCTACAATAAAGTCGGCTCCCAGGATCCCTTTTCCACCCTCCACTTCCCACTTCATTAGGACACAGGCCCACTTAGAGCGGAGTGTTCCTAAACGAATGTTCAGCGGGATGTAAAATGAGCCAGCCTGTTCTTTACCTGTGAATCCCGACAGACTGTATGGGACCCCGTTAGATAGAGGTGAGGTGGTGGGGTTAGCTGAATGGATCACGGTACATGATGCTCCCGTGTCCAACAGATAGGTCCCCTTTACCTCTTCTACCTCCATCTCAACGAGGGGTCTCTTCCATAAGTCGTAGGTAAGGGAACACAGGTAAACAGGCTGCGCTGTCTCCAGTCAGGGTTGTGGGTTAGATAGGGCTGATGGGGTCAGAGCGCCGGTGGTGGCTGCTACCTTCCCTGGGCCAGTCAATAGGGTTCTCATGGCATCCAAAAATGACTCGACCGTGGCGGGAGGGATTCCTGTCTCTGCCTTCTGGGCTGGGGTTGAGGAATTCTTTCCCTTGTTATCTTTCCAAGGATTCTTACACTCCTTCCTCCAGTGTCCATCCTTCCCACACCCATAACAGTTGAGTTTTGTGCTGGAAGGGTTATTCCCTTCCTGATGCCACTCCTTCCTACCCTGGCCGGGTTTCATTTCATGCACTTTCCCTTTAGGTGGGTGTGCATCGGTTCCTTTACCATTACGGTAAGCTATGGTCAATTGTCTGACCACTGTGAGTTCGGTAGTCAGGGGACTCTTTGGGTCAAACCACATTCCTGCCGTGGCCCTGAACTGTGGCAAGCTGTTTGCCACCAGGCAACGGAGCCAGTGGGCCCGCTGATCCTGGTCCAGGTTAGCCCGGTTAGGCATCCCACTGCATGCGCTCCTATACACCGGCCACAACCTGTCTGCAAAAGCCTGCGGGGTTTCTCCTACGAGCTGCACTGTTTTTTCCACCCGGGAGAAAGGACTTCCCTCATTCATCCCCATGGCCTCAAGAACTTCCTCCTTGAGCTCCCCATAATCACACTGTCCCATCTTTCATTGGTCAGAGAGGGACTGAAAGAGCTGACTCTCCAGGGAGAATAGCAGCATTTTGGCCTGTTCAGCATCATTGCACTCGTTGATGCTTGCTGCTTGTTCCACTTCCCTGAAGTGGACTGAGGGGTCCCCATTTGCAGCAAGTTTAGTTAAATGGCTTACCATGGCCCAAAGCTGTTGGGTGCCGTGGGGAACTACGAACTGGTTTTGGAGGGGTCCCTCATCCCCGTTACCAGCTGGCGGGCCGAACCTTTGCTGCCGGGCCGGGCACATCGGCCCCGGTCCCAGCCTCTCTTGCTGGGGGTTTTCCTCCTCTGCTTCTGCCCCTAATTCCACCCCCCTCTCCTGCCAGATTTCGCTAAAGCTTGGCGCTACGGGTGGTGGTCGTGGGCCCTCCTGCTCCTCAACCAGGTCGTCCCTTGGCACTACCTGTGGTGTCTGAACCGTTCTCCCCAGGTTCCCTGTGAAGTCGACCTGGGCTGCACTAGGGCTTATGAGGCATACCATGCCTTTTGCCGTCCTTAGAGCAAGGTTCAGACTCTCTATCTGCTTCTGGCAGGGGCCATGGTCTGTATCTTCAAACCTCTGTGCGCTCACTATCTTAAAGGCTGCCTGTAAGCCTTTTACTTTCTCCTCCTGCTCTCTTACTTGACTTGCTAGGCGGGCATTCTTTTCCCGCAACCTCAGCTCGTTGTTCTTGGCCTCAGTGACCTGACACTGTAAATATTCCTGCTGGGTCTTATGCTCCCCCACTAACTGCACCCTTTCCTGGTTCAGAGTCTGCAATGCTAACAGTAACTTCTCCCCTGATAGGGCCTTTATTTGGACTTCAAGAGTTGACTGCCGAATATCAGCTGCCTTTGCTTCAACGAGCCTGTCCAAAAGCTGGATCTGTTTCTTGAAGCACATCAGCCAGACTGCCTTTTCTATGGATTTTTTATGATCCTTCCCTCCTGTCCATTTCGCTGCAGCATCTACCGGGCGCCCAGCCTTTAACAGATTAGTGACCCATTTTTTTTCCATATTCACCTTACTGAACACATAATCTGAAATCCTCTCTTCCATTACAGTTCTCTCTTCCAAATCAGTGTCCAATGTGTCACATCCCTTTTGCCAAAGTCCCATCTGGGTCGCCATTTGTAGGGGGAACAATTCTGCATTATTCTAAGGGTCTTTAATGCGATGCCATCTTAGAAATAATGACACTTCTCCTTTGTTAAAGTTGCATCGTGCTCAACTGAATACCTGTTTATTCTTTAAATATTGGCCAATAGCATTATCACTGCTGTTTCTGTTCCTCTACACTATGGGGTTTATACTGTTTATAATGTTTGATTCTATTCATGTGGAATCACAGAAAACCTCCACAATGGAACAAAACAATAATGAGAAAACAGAGCAAGGTGCAGATGATCAATACAAAGAAGAAGGTGCGTTTCAAAGGATCAATAAGCAAAGAACTGAAGGTGGGATTAATAAAGAAGATAATATGTTGGGAAAAGTATTAGACCGAAGGAAAAAATGGCATCTTTTATTTAATGAGACATTTAGGAAAGTGTTAGAGTTAGATAAAGCTAATTAATGCCAAAGACGAATGATTCCCTTTTAAAATTGTATCCCTTAATACACTGAGAGCCAAAAATGAAAAAAATGACCCCTTTCATTGGGTCCTTCCTGCCCTCCCTCTATTATCCTTAGAGTGACATGGTGCCACGACAATGTTCAGAGCCGATGTCGGGGCGGGTGTCTCTCATGCACCCTTGCAGCCTCCAGTGGCCTGCCCCGTCCATACAGATAACCCCTGTCCCTCGCCTCTGGGACAGGGTCTGGAATTGTCTGTTCAGGTGGATTTGGGGTCCAATCCTCTGCTTTCCCTCTGGTGCAGCAGGACTACAGGAGCTAAACTTTAGATTGTTTGAATGGGTTGAGGTTTCTTGTCTCAGAAAGCCTTTGAAGTATTTGTTTGAGCGCAGTGTCAAAGCCAGAGGACACGAGAGAAGCAGGTGGGGGATATAAGGCAACCCAAAGTAACCCTGATGCTCACAGTACTGAGAAACAAGACAACACAACATGTGTAAAGGACGATGGTGATAATAAATTTGCTCAAACGCCTTATCTACTATTGAAAGTGAAAAAAATAATAGTTTATAATCCATGGATTAAAGTCTGCACATTGTGACTTCACAAATTCCTGGAAATTTTAGTTGCCTCATTCAGCATTCTTGTCTCTGTGTCAGAAGGTACTGGGTTGAAGTCTCATTCCATGACTTGATCATATATCTTGACTGACACCCCAGTGCAGTATTGATGCAAAGATGCATTGTCACAGGTATCATCATATTCGGGGCTGATGCTCCAACGGACATCGCTCAAGCATCCTTGCAGTCTCAGGTGGGCGGCACCCGTGTCGATGACCCCTGTAATTTGCATCTGGGACATGGTCTGAGCTACGTAATCAAATGGATTTGGGGTCTGCTCCACTGCTTTCCCTTTGATGGAGCAGCCCCACAGAAAACCTCCACAATGCAGTAGAAAGTGAGATGCAGATGATAATGGGGGGGAAGGGTGTAATTATAGCAAGACAAGTTTACATTATAAATGTGAACATTCGGAATTTATAATATCAAAAAGTTGACAAGAAATGTGTGTAGACATTAGATGTTTTATATATGACTAGAGCAGTATCGCATGATTTTAATTGTAATTTGAACCAGGGCAAAAGAGTAACTAGGGAGAAAGTAGGGCCTCTAAAGGATCAACAAGGTCATCTATGTGCGGAACCACAAGAGATGGGTGAGATCCTAAATGAATATTTCGCATCGGTATTTACGGTTGAGAAAGGCATGGATGTTAGGGAACTTGGGGAAATAAATAGTGATGTCTTGAGGAGTGTACATATTACAGAGAGGGAGGTGCTGGAAGTCTTAATGCGCATCAAGGTAGATAAATCTCCGGGACCTGATGAAATGTATACCAGGACGTTATGGGAGGTTAGGGAGGAAATTGCGGGTCCCCGAGCAGAGATATTTGAATCATCGACAGCTACAGGTGAGGTGCCTGAAGATTGGAGGGTAGCAAATGTTGTGCCTTTGTTTAAGAATAAGAACATAAGAACATCAGAAATTGGAGCAGGAGTAGGCCAATCGGCCCCTCGAGCCTGCTCCGCCATTCAATAAGATCATGGCTGATCTGATCCCAACCACAAATCTAAAGAACACAAGAAGTCGGAGCAGGACCCGGCCACATAGCCCCTGGGCCCTCTCCGCCACCCACAGGGCATTGACCGATCCGAACTCAGCTTCATGTCCAATTTCCTGCCCGCTCCCCATAACCCCTAATTCCCTTTACTTCTAGGAAACTGTCTATTTCTGTTTTAAATTTATCTAATGATGTAGCTTCCACAGCTTCCTGGGGCAGCAAATTTCACAGACCTACCACCCTCTGAGTGAAGAAGTTTCTCCTCATCTCAGTTTTGAAAGAGCAGCCCCTTATTCTAAGATTATGCCCCCTAGTTCTAGTTTCACCCATCTTTGGGAACATCCTTACTGCATCCACCCGATCAAGACCCTTCACAATCTTATATGTTTCAATAAGATCGCCTCTCATTCTTCTGAACTCCAATGAGTAGAGTCCCAATCTACTCAACCTCTCCTCATATGTCCGCCCCCTCATCCCCGGGATTAACCGAGTGAACCTTCTTTGTACTGCCTCGAGAGCAAGTATGTCTTTTCTTAAGTATGGAGACCAAAACTGTATGCAGTATTCCAGGTGCGGTCTCACCAATACCTTATATAACTGCAGCAATACCTCCTTGTTTTTATATTCTATCCCCCTAGCAATAAAAGCCAACATTCCGTTGGCTTTCTTGATCACCTGCTGCACCTGCATACCAACTTTTTGATTTTCTTGCACTAGGACCCCCAGATCCCTTTGTACTGCAGTACTTTCCAGTCTCTCGCCATTAAGAAAATAACTTGCTCTCTGATTTTTCCTGCCAAAGTGCATAACCTCACATTTTCCAATATTATATTGCATCTGCAAATCTCCGCCCACTCACCCAGCCTGTCTATATCCCCTTGCAGGTTTTTTATGTCCTCCTCACTCTCTACTTTCCCTCCCATCTTTGTATCATCTGCAAATTTTGATATGTTGCACTCGGTCCCCTCCTCCAAATCGTTAATATAGATTGTAAAGAGTTGGGGACCCAGCACCGACCCATGTGGAACACCACTGGTTACTGGTTGCCAGTCCGAAAATGAACCATTTATCCCAACTCTCTGCTTCCTGTTCGATAACCAATCCTCCACCCATGCCAGAATATTACCCCCAATCCCGTGATTTTTTATCTTAAGTAATAATCTTTTATGTGGCACCTTGTCGAATGCCTTCTGGAAGTCTAAATACACTACGTCCACTGGTTCCCCTTTATCCACCCTATACGTTATATCCTCGAAGAACTCAAGCAAATTTGTCAGACATGACTTCCCCTTCATAAAGCCATGCTGACTTTGTCCTATTAAATTATGCTTATCTAAATGTTCCGTTACTGTCTCCTTAATAATAGACTCCAAAATTTTACCCACCACAGATGTTAAGCTAACTGGCCTATAATTTCCAGCCTTCTGCCTACTACCCTTTTTAAATAACGGTGTTACATTAGCAGTTTTCCAATCTGCCGGGACCTCTCCTGAGTCCAGGGAATTTTGGAAAACTATCACCAAAGCATCCACAATCCCTACTGCCACTTCCCTCAAGACCCTAGGATGGAAGCCATCAGGTCCAGGGGATTTATCCGCCTTGAGTCCCATTATTTTACTGAGTACCATCTCTTAAGTGATTTTAATCGTATTTAGCTCCTCCCCCCCGAGAGTCCCCTGTTTGTCCAGTGTTGGGATATTCTTAGTGTCCTCTACTGTAAAGACTGAAACAAAATATTTGTTCAGCATTTTTGCCATCTCCATGTTTCCCACCATTAATTTCCCGGTCTCATCCTCTAAGGGACCTATGTTTGCCTTAGCCACCCTTTTTCTTTTTATATAACTATAGAAACTCTTGCTATCTGTTTTTATATTTTTTGCTAATTTCTTTTCATAATCTAACTTCCCTTTCTTAATCAATCCTTTAGTTACTTTTTGCTGTCTTTTGAAGAATTCCCAATCTTCTATCCTCCCACTAAGTTTGGCTACCTTATATGTCCTTGTTTTTAGTCGGATACTATCCTTGATTTCTTTACTTAGCCACGGGTGGCTGTCATTTCTTTTACACCCTTTTTTCCTCAGTGGAATATATTTATTTTGAAAGTTGTAAAATAACTCCCTAAATGAACACCACTGCTCATGTACCGTCTTACCCTTTAATCTATTTTCCCAGTCCACTTTAATCAATTCCGCTCTCATACCATCATAGTCTCCTTTATTCAAGCTCAGTACGCTTGTTTGAGAATCAACCTTCTCACCCTCTAATTGGATATGGAATTCAACCATGTTGTGGTCGCTCGTTCCAAGGGGATCCTTAACTAGGACATTATTAATTAATCCTGACTCATTACACAGGACCAGGTCCAAGGTTGCCTGCCCCCTTGTAGGATCAGTTACATACTGCTCAAGAAATCCATCCCTGATGCACTCAATGAACTCGTCCTCAAGGCTGCTCTGCCCAATTTGATTTGTCCAGTTAATATGATAATTAAAATCCCCCATAATTATGGCTGTTCCCTTATTACATGCCCCGACTATCTCCTGATTAATACTTCTTCCAGCAGAGTTGCAACTATTAGGAGGCCTATATACTACGCCCACTAATGTTTTTTTTCCCTTATTATTCCTTATCTCCACCCAAACTGTTTCATTATCTTGATGCTTTGTCCCAATATCATTTCTCTGTATTACAGTGATTCCTTCCTTTATTAACATAGCCACCCCACCTCCCCTTCCTTCCTGCCTGTCCTTCCTGATTGTTAAATACCCTGGCATATTTAATTCCCAGTCGTTGTCACCCTGCAGCCATGTTTCTGTAATGGCCACAAGATCATACCCATACGTAGTTATTTGTGCCGTTAACTCGTCCATTTTATTACGAATGCTACGTGCATTCAGATAAAGAACTTTCAAATCTGTTTTGTGACGCTTAGTTCCTGCTTTTTCCTTTTTTAACACTTTACCTATTACTCCATACCTTCTGTCCCTTCCTGTTACGCTTTCCTCTCTCTCCCTGCTCAGGTTCCCAACCCCCTGCCACTTTAGTTTAAACCCTCCCCAACAGCACTAGCAAACACTCCTCCTAGGACAGCGGTCCCGGCCCTGCCCAGGTGCAGACCGTCCGGTTTGTACTGGTCCCACCTCCCCCAGAACCGTTTCCAGTGTCCCAGGAATTTGAATCCCTCCCCCTTGCACCATTCCTCTAGCCACGTATTCATTTGAAATATCCTCCTATTTCTACTCTGACTAGCACGTGGCACTGGCAGCAATCCTGAGATTACTACCTTTGAGGTCCTATTTTTTAATTTACCTCCTAACTCCCTATATTCTGCTTTTAGGACCTCATCCCCTTTTTTACCTATATCGTTGGTGCCTATGTGCACCACGACAGCTGGCTGTTCGCCCTCCCCCTCCAAAATGTTCTGTAGCCGCTCCGAGACATCCTTGATCCTTGCACCAGGGAGGCAACACACCATCCTGGAGTCTCGGTTGCGGCCGCAGAAACGCCTGTCTATTCCCCTTACAATTGAGTCCCCTATCACTATAGCTCTGCCACTCTTTTTCCTCCCAGCCTGTGCAGCAGAGCTACCCGTGGTGCCAGGAAGTTGGCTGCTGCTGCCTTCCCCTGATAAGTCATCCCCCCCAACAGCATCCAAAGTGGCATATCTGTTTGAGAGGGGGATGGACACAGGGGACCCCTGCACTACCTGCCTGCATCTCTTACTCTTCCTGGTGGTCACCCATTCACTTCCTGCCTGTATACCCTTTACCTGCGGTGTGACCAACTCGCTAAACGTGCTATCCACGAGTTTCTCTGCATCGCGGATGCTCCACAGTGAGTCCACCCGCAGCTCCAGCTCCGAGATACGATCGGTCAGTAGCTGCAGGTGGACACACTTCCCGCACACATGGTCGGCAGGGACACTGGTAGTGTCCATGACTTCCCACATCTTGCAGGAGGAGCATATCACGGGTGCGAGGTCTGCTGCCATGACTTGCCTTAGCTGAGTTACCCCTTTTAAATTACGTTGAAATTAGAAAATGTTAACTATACTAGGGACCTAGGTTCACTAAAAAAAAACACTATCTGCTATAAAACCTGCAGATTTTCCCTTTCTTATTACTTTACTTACAGTAAAATGGTAGAAATACTCACCAATCAGCTGCCTCCCCTGTGCCGCGTCACTTTCTGACTGGTGACGTCACCCCGAACTGCCGCTGGTTCTCAGAGTCTCGCTCTCAGAGTAAGCTCTGGTCTCGCTCTCTCCGCGCTGTTTATATCTCCGCTCTGGTCTCGCTCTCTCCCGCCGCTCACCGACTGGACTCTCGCTCTCTCTGCGCTGTTTTTATCCCCGCTCTGGTCTCGCTCTTTACCGCCGCTCACCGCTCTCAGGTCCACTACCGCTCTGCAGGAAAAGCAAGGCAAAGCAGCACCTCCTTCCCCCACTTTACCAAACTCCCACACGTACCGAACTCTCAGCACACTGTGTTGTCCTCACACATGGCGGCAGGGAAAAGCCTGGGAACTACAGACCGGTGAGCCTGACATCTGGAGTGAGTAAGTTGTTAGAGTTTATTCTGAGAGACAGGATCTACGGGCATTTGGAGAGGCAGGGACTAATTAGGAACAGTCAGCATGGTTTTGTGAGAGGAAAATCATGTCTCACGAATTTGATTGAGTTTTTTGAAGGGGTAACCAAGAAGATAGATGAGGGCTGTGCAGTGGACGTGGTCTACATGGACTTTAGCAAAGCCTTTGACAAGGTACCGCATGGTAGGTTGTTACATAAGGTTAAATCTCACGGGATCCAAGGTGAGGTAGCCAATTGGATACAACATTGGCTTGACGACAGAAGACAGAGGGTGGGTGTAGAGGGTTGTTTTTCAAATTGGAGGCCTGTGACCAGCGGTGTGCCTCAGGGATCGGTGCTGGGTCCGCTGTTATTTGTTATTTATATTAATGATTTGGATGAGAATTTAGGAGGCATGGTTAGTAAGTTTGCAGATGACACCAAGATTGGTGGCATCGTGGACAGTGAAGAAGGTTATCTAGGATTGCAACGGGATCTTGATAAATTGGGCCAGTGGGCCGATGAATGGCAGATGGAGTTTAATTTAGATAAATGTGAGGTGATGCATTTTGGGAGATCGAATCGGGCCAGGACCTACTCCGTTAATGGTAGGGCGTTGGGGAGAGTTATAGAACAAAGAGATCTAGGAGTACAGGTTCATAGCTCCTTGAAAGTGGAGTCACAGGTGGATAGGGTGGTGAAGAAGGCATTCAGCTTGCTTGGTTTCATTGGTCAGAACATTGAATACAGGAGTTGGGATGTCTTGTTGAAGTTGTACAAGACATTAGTAAGGCCACACTTGGAATACTGTGTACAGTTCTGGTCACCCTATTATAGAAAGGATATTATTAAACTAGAAAGAGTGCAGAAAAGATTTACTAGGATGCTGCCGGGACTTGATGGGTTGACTTATAGGGAGAGGTTGGATAGACTGGGACTTTTTTCCCTGGAGAGTAGGAGGTTGAGGGGTGATCTTATACAAGTCTATAAAATAATGAGGGGCATAGATAAGGTAGATAGTCAAAATCTTTTCCCAAAGGTAGGGGAGTCTATAACGAGGGGACATAGATTTAAGGTGAGAGGGGATAGATACAAAAGGGTCCAGAGGGGCAATTTTTTCACTCAAAGGGTGGTGAGTGTCTGGAACGAGCTGCCAGAGGCAGTAGTAGAGGCGGGTACAATTTTGTCTTTTAAAAAGCATTTGGACAGTTACATGGGTAAGATGGGTATAGAGGGATATGGGCCAAGTGCAGGCAATTGGGACTAGCTTAGTGGTATAAACTGGGCGACATGGACATGTTGGGCTGAAGGGCCTGTTTCCATGTTGTAAACTTCTATGATTCTATGATTCTAACTGTATTGTTATTTATTTCAAACATGTTACATTTTTACAAGTTAATTTATATATATATTTTATCAATTGTATATAATTTTCGTGGCCAAAAATCAATTTGTGTCATTTGTGGCCCCAAGACTGTGCAGGCCTCAGATCGGAGCACTGTTTTAAAACTTCTAATTGAGAGAATTTTCAGCAAACGCCAAGTCAGAATGACTGGTTTGCACCACAACATTTTAAAGCAGGGAAATTGTTTCCCAATATTCAATAAATATAAAAATGTGAAAAAGAGGAGGCTGCAAAGACATTTTGTTATCTCCAATTCTATGTCTGTTTTTGCATAAAAAAAACTTTGGAAACAGAAAACAGTACCTCCAAGTTATCCAGTTGATTGGACAGTGCACAAAGAAATGAAATGCCACTTGCTTGTCATCTGGAGAGCTCAGGCTAACTACTTTATAACAGAAAAATTGTAGCATTAACATCCCAATTTGTTCAACCTAGTTGAACAACTCAGATATTCATACCAGACATGACACCGAAGAGCTAGGACACATAACAGATTGATTCATTCACTCTCTTCTATGGGAGAGTGTTGGATTGATTTTTGAGGTAAAATTATAAAAAGCTACTTTTTGCATTTATAATTATTAATAATTATCAATCTCCCATAGCATTGTTCATGTGGGGATCAAAGACCAAGTATAGTTGTCAGGAAAAGTGTGATTGGAGGACAGGGTATCATTCAACCAAGGTGCACAGACATAACTCAGTCCCCGTTCTGTCTTTATTTTGTATTGTTGCTTATAGTTAAATAGAAACACTTACGGCCAGTAGGGAAGCGGATAAATAAAGTTGTTTAGATTGTCGGAGTCTTTCTGTGATACAGACTGAGGAACGGAGAGGTGCAAAACTGGGGCACTGCAGCGCCACCAATGGCGAGAGAGTGTAATTACACTGTGAGGTGTTTACATAAGCAGTTTTCATTATAATTTTAGGCATAAATATTTATAATGGAAGTGTGCAGAGATGTAAGCTTTTTAATATATATACAGAGATATGGGCCATATTGGTCAAATGCTGAAGTTCAGTTTTTTCCATCGCACTTTCTCTTGTTAAAATCTGAGGATAATTATTCATATTTTTTGTCATACAGAGAAAGTGATCAATGATCCAAGTTAACCCCAGACCGATTCCAGACGCAGAACACTTGAGTATGAGGAAATGTGGTTTCCAACGGTCACGGAGTCTATATGGAGATATTATTTTATTTTAAGATAATGTTAAAACTCTGATATTAAAGGAACTTCAATCGGAACCCATTGCATATTTATTGATGCATCTTTTTTTCTCGTGTTCTGGGCTTTCTGCTGCTGGGTATTGATTAGGAGGAAACTTTGGAATGATGGAGCTGATCCCAGTAATCATTTGGTGCAGCATTTCCTTAAACTTTGGAATAGGATTCAACAGGGTTGTAGATGTTTGGATAATCAAACCGATCTGTACCAGGACTGACAAACCAAAATATTCCACCTTTGTGTCTAATTGGATGGTTGGTTCCAATTTTTTATTGAAACATTTCCTTGAGATATTCTACTGCGGCTTCTCAAGAAGAATTGTTAGATTATTTTATTTTCTGCTTTCTCCTATTGATCTTCCAGAAAGACATAATTATTCATTAATCATACAACAGGGACTGGCTGCTCTTGTGTGCTCATGAGTTAACCCAGCAGCCGAACCCTTACAAGGGAAACAATAGCATTTTGTAAAAAATAATAATCTTACAAGTGTGCATCTTCAATGTATTCCAATAAGAAAAAAGTAGAAAAGAATACGTGGCTTTTTTTCAATAGTGTCCATTGTACAACATTGATATTAGGGAACAGCCGTTCCCCTTCACATGATGTCAGCAGTTTGGAAGCCTTATACTAAGATGCCAGTTTTGAAAACCTTCATATTAAAGGCCTCCAACCACAATTTTTAATCAGTGGAATCTACGATCTGGCGGAAGGAATAATTCAGGAGGCTGATTAGTTGAGGTACTATATTACAAAGTAATTTAAACATATCTTGCCTGACTACAATCTTATCTTACAAATGTTATCTTAGGGCATCATCAAAAGAGAATTTTTAAAGACGTTTGAGGTCGCAGCTGAATTTTTCAATTTCAAAATTGCTGTTTTGGTGCCAAGATGTTGTAATCTTGCAGTTTCTTCTGAAAATGTTTAACTTCTTTCCCTATCACAGCTTGTTTAAATCATGCACTATTCAGATCACTTGCTGTCTGTGTGATTGTATTCTGCAATTGTGTGTGTTTGTCTGCTTATAATTTCTGTCGAAAACTAATTTCCAATTTCAGCTGCAAATGTTTCAAAATGTTTTTCATTGTGAACCAAATTACCATTTAAATCACTAAGCTGTGTATATGTTAAACCTTAACGTCACATGATAGACTCATTTTATCTGGAAATCACATCAAACAAATATTAATTAAAAAATAGCACAAGTACAAAAGTTCCATGCAGTTTTGTGTTTTTTTAATAATTCATAGCTATTACGATAACTACTATTTATTGGGCTAAATTCGGCTGTTGTGCACCAGATGCTGGAAATTGTGGAGCTCTGGCCTTGCAGTAGAAGTGTGTTAACGTCTGCCTGACCTAGCCCCAGTGCTATCCTTATCTGACAGGATGGCACTGGAGGTACAAGAGGCTCCCATTGCTTCAGGGCATAAGTCTCATTAAGCTGCAAAATATATTTAAAACAAAGCCTCAAATCTCAGTGGTAATGCAAGGTCATTATTGTGTTCTGGAAAAGGCCGGCCGACGCACAGCACCTCTCAGTAGGTGCATTGCCACCCAAAGTCCATCTCAGATTGGGAACTGAGAGAAAGACGATATCAGACCTGTGTTCACCATCCTGTGAGGGCTGTGCATCAGTGCTCCAATGTGTGTTATCATGACACTGCCCCACTACATGTAACCTATTATTCTACCTAATATACACAAAAGAAAAGATGTGCCATAATATCACATGGCTGGAAAGGACTTCGAATCAACTGCCCGGTTGCTAAGAGATCACAAGCCAGAGTGTGCAGCAAATATTGGCAGCTTGTTCTGAGTTCAGTTTTAAGTTTCAAAGAATGAACAAAAATCATCCAAGTACTGAATTTAGATAAGCAAGTTTTCTCTTTGTAGAATGGCAGTTCAAATCTCTGAGCATAGTACTTCAGAAAACATTTTTGACAATAAATGATACACTTTAAAATTCCAATCTCACAGCTTCATTTAGTGTTTTATAGAATAAAAAAACAGCTGACTTCCTGAAATGATTCACTGGGGCAGAAATTGCTCAGAGTGGTGAACCAACAGTGCTCACCGCTCCATAGATTTATACGAACCCACTAACTTACTTCGGGCACTTCCTCGAATAGGAAGCGGAGAAGAGCCCAGTGTCAGTTCAAGCGAAGCTAGGAACTGTGGGAAAAGCGAGTGGATCGCTCTCTCCCCTCAACCAATCAGATTGCAGCATTTTTCACAAGCTGTGAAACTGTTTCTGCAGGCTTCCAACCTGAAACCGAGTGAGTGAAAGATACAAAATTAAAATCATTGTAAAAACAGTTATAGACAGTGAAAAAAAGAGAGGGTAAGAAATACTTGAATTAAATAAAAGTGACAGAAGGGAAACGTTTTTTAAAAAGTTTTAATTTTTGAATTAAAATATTGTTAATGACCAAAAGCTATGAAAATAAGGAGTAATGAGACTCCACATTTTGAAAAGTTAATCTTTAGTTGTTTGGCAGTCATTAAGACTTACCGCACTATTAAAATTTAGTTTAGACCTGGTATTTTTAAGCAGGCCTGTTTTGTGGCGATGTTAGTTAATTTCCAGCTGGGCAGATGAGCAAGTTGGCGCTTTTTCAATGATTTTCTTGATTGCAGCCGACGATATACCTTTAATTCGAAGCTGTCATATCGCTGGCGAACTAACAGGAGCAAGTTCTGGATTTCCCCGTTTCACTGCGCATCCCAGAACTTTCTCCTCCATTTTGCCACTAACAACAGAGAGCACTGTTGAGCTCACTGTTATTTTGCAAGCAATGTCTGCCCCATTGGCCCATGAATTGCTCCGAGTGGCGAATCAGCAGAGGTCGCCACTGATTCGATTTAAATTAACCCAATAAATTACCATGTTTTTTGCCGGCAACTTCCTTGAACCGTGAGTTCAAATAACATCAGCGTTCCTTCCTGGGCTGTGTGATTGGTGAAAGGATCGCTAAGGCCCCTCAACCAATCAGCTTGAAGCAAACCACTCTGTGAGAACCAGGAAATGCAGTTCATTCACAAACTGCACAAACTAAAAACACGGATATGTTCGATAAAGTATTATAAAGTGACATAGAGAAAGCAAATAAACACAGGATAAGATTAAAAGACTGAGATAAAAGAGACAGAAGCAAAAAGTTAAAAAAAAAATTTAAATGTTATTTTAAATATCCAAACGCTATTAAAATCACGAGTAATGAGACTCCACATTTTTAAAAGTTAATTTTTAGTACCAGAGAAGTTCTTTGGCAGTTATTAAAACTTACCACACTGTTAAAACTTAGTTTAGACTTAAAAAACTGAGCGCTCCTGTTTTGTGGCGATATTAGTTGGTTTCCAGCTGGGCAGGACAACAAGTTGACGCTGGTCCATTGATTCCATTGACTGCAGCCGGCAATGTCCCTTTAAGGTGAAGCTGTCAGATCGGCATCAAACCAGGCAGAACAAGTTCTGGATTTCTGTGTTTGAGTGAACATTTTCGGGCGCTGTTAGACTCGCCGTTACTGTGAAAGCAATTTCTGGCCCGTAATTCTGGGTTAATTTTAAGCATTTTTATATTTCACAAAATATAGAATTTCATTTTTTTAAAAGAAGAAACAGTGACACTTGGATTTTCAACAGACCAACCAGACCAACACTTAAGAACATAAAAACATAAGAAATAGGAGGAAGAATAGGTCATACGGTCCCTCAAGCCTGCTCCACCATTCAATAAGATCATGTCTGGTCTTCGACCTCAACTCCATTTTCCTGCTCGATCCCCATAATCCTTGATTACCCTAGAGTCCAAAAATCTATCTATCTCAGCCTTGAATGTATTCAATGATTCAGCATCCACAGCCCCCTGGGGTAGAGAATTCCAAAGATTCACAATCCTCTGTGTGAAGAACTTCATCCTTATCTCAGTCTTAAATGGCTGACCCCTTATCCTGCAACTGTGCCCCTTAGTTCTAGACTCTCCAGCCAGGGGAAACAATTTTCCCAAATGTTATCCCCACAGTCACTCTCCTACATCTGACCCCCTTGCCTCAGTTCACAAAGGCAATCTACCCCCTCCAGGCCCAATTCACAGAGATGCTGTACCCCATCCAATTCACGAATCTTTCATAGAGACACCCTATTCTCGCTCAACCCTCCCAGTTCATACTGTTCCTCCGTCAATTCAACCAGGCATTCTTCTCCCCCTCTAGCCTAGTAAAGCTGGTATTCTTCTTCCACTCCCCAGTTAAAGCTAGTACTCTTCCTATTCACCCTCCCTCAAGTTCATGCTGATACTCTCCCAACTCCCCTACTCCAAAATGCTGCTCTGAACGTCTCTCCTCCTCACCCTATCCCAAAAGCACTACTCTCAGATTTTCCCCCTTTCCTCCCCTTTGTTACCATTTCTCCTTCCTTCTCCCCTTAATCCCCCCTTTTCATTTTACTCTTCACTTCCACCCACTCCCCCCTTTTATTGCCATCTATTTCTCTCTTCAATTGCCCATTCATTACGACTATTTGTCCTCTTTCACTTTCACCCACTTCTTCCTTTCATTGCCATCTATTTGCCTCTTACCATTTGTTCCATTTAATTGCCATCCACCCACTGTTCTGCTCAGTCACCGTCCTATTTAAATATACTGGACCAGGTGGCTTTTTCCCGTCAGCGTCGGGAAAACTGAGGGACTGTTCTTGTGAAAGTTCCTGCCTACAGTATGCAGAAATCTGCAATCCCTACCCTGGCACTAGCAGCGGTGTTGAGATTACCCAGATCTGGTGCAGTATACATTGGCAGCCAGACACAAGCTGAAGTGACACTGAGCCCAGCTACGCTGAATGTTGTCAAGCATGCAGACCAAACGCCCCAAACACTGACTGAGAGCATGAAATGGCTGAAGGCTTTGCCACCAATAGTGGAGGAGGAGGGGCACACCGTGGTTCAGGGTTGGAAGATTTCTGCAAACACGATGCAGTGCAATGGAAGAACCAGGAAGGAGCAGGATGCTCGTTGATTAAATTTTCCTCCACCATTCACATTGTCTCTTCTTTAAAAATAAAATACACTCAATGAAATAAATGCTATCTACTCAGCCTGAACATGTTCTCTTGCCAGTGGTAATAATTCTTTCTCGTTGAAAAGGTCATTTAAACCTGGACAGTGAAAACTGAGTTGGGCTGGGGAGTGTTTGCCATGAGTCCAGGAATATGTTGGGAGTTGTCGGACAAAAACAATCGTGTAAAACCAACCAGTTGAACAATTTCATCAGCAGAAAACAAACGAGAATATTCCCTTGCATTTAACTTTAAAGAGTATAAGTTACATGTCAGTTTACAAAGATTCCAGTGAATGTTTGCCCCAGCTTGCTGCGAAAAGTCCTTGGAACAGTCGCACCAGCAACACATAGCTGGGCGTGATAAGTGAAAGTGAAAATCATCCGATACTGGGCTGCAGGTATTCAAGGATCTCCGCCCAGGGGAGAAAATTGTTGGATTTTCCAGTTCAAAGATGAAGATCTTATTTTTGTCTGTTGTCATCGTGTCCTTCATTTCATTATCAGGTAAAATACCAGGGTTCTGGTTTCTCTTGGGTCAGATTGTATGGCACTGGAAGCCGAGACAAACAACCATTTAACGTAGTTCGGGATCATAAACTCGACCTTTTATTTTGCTTCAGACCAATTCTCCGTCCAAGCACAGAGGTTAGTCCCCCTCTGTGCTACATGGAGGTTTTTTTAACCAACGGTTTACCAAAACGTTCAGTAATTGAAATACTCGTAGTCTTGGGTTTTATTTGGACGCAACAAAAAGGGTTGTGCAGTATAATGATTCTTAAGTGTCGGTCCTCAATTAATAAATAGCTGTGTAATAAGGAATGTAAAACAGGCAATAATTCTAAGACACTGTTAAACTGCAGGTTTTCAGATATATATCGGGGGCGGGGGGGGGGGACATTATAATATTGGAGTTTCCAGTTCAAAGATGAGCTTTTGTGTTGTCATTTTGCTTTCAATTTCTCCATCAAGTGAATATTACTGATCTGATTTTTCTTTAACAACTTCTATTACTTTACAAACTTGTGTGGTCACAAACTGAAAGCACAAATAGAAAAGTTTGAAGTTTTTCCGTTGAACTGGACTGTACACTGTCACAACCCACCGATAATATCTAATGTTATAGAAACAGAATAGTATTTAATTTATACTTTTCTGATACTTAAGAACTTTGCACATCTAAGCTCATACTTTTATGTATTTTGCCCTTCTGTTTACTCTTTTAACAGAATTTTTTTTAAATGTAAAGATTATTGCCATAATAATGAGTACTCTTTCAATCATGAATCGCTGTGGTAGGATTTAATGTTGCACTGTAATACAATGTTACTAATCGTTGTCAAATTAAATGTTGCACTGTAATAGAACGCCACTAATATTTGTAAAATTAAGTACAATGGGGCAGAGTTTCCGCTTTGATTTATTGACTCCACCCAACGTACACTTGAAATTGTGCTGGTTAGGTTACATTTCAAGTTTCTGCTAAAATTCATTTGCATACTCACAAAGGCAAAATCTTCCAAATACCAGCGCAATCAGGCAGTGTCATTAAAAACTATCCCTTGATGTATTTAAGAGTGCAGTTTTATTATTACAGCTGGAAATGGGTTTATCACCAAAAATAAACAGTCCTCTGCCTGTGAGTAACCTGATTTAAAATCACTGAAAATGATTTTTAAAAACTATACTGAACCATTTAATAGTTTCATTGGTGTACACTAGTCAGTTTCTTAGTAATGTGAATATTTGTTGATATGAAAAAACTTAAAAACATGCCCACAATGCCTGAGCGCCTAAGAAAATGAGCACAATTTGAAGATCCTTCCAGAACCAGCACAAGCGGCGGAGTCTCGCAATTTTGACCTGGGGGCGCGACCAGTTTTGTGATATAGACGGTCTACAACCGCTTAGCGAGCCCCTGCTCCACGACTCACTTCCCTGTTCCAAAAGTTTCGAGTTGACCCCAATTGGTTACGGTGGCACATACTTTACTATGAAGAATACACTCAGTATATAAGCAGCAGTCTGCTGGATGGAAACTGAAGATATATTACCCGCTTCCACTCTGGGTAGAGCTCGTGCCTTTCCCTCTCACTTCTCACGGTTCTCATAGCCCTCACCCTCTTGGATCCCACAGATCCTGCCTTCTGCAGACTTCTGAGGGATCCTCTACTCTGAACCTTGTTTGAGCTTTACCTTTATACACTGTTAGCTGGGAGTCCTGTGGTGAGCTGATTTAACAGCCTCAGAATAGATGATAATGCCAGACGTAGCCCTTCAGCTTGCTGAAAGGATCCCGGCTGGGTGGCACCCGACCTGACATCACCTGACGAAGGAGGAAAGCTCCGAAAGCTTGTGATTTCAAATAAAGCTGTTGGACTATAACCTGGTGTTCAAATGTAAGGAATCTTACAACACCAGGTTATAGTCCAACAGTTTTATTTAAAAATCACAAGCTTTCGGAGGCTTTCTCCTTCGTCAGGTGAGTGTCGAGATTCATTGAAAATTACCGCATATATAGTCATAGAACAATGCCTGGTGATTACAGATAATCTTTCCAACTGCCCATTATCAAGGCCATCAAATTAATTGAATAGTGTTCAGACAGAGAAACCTTAGATACCCCAGACAACTGAATATACAAACGGCCAGAACCAAAGAAAGAGAGGGAGAGAGAGAGAGAGAGAGAAACATCCGAAAGGAAGAGAAAGAGAGAGAATGACCAGTTGTATTAAAAACAGATAACTTTTTTTTCCCGCTGGTGGGGTTACGTGTAGCGCGACATGAACCCAAGATCCCGGTTGAGGCCATCCTCATGGGTGCAGAACTTGGCTATCAATTTCTGCTCAACGATTTTGCGTTGTCTTTTTGGACCTGGGGAGTGTCTTCAGTGCCACGGTAAACAGCTGGCACTGAGAATGGATTTTTAAAATTTGCTTTTTTGGATAAGGTTTAGCTTTCCCCTCAAGAACCTACATTTATATAGTGCCTTTCACAACTTCAGGACATCCCATGATGATATTGCAAATTGACTGTGTATTTTCAGTTTACATTTTTATATTAGGAATTATATTTGAGGAGTCAGTCACTAAGTTATATTTGATGTTCTTAATCTTTTAAGAGCAAATAATTAAATTTAGCATTCGGGTGGGTGGGGTGGGGATGCACTGAGGATGATGATATATAATACCTGAATAATGAGAAGTCCTGGATATTTTGTGTGCCCGGGATGACAACAAGTGCAGCAAGTTCCTCCAATTGAGTGAGGTATTGAGGAAGGGAAAGTGGGGTGGGTGGCAGGGAAAGTGGGGGTTGGGGAAACCATCCATCTGGGTAGGAAGAATAGACAGGAGACAGTGCAGGGATCTCCTTCGAATGGTGCACTGACAAACAGATATTCAGTATTCAATAGCTGTGACAAAGACAACAACTTGATAGAGGGCAACTGCAAACAAAATGATGGCACTATGGAGCGTATGGTGGCCATGCCTTTTGCTGTTTGGACCCATGCTCTGGAATGTCCTATCTAAACCCCTCCTCCTTTCCACCTCCCTCTCCTTCTTAAACACCCTCTTTAAAACCACCTCTTTGACCAAACTCTGGGTCACCCATCCTAATACCTCCTTTGGCTCAGCATCAATTTTTCTCTGATTACACCTCTGTGAAGCACTTTGGAACGTTTTCTATGTTAAAGGTGCTATATAAATGCAAGTTGTTGTTGTAGATTGGGCAGATGTCAGATGAAATTCAGTGCAGTGAAATGCAAAGTGATACATTTTGGGAGCCTGAATAAAGAAAGGACATATACATATTATACGTATACATATACTAATGGTTAAACTTTAAATGGAGTAGAGGAGCAGACCAAGATTTAAGGGTTCAAATACATAAATCTTTAAAAATAGGAGGATCAGTTGTAAAGAAAAATAGGTGATTCTTGATTTTATAAATAGGCGTACAGGATGCAAAAGTAAAAAGGTAATGCTGAACTCATACAAATCATTGGTTTGACTGCAGTTAGAATATTGTGTCCAGTTTTGGCCGTTTTACTTTAGAAATGACATTGAGCCCATTGAAAGGCTGCAGAAGATATTCACCAAAATGCTACCAGGATGGAAGGCTTTAGATCTGTATTGACACTGGAGAAACTAGGGCTCTTTTCTTAAAACAAAGGTTAAAAGGTGATCTGATACACGTTACAAGGGATTTTGATAAGGTAAATTGGGAAAAATTATTTCCACTGGTTGGTGAGTCAGCATAAAATTATCAGCAGAAGATCAATGGTGGAGGAAAGGAGAAATTATGCAGAGGACTGTTAGGGTATTGAATGCTCGACCAGAGACAATGGTGGAAGCAGAATCCATAATGGTTTTTAAAGGAAAGTGGAGAAATATTTGAAAAGGAAAAATTTATACAGGTATGGAAAAAACAGGGGACTAGGACTAAGTGGATAGCTCTTTCAGAGAGTCGAATCACCTTCTGTACTGTAAAATTCTATGATATTATTTGCTGAATTTATTCTAATTTTTCGACCCATTATACATCCCATCCAATTTTGCTTTCGTTAACATCAATGAAAAGGAATATTGGAATTGTATAATGGTGACCGATCTGCTCCTGCTTATTTTCCACCATCTCCAAAAGTTAAATTTATCCCGATAGTGTGAGACTGGAGTTACATGTCGGCCAGACCAAGCAGTGGTGATAGGTTTCCTTCCCTGAAGGACATTAGTGAACCAGTTGGGTTTTTACGATACGTCATTTTCCGGTGCCAGCACACAAATTTATTTATTGAATTCAGTTTCACAACTTTGCCATAGTGGGATTGTGAATTCACAACCTCTGGGTTGCTGGTCCAGTACCGTAACCACTAGACTAATAATAATTTAAAATTGAATGTAACTTACAATAAAGACTATTAATGTTCAATCCAAATAATGTCCAATTGTATCATATTGAAGCATTGCTCCTCAAACTTGCTCTGAAAAATAATGAAAATAAAGGAAATTTCTTTTTGAAACTATCATGTTTTTAATTTTTAAAAAATTTTACTTTAACTTTAAAAAAAATTACTTTACACAGGCTTATGCAGTGGTGCAGTTGTAGCACTTTTTATACATGTACTTATAGACGTAAATATTGATACTTCTGTTCACCAAAGTTCAAGTATAAAAGCCGCTCACACTATGTTGCTGTGCGTATTAGTTTTTAAGTGGACCAACACCTGCATAATATAGTATGAGTACATTAACCGTTTGTATTATTTCAGGAGTTCATTATTGTTTTGAAGGCTTTTGATCATAAAAAAAATCATATATGGTTATGAGCAGTTGTACTTTACTATCGTTTGTCAGCTGACATAGTAGAATACTGACTAAATAGATGTGACAATCTGTAAAGTTATTTACAAATTGGAACTTAGCAATTTTCATTTGAGCAAATTTGTGATGCTGACATAAATAAATGATCCCTGGTGTGTTTTCTTAAGGAGATCAGGAGTGCTGCTGCCAATAGTGCAGTGTAAATATACAGTATTAGTTTGGAGCTGTATTGATACAAATTAGATTGGAACGCCCCCATCCCCATTTTGGTTTGCACTAGTAATGGTGTAACTGTAGTCAGTGTGAAACTTGCCTGTAATTTACCCTTGCTGAAGAAATTTTTAAAACTATGGTATTACAGTAGGAGATACAGGACTGGAACATGTTAGCGCAGTAAGACAGAATCAGAATCAAAAATATTTTACATACTTTATTTTATGGAAAGACTCCAAACCTATAAAATTTATATTCTTAAGAAAGAAAACCTTTCACTGTCTAAAAATGAAAGTTTACTAGAAATATGGGCAACTATTTACAGGAAATTGTTACAGAATTGATACTTTGTAGCAATCAGTTTTCAAATGTCTTTTTTTGTTGTGTGGAACAACAGCTAAAAATTTTAAAACTCCTTCTATAATTTTGCATCTATTTCAAATAAAAGGTACTTTTATATGTATTAATTTTTTAAAATATTAAATTATTTTTAAGGCACTTTAGAATTGGAGATATTTCCCTCTCCGCTGGAAGTTTCGGTAAATGAAGATGCTCTTCTAAAATGCAGAGTAACTGGCTACAATAAACCAGAACTTGACCTCAAACATGTAGCTGTTGAATGGGTTTTTGAATCGCAAGTAAAGAGAAGAGTGTATATATTTGATGGAGGGAAACATTCCCCAGAGAGAAATGGAGCAAAGATTTCTGACGCCGCTTTACGGAAAGGAAATGCTTCACTTTACCTTCCAAATGTACAACTTAATGAAGAAGGAAAATACACCTGCATTGTTTTCGTTACTCCCCAGAAAGAACAAAAGAGTTCAGTAATGCGAGTATCAGGTAAGAGAGAAAAATCATTTTTCTGCTTTGTTATATAATTTCCCGTTACATTCACAGTACTGGGCATTTGCTGCTATAAGCAATAATATTTGTTTGCAACCTAAAAATGGCAACATTGTTTTGCAAACATCAACATTCTGGCTTCCCTGATGACACAATGAGCATACCAGTCAGTAACTGAGCGATACAGACCATGAAGAATGCAGTCTTTACAAAGTTAACCAACCTCAGTTGGGGCAGCAATCAGGCTGCTAGATTTGGCCTCAGTAAACATAAGTTAAGGGAAGGAAAATTCGTCTGGGATTCTGGTCCTGATTACAATGCAGAAACCACTTCTGGAAGTGTGTGTAAAGTGAGGAAATACCCTTTACTGTCAAATAGCCCGCTAACACTCACATCAAGCCTAATTCATTAATAAGTACCACTTGGGAAGGTACTGGAGGTGGCCAACACCCATAAAGTCAAATCCCACGAATGTGTCAAAGCCTTCAGCGAAAGAGGGGAACAAATCAAGAAAGGAAAAAATGGGGAAAAAAAGGACTTTAACAACAAAAAAACATTGGTATAACTTCTTTAATGTAACAAAACAACCCATGGCACTTTAGGAGACAAGCAAGGGAAAGAAACGTAAAGCACGGTAAATGAGAACGATTTTGAAGGTAGTGAAAGAGATCACAAGGTGAAGAGATTCAGGGAGAGAGTTCCAGAGTTCAGGGCTGTGGTGATGAGAATCTCTACCATGGATAAGGAGGGGAGAATGAGGGAAGGAAGGGATGGAATTCGTTCCCTGAATGACCAGTGAGTGAGGTTAGCCATCTCATTATGCACGGCAACGCCTGTGACCCGGGGAATAGCCATGATGCTTATTCTTAATCCAGGATATCTGCACTGATCAGCCAGAGCAAGGTGATAGGGTGGGTGATAGGAGACCAGGGTACCAGCTTCAGCCTTGCATTTCAAAATCCAAGTACTGAAGCAGAAAACAGATTCAGTGAGGCCTTGGGTACTATCAGGATCATTGTGGAACAGACCATCGGGGAGCCCTGCAGTATAGTCCAGCAGGATGTCCAGAATTCTAGTGGTTTGTTGCATCTTCCATAATTTCGCTGTTACAAGGGGATTGGGCCTTCCAAACATAGGAGATGAAGACAAAGAAGGTGTTGAAGACTAATCCCCTGCTCATAATGAAGAAGCCCAGGAGAAAGAAGGGGTGGGCCAGCACCACATGTCCCCAGGCAAGAGGTCATCATCCAATGTAGAGGGTGCCCTCCATCCGCATGACACAATAAAACCCTTTACAGTCCCTTGCCTTGCGCTCAGAAAACCGTTCAGCTAATCTGTAATACCTCTGATATTATCTCTGGAAGAGGGCAATTACAAACATCAATCACCAAAAGCAGGGATGACAGGAGGCCTTCCTGGGAAGAAATACACATGTATACAAAGTTACCAGAAAAGTACCATATTATCCTTTCATTGTGCCCTACTACCACTACTACTACGACCACTTATCACTGTGACTAACCCATGTGACAAACTGTTTCCATATTTGATCTTAATCTCCTATGTGGAGCTACTTCAGTGTCATGAGGTTGTGAGGTTTGCAGCTGGGACTGTGTCAATGGAGGATTGAGGTTTCGCTCGTCACAGTGGAGCTGATGTTCTTGAAATTGGTGGAGGGCTGAGATTAGGTGGCAATCCAGTGGGATTCCTTTTCACCTGATTTCTTTGTCTTCTACACCCCATCTGCATGCCAAAAATAGATGTAAACAGGGAATATTTGGACACAAAAACCATCCCCCACAGTGTTTCCAACAAAGATGGGAAGAAATTTGAAAAGAAAACCAAGAAAAAGGTATGAAGGGAGTGAAGGACAGAAGAAGCAGTGCAGTAGCTTTTCTGATATAACTAGGTTGTATTTTTCTGGTTTCTCAGAGCAAGAATCAGTAAGATCTAGCTTGATATATGGTAATGTACTAATGACTCCCATATCCTGTTCTCTCTTACACAGCCCAACCAAAAGTCAGCACTTCCACACAAAAAGTTATGACTGCAAATGGTACAGAAACCTTTGTGACATGTGATGTTAAGGAATTTTATCCTAAGCAGATTGATATCAGTTGGTTAAAGTTATCAAATGGAAAAATGGAAAATATTTCAACAAGTCAACCCACTGAGGATCTAGTTATGAACAGTGATGGGACATTCAGCATTTCCAGTAAAATAAGAATTGAACCAATGTTGGATGATCGTACTAAGTACAGATGTGTGGTGATGCATAAAACATTCCCTGACAATTTTGCACTGGAAACTGACCCAGTTGAAGGTAAGATCTGGTTAAAGAAGAGTACAGCTTTCATTTCTAATTTCTTTTCTTTCAATAATGATGCTCCCATGGCATTCCTCACACATAGCATCCAGAAATTACCAGCCATCTGCTTCTGGAGCAGACATCAGCTTTTCAGGCCCCAGGTCACATTGTTCACGTGGGCCCTGGAAAACTGCTGATCTGAGACTAGTTGGACTTGCCTCATAATACATTGTGGCTTTCTTCTGCACTGCACAACGTTTTTTAATACTTTGTAAAAATAGAATTTATGAGACTGATATGTTGTGTTCTATATTCAGGATAGTTCAACTCAATTTTTAGGAGAACTGAAGCAATCAGGGTTGGTTGAAATCAGGGTGTAAACTTTGTCTTGTCATCCTTGTAGAATTTTCTGTTTGCATGGCCCTGTCAGTTATTGAAGTCCAAGAAAGTTACCCTTTCTTTTTTCTGAAGTTCTATGTATTTTTCTCCTTTACTTGAATCTCTATCGTTCCACTTCCCTCAATCAGCTCTTCAGTCAATTAGCATTACCTCAACACGGCTCCCTATTTTGTGCATGTCAAGTTTAGGGATAGTTTACATACTATAGCTTGTCTTAACAAAGTGCACATAAAAAGGGATAGTCAAGGACAAAAAAGCAGCTACAATGCCTAAACTCTGGACTCTGTTGCGCCCATTTCACACCTGAAAAACAGACACAATGCATGCCAATTTCTATCCCATTTTGTAGAAGGTAATGAACAGATCTGATTAATAGAACAGGATAGTTATAAATTCTAATGAATGTATGCAAATGACACAATTTATTTATTGACAAGTTTTCAAAGAGCTGTGTATGTTTTATACTTTAGCAGAATCATTACAAATTGGACCAATTATTGGAGGCATCTGTGGATTTGTTGTGCTGATTTGTGCAGCATGTTTAGGAGTTTATATCTGGAAGAAAAAATGTAACGGTAATGTCCTTTTCATCTTCATAAAGAACAACTACAAATATTAAAATAAAAACTACCAGGTTATTAACCTCTTGCATGCCAATTTGTTTAAAGATGGTCAATATTTGTTGTTATTGTACTGAACTGTAGAAAAAGTAATGATTTCTTAACAAATAATCACAATTTGTGTATTGTCTTTTTCTCTAACAATCCATTTGACTAACATTGACTGGCCTCATTATGATAATCTAACAAGATATAAGCTAAAATGGTGATTAAATATTATGGGTTGGTGTTGAAGTAGGGTCTATCAGCTGAAAAAAAGAAGTCTTTACTTCACTTGGCAGGTGTGGAAGGTATTTCATGTATTAATACAGAGTCTTTAATATGTAGCTTGCTTACATTTCAAGAAATAATTTTCCTTATTATCCATGTGGACATCACATAGCGAATACTATAAAAAGGCGGAGTATAAAAATGTTTGAAATTAAAAACCATATGAAAAGCCACCCCTTTTAATTATTTGCACAACATGAGGAAATGGGACAGCAATGGAAGAACTTGTGAAATTTATTATTTGAACTATGAATGAATTTTTCCTTTTTAAGTTGATAACGTCAAGTTAATTCTTGTTTCACATATGTACGATAGGGAGATTAAATTAGGATCTAGAATGATGTACTTAAAAAAATTGTCACATTCAGGAACTAGCTGCTGTGGATTCAGATCAGTTTGTGTGCTGGCTAATATATTTTCACTGCATTGTTGTTTAAGGACAAACAAAACCACAGGAAAGTGAAGATGCCACTGGCAAACCACTTCTTGAAAAGAAAGTTCCTCAATCTGAAAGAGGTAATTCATTAACCAGAATAATTATGTCAACTGCAAGATTTCCATTCTTATCAGTGCACTCTGAACACCCTCAGTCATATAATCTGTAACAGTGAGCATACAGATAACTTCAGAATGGATTTGAATGGGAGAGAGAGGGTCCAAATTTCATTCTCCAGATTCATAGGGGTCGATTTTAGCACCCGCGATCGGGTGCATTCCTGGCGGGGGGGCCACAAAAATCGTGGATTCACGGGGCGGGTCAGGAGCCCGGCTTCAACCCGCCCACTTCCAGGTTTCCCACAGACGCACTGACATGCGCGCGCAGCCCCCGCATGTGGGACTCCTGCCGGCAATTAAAGCCGGCGGGGTGCCACTTAAGCTATTTATTTTGGTATTTCAGGTTGTTTACAGACCTGATAAATGAGATATTTTAGGAGGGTTGGAATTTTACAAACAACTGGGACTGTTTCCCGTACTGGGGGAAACACTCCCAGTTCAAAAGGACGTGTTGCAGCCATCAGCCTGTGGCAGCTGCAAAGGTTCATTTGACAGGTGGTGGGGGGAGACCCTCACTCATTGCAGGAGGCCACTCTCACTTTGGACAAGGTTTGGCCTCCACCACCCTCCTCCTAACAATAAAATTCACCAACTTGCACACTTACCCCGGTGTCCAGACACATGTACCTACCTTGCGGACCCCCTCAGATGTACATCTTCCGGATGGGGGACGCCGTAGCTGCAGTCATGACTTCCTCGGAGGGCGAACAGCATCACCAGCCTCGCCGGCCACGCCGTCCACCTCTGACACGTGGAGCTCCACAACACAGTGCTGTGACACATCCACCTGCACAGCAGGAGGGAGGGCAACCGCAGAGAGAGATGCATCACAGAGGGCACTACCCTCTCCACAGGGTCCACAGATCGAGGCTCAGCTTCCTGGACCTCTCTGAGCAGCAGTACACACGGAGGCTCAGAGTCATTCGACATGTAGTCGTGGACATCTGCAGCCTCCTTCATGCCGAGCTGCTCTCGGCTGGCCGGAGCACCATCTTCTTACCTGTCACTGTCAAAGTCACCTCTGCCCTCAACAACTTCTCCTCTGCATCCTTCCAGGGTGCCACCGGGGACATCGCCGACGTCGCTTAGTCGTCTGCACAAAAGAGCCCTGCAAATACACCTACACCCACTCTGCAGTGACACAATGGGTGGCATCAGGTGTGGGTCTTCATTGTGATCCTCCGGAAAGGGCGTTATTGCACAAACCAGACAAGATTCGCAAAAAGGTGGCAGTAGTGGTGACAATATAATATGTTTTGTGAGTTGGTCAGAAATTAAATATAGGTAAAAACCATGACAAACCCTCAAACACCCTTGTGCATCCCCTTCATGCTCACGACACGTTTGCCTTACGCTGCCTACTGCACATATGTGATGCATGCCCTGTGGCTGCAGCACAGGTAGTGGCAGGTTGAGTGAGGCTGACTGTGAAAGAGATGCATGAGAGGGTAAGTATGAGATAGAGCCATGAGATTGTATGAGGATTGGGTTGAGTGGTAGTGGCGGGATGAGTACTGGCGAGGTGAGTAAGTGCAGGTAAGATGAGGATGAGGTTTGAGTGGGTGTGAGGGGTGATGTGACAGAGTAGTGTTGGCAATGCAGAAGGAGATGTGGGGTGGGGGCAGTGATGTGGCAGACGGAGTGTAGGGGAATGAGTAAGTGTACTCACTTTGCCTGACCTACTAATGTCATTTCAGCGCCTCCTGCACTGTATGCAGGTGGGCGATATGTTGGTGGTGCAGGTGACCTCCTCTGCCACCTCGAGCCAGGCCTTCTTGGTGGCAGAGGCAGGCCACTTCCTCCCCCCCACCGGGGGGAAGATCTCTGTCCTCCCCCTCCTCCTCACCCCATCCAATGATACCTGGAGTGAGGCATCATTAAACCTGGGAGCAGCCTTCCCCCAGGGCTGCTCCATCCTGTAATTTTTCCTATTTCTTGCAGCGTCAGTCAGTGGAGGACTGCCCCTTTAAATAGAGCTCCTCCAGCTGACAGACCTTACTGTGCATGCGCAGTCCGCCCGACACGCAGCTTAGCAGCGGGGAACCCGGAAGACCAGGTAAGTGGATCCAATCAGCCTGCGATTGCGTTCGGGGCAGACTGATTTCACCGGGCGCGTTACACACGCGCCCAATCGCCCCCCCACCGCCGTGAACCCGCCGCCCCGGTAATATCGGGCCCAAAGGGGCTGATGTAAAAATTTGCTGTAAACCCCATACTTCCAAGATCCCTTGATCTACCTCTGTGTGGACGTTTTATTGTGTCGAGGGACTGAAAGCTCATCGAGGGCATCCAATGTTGTGATGTCTGTCCTGGAGATGCCGGTGATTGTCTGGTGTGGACAAATGTCAGGAGTCGCACAACACCAGGTTATAGTCCAACAGCTTTATTTGAAATCACAAGCTTTCGGAGCTTTGCTTCTTCACCTGACGAAGGAGCAAAGCTCCGAAAGCTTGTGATTTCAAATAAAGCTGTTGGACTATAACCTGGTGTTGTACGACTCCTTACATTGATAAATACTGAGTTAATGGAAAGCAAAATACTGCAGATGCTGTAAATCTGAAATAAAAACAGAAAATGCTGGAGAAGCTCAGCAAGTCAGGCAGTATCTGTGGAGAAAGAAAGAGTTATTGTTTCAGGTTGAAGACCTATCGTCAGAACAGGAAGATGTTAAAAGAGTTAAAGTTTTTAAGCAAGTACAGAGCCAGGGAAAGTGGGGGAGGGAGGGGAGGAAAGAACAAACGGGAAAGTCTGTGATCGGGTAACGGGCACGAGTGATTAAATGACAAAAGGGATGATGGTGCAGGCAAGGAAGGTGGTAATGGGACAGGTTAGGAAACAAAAGATTGATCAGGAGTAGCTGTAAATGGCAGCAGCAGAACCATTACCAACACTAGCTGACTGATAAAATGGGAGCAGTGGTTATGATCTGAAGTTATTGAAGTCAATGCTGAGTCCGGAAGGGGTTGTAAAGTGCGTAAACGAAAGATGAGGTGCTGTTCCTCGAGCTTACGTTGAACTTCATTAGAACAGTGTAAGAGGCTGAGGACAGAACGATCAGAGTAGGAGTGGGAAGGGAAATGGCAAGTGACCAGCAGATCAGGTTCACGCTTGCAGACAGAGTGGAGGTATTCAGCAAAGCGATCACCCAGTCTGTGTTTGGTCTCCCCAGTGTAGAGGAGACCGCATTGTGAGCAGTGGATACAGTTTACTAAATTGAAAGAAGTACAAGTAAACCGCTGTTTCACCTGAAAGGAGTGTTTGGGGCCCTGGGCAGTGGGAGGGGAGGAGATGAAAGGGCAGGTGTTGCATTTCCTGCGCTTGCATGGGAAGGTGCCGTGGGGAGGAGAGCGGGTGTTGGGGGTGATGGAAGAGTGGACCAAGGTGTCGCGAAGGGAACAGTCCCTTCGGAATGCTGAAAGGGGAGGGGAGGGTAAGATGTGTGCGGTGGTGGGATCACGCTGGAGGTGGCTGAAATGGCAGAGGGTGATATGTTGAATGTGGAGGCTGGTGGGGTGGAAGGTGAGGACAAGGGGGATCCTATCATGGTTCTGGGAGGGAATGGAAGGGGTGAGGGCAGAAGTGCGAGAAATAGAACGGACACGGTCGAGGGCCCTGTTGACTACAGTGGAGGGGAATCCTCGGTTGAGGAAATAGGAAGACATATCGGAAGCACTGGTGCGGAAGGTGGCATCGTCAGAACAGATACGACGGAGACAGAGAAACTGGCGGAAGGGAATAGAGTCCTTACAGGAAGCAGGGTGGGAGCAAGTGTGATCAAGGTAGCTGTGGGAGTCGGTGGACTTATAATAGATATTGGTTAATATTGATTGCTTTCAATCAATATCTATTATAAGGACATAATTAAGGACAAACAAAACCAAAGGAAAGTGAAGATGCCACTGGCAGGGAATTTTTAAAAAATTCATTCATGGGATGTGGCCGTCACTGCCAAGGCGAGCATTTATTGCCCATCCCGAATTGCCCATGAGAAGGTGGTGGTGAGCCACCTTCTTGAATCACTGCAGTCCGTGTCATGACGGTTCTCCCACAGCGCTGTTAGGAAGGGAGTTCCAGGATTTTGACCCAGCGATGGAGCAGGAATGGCGATATATTTCCAAGTCGAGATGGTTTGTAACTTGAAGGGGAACGTGCAGGTGGTGTTGTTCCCATGTACCTGCTGCTCTTGTCCTTCTAGGTGGTGGAGGTCATGTGTTTGGGAGGTGCTGTCGAAGAAGCCTTGGCGAGTTGCTGCAGTGCATCCTGTGGATGGTACACACTGCAGCCATGGTGCGCCGGTGGTGGAGGGAGTGAATGTTTCGGGTGGTGGATGGGGTGCCAATTAAGCAGGCTGCTTTGTCCTGGATGGTGTGGAGCTTCTTGAGTGTTGTTGAAGCTCTCCCCATCCAGGCAAGTGGAGAGTATTCCATCACACTCCTGACATGTGCCTTGTAGATGGTGGAAAGGCTTTGGGGAATCACTCGCCGCAGAATGCCCAGCTTCTGACCTGCTCTTGTAGCCACAGTATTTATATGGCTGGTCCAGTTAAGTTTGTGGTCAATGGTGACCCCCAGGATGTTGACGGTAGGGGATTCAGCGATGGTGCAGGGGAGGTGGTTAGATGCTCTCTTGATGGATGGTCATTGCCTGGCATTTATCTGGCATGAATGTTACTTGCCAATTATCAGCCCAAGCCTGGATGTTGTCCAGGTCTTGCTGCGGGTGGGCACGGATTGCTTCATTATCTGAGGGGTTGCGAATGGAACTGAACACTGCAATCATCAGCAAACAACTCACTTCTGATCTTATGATGGAGGGAAGGTCATTGATGAAGCAGTTGAAGATGGATGGGCCTAGGACACTGCCCCGAAGAACTCCTGCAGCAATGTTCTGGGGCTGAGATGGTTGGCCTCCAACAACCACGACCATCTTCCTTTATGCTAAGTATGACTCAAGCCAATGGAGAATTTTCCCTTGATTCCCAGTGACTTCAATTTTACTAGGGCTCCTTGATGCCACACTCAGTCAAACGCTGCCTTGATGTCAAGGGCAGTCACTCTCACCTCGCCTCTGGAATTCAGCCCTTTTGTCCACGTTTGGATCAAAGCTGTAATGAGGTCTGGAGCAGGTTATTGGTGAGTAAGTGCCGCTTGATAGCACTGTTGATGACTCCTTCCATCAGTTTGCTGATGATTGAGAGTAGACTGATGGTGCAGTAATTGGCCGGATTAGATTTGTCCTGCTTTTTGTGGACAGGACACACCTGGGCAATTTTCCACTTTGTCGCATAGATGCCAGTGTTGTAGCTGTACTGGAACAGCTTGGCTAGAGGCGCACCTAGTTCTGCAGCACAGGCTGTTGTTGGGGCCTATAGTCTTTGGTGTATACAGTGCACTCAGCCATTCCTTGATATCACGTGGAGTGAATCGAATTGGCTGAAGACTGGCTTCTGTGATGGTGGAGATCTCAGGAGGAGGCCAAGATGGATCATCCATTCGGCACTTCTGGCTGAAGATGGTTGCAAACACTTCAGCCTTGTCTTTTGCAATCAGGTGCTGGGCTCTGCCATCATTGAGGATGGAGATCTTCACGGATCCACCTCCTCCCGTCAGTTGTTTAATTGCCCACCACCATTCATGAGTGGATGTGGCACGACTTCAGGGCTTTGACCTGATCCGTTGGTTGTGGGATCACTTAGCTCTGTCTGCAGCATGCTGCTTCCACTGTTTAGCATACATGTCGTCCTGTGTTGTAGCTTCACCAGGTAGGCACCTCATTTTTAGGTATGCCTGCTGCTGCTCCTGACATGCTCTTCAACACTCCTCATTGAACCCGGGTTGATCCCCTGGCTTGATGGTAATGGTAGAGTGAGGAATATGCCGGGCCATGAGGTTACAGAATGTGGTGAAATACAGTTCTGCTATATAAACATAACTGAAAAGTTGGAAAGTAATTATTAATAATGAGTATGACAGTTTTCACTTTAAGATTCACAATAACTGGACATTTGGATCTGCTTCATTACACTTGGGCAGAGAAAGATTTGATACAATTGTTTTATTAACGAGGTATCAAAAATCCCTACTACCAGGTGCTTAAACTGAGATCTAGAATGACGTACTTTTAAAATTGACACATTCAGGTTGGTTTGTGTGCTGGCAAATATATTTTGACAGAAAATATCAAAGTATCCCTATCAGCAGGATAGCATAATGTTTCCTGATTCTGATTCTGACTGTCTCTGGGTTTGAAATGAGTGACTTTTCTTCGCTAGGCCCAACTGGCTGACTTACTGCCCCTGTATTGCTCTGTCCTTTCTCTTGTGTTTCCAGTAAGTGGGAGGGCTGTCCCTCTGACTTCTTCCCTTTTCAGTAATTCACCAGTGGATCTGTGAACCATAAGACCTTAAGAGATAGGAGCAGGAGTGGGCCATTTGGCCCCTCGAGCCTGCTCCGCCATTTAATGAGATCATGGCTGATCTGATTTTTACCACAACTCCACTTTCCCGCCCTTTCCCCATATCCTTTGACTCCCTTGCTGATCAAAAATTTGTCCAAGTCAGCCTTGAATGTATTCAATGACTCAGCTTCCACAGCTTTTTGGGGTAAAGAATTCCAAAGATTCATGACTCTCTGGGAGAAGAAATTCCTCCTCATTTCTGTCTTAAACGGGCGACCATTTATTCTGAGACTAAGCCCCTTAGTTTTAGATTCCCCCATGAGGGGTAACATCCTCTCAGCATCTACCCGACCGAGTCCCCTCAGAATCTTGTATGTTTCAATAAGATCTCCTCTCATTCTTCTAAACTCCAATGAGTATAGACCCAATCTGTTCAAACTTTCCTCAAAAGACAACCCTTCCATGCTTGGAATCAACCTAGTGAACCTTCTCTGAATGCCTCCAATGAAAGTATATCCTTCCTTAAATAAGGGCCCCAGAACTGTATGCATAACTCCAGGTGTGATCTCACCAGCACCCTGTACAGTTGTAGCATGACTTCTCTGCTTTTATACTGCATCCTCCTAGAAATAAAGGCCAATATTCCGTTTGCCTTCCGGATTACCTGCTGACTTTTTGGGCTCGATTTTAGGATCGGGTTACCTGCGGGTTTCCAGCGGGGGGGCCCCGAAAATCCCGATCTCCGATCACGTGACCGGATTCGGACGAAATCCCGGCCACTTCCGGGTACCGCGCTGACGTGCGGGGCTGCGCGCGAAAGCCCCGCTGGTGGGAATCCCGCAGGCAATTAAAGCCAGCGGAGTTCCACTTGAGAGCACTTAACTTGCTCGTTGTGGTCACTTAATGAGCTGAAGCAGCTGTCAAAAGAGGAAGTGTGGGATTTTAGGTTCAAAGCAGTCAGTTTCCCACACTGGGGGAAACAGGACCCTTCAAACCAGGCGTGTTGCAGCCAGCAGCCTGTGGCAGGTGCCAAGGTGCACTCCACGGGGGAGAGCCCTCACCCACGCACGAGGCCACCGCGTCACATAGGGCAACCCCTGCCCCCCACCACCCCCCGGCCAAGCCAGAGGACAGACCGACACGAAACCGCAGCCCCAGTCCGAGGACCCACACACCTACCCTGCACAACCCCTCAGACCAACACCTGCCAGTTGGGTGGTGTATGGACACCCTCGGAGGACGAAGAGCATGACCACCACCAGCAGCCTCGCAGTCCACGCCGTCCGCCGCAGAGACGTGGATCCCCCCAACACGGTGTGGTTGCACGCCCACCTGCACAGCAGGAGGGAGGGCTACCGCAGAGAGAGACACGTCGCAGAGGGCACTACCCTCGCCACAGGGTCCACAGACCGAGGCGCAGCTCCCCGGACCTCTCCGAGCAGCAGTGCACAGGGAGGCGCAGATTCGCTCGACATGTAGTCGTGGAGATCTGCAGCCTCTTTCATGCCGAGCTGCTCCTGGCTGGCCCCAGCACCAACTGCTTACCTGTCGCTGGCAAAGTCACCACTGTCCTCCACACCTTCTCCTCCGCATCCTTCCAAGGTGCAGCCGGCTACACCGCCGATGTCTCTCAGTCGTCTGCGCGGACGAGCCCTGCAAATACACCTGCACCTACTCTGCAGTAACACAATGGGTGGCATCAGTGGTGGGTCCTCATAGTGATACCCAGGAGTGGGCATTATTGGACACAATGGACAGGATTCGCGGAGACATGGCAGTGGTGGTGTCAATATAATGTGTGCTGTTTGTGGCTCTGAAATTCAATATGGGTAACACCCATGACAAACCCTCAGACACCCTTGTGCACCCCCTTCATGCTGACGAGACGTTTGCCTTACCCTGCCTACTGCACATATGTGATGCATGCCCTGTGGCTGCAGCACAGGTGGTGGCAGGTTGAGTGAGGCTGGCCGTGAGGGAGATGCACGAGAGGGTGAGTATGGGATGGAGCCATGAGATTGTATGAGGATTGGGTCGCGTGTTAGTGGCAGGATGAGTACTGGCGAGGTGAGAAGGTGGAGGTAAGATGAGGATGGGGTGTGAGTGGGCATGAAGGATGATGTGACAGAATAGTGTTGGCGGTGCCGAAGGAGATTTGGGGTGGGGGCAGTGTTGTGGCAGACGGAGTGTAGGGGAAAGACTTCGTGTTCTCACTGTGGCTGACCTACTGCGGTCATTGCAGCACCTCCTGCACTGTATGCAGGTGGGCGATATGTTGGTGGCGCAGGTGACCCCCTCTGCCACCTCGAGCCAGGCCTTCTTGGTGGCAGAGGCAGGCCGCTTCATCCCGCCCGCCAGGGGGAAGATCTGTGTCCTCCCCCTCCTCCTCACCCCATCTGATGATACCTGGGGTGAGGCATCATTAAACTGGGAGCAGCCTTCCCCCTGGGCTGCTCCATGCTGCAATTTGTCCCATTGGTTGCAGCATCTGTCAGTGGAGGACTGCCCCTTTAACTAGAGAGCCTCCAGCTGACAGATCGTACTGCGCATGCGCAGCCCGACCGACGCGCAGGCCAGCGCCGTGGACCCCGGAGGAGCAGGTAATTGGATCCTATTAGTGGATTGCCTGCTACGATCGCGTGGGCAACCCACTAATTTCGCCGTTCGCGTTTTCGACGCTCCCGGAGGACCACCCGCTGGGAACCCGCAGGCCTGCTAAATTCGAGCCCTTTGTGTTTCATGTATGAAGATACCCAGATCCCTCTGTACTGCAGCATTTTATTGTATTTCTCCATTCAAATAATATTTTGCTTTTTTAATTTTCCTCCCAAAGTGGATGACTTCACATTTTCCCACATTATAATCCATCTGCCAAATTTTTGCCCATTTGCTTAACTTGTCAATATCTCTTTGCAGACACTTTGGGGGTGATTTTAGGAGGCAAATGCGGGTGTGTTGAGGGTGGGGGAGCTCCAAAAATTGCGCAAATCCCATTCGGTTTCGGAAGCTGACTCCAACCTGCCGGCTTTCGAGTTTCCCAGGGATCCACCTGTGTGCACACGGGCTACCCGAAAACGGAAGTCCTGCCGGCAATTAAAGCCGGCGTGATGACAATTAAAGAGCCAAATGTACCTCATTGAGGTACTTAAGGCAATTTACCTGTGACAGAATAAGTGATTAGAAAGATTTTTAACTTACCTGGGCGGCTTGCCCATTGCTTCTGATTCACGCCTGGTGAAACCAGGAGTGAAGGGCCGGAACAAGAAATTAATTAAATTAAATAAAGAAAAATGCAAATAAAGAAACACTAAATGCACCTACCTTTGAAACCTGCTCCAATGTCTCCTGCTCCGATGTCCCCCCGATCTCATCCTCCCATTCTCCCCCCGATCTCACCCTCTCGATCTCCCCCCCGATTTCCCCTGATCTCCCCCCAATCTCACAGTCCCGATCCACCCCGATCTTCCCCTCTGTCACCCCGATCTTCCCCTCTCCCCACCGATCTTCCCCTCTCCCCCAACCCCGGTCTTACAGTCCATTGCCGGATCTTCCATTCACCCCCCGCCCCCCCACCGTCTTCCAGTCCAGCGCCGGATGACGTCTGGCTCTCTCCCTTTCTCGCGCCCCCCTCCCCCCGCCTCGCGTTGCAGCTCCTGATGGCAGCCAACCTGTCAATCAGGTTAGCTGCCGGGCATGAAACCCGGAGAGTACGTTAACCACTATCAGTCAACGTGCGAGCGCGTCAGAAATCGTAAGTTTGGTTCATGCGGGTTTGCCACGTGCCCAATCGCCCCCCCACCCTCCTCCTCCCCGCTGCCATCCACCTCCCCGCTAATATCGGGGCCTTTGTGTCTTCATCGCAACTTGCTTTTCCAACTATCTTTGTATCATCAGCAAATTTGGCCACAATACACTCTGTTCCTTCATCCAAGTCATTGATATATATTGTAAATAGTTGAGGCCCCAGCACTGATCCCTGCGGCACCCCACTAGTTAGGAATTGCCATTTTGAAAATGACCCTTTTATCCCGACTCTTTGTTTTCTGTTAGTTAGCCAATCCTCTATCCGTGCCAGTATATTACCCCCAATACCGTGAGCATTTATCTTGTGCAGTCACCTTTTTTATGTGGCACCTTATCGAATGCCTTTTGGAAATCCAAATATACTGCATCCATTGGTTCCCCTTTATCCACCCTGTCTGTTACTTCCTCAAAGAACTCTAATAAATTTGTCAGACATGATTTCCCCTTCATAAAACAATCTTGACTCTCCTTAATTGTATTATGAGTCTCCAAATGTCTTGCTACTACTTCCTTAATAATGGATTCTAGCATTTTCCCATTGGCAGATGCTAACTGATCTATCGCTACCTGCTTTCTGTCTCACTTCCTTCTTGAATGTTACGTTTGCGGTTTTCCAATCCGCTGGGACCTTTCCAGAATCTAATGAATTCTGGAAGATTACAAGCAATGCATCCACTATCTCTGTAGCCACTTCCTTTAAGACCCTCAGATGCAAGCCATCAGGTCCAGGGGGCTTGTCAGCCTTTAGACGCATTAGTTTACCAAGTACATTTTCTCCAGTGATAGTGGTTGTTTTTAGTTCCTCCCTCCCCTTTGCCCCTTGATTATCTACTATTATTGGTATGTTATTAGTGTCTTCTACTGTGAAGACAGATACAAAATATCTGTTCAATTCCTCTGCCATTTCCTTGTTTTCCATTATTATTTCCCCAGTCTCATCCTCTAAGGGACCAATGTTTACTTTAGCTACCCTCTTCCTTTTTATGTACTTGTAGAAGCTTTTATTCTCAGTTTTATATTTCTCGCTAGTTTACTCTCATAATTTATTATCTCCCTCTTTATTATTCTTTTTGTCATCCTTTGCTGGTTTTTAAAGTTTTCCCAATCTTTGTGCTGACCAATAATCTTTGCCACATTGTATGCCTTTTCTGTTAACCTGATTGCATCCTTAACTCCCTTAGTTAGCCATGGTTGGTTCACCCTTTTTGTGGAGTCTTTCTTCCTCACCGGGATATATTGTTGTTGCAAGTCATAAAATATCTTTTTAGTTGTTTGCCACCATCATACAGTCCTGAATACACTCTATGAACTCCTCCTCAGGGCTACTTTTGCCAATTTTGATTTGTCTAATCTATGTGAAAGTTAAAATCACCCATGATTATTGCATTACCTTTTTACAAGCCCCCCCTATTTCCTGATTGATATTTTGCCCTATGGTGTAGCTATTGTTAGGGGGCCTGTATACTACTCCCACCAGTGATTTCTTTCCCTTGCTATTACTTACCTCCACTCAAATTGATTTAAGAACATAAGAACATAAGAAATAGAAGCAGGAGTAGGCCAATCGGCCCCTCGAGCCTGCTCCGCCATTCAATAAGATCATGGCTGATCTGATCCTAACCTCAAATCTAAATTCATGTCCAATTTCCTGCCCGCTCCCAGTAACCCCTAATTCCCTTTACTTCTAGCAAACTGTCTATTTCTGTTTTAAATTTATTTAATGATGTAGCTTCCACAGCTTCCTGGGGCAGCAAATTCCACAGACCTACTACCCTCTGAGTGAAGAAGTTTCTCCTCATCTCAGTTTTGAAAGAGCACCCCCTTATTCTAAGATTATGCCCCCTAGTTCTAGTTTCACCCATCCTTGGGAACATCCTTACCGCATCCACCCGATCAAGCCCCTTCACAATCTTATATGTTTCAATAAGATCGCCTCTCATTCTTCTGAACTCCAATGAGTAGAGTCCCAATCTACTCAACCTCTCCTCATATGTCCACCCCCTCATCCCCGGGATTAACCGAGTGAACCTTCTTTGTACTGCCTCGAGAGCAAGTATATCTTTTCTTAAGTATGGACACCAAAACTTTATGCAGTATTCCAGGTGCGGTCTCACCAATACCTTATATAACTGCAGCAATACCTCCCTGTTTTTATATTCTATCCCCCTAGCAATAAAAGCCAACATTCCGTTGGCCTTCTTGATCACCTGCTGCACCTGCAAACTAACTTTTTGATTTTCTTGCACTAGGACCCCCAGATCCCTTTGTACTGCAGTACTTTCCAGTTTCTCGCCATTAAGATAATAACTTGCTCTCCGATTTTTCCTGCCAAAGTGCATAACCTCACATTTTCCAATATTGTATCGCATCTGCCAAATCTCCGCCCACTCACCCAGCCTGTCTATATCCCCTTGTAGGTTTTTTATGTCCTCCTCACTCTCCACTTTCCCTCCCATCTTTGTATCATCTGCAAACTTTGATATGTTACACTTGGTCCCCTCCTCCAAATCGTTAATATAGATTGTAAAGAGTTGGGGACCCAGCACCGACCCCTGCGGAACACCACTGGCCACAGGTTGCCAGTCCGAGAATGTACCATTTATCCCAACTCTCTGCTTCCTGTTAGATAACCAATCCTCCACCCATGCCAGAATATTACCCCCAATCCAGTGATTCTTTATCTTGAGCAATAATCTTTTATGTGGCACCTTGTCGAATGCCTTCTGGAAGTCCAAATACACTACGTCCACTGGTTCCCCTTTATCCACCCTGTACGTTATATCCTCAAAGAACTCAAGCAAATTTGTCAGACATGACTTCCCCTTTGTAAAGCCATGCTGACTTTGTCCTATTAAATTATGTTTATCCAAATGTTCTGCTACTGTCTCCTTAATAATAGACTCCAAAATTTTACCCACCACAATTGTTAAGCTATTTGGTCTATAATTTCCAGCCTTCTGCCTACTACCCTTTTTAAATAAGGGTGTTACATTGGCAGTTTTCCAATCTGCCGGGACCTTTGCCGAGTCCAGAGAATTTTGGAAAATTATTACCAAAGCATCCACAATCCCTACTGCCACTTCCCTCAAGACCCGAGGATGTAAGCCATCAGGTCCAGGGGATTTATCCGCCTTGAGTCCCATTAATTTACTGAGTACCAATTCCTTAGTGATTTTAATCGTATTTAGCTCCTCCCCCCCTAGAGCTCCCTGTTTGTCCAGTGTTGGGATATTCTTAGTGTCCTCTACCGTAAAGACTGAAACAAAATATTTGTTCAGCATTTTTGCCATCTCCATGTTTCCCACCATTAATTTCCCGGTCTCATCCTCTAAAGGACCTACGTTTGCTTTAGCCACCCTTTTTCTTTTTATATAACTGTAGAAACTCTTGCTATCTGTATTTATATTTTTTGCTAATTTATTTTCATAATCTATCTTCCCTTTCTTAATCAATCCTTTCGTTACTTTTTGCTGTCTTTTGAAGACTTCCCAATCTTCTATCATCCCACTAAGTTTGGCTACCTTATATGTCCTTGTTTTTAGTCGGATACTATCCTTAATTTCTTTACTTAGCCACGGATGGCTGTCATTTCTTTTACACCCTTTTTTCCTCAGTGGAATATATTTGTTTTGAAAGTTGTAAAATAACTCCTTAAATGAACACCACTGCTCATGTGCCGTCTTACCCTTTAATCTATTTTCCCAGTCCACTTTAATCAATTCCGCTCTCATACCATCATAGTCTCCTTTATTCAAGCTCAGTACGCTTGTTTGAGAACCAACCTTCTCACCCTCTAATTGGTTATGGAATGTAACCATGTTATGGTCGCTCATTCCAAGAGGATCCTTAACTAGGACATTATTAATTAATCCTGGCTCATTACACAGGACCAGGTCCAAGGTTGCTTGCCCCCTTGTTGGTTCAGTTACATACTGCTCAAGAAATCCATCCCTAATACACTCAATAAACTCTTCCTCAAGGCTACCCTGCCCAATTTGATTTGTCCAGTTAATATGATAGTTAAAATCCCCCATAATTATAGCTGTTCCCTTATTACATGCCCCGACTATTTCCTGATTTATACTTCTTCCAGCAGAGTTGCAACTATTAGGAGGCCTATATACTACGCCCACGAGTGTTTTTTGCCCCTTATTATTCCTTATCTCTACCCAAACTGTTTCATTATCCTGATCCTTTGTCCCAATATCTTTTCTCTGTATTACAGTGATTCCTTCCCTTATTAACATAGCCACCCCACCTCCCCTTCCTTCCTGCCTGTCCTTCCTGATTGTTAAATAGCCTGGCATATTTAATTCCCAGTCGTTGTCACCCTGCAGCCATGTTTCTGTAATGGCCACAAGATCATACCCATACGTCGTTATTTGTGCCGTTAACTCATCCATTTTGTTACGAATGCTACGTGCATTCAGATAAAGAACTTTCAAATATGTTTTGTGACACTTAGTTCCTGCTTTTTCCTTTTTTAACACTTTACCTTTTACTCCATACCTTCTGTCCCTTCCTGATACGCTTTCCTCTGTCTCCCTGCTCAGGTTCCCAACCCCCTGCCACAGCTTTGATGCTGGGTTAATCGCCTTACGCCTTCTAGTTTTCATTTTATCTGTCGTGCCTAAAGTACCTGAAGTGCCTAAAGTACACTTTCTTTCCGCTGCTCTATGCTTTTCCCTTTCACTTGTTCTTGAACAACTGTTTGTACTATTTGTATTGTAGATTTCCCCTGGGTCTTCCCCTCTCTTGCTGCTCTCAACTTTATTCCCTTCTGACTCCCCACTCAGGTTCCCATCCCCCTGCCACTCTAGTTTAAACCTTCCCCAGCAGCACTAGCAAACACCCCCGTGAGGACATTTGTCCTGGTCCTGCTCGGGTGTAACCCGTCACACTTGTACAGGTCCCACCTTCCCCAGAACCGGTCCCAATGTCTATTCTCCTGTTCCTATACTCACTAGCACGTGGCACCGGTAGTAATCCTGAGATCACTACCTTTGAAGTCCTGCTTTTTAATTTATCTCCTAACACCTTAAATTTACCTTGCAGGACCTCATCCCTTTTTTTACCTATGTCGTTGGTACCAATATGGACCACGACTACTGGCTGTTCACCCTGCCCCTCCAGAATGCCCTGCAACCGCTCCGTGACATCCTTGACCCTAGCACCAGGGAGGCAACATACCATCCTGGAGTCACGTTTGCGGCCACAGAAATGCCTATCTGTTCCCCTTACAATGGAATCCCCTATCACTATAGCCCTGCCACTCTTCTTCTTCCCCTCCTGTGCAGCAGAGCCACCCGTGGTGCCCCGAACCTGGCTCTTGCTGCTTTCCCCTGATAAGCCATCTCCCCCAACAGCATCCAAAGCAGAATATCTGTTTGAGAGGGAGATGGCCCCAGGGGACTCCTGCTCTACCTGTCTAGTCCTTTTACTCTGCCTGGCGGTCACCCATTTCCTTTCTGCCTGCGTATTCTTTACCTGCGGTGTGACCACCTCACAGAACGTGCTATCCACGATAGTCTCAGCATCACGGATACTCCACAGTGAGTCCACCCGCAGCTCCAGCTCCAATTTGACATTGTGATCTTCTGAGCCAAGATCATGTTAAATAACCCTGAATATTTAGCTCCCAAACTTGGTCACCTTGCAACCACGTATCTGTAATGAGATCATACCCATTTGTTTCTATTTGTGCCGTCAATTCATCTATCTTATTACAAATGCTGCGAGCATTCAGATAATGAAGCTTTAATTTTGTCTTTTTACCATTCTTTCCTACCCTGGCCCCATTTTCTAGTGCACTCTTATGTTTGTACGCTCTGTCCCTTCCTGACACACACTGTTAATCATTACCCCCATCACTTTCCTGTACTACTTCCTGTCTTTTCTCTTTATCAATCTAAACTTCATCCCCCCTGAACCCTCCTCCCCCAGCATGGTTCAGGTGAAGCCCGTCCCAACGGAACAGCTCTTTCCCCAGTACTGGTGCCAGTGCCCCATGAATTGAAACCCATTTGTCCCACACCAATCTTTGATCCACGCATTCATCTCTCTGATCTGATTTACCCTGTGCCAATTTGCTCATGGCTCAGGTAATAATAATTATTACCTTTGTGCTTCTGCTTTTTAATTTACTCCCTAGTTGCTCAAACTCCCTCAGCAGAACCTCTTTCTTAGTCCTACCTGTGATGTTGATACCGACATGGACCATGAAAACTGGATCCTCCCCATCTCTTTCCAAGTTCCTCTCCAGCCCTGTAGGGGATGGTGGTGTGTGTCACCTTCACCTCTGACTTCTGAGCGGTTCGAATTGCTCCCACTCCCTTGGTTCTAGACCTTGGACTGATTTGGGGGTTGTGACAAAAGTGCAGCAGACAACCGAGTTTTGGGGGATCTGTGAATTTTGAGAATCTTACAGCCCTGAGGAGATGTCCTTAACCCTGGCAACACAGCCTTCAGGACTCTCGCTCTTGGCTGCAGAGAACAGTGTCTATCCCTCTAACTATACTGTCGCCTACAACAACCACATTCCTTTTTACTCCCCCCACTTGAATGGCCCCCTGAACCATGGTGCCGTGGCTAGTTTGCACATCGTCCCTGCACCTAACCAACTATCCCCTCTCCCAAGAGTATGTCCTCAGCAAACACTTCACTCTAGGCTTACATGAATTGAAACATCCCCACCTGAATAGGTACGAATGTTCTTGAAATCTCAAAACTAACTTTCATTGTTTAAAGCACTTTGGCTCAGAATACTTGTTTGAATCCTAAACTATATTTTTCAGCTCTGCTGTTCGATGAATTTAACTCCTTCATTACATTTGAACTGAAGAACAGCATGTTAATGTAAATTGCACCAATATTCTTTTCTGGAGGCAGTCTGAAATAAAGCAAAATTTGTATATAACCTTATCCTGTAAAGTTTTCCTCATTCCAATTCTTTCCACCACAACAGAAACAGACCCTGATGGTTTGTTTCCTTCCATTGTTTTCCAGTACTCGGAAGCATTGAAATGATGTGGAATATTGGCAGAGTATCCTATTAGCTCCCCCGACTACTCTTACTGCAATTGCCAGTGACGGAATTATACTTTAAATTCAAGCATTTGTTTATGATGTGATCTGAATCATGTTAGAACATAAATGGGACATATATTTTTATACTCTGCTTTCCTGGAGAAAACCAATTGGAACATAAAAAAGGGGGAAAATGCCACTGAAGTAATCAAGTTATGGAATTCTGCCAGTCCTAATGCAAACTAGTTGTCAAAGGTAAATTTAATGCAGCAAGAGAGGTTCACTGGCAGTTAATATTCTCAGAGGTACAGGTCTTCATTATTCTGAGATTCTCCGAGGAGGAGCCATTCTGAAAGTTAATGACATTTCCCCTTTTGGTGAAGCGACATTTTGTCCAACTGAATACATGTGTTTTCTATCAGTATTGGCCAACAGCATTATCACCGCTGTTTCTGCTCCTTTACACGATGGGGTTTACACTTTTTACAGTGTGATTTCCTTTGAATTAACATAGAATCAAAGAAAACCTCCACAGGTGAAGAAAGCAACACTGAGGAAACAAAGCAAGTTACAGATGATAACTGCAGACAAGGAGATGAGTTGCAGGGAAAAAATAATCTGGAAGCTGGTCCAATGGAAAAATGTTGTTGCTTAATTAAAGTCAAGGAGATGCAGGAAAGGAGTACAGTGATGCAACTCTACATTGTATAGGGGGAGGGGATGTCTATGGGAGGTACTTTTAGTTCAACTTACTCATATTTTATAGATGGAAGCAATATCATCAGAAATTTCCTTGACCATTTTCTAAAATCTGTCAATTTTATTTCTGACATGGAGACGGTCAAGTGTAATTTCCCTCCCTGGTATGGTGCTCCAGTATTACGTCAATTATGGGCACATTCCGAGCATTCTGCAGTAGCTGCTTCGGAAACAGTGAGGGCCAAGACCTCAAAATGGCCTTCAGACCCCAGGGGAACAAGCTACAAGTTAGAAAATCTGCATCCTCCATCTGAGCATGGTTACCTGAGGTTGGACAGTTCCAATGCAGCTCTTAGGCCAGTTTGAAGTCGTGCACAACAATACATCTCCGCTGTCTTGTCTTGTTTGCATGCTGCTTCAAAATGCTTTTCGTAATTCATGTCACTGGAATAGCCTGGCGGGGAGGGAGACTCTGGGGCTTTGTGTTGGCAAAAAATTGGTGTTTTAAAAAAGTCAAAGAAATTTATGGTAAGTTTTCACTTCCATAAAAAGAGGAACAAAAAAGTACCTCCCCCTTTGGCTTTTCTTCAATAAAATTCTGGAAATTTTAGTTAATTCATTTTACAAATGCAAATATCAGATGGAATCAAATATCCTGTTCGAAATTTAAATGTTTTCAGTTTTCTGATATAAATTGTTCTGGAATAAATTAGATGTTACTCAGTGAATGATATCATTCATATCTGTGACATTTCTGTTGCCTTTCATTCAGTGTTTGCACTATTTCCAATGCTCTTTCTATTCTGATCGTATTAGATTAAAAGAAGAGGCTTGTAATGTTGCCAAGAAGAGTAGTAAGCCTAAGGATTGGGAGAGTTTTAGAAACGAGCAAAGGATGACCAAAAAATTGATAACAAGGGAAAAATAGAATATGAGAGTAAGAGAGCAAGAAATATAAAAACAGATTGTAAAAGCTTCTACAAGTACGTAAAAATGAAAAGAGTAGCAAAAGTAAACATGGGTCCCTTAGAGGCTGAGACAGGAGAAAATATAATGGAGAATAAGGAAATGGCAGAGATGTTAAACAAATAATTTGTATCTGTCTTCACAGTCGAAGACACAAAATACATACCAGTAATAGTGGAGAACTGAGGAGCTAATGAGAGTGAGTAACTTAAAGTAATTAATATTAGTAAAGAAAAAGAACTAAAGAAATTAATGGGACTAAAAGCTGACAAATCCCCTGGACCAGATGGGCTACACCTTAGAGTTCTAAAAGAGGTGGCAGCAGAGATAGTGGATGCTTTGGTTGTGATCTTCCAAAATTGCCTGGATTCTAGAACGGCCCCAGTGGATTGAAAGGTAGCAAATGGAATACTGCTACTCAAGTAAGGAGGGAGAGGGAAAACAGGGAAGTACAGGCCAGTTAGCCTGATATCGGCCACCGGGAATATTCTGGAATCCATTATTAAGGAAGTGGTAATAGGGCACTTAGAAAATCATAATGTGATTAGGAAGAGTCAGCATGGTATTATGAAAGGGAAATCGTGCTTGACAAATCTATTAGAGTTTTTTGAGGATGTAACTAACAGGGTAGAGAAAGGGGAACCAGTGGATGTAGTATATTTGGATTTTCAAAAGGCATTCGATAAGGTGCCACACAAAAGTTTATTACACAAGATGAGGGCTCATGGGGTTGGGGGTAATATATTAGCATGGATAGAGGACTGGTAAATGGACAGAAAACAGAGAGTAGGAATAAACGGGTCATTCTCACATTGGCAGGATGTAACTAGTGGGGTGCCACAAGGATCAATGCTTGGGCCTCAGCTATTTACAATCTATATCAATGACTTAGATGAAGGGATCGAGTGTAATATATCCAAGTTTGCTAACAATACAAAGCTAGGTGGGAAAGTATGCTGTGAGGAGGACACAAATAGTGTGCAAAGGGATATAGACAGGTTAAGTAAATGGCAAGAAGGTGGCAGATGGAGTATAATTTGGGGAAATGTGAGATTATTCACTTTGGTAGGAAGAATAGAAGAACAGAATATTTTTTAAGTGGTGGGAAACTATTAAATGGTGGTGTTCAGAAAAATTTGGGTGTCCTCGTAACACAGAAAGTTAACATGCAGTTACAGCATGCAGTTATAAAGATATCTGGAAATATTACAGGCACCTTCGTATTCAGATGAGAGGAATCTCCTCTTTCCTCAAATTCAGAATTGATGAAATTTTCTTCCGGTAACTCCAATGATGTATCCTGACATAAAAGTACAGAATATGCACAATAATTCGATCAGAATAAAGTATCGTGAGGAACATGACTGGAGCACTTGAATAACCAAGTTGTGCAATTACGCCAATATTATTTGAAGCTCCTTGAATGAGGTAAATTCAGGGAAGGGAGATAAGCCTACGAGCAGTTAGTGTCCTCACTGAGAAACAATTCTACGGGTCTTTAATGCGATGCCATCTTAGAAATAATGACACTTCTCCTTTGATAAATTTGCATCATGCTCAACTGAATACCTGTTTATTCTTTAAATATTGGCCAATAGCATTATCACTGTTGTTTCTGCTCCTCTACACTATGGGGCTTATACTGTTTATAGTGTTTTATTCTATTCATGTAGAAACACAGAAAACCTCCCCAATAGAACAAAACAATACTGGGAAAACAGAGCAAGGTGCAGATGATCACGGGAAACAAGGAGGTGAGGCAGAAAGGATCAAATTTCAAAAACAGAAGGTGGGATTAATAAAGAAAATAATGTGTTGGGAAAAGTATTAGACCAAAGGAAACAATGTCATCACTTATTTAAGTGAGACATATAGGTAAGTGTTACAGTTAGATAAAGCTAATTGATCCCAAAGGCGAATGATTCCCATTTAAAATTGTATCCCTTAATGCACTGAGAGCCAAAGATGAAAAAAATGCCCCAGTTCATTGGGTCCTTCCTGCGCTCCCTCTAGTATCCTTGGAGTGACATGTTGCCACTCCAATGTTCAGAGCCAATGTCGGGGCGGGTATCGCTTATGCACCCTTGCAGCCTTCATTGCCCTCCCCCATCCATGCAGATGACCCCTGACCCTGGCCTCTGGGACAGGGTCTGAAATTGTCTGTTCAGGCGAATATAGTGTCCGCTCCTCTGCTTTCCCACTGGTGCAGCAATGCAACAGGACTTCAGGAGCTAAAATTCAGATTGTCTGAATGGGTTGAGGTTTCTTGTCTCAAAGCCTTTGAAATATTAAAGCTGAAAGTTGTTTCCTTTGTTTGAGCGCAGTGTCAAAGCCAGAGGACACAAGAGGAACAGATGATGGAGAAAAGGCAGCACAAACTGACCCTGATCCACAAAGCACTGAGGAACAACAAAAGACAAATGTAAAGGATGGTGGAGGTAATAAACTTGGTGAAACACCTTAGCTAATGTTGAAAGTGAAAAAAATAATTGTTTGTCATCCAGGAAATGAAGTCTGCACAGTGTGACCTCCAAAATTCCTGGAAATATTAGTTGCTTCATTCAACACTCTTGCCCCTGAGTCAGAAGATAGTGTGTTGAAGTCCTGTTCTGTACTTCTGCATATATCTCGACTGACACCCCAGTACATTATTGATGGAAAGATGCATTGTTACAGGAGCCATCGTATTCAGATGAGAGGAATCTCTTTTTTCTCAAATTCAGAATTGATGAAATTTTCTTCTGGCAACTGCACTGATGTATCATAGGAACATTGGAACATAGGAACAGGAGTAGGCCATTCAGCCCCTCGTGTCTGCTCTGCCATTTGATAAGATCATGGCTGATCTGTGATCTAACTCCATATACCTGCCTTTGGCCCATATCCCTTAATACCTTTGGCTGCCAAAAAGCTATCTGTCTCAGATTTAAATTTAGCAATTGAGCTAGTATCATTTGCCGTTTGTGGAAGAGAGTTCCAAACTTCTACAACCCTTTGTGTGTAGAAATGTTTTCTAATCTCACTCCTGAAAGGTCTGGCTCTAATTTTTAGACTGTGCCCCCTCCTTCTAAAATCCCCAACCAGCGGAAATAGTTTCTCTCTATCCACCTTATCTGTTCCCCTTAATATCTTATAAACTTCGATCAGATCACCCCTTAACCTTCGAAACTCTCGAGAATACAACCCCAATTTGTGTAATCTCTCCTCGTAACTTAACCCTTGAAGTCCGGATATCATTCGAGTAAACCTACGCTGCTCTCCCTCCAAGGCCAATATGTCCTTCTGAAGGTGCGATGCCCAGAACTGCTCTCAGTACTCCAGGCGCGGTCTAACCAGGGTTTTGTATAACTGTAGCATAACATCTGCCCCCTTGTACTACACTCCTCTAGATATAAAGGGCAGCATTCCATTTGCCTTCTTGATTATTTTATGCACCTGTTCATGACACTTCAATGATCTATGTACCTTACATAAAAGTACAGTATGTGCACAATGATTGGATCAGAATAAAGTATCGTGTGGAAAATGACTGGAGCACTTGAATAACCAAGTTGTGCAATTATTTGAAGCTCGTTGACTGAGGTAAATTCAGGGAAGCGAGAAAAGCCTACGAGCAGTTAGTGTTCTCACTGAGAAACAATTCTGCATTATTTTAAGGGTCTTTAATGCGATGCCATCTTCAAAATAATGACACTTCTCCTTTGTTAAAGTTGCATCGTGCTCAACTGAATACCTGTTTATTCTTTAAATATTGGCCAATGGCATTATCACTGCTGTTTCTGTTCCTCTACACTCTGGGGTTTATACTGTTTATAGTGTTTTATTCTACTCATGTAGAATCACAGAAAATCTCCACAATAGAACTAAACAATACTGGGAATACAGAGCAAGGTGCAGATGATCAATACAAAGAAGGTGTACTTCAAAGGATCAATAAGCAAAGAACTGAAGGTAGGATTAATAAAGAAGATAATATGTTGGGAAAAGTATTAGACCGAAGGAAAAAATGGCATCTTTTATTTAAGTGAGACATTTAGGAAAGTGTTAGAGTTAGATAAAGCTAATTGATGCTAAAGGCGAATGATTCCCTTTTAAAATTGTATCCCTTAATACACTGAGAGCCAAAAATGAAAAAAATGGCCCCGTTCATTGGGTCCTTCCTGCCCTCCCTCTATTATCCTTGGAGTGACATGGTGCCACGACAATGTTCAGAGCCGATGTCGGGGCGGGTGTCTCTCATGCACTCTTGCAGCCTCCAGTGGCCTGCCCCATCCATACAGATAACCCCTGTCCTTGGCATTTGGAACAGGGTCTGGAATTGTCTGTTCAGGTTGATTTGGGGTCCGCTCCTCTGCTTTCCCTCTGATGCAGCAGGACTACAGGAGCTAAACTTTAGATTGTTTGAATGGGTTGAGGTTTCTTGTCTCAGAAAGCCTTTGAAGTATTTGTTTGAGCGCAGTGTCAAAGCCAGAGGACACAAGAGAAGCAGGTGGGGGATATAAGGCAACCCAAAGTAACCCAGAAGGTATTGGGTTGAAGTCTCATTCCATGACTTGATCATATATCTTGACTGACACCCCAGTGCAGTATTGATGCAAAGATGCATTGTCACAGGTATCATCATATTCGGGGCTGATGTTCCAACGGACGTCGCTCAAGCATCCTTGCAGTCTCAGGTGGGCGGCACCCGTGTAGATCACCCCTGTAATTTGCATTTGGGACATGGTCTGAACTACATAATCAAATGGATTTGGGGTCTGCCCCACTGCTTTCCCTTTGATGGAGCAGCCCTGCAGAAAACCTCCTCAATGCAGTACTAAGGGAACAAATGCAGATGATAACTGTGGGGGGGAAGGGTGTAATTATAGCAAGACAAGTTTACATTATAAATGTGAACATTCGGAATTTATAATATCAAAAAGTTGACAAGAAATGTGTGCAGATATTAGATGTTTTATATTTTACTAGAGCAGTATCGCATGATTTTAATTGTAATTTGAACCGTGGCAACTGTATTGTTGCTTATTTCAAACATGTTAAATTTTTACAAGTTAATTTATATATATATTTTATCAATTGTATATAATTTTCATGACCAATAATCAATTTGTTTCATTTGTGGCCCCAAGACTGTGCAGGCCTCAGATCGGAGCACTGTTTTAAAACTTCTAATTGAGAGAATTTTCAGCAAACGCCAAGTCAGAATGACTGGTTTGCACCACAACATTTTAAAGCAGGGAAATTGTTTCCCAATATTCAATAAACATAAAAATGTGAAAAAGAGGAGGCTGCAAAGACATTTTGTGATCTCCAATTCTATGTCTGTTGTTTTTGCATAAAAAAACTTTGAAAGCAGAAAACAGTACGTCCAAGTTATTCTACATTATTCTAAGGGTCTTTAATGCGATGCCATCTTAGAAATAATGACACTTCTCCTTTGATAAAGTTGCATCGTGCTCAACTGAATACCTGTTTATACTTTAAATATTGGCCAATAGCATTATCACTGCTGTTTCTGTTCCTCTACACTATGGGGTTTATACTGTTTATAGTGTTTTATTCTATTCATGTAGAAACACAGAAAACCTCCCCAATAGAACAATACAATACTGGGAATACAGAGCAAGGTGCAGATGATCACGGGAAACAAGGAGGTGAGTCGGAAAGGATCAAATTTCAAAAACAGAAGGTGGGATTAATAAAGAAAATAATGTGTTGGGAAAAGTATTAGACCAAAGGAAACAATGTCATCACTTATTTAAGTGAGACATGTCGGTAAGTGTTACAGTTAGATAAAGCTAATTGATCCCAAAGGCGAATGATTCCCGTTTAAAATTGTATCCCTTAATACACTGACAGCCAAAGATGAAAAAAATGCCCCAGTTCATTGGGTCCTTCCTGCGCTCCCTCTAGTATCCTTGGAGTGACATGTTGCCACTCCAATGTTCAGAGCCAATGTCGGGGCGGGTATCGCTTATGCACCCTTGCAGCCTTCAGTGCCCTCCCCCATCCATGCAGATGACCCCTGACCCTGGCCTCTGGGACAGGGTCTGAAATTGTCTGTTCAGGCGAATATAGTGTCCGCTCCTCTGCTTTCCCACTGGTGCAGCAATGCAACAGGACTTCAGGAGCTAAAATTCAGATTGTCTGAATGGGTTGAGGTTTCTTGTCTCAAAGCCTTTGAAATATTAAAGCTGAAAGTTGTTTCCTTTGTTTGAGCGCAGTGTCAAAGCCAGAGGACACAAGAGGAACAGATGATGGAGAAAAGGCAGCACAAACTGACCCTGATCCACAAAGCACTGAGGAACAACAAAAGACAAATGTAAAGGATGGTGGAGGTAATAAACTTGGTGAAACACCTTAGCTAATGTTGAAAGTGAAAAAAATAATTGTTTGTCATCCAGGAAGTGAAGTCTGCACAGTGTGACCTCCAAAATTCCTGGAAATATTAGTTGCTTCATTCAACACTCTTGCCCCTGAGTCAGAAGATAGTGTGTTGAAGTCCTGTTCTGTACTTCTGCATATATCTCGACTGACACCCCAGTACATTATTGATGGAAAGATGCATTGTTACAGGAGCCATCGTATTCAGATGAGAGGAATCTCTTTTTTCTCAAATTCAGAATTGATGAAATTTTCTTCTGGCAACTGCACTGATGTATCATAGGAACATTGGAACATAGGAACAGGAGTAGGCCATTCAGCCCCTCGTGTCTGCTCCGCCATTTGATAAGATCATGGCTGATCTGTGATCTAACTCCATATACCTGCCTTTGGCCCATATCCCTTAATACCTTTGGCTGCCAAAAAGCTATCTATCTCAGATTTAAATTTAGCAATTGAGCTAGTATCATTTGCCGTTTGCGGAAGAGAGTTCCAAACTTCTACAACCCTTTGTGTGTAGAAATGTTTTCTAATCTCACTCCTGAAAGGTCTGGCTCTAATTTTTAGACTGTGCCCCCTACTCCTAGAATCCCCAACCAGCGGAAATAGTTTCTCTCTATCCACCCTATCTGTTCCCCTTAATATCTTATAAACTTCGATCAGATCACCCCTTAACCTTCGAAACTCTCGAGAATACAACCCCAATTTGTGTAATCTCTCCTCGTAACTTAACCCTTGAAGTCCGGATATCATTCGAGTAAACCTACGCTGCTCTCCCTCCAAGGCCAATATGTCCTTCTGAAGGTGCGGTGCCCAGAACTGCTCTCAGTACTCCAGGCGCGGTCTAACCAGGGTTTTGTATAACTGTAGCATAACATCTGCCCCCTCGTACTACACTCCTCTAGATATAAAGGCCAGCATTCCATTTGCCTTCTTGATTATTTTCTGCACCTGTTCATGACACTTCAATGATCTATGTACCTTACATAAAAGTACAGTATGTGCACAATGATTGGATCAGAATAAAGTATCGTGTGGAAAATGACTGGAGCACTTGAATAACCAAGTTGTGCAATTATTTGAAGCTCGTTGACTGAGGTAAATTCAGGGAAGCGAGAAAAGCCTACGAGCAGTTAGTGTTCTCACTGAGAAACAATTCTGCATTATTTTAAGGGTCTTTAATGCGATGCCATCTTCAAAATAATGACACTTCTCCTTTGTTAAAGTTGCATCGTGCTCAACTGAATACCTGTTTATTCTTTAAATATTGGCCAATGGCATTATCACTGCTGTTTCTGTTCCTCTACACTCTGGGGTTTATACTGTTTATAGTGTTTTATTCTACTCATGTAGAATCACAGAAAATCTCCACAATAGAACTAAACAATACTGGGAATACAGAGCAAGGTGCAGATGATCAATACAAAGAAGGTGTACTTCAAAGGATCAATAAGCAAAGAACTGAAGGTAGGATTAATAAAGAAGATAATATGTTGGGAAAAGTATTAGACCGAAGGAAAAAATGGCATCTTTTATTTAAGTGAGACATTTAGGAAAGTGTTAGAGTTAGATAAAGCTAATTGATGCCAAAGGCGAATGATTCCCTTTTAAAATTGTATCCCTTAATACACTGAGAGCCAAAAATGAAAAAAATGGCCCCGTTCATTGGGTCCTTCCTGCCCTCCCTCTATTATCCTTGGAGTGACATGGTGCCACGACAATGTTCAGAGCCGATGTCGGGGCGGGTGTCTCTCATGCACTCTTGCAGCCTCCAGTGGCCTGCCCCATCCATACAGATAACCCCTGTCCCTGGCATTTGGAACAGGGTCTGGAATTGTCTGTTCAGGTTGATTTGGGGTCCGCTCCTCTGCTTTCCCTCTGATGCAGCAGGACTACAGGAGCTAAACTTTAGATTGTTTGAATGGGTTGAGGTTTCTTGTCTCAGAAAGCCTTTGAAGTATTTGTTTGAGCGCAGTGTCAAAGCCAGAGGACACAAGAGAAGCAGGTGGGGGATATAAGGCAACCCAAAGTAACCCAGAAGGTATTGGGTTGAAGTCTCATTCCATGACTTGATCATATATCTTGACTGACACCCCAGTGCAGTATTGATGCAAAGATGCATTGTCACAGGTATCATCATATTCGGGGCTGATGTTCCAACGGACGTCGCTCAAGCATCCTTGCAGTCTCAGGTGGGCGGCACCCGTGTAGATCACCCCTGTAATTTGCATTTGGGACATGGTCTGAACTACATAATCAAATGGATTTGGGGTCTGCCCCACTGCTTTCCCTTTGATGGAGCAGCCCTGCAGAAAACCTCCTCAATGCAGTACTAAGGGAACAAATGCAGATGATAACTGGGGGGGGAAGGGTGTAATTATAGCAAGACAAGTTTACATTATAAATGTGAACATTCGGAATTTATAATATCAAAAAGTTGACAAGAAATGTGTGTAGATATTAGATGTTTTATATTTTACTAGAGCAGTATCGCATGATTTTAATTGTAATTTGAACCGTGGCAACTGTATTGTTGCTTATTTCAAACATGTTAAATTTTTACAAGTTAATTTATATATATATTTTATCAATTGTATATAATTTTAGTGACCAAAAATCAATTTGTGTCATTTGTGGCCCCAAGACTGTGCAGGCCTCAGATCGGAGCACTGTTTTAAAACTTCTAATTGAGAGAATTTTCAGCAAACGCCAAGTCAGAATGACTGGTTTGCACCACAACATTTTAAAGCAGGGAAATTGTTTCCCAATATTCAATAAACATAAAAATGTGAAAAAGAGGAGGCTGCAAAGACATTTTGTGATCTCCAATTCTATGTCTGTTGTTTTTGCATAAAAAAACTTTGAAAGCAGAAAACAGTACGTCCAAGTTATCCAGATGATTGGACAGTGCTTTTCTTCAATAAAATTCTGGAAATTTTAGTTAATTCATTTTACAAATGCAGATATCAGATGGAATCGAATATCCTGTTCCAAATTTAAATGTTTTCAGTTTTCTGATATAAATTGTTCTGAAATAAATTAGATGGTACTCAGTGAATGATATCATTCATATCTGTGACATTTCTGTTGCCTTTCATACAGGGTTTGCACTATTTCCAATGCTCTTTCTATTCTGATCGTATTAGATTAAAAGAAGAGGCTTATAATGTTGCCAAGAAGAGCAGTAAGCCTAAGGATTGGGAGAGTTTTAGAAACCAGCAAAGGATGACCAAAAAATTGTTAAAAAGGGAAAAATAGAACGAGAGTAAGCCAGCAAGAAATATAAAAACAGATTGTAAAAGCTTCTACAAGTATGTAAAAATGAAGAGAGTAGCAAAAGTAAACATGGCTCCCTTAGAGGCTGAGACAGGTGAAAATATAATGGAGAATAAGGAAATGGCAGAGATGTTAAACAAATAATTTGTATCTGTCTTCACAGTCGAAGACACAAAATACATACCAGTAATAGTGGAGAACTGAGGAGCTAATGAGAGTGAGTAACTTAAAGTAATTAATATTAGTAAAGAAAAAGAACTAAAGAAATTAATAGGACTAAAAGTTGACAAATCCCCTTGACCAGATGGGCTACACCTTAGGGTTCTAAAAGAGGTGGCAGCAGAGATAGTGGATGCTTTGGTTGTGATCTTCCAGAATTGCCTAGATTCTAGAACGGCCCCAGTGGATTGAAAGGTAGCAAATGGAATACTGCTACTCAAGTAAGGAGGGAGAGGGAAAACAGGGAAGTACAGGCCAGTTAGCCTGATATCGGCCACCAGGAATATTCTGGAATCCATTATTAAGGAAGTGGTAATAGGGCACTTAGAAAATCATAATGTGATTAGGCAGAGTCAGCATGGTATTATGAAAGGGAAATCGAGCTTGACAAATCTATTAGAGTTTTTTGAGGATGTAACTATCAGGGTAGAGAAAGGGGAACCAGTGGATGTGGTATATTTGGATTTTCAAAAGGCATTCGATAAGGTGCCACACAAAAGTTTATTACACAAGATGAGGGCTCATGGGGTTGGGGGTAACATATTAGCATGGATAGAGGATTGGTAAATGGACAGAAAACAGAGAGTAGGAATAAACGGGTCATTTTCACATTGGCAGGCTGTAACTAGTGGGGTGCCGCAAGGATCAGTACTTGGGCCTCAGCTATTTACAATCTATATTAATGACATGGATGAAGGGATCGAGTGTAAAGTAACCAAGTTTGCTAACAGTACAAAGCTAGGTGGGAAATTACGATGTGAGGAGGACACAAATAGTGTGCAAAGAGATATAGAAAGGTTAAGTAAATGGGCACGAAGGTGGCAGATGGAGTATAATTTGGGGAAATGTGAGATTATTCACTTTGGTAGGAAGAATAGAAGAACAGAATATTTTTTAAATGGTGGGAAACTATTAAATGGTGGTGTTCAGAAAAATTTGGGTGTCCTCGTAACACAGAAAGTTAACATGCAGTTACAGCAGGCAATTAGGAAGGCAAATGGTATGTTGGCCTTTATTGCAAGAGGGTTAGAGTACAAGAGTAAGGAAGTCCTGCTACAATTGTATAGGGCTTTAGTGAGACCACACCTGGAGTACTATGTACAGTTTTGGCCTCCTTATCTAAGGAACAATATCGTTGCCTTAGAGGCGGTGCAACAAAGTTCACCAGATTGATTCCTGGGATGAGAGGATTGTCCTATGAGGAGAGATTGAGTAGAATGGGCCTATACTTTCTGGAGTTTAGAAGAATGAGAGGTGATCTCATTGAAAGATATAAGATTCTGAGAGGGCTTGACAGGGTAGATGCTGAGAGGCTGCTTTCCTCTGGCTGGAGAGGAAAAAGAATGCATCGGGGAGAATTGGAATATAAAGTTTATTTCACATTATTGTTTTTTCTTTTGTAGTTCCTCCTAAAATTAGTGATATCAAAATGCCAAATAAAATCAAAGATGGCGAGGAAACCGATCTGAGCTGGGAAGTTACTTTGCACAATCCAAAGGTGGTGAACATTGTTACATCCTTCAAGAGGAAAGGGGAGCAGGAAGCAAAGAAGTTATTTCACTGGCAAATACCAGCAGAGAAATTGTCAGGACCAACGAAAGTATCTCTTCCCCTCACAAATGTATCCAGTTGCTGCAACAAAGATGATTCCTTCAGTGCTGAGGTGCCAGAATTACAACGTACTGAAGGGACTTTCACCATATTCTGCGGCGTTACCCTGTATCCTGACATATCCAAGCATGATGGTGCTGAGTTAATCATCGAAGTTACACAGGACACACCTGAGGAACCTTTAACTAAAAGTGCAGTACTGAGCGTTACAGCAGGTAGATTTTACATTTTGTACTTCATGCAAACCCCTGCACATGATGGTGAAAACATTTAGCTGGGAAACATGGCACCAACATAAAGATATCTGGAAATATTACTTCCCATCAGTGTTACTCAGTAAATTATTGGCCACGTCAGAGAGTAGTTAAGACTCAATCACATATAGACCAGATCCCGTAAAGATAGCAGATTTCTTTTCCTAAAGGATATTAGTTAATCAGTTGGGTTTTTATAGCATACCAACAGTTTCGTGGTCACTGTTATTTCCAAATTTCACAAACGGCCATGGTAGGACTTGAACTCATATTCTCTGCAATATTAGTCCACTAACAGAACCGCTGTGCGACCATATCCATATTCTATTATTGGAGCTGCCCTATTATCCCTTACATCACATGTTCCTATTCCAGTTTGAAGAAACTACCCTAACTGGAGAGTAATTATTACTCATGATTATGAGAGTTTTCATTTGAAGATTCACAATAACCAGTCATTTGGTTCTGCTTCATTACATTTGGATAGTAAAAAATTTAATACATTTGCTTCAGTAAAGAGGTATCAAAAATCTTGACTTCAAGGAGCTTAAACTGGGATCTCGAATCATGTACTTCTTAATATTATCACATTCAGGATGCAACTGCTATGAATTCAGGTTAGTTTGTGCCCTGGCTAATATATTTTGACTGCATTGTTGTTTAAGGACAAACAAAACCAAAGGAATGTGAAGATGTCACTGGCAGGGAATTTCTTGAGAACATCATTCCTCAACCTGAAAGAGGTAATTCATGAACCACAAAATTACGTCATCTGCATGATTTGCATTCTTATCAATGCACTCTAAACACACTCAGTCATATAATCTATAACAGTGGGCATACAGATAATTTCAGGTTGGATTTCAATGGGAGAGGGACATTCCAAATTTTTTATGCCCCAGATTCAAAGATTGAAAACTGAGATGAGGAGAAACTTCTTCACTCAGAGGGTGGTGGGTCTGTGGAATTTGCTGCCACAGGAAGCTGTGGAAGCTACATCATTAAATAAATTTAAAACAGAAATAGACAGTTTTCTAGAAGTAAAGGGAATTAGGGGTTACGGGGAGCGGGCAGGAAATTGGACATGAATTTAGATTTGAGATTAGGATCAGATCAGCCATGATCTTATTGAATGGCGGAGCAGGCTCGAGGGGCCGATTGGCCTACTCCTGCTCCTATTTCTTATGTTCTTATGTTCTTATGAAAAGTGGATTCAGTGTCACAATAGAGATTCCAGGGCAGTGACTGAGATGCCGATGGAAAGGAGACTCTTATAGAGTTATGCACAGCAAGATCCTCTAAACAGCGAATAAAAAGAATGTTAGTTTCTTCTGTGGTTTTTTGGTGACATTGATTGAGGAGGAAATATTGTTCAAAATAACCAGAAAGCATGTTGCTCTTCTTGGAATCATGTCATGGGATCTTTTACATCCACCGAAGCAGACAGATGGGACCTTAGTTTAATACAGGATCTTAAAGATGGCACCTTCAGCTATGCAGTACTCCCACAGTACAGCATTGAAGTGACACCTGGATTATGTGCTCAAGTCCTGGAATGGAGCTTAAACCCTCAATCTTTTGACTTAAAAGCAAGCATGCTACCCACTGAGCCAACTGAAAGTCCTGTAGGTGGGCCTATGTGACAGGTTCCAGCTAATTGATAATAATGGTGAATACACTCCCTTAGTCATTGCATAATATGCAGTTGAGCACCAAATTATTTCAAGTCTTCTTAGAATATAAAACAAAGAGCTGCCAGGACTTCCTGCACTCTGTATCAATCTACACAGCAAACCCCACGATCGCCATATGGCTGAACTACAACTGAATCTACAGTTCACTAATCTGACGTGCTGAAGCCAATATTATTACAAAGCTGCCACCAAGTGAGAAACTTCAAATCACTCACTTGAAGAGGCTCAAACAGTGGTCCATCAGCTTATTAATAACCCAGTTAAAAACAATAGAAGCCAATTTAAGCACAACTTGAATGTAGCATGGGAGAAAGTGAGATAGCAACAATTGAGAAAAAAATCGTCCTCAATCTAATAGTCCACGGAATGTTACTATTATAAAGTTTGTTTTTTAAGTCTGAACAAAAATGCATAGGAGAGAATTAGAACATAAAGGTTATATTGCCACTGGCAGGGAATTTCTTTTTTTATATTAATTCATGGGATGTGGGCATCGCTGCCAAGGACAGCATTTATTGTCCATCCCTAATTGCCCTTGAGAAAGTGGTGGTGAGCCGTCGTCTTGAACCGTTGCAGTCCGTGTGGTGCAGGTTCTCCCACAGTGCTGTTAGGCAGGGAGTTCCAGGATTTTAACCCAGCGACGACGAAGGAATGGCGATAAAATTCCAAATCAGAATGGTGTGTGACTTGGAGGGGAACGTGCAGGTGGTGGTGTTCCCATGCGCCTGCTGCTTTAGTCTTTCTAGGCGGTAGAGGTCACGGGTTTAGAAGGTGCTGTCGAAGAAGCCTCAGCGAGTTGCTGCAGTGCATCTTGTAGATGGTACACACTGCAGACACGGTGCGCCGGTGGTGGAGAGAGTGAATGTTTAAGGTGGTGGATGGGGTGCCAATCAAGCGGGCTGCTTTGTCCTGGATGGTGTCAAGCTTCTTGAGTGTGGTTGGAGCTGCATACATCCAGGCAAGTGGAGAGTATTCCATCACTCCTGACTTGTGCCTTGTAAATGGTGGAAAGGCTATTGGAGTCAGGAGGTGAGTCGCTCACCGCAGAATACCCAGCCTCTGACCTGCTCTTGTAGCCACAGTTTTTATGTGGCTGGTCCAGTTAAGTTTCTGGTCATTGGTGACCATCCGGATGTTGATGGAGGGGGATTCAGCGATGATAATGCCATTGAATGTCAAGGGGGGGTAGTTAGATTCTCTTTTGTCGGAGATGGTCATTGCCTGGCACTTGTCCAGCGCAAATGAAACTTGCCACTTATCAGCCCAAATCTGAATGTTGTACAAGTCTTGCTGCATGCGGGCATAGACTGCTTCATTATCTGAGAGGTTGCGAATGGAACTAAACACTGTACAATCATCAGCAAACATCCCCACTTCTGACCTTATGGTGGAGTGAAGATCATTGATGAAGCAGCTGAAGATGGTTGTGTCTAGGACACTGCCCTGAAGAACTCCTGCAGCAATGTTTTGAGGCTGAGATGGTTGGCCTCCAACAACCACTACCATCTTCCTTTGTGCTAAGTATGACTCCAGCCAATGGAGAACTTTCCCCTGATTCCCATTGACTTCAATTTTACTAGGGCTCCTTGATGCCACACTCAGTCAAACGCTGCCTTGGTGTCAAGGGCAGTCACTCTCACCTCACCTGTGGAATTCAGCTCTTTTGTCCATGTTTGGGCCAAGGCTGTAATGAGGTCTGGTGCCAAGTGGTCCTGGCGGAACCCAAACTGAGCACCAGTGAGCAGGTTATTGGTGAGTAAGTGCCGCTTGATAGCACTGTTGATGACTCCTTTCATCAGTTTGCTGATGAATGAGAGTAGACTGATGGTGCAGTAATTGGCCGGATTGGATTTGTCCTGCTTTTTGTGGACAGGACACACCTGGGCAATTTTCCACTTTGTCGCATAGATGCCAGTGTTGTAGCTGTACTGGAACAGCTTGGCTGGAGGCACACCTAGTTCTGCAGCACAAGTCTTCAACACTACAGCCAGGCTGTTGTCGGGGCCTATAGCCTTTGATGTATACAGTGCACTCAGCCATTTCTTGATATCAGGTGGAGTGAATCGAATTGGCTGAAGACTGGCTTCTGTGATGGTGGGGATATCGGGAGGAGGCAGAGATGTATCATCCACTCGGCACTTCTGGCTGAAGATGGTTGCAAACACTTCAGCCTTGTCTTTTGCAATCAGGTGCTGGGCTCTGCCATCATTAATGATGGGGATCTTCACGGAGCCTCCTCCTCCCATTAGTTGTTTAATTGTCCACCACCATTCATGATTGGATGTGGCAGGACTGCAGAGCTTTGACCTGATCCGTTGGTTGTGGGATCACTTAGCTCTGTCTATAGCATGCTGCTTCTGCTGTTTAGCATACATGTAGTCCTATGTTCTAGCTTCACCCGGCAGGCACCTCATTTTTAGGTATGCCTGCTGCTGCTCCTGGCAAGCTCTTCAACACTCCTCATTGAACCCAGGTTGATCCCCTGGCTTGATGGTAATGGTAGAGTGAGGAATATGCCAGGCCATGAGGTTACAGATTGTGGTGGAATACAGTTCTGCTATATAAACATAACTGAAAAGTTGGAAAGTAATTATTAATAATGAGTATGACAGTTTTCACTTGAAGATTCACAATAACTGGACATTTGGATCTGCTTCATTACACTTGGGCAGAGAAAGATTTGATACAATTGTTTAATTAAAGAGGTATCAAAAATCCCTACTACCAGGTGCTTAAACTGGGATCTAGAATGACGTACTTTTAAAATTGACACATTCAGGATCCAACTGGTATGAATTCAGGTTGGTTTGTGTGCTGGCTAATATATTTTGACAGAAAATTTCAAAGTATCCCTATCAGCAGGATAGCATAATGTTTCCTGATTCTGATTCTGACTGGCTCGGTGTTTGAGATGAGCGACTTTGTCCTTGCTAGGCCCAACTGGCTGACTTACTGCCCCTGCATTGCTCTGTCCTTTCTCTTGTGTTTCCAGTAAGTGGGAGGGCTGTCCCTCTGACTTCTTCCCTTTTCAGTAATTCACCAGTGGATCTGTGAACCATAAGACCTTAAGAGATAGGAGCAGGAGTGGGCCATTTGGCCCCTCGAGCCTGCTCCGCCATTTAATGAGATCATGGCTGATCTGATTTTTACCACAACTCCACTTCCCCGCCCTTTCCCCATATCCTTTGACTCCCTTGCTGATCAAAAATTTGTCTAACTCAGCCTTGAATGTATTCAATGACTCAGCTTCCACAGCTTTTTGGGGTAAAGAATTCCAAAGATTCATGACCTTCTGGGAGAAGAAATTCCTCCTAATATCTGTCTTAAATGGGCGACCCCTCATTCTGAGACTATGCCCCTTAGTTTTAGATTCCCCCAAGAGGGGTAACATCCTCTCAGCATCTACTCTATCGAGTCCCCTCAGAATCTTATATGTTTCAATAAGATCTCCTCTCATTCTTCTATACTCCTTTGAGTATTGACCCAACCTGTTCAAACTTTCCTCATAAGACAACCCTTCCATACCGGGAATCAACCTAGTGAACCTTCTCTGAACTGCCTCCAATGCAAGTATATCCTTCCTTAAATAACGGCACCAGAACTGTACGCAGTACTCCAGGTGTGATCTCACCAGCACCCTGTACAGTTGTAGCATGACTTCCCTGCTTTTATACTGCATCCCCCTAGAAATAAAGGCCAATATTCCGTTTGCCTTCCGGATTACCTGCTGACTTTTTGTGTTTCATGTATGAAGATACCCAGATCCCTCTGTACTGCAGCATTTTGTAATATTTCTCCATTCAAATAATATTTTGCTTTTTTATTTTTCCTCCCAAAGTGGATGACTTCACATTTTCCCACATTATATTCCATCTGCCAAATGTTTGCCCATTTGCTTAACTTGTCAATATCCCTTTGCAGACACTTTGGGGGTGATTTTAGGAGGCAAATGCGGGTGTGTTGAGGGTGGGGGGGCTCTGAAAATCACACAAATCCCATTCGGGTACGGAAGCTGGCGCCAACCCGCCGGCTTTCGAGTTTCCCAGCGATCCACCTGTATGCACACGGGCTACCCGAAAACGGAAGTCCTGCCGGCAATTAAAGCCGGCGGGATGACAATTAAAGAGCCAAATGTACCTCATTGAGGTACTAAAGGCAATTTACCTGTGACAGAGTAAGTGATTAGAAAGATTTTTAACTTACCTGGGCGGTTGCTCATACTTCTGATTCATGCCTGGTGAAACCAGGAGCGAAGGGCCGGATCAGGGAACAAGAAATTAAATAAATTAAATAAAGGAACATGCAAATAAAGAAACACTCAATGCACCTTTGAAACCTGCTCCAATGTCTCCTGCTCCGATGTCCCCCCGATCTCACCCTCCCATTCTCCCCCCGATGTCCCCCCGATCTCACCTTCCAGTTCTCCCCCCAATCTCCCCCCGATCTCACCTTCCCGTTCTCCCCCCCGATCTCACCCTCCCGTTCTCCCCCCGATCTCACCCTCCCGATCGCCACCCAATCTCACCCTCCCATTCTCCCCCCGATCTCCCCACAATGTCCCCCCGATCTCACCCTCCCATTCTCCCCCCGATCTCCCCACAATGTCCCCCCGATCTCACCCTCCCGTTCTCCCCCCGATCGCCCCCCGATCTCACCCTCCCAATCTCCCCCCGATCTCACCCTCCCGATCTCCCCCGATCTCACCTTCCCGTTCTCCACCCGATCTTCCCCTGATCTCCCCCCAATCTCCCCCCGAACTCACCCTCCCGATCGCCCCCCAATCTCCCCCCGATCTCCCCCCGATCTCACCCTCCCGTTCTCCCCCCGTTCTCCCCCCGATCTTCCCCTGATCTCCCCCCGATCTCACCCTCCCGATCTCCCCCTGATCATCCACTGATCTCCCCCTGATCTCACCCTCCCGATCTCCCCCCCCCATGATCTCACCCTCCCGATCCCCCTTCGATCTTCCCCCGATGTCCCCCCAATCTTCCCCTCTCTCACTCCGATCTTCCCCTCCCCCCCCCCCCCCAATCATACCCTCTCGCACCCATCCCAGTTTTACAGTCCAGCGCCGGATCTTCCATTCTCCCCCCCCACCCCGTCTTCCAGTCCAGCGCCAGATGATGTCTGGCTCTCTCCCTTTCTCGCCCCCCCCCCACCTCACGTTGCAGCTCTTGATGGCAGCCAACCTGTCAATCAGGCTAAATGCCGGGCATGAAACCCGGAGACAACGTTAACCACTATCAATCAACATGTGATTGCGTCGGAAACGGTAAGTTTGGTTCATGCAGGTTTGCCATGCTCCCAATCGCCCCCCCCGCCACTGCCGTCCCACCTCCCCGCTAATATCGGGGCTTTTGTGTCCTCCTCGCAACTTGCTTTTCCAACTATCTTTGTATCATCAGCAAATTTGGCCACAATACACTCTGTTCCTTCATCCAAGTCATTGATATATATTGTAAATAGGCCCCAGCACTGATCCCTGCGGCACCCCACTAGTTACAGATTGCCATTTTGAAAGTGACCCTTTTATCCCGACTCTTTGTTTTCTGTTAGTCAGCCAATCCTCTATCCGTGCCAGTATATTACCCCCAATACCATGAGCATTTATCTTGTGCAGTCACCTTTTTTATGTGGCACCTTATCGAATGCCTTTTGGAAATCCAAATATACTGCATCCATTGGTTCCCCTTTATCCACCCTGTCTGTTACTTCCTTAAAGAACATGTCAGACATGATTTCCCCTTCATAAAAACATGTTGACTCTCCTTGATTGTATTATGAGTCTCCAAATGTCCTGCTACTACTTCCTTAATAATGGATTCTAGCATTTTCCCATTGGCAAATGTTAGGCTAACTGGTCTATAGTCACCTGCTTTCTGACTCACTCCCTTCTTGAATACGAATGTTACGTTTGCGGTTTTCCAATCCGCTGGGACCTTTCCAGAATCTAGTGAATTCTGGAAGATTACAACCAATGCATCCACTATCTCCGTAGCCACTTCCTTTAAGACCCTCAGATGCAAGCCATCAGGTCCCTTGTCAGCCTTCAGACCCATTAGTTTACCTAGTACTTTTTCTTTAGTGAGAGTGGTTGTTTTTAGTTCCTCCCTCCCCTTTGCCCCTTGATTATCTACCATTTTGGTATGTTATTAGTGTCTTCTACTGCGAAGACAGTTACAAAATATCTGTTCAATTCCTCTGCCATTTCCTTGTTTTCCATTATTATTTCCCCAGTCTCATCCTCTAAGAGACCAATGTTTACTTTAGCTACCCTCTTCCTTTTTATGTACTTGTAGAAGCTTTTACTGTCAGTTTTATATTTCTTGCTAGTTTACTCTCATAATTTATTATCTCCCTCTTTATTATTCTTTTCGTCATCCTTTGCTGGTTTTTAAAGTTTTCCCAATCTTTGGGCTTACCAATAATCTTTGCCATGTTGTATGCCTTTTCTTTTAACCTGATTGCATCCTTGACTTCCTTAGTTAGCCATGGTTGGTTCACCCTTTTTGTGGAGTCTTTCTTCCTCACAGGGATATATATTTGTTGCGAGTCATAAAATATCTTTCTAAATATTTGCCACCATCATACCATCTAATCTGTTTACCCAGTCCACTTTAGCCAATGCCGCCCTTATTCCTTTGTAATTGCCCTGATTTAAGTTTAATACAGTAGTTTCAGACCAAGATCCTCGCTCTCAAACTGGATGTGAAATTCTATCATGTTATGATCACTGCTTCCCAAGAGATCCTTTACTTTGAGATCATTAATTAATTCTGTTTCGTTAGCCATTACCAAATCCAAAATAGCCTGTTCTCTGGTTGGTTCCCCGATGTATTGGTCAAAGAAACAGTCCCTAATACACTCCACGAACTCCTCCTCAGGGCTATTTTTGCCAATTTGATTTGTCTAATCTATGTGAAAGTTAAAATCGCCCATGATTATTGCATTACCTTTTTACAAGCCCCCCCTATTTCCTAATTGATATTTTGCCCTACGGTGTAGCTATTGTTAGGGGGCCTATATACTACTCCCACCAGTGATTTCTTTCCCTTGCTATTTCTTACCTCCATCCAAATTTATTTGACATCGTGATCTTCTGAGCATTGATCATGTTAAATAACCTTGAATAGTTAGCTCCCAACCTTGGTCACCCGGCAACCACGTCTCTGTAATGAGATCATGCCCATTTGTTTCTATTTGCGCCGTCAATTCATCTATCTTATTACAAATGCTGCGCACGTTCAGATAAAGAACCTTTAATTTTGTCTTTCAACCATTCTTTCCTACCCTGGCCCCATTTGCTAGTGCACTCTTATGTTTGTACGCTCTGTCCCTTCCTGACACACACTGTTTATCATTACCCCCATTACATTCCTGTACTACGTCCTTGTCTTTTCTCTTTATCAATCTAAACTTCGTCCCACATGAACCCTCCCCCCCTCTAATTAGTTTAAAGCCTTCTCTTCTGCCCTAGTTATTCAGTTTGCCAGAAGACTGGTCCCAGCATGGTTCAGGTGAAGCCCATCCCAACGGAACAGCTCTCTCTTTCCCCAGTACTGGTGCCAGTGCCCCATGAATTGAAACCCATTTCTCCCACACCAATCTTTGAGCCACGCATTCAGCTCTTTGATCTGATTTACCCTGTGCCAATTTGCTCATGGCTCAGGTAATAATAATTATTACCTTTGTGGTTCTGCTTTTTAATTTAGTCCCTAGCAGCTCAAACTCTCTCAGCAGAACCTCTTTCTTAGTCCTACCTATTTTGTTGGTACCTACATGGACCATGAAAACTGGATCCTTCCCCTCTCACTCCAAGTTCCTCTCCAGCCTTGAGGAGATGTCCTTAACCCTGGCACCGGGTAGGCAACACAGCCTTCAGGACTCTCGCTCTTGGCTGCAGAGAACAGTGTCTATCCCTCTAACTATACTGTCGCCTACTACACCCACATTCCTTTTTACTCCCCCCACTTGAATGGCCCCCTGAACCATGGTGCCGTGGCCAGTTTGCTCATCCTCCCTGCAGTCCCTGTACCTAACCAACTATCCCCTCTCCCAAGAGTATGTCCTCAGCAAACACTTCACTTCAGGCTTACATGAATTGATACATCCCCACCTGAATAGGTGTGAATGTTCTTGAAATCTCAAAACCAACTTTCATTGTTTAAAGCACTTTGGCTCAGAATACTTGTTTGAATCCTAAACTATATTTTTCAGCTCTGCTGTTCGATGAATTTAACTCCTTCATTACATTTGAACTGAAGAACCGCCTGTTAATGTAAATTGCACCAATATTCTTTTCTGGAGGCTGTCTGAAATAAAGCAAAATGTGTATATAAACTTATCCTGCAAAGTTTTCCTCATTCCAATGATTTCCACCACAGCCTGATGGTTTGTTTCCTTCCAGTGTTTTCCAGTACTCGGAAGCATTGAAATGATGTGGAATATTGGCAGAGTATCCTATTAGCTCCCCCGACTATTCTTACTGCAATTGCCAGTGACGGAATTATACTTTAAATTCAAGCATTTGTTTATGATGTGATCTGAATCATGTTAGAACATAAATGGGACATATATTTTCATACTCTGCTTTCCTGGAGAAAACCAATTGGAACATAAAAAAGGGGGAAAATGCCACTGAAGTAATCAAGTTATGGAATTCTGCCAGTCCTAATGCAAACTAGTTGTCAAAGGTAAATTTAATGCAGCAAGAAAGGTTCACTGGCAGTTAATATTCTCAGAGGTACAGGTCTTCATTATTCTAAGATTCTCTGATGAGGAGCCATTCTGAAAATTAATGACATTTCCCCTTTGGTGAAGTGACATTTTGTCCAACTGAATACATGTGTTTTCTCTCAATATTGGCCAACAGCATTATCACCGCTGTTTCTGATCCTTTACACTATGGGGTTTACACTGTTTACAGTGTTATTTCCTTTGAATTAACATAGAATCAAAGAAAACCTCCACAAGTGAAGAAAGCAACACTGAGGAAACAAAGCAAGTTACAGATGATAACTGCAGACAAGGAGATGAGTTGCAGGGAAAAAATAATCTGGAAGCTGGTCGAATGTAAAAATGTTGTTACTTAATTAAAGTCAAGGAGTTGCAGGAAAGGAGTACAGTGATGCAACTCTACATTGTATAGGGGGAGGGGATGTCTATGGGAGGTACTTTTAGTTCAACTTACTCATATTTTATAGATGGAAGCAATATCATCAGAAATTTCCTTGACCATTTTCTAAAACCTGTCAATTTTATTTCTGACATGGAGACGGTCAAGTGTAATTTCCCTCCCTGGTAGGGTGCTCCAGTATAACGTCAATTATGGGCACATTCCATGCATTCTACAGTAGCTGCTTCGGAAACAGTGAGGGCCAAGACCTCAAAATGGCCTTCAGACCCCAGGGAAACTAGCTACAAGTGAGAAAATCTGCATCCTCCATCTATAGCATGGTTACCTGAGGTTGGACAGTTCCAATGCAGCTCTTAGGCCAGTTTGAAGTTGTGCATAGCAATAAATCTCCGCTGTCTTGTCTTGTTTGCATGCTGCTTCAAAATGCTTTCAGTAATTCATGTCACTGGAATAGTCTGGCGGGGAGGGAGACTCTATTTGGGGCTTTTTGTTGGCAAAAAATTGGTGTTTTAAAAATGTCAACGAAATTTATGGTAAGACTATTGTTTTCTTCCATAAAAAGAGGAACAAAAAAGTACCTCCCCTTTTGACTTTTCTTCAATAAAATTCTGGAAATTTTAGTTAATTCATTTTACAAATGCAGATATCAGATGGAATCGAATATCCTGTTCCAAATTTAAATGTTTTCAGTTTTCTGATATAAATTGTTCTGAAATAAATTAGATGGTACTCAGTGAATGATATCATTCATATCTGTGACATTTCTGTTGCCTTTCATACAGGGTTTGCACTATTTCCAATGCTCTTTCTGTTCTGATAGTATTAGATTAAAAGAAGAGGCTTATAATGTTGCCAAGAAGAGTAATAAGCCTAAGGATTGGGAGAGTTTCAGAAACCAGCAAAGGATGACCAAAAAATTGATAACAAGGGAAAAATAGAATATGAGAGTAAGAGAGCAAGAAATATAAAAACAGATTGTAAAAGCTTCTACAAGTATGTAAAAATGAAGAGAGTAGCAAAAGTAAACATGGGTCCCTTAGAGGCTGAGACAGGAGAAAATATAATGGAGAATAAGGAAATGGCAGAGATGTTAAACAAATAATTTGTATCTGTCTTCACAGTCGAAGACACAAAAAACATACCAGTAATAGTGGAGAACTGAGGAGCTAATGAGAGTGAGTAACTTAAAATAATTAATATTAGTAAAGAAAAAGAACTAAAGAAATTAATGAGACTAAAAGCTGACAAATCCCCTTGACCAGATGGGCTACACCTTAGAGTTCTAAAAGAGGTGGCAGCAGAGATAGTGGATGCTTTGGTTGTGATCTTCCAGAATTGCCTAGATTCTAGAACGGCCCCAGTGGATTGAAAGGTAGCAAATGGAATACTGCTACTCAAGTAAGGAGGGAGAGGGAAAACAGGGAAGTACAGGCCAGTTAGCCTGATATCGGCCACCGGGAATATTCTGGAATCCATTATTAAGGAAGTAGTAATAGGGCACTTAGAAAATCATAATGTGATTAGGAAGAGTCAGCATGCTATTATGAAAGGGAAATCGTGCTTGACAAATCTATTAGAGTTTTTTGAGGTTGTAACTAACAGGGTAGAGAAAGGGGAACCAGTGGATGTAGTATATTTGGATTTTCAAAAGGCATTCGATAAGGTGCCACACAAAAGTTTATTACACAAGATGAGGGCTCATGGGGTTGGGGGTAATATATTAGCATGGATAGAGGATTGGTAAATGGACAGAAAACAGAGAGTAGGAATACACGGGTCATTTTCACGTTGGCACTAGTGGGGTGCCACAAGGATCAGTACTTGGGCCTCAGCTATTTACAATCTATATTAATGACTTGGATGAAGGGATCGAGTTTAATGTAACCAAGTTTGTTGTTGATACAAAGCTAGGTGGGAAAGTACGCTGTGAGGAGGACACAAATAGTGTGCAAAGGGATTTAGACAGGTTAAGTAAGTGGGCAAGAAGGTGGCAGATGGAGTATAATGTGGGGAATTGTGAGATTATTCACTTTGGTAGGAAGAATAGAAGAACAGAATATCTTTTAAATGGTGAGAAACTATTAAATGTTAGTGTTCAGAAAAATTTGGATGTCCTCATGCACAAAGCACAGAAAGTTAACACGCAGGTACAGCAAGCAATTGGGAAGGCAAATGGAATGTTGACCTTCATTGCAAGGGGGTTGGAGTACAAGAGAAAGGAAGTCCTGCTACAATTGTATACGGCCTTAGTGAGACCACAACTAGAGTACTGTTTTGGTCTCCTTACCTAAGGAAGGATATACTTACCTTAGAGGCGGTGCAATGAGGGTTCACCAGATTGATTCCTGGGATAAGAGGATTGTTCTATGAGGAGAGATTGAGTAGAATGGGCCTATACTCTCTGGAGTTTAGAAGAATGAGAGGTGATCTCATTGAAACATATAAGATTCTGAGAGGGCTTGACAGTGTTGATGCTGAGAGGCTGCTTCCCCAGGTTGGAGAGTCCAGAACTAGGGTGCACAGTTTCAGCATAACGGGTCAGCCATTTAGGACTGAGAAGAGGTGGAATTTCTTCACTCAGAGTGTTGTGATTCTCTTATGAGGACTGTGGATGCTCAGTCGTTGAGTGTATTCAAGGCTGAGATCAATAGATTTTTGGACTCTAAGGTATCAAGGGATATGGAAATTGGGCGGGAAAGTGGAGTTAAGGTAGAAGATCAGCCATGATCTGATTGAATGGGGTCAAGGGACCTTATGGCCTACTCTTGCTTCTATTTCTTAATTCTTATGTTCTTTCCTTTGCATAAATGCAGGATCAAAGTCAATGGGTATGGAAGAAGCAAAAGGAGACAATGAAGCAGAAAATAGCCAAGAAGCTCAGATTGAGGAAGACGGTAGGTGTACAGTAGTAAACAAAGCTGTGGAAAACAAATGAAAACTGAAGGTGACGATCCGGATTCTTTCCCCTCAGTCTGGTTCAGTAATAACTGAAGTCGAATACATTTTAAAGTCCAACACATCTTTAATAGCAGGGTTCTTAGTCTGCAGCATTGATTTGGACTCCTGATAGAGTCCCTCTATGCTGGCAGAGCAAGAACAACAACATACAGAAGTCCACACGTTTTTATACAAATCAATAGGGTTGGAACATACTTAACGAGGGTCAACACCAATCATAAGCCGGGCACAGGTTGCCATGCGAGGTTACATTATTTCCGGCCAATCATAGATCGTCCATGTGCTGATCATGCTGCTGTTAGACATCAAAGGGGATAACTTCCTCACTTTCCAACTTAGAATGTTCTTCCTGTTCCTTCTGTTCCTTATCTCCCAACCTGGAATGTCTTTCAACTTTGGCTAAGCTCGTTACCTATATTGATCTGCCATAAACATGGAGACATTCAGACCAGTCCTTGACTCAAATCAAAGACCTATCATTGATAAGACAATGCAGGCCTGCTGACTAAGCAAACATATGGCCCAGCAGGAGGGCCAGGCCACTTGTACCAATCTCAGTTACTAACTAATTAACCCTTTCTAACCATTTTGCATTCTGCTTCTTTGCCACGTAGACATTTTAATATTTTACTGAAAACTGACCACGTAGGGATTCTCATTCCCCCCTTTTATCATTTTATGATAACCAATTATTACGGTGCTCACTGGTTCTGCAGGTTCTGCAGTGCAGCAACATTTAAGTAAGCAATAAACTATAAGAATTATAACAATGAATATGACTAGCCCTTGAACTGGAGAAGTCCCAATGGAACACAGACATGTTTCATCAATACGCCTTTGTATTCTTATCTGTTCTCAGGAACAGACTCCTTCTAAACATCTCTCAAGTAAGCTGCGAATGTCCTTGGTCAGCTAAACCTATTCATGTTAGTTTGAAAAGGCTAACATAGTCAAATAATCCCATGGTGCTTTATATTTTGTTTCCAGCCTAACTAGACTGAATGGTACCTTTCAGACCATTTTACACCTGTGAATTGGTGCCCTCCCCATTATATCCCTTAATCCAAATTCTCCCTACTGTATCCCATTAGATGCTGTACCTCATCTTAACCAGGTTCCCTTCGTGTTGGCCACCAGTCCGGGTGGAAGAGAGGCAGAGCATCTGATAATCCTATCAAACTATAATTGTCTTCCCTTTTACATGCACCTTACCCCAGCGGGTGCTACTCCCGGTACCATTAAGATGTGTTCTTAGTTGAAACCACAGAGACAATGGGGACATTCTCACCCAGGCTCTGTTTTACTATCTTTGCCAAACCCTTCATCCTCTACTTACATTTATTACATGCAATGAAAATCAAGAAGCACATTACAACAAACTGCACTACGACTAATACATATGAAATTAATCTAATCCAAGGATGGATCTGTATATTCAGTCCCAAATTCCAGAGGTCATTTCACCAGGTGGTGACTTTAATTTGGTCAATGTCATGCTTAATGTTGTTATTGTCCTGTTGTAGGTTATAATAAACCTTCTGGGAGAGGCGTATCTCCATTCGCAATACTTCCAAGTATTTAGGCAACAGGGGTGTCAGATACCCAAATGTGTCCTGATATGCTTTTAAGTCCTTTCTGACATTCTCAGAAACTTGTACGGTGGTGAGGTTATGCCGGTGTATCTCTACCAGTTCCTCGGGTCCAATCCGAACCAGGACTTCAGGAATGGAGCAGAATTCTGGACTTAAAATATCACAAGTTAGATTGGCATATTTAAACGTTTTCAAATTAGTTGTAACACAGTATTCGCCCTCTCCGGCATGTACCACTTAAGTGGGTTTTAGATCCGCCTCTAGGGCCTCCATGGTACAGTTAATATCCCGATTGGTACCGGTATTATTAAACCCACACTGTGCTTCTAGGCTGTGTCCAACACTATGTGGACACACAGTGACAGCATGTCTAGTAACACATCCCTTTAATTTTGTTCCAGCCAATCAGCTTAAATCTACGTCCTCTAGTTCTTGAACCCTCTGCTAGGGGAAACAGGTACTTCCTGTCTACTCTATCTGGGCCCCTCATAATCTTGTAATTTTGTATCCATCGTGCGGATATCTTCTAAATATTGTTTCTCCCAATTTTATTGTTAACTGATGGGAACCTAACCCTGAATTTTGGAAATCCAAATTACTGTGTCCCTCTTTACTTTAATTTCAGTCCTTTTGATTGATACCAGTGTTTCCTGACTGTTTCATTAATTAGTTGGTTTCTCTATGGACCATGTGTCAGTGCCTTGTTTAAAAGGATTTCTCACTCGCCTGGACCACATTAACCATTTTCCTGTTGTGCTGTTGTCAAGTAACTGAGCCTGTCTGAGACTCATTCTTCAATGTATCTTCTTCATGTATCTCCGCATACTAGCAGCATCTCATAGGAATGAGCTTAGTGTTCTTGGATATTAACTTTCTGCTGGCCAGTCTCTTCTTCCTCATGGTATTTCCGAACATTTTCCATGGCACACATCATATGTCCTGTAGGATTCAGTCCTGTAAAAGCAACTGGTTTGTTTAAAGAGTGGTTGTAATAGCTCACCAGGCCACAGGCCTTTGTAATCCTGTTCTTCATCCTGGTCTCCGTTTCAGATGATGGCAACATACATTTGTATCTTTTATGTCCACTGTAGCCATTCTTAGGTTTTCAGGTTATCTTATCAAAAAGATCAGGGGTGTCTAGAGTGCTTATCTCCCCCTGCATGGTCCCGATGTCAGGGTAGTGGCCAGGCTTTCGAGTGTAGTTTTCTCATTATTCATTATAGGCAAGGACACAAATATCTCCACGAGAAAGCTATCAATTTACTATTCTCAACTACACTTTCCTGACTTCCACTAGATTGTATATTTATGCCAGATTGATTTTTTATCATGCCCAATTCAATGACTTTAGAGAAATTCCCATATCTCCCCACCTCGAGCATTCTGTCTCGGAAGACAACAAATAGGCTAAAACAAAACAAATCAAAATGTTTTCAAAAGAAGAGAATCAGGTTGATATCACCTCACTGTGACATTTGGTATCCGCTGATGTCTGCAGCTAAAGTCTTCAATCTTTAACACCACTGGATCGTTTCCTGCACCAAATTTCTCCAGCAAAGGTTGCACCGTAACTTTGTAACTACTCTTGGTAATCCTGCACCATCAACACTTACGTGGTCCCAAAAAAAAACCAGGGTCACCTGTTTTAAAAGAAACACAGAAAATCCATTGCGGCTCTTCTTGAGAGCCCAAGTGATTAATTTGTCAAATCTTCATTTATTACTTACTTATCCAAAGGAATAATCCCTATACCCAAAACAAATTCAGAAAACAAAACAGGAGAGAGAATTTGCCTAGTTCCACTCTCTCCCTCTCTCTGAAGCACGCAGCCTGTCTGAAATAAACACTGTCTCTTCCACATGCAGATGTACGCAGGGCTGCAGACTGGAATTTCTAACTCCAAGTCCTGATCTCTGTGTTTTCAAGATGTAACCACATTAAGCAGATATCATTAGCAGCCGCCTGCTAAGATACGTTATATTCCTCTTTTATTAATTTATTAATGGTTTGGGCATGTGTTTCTAGCACTGTAGCTATCCTTTGCAAATATATGGTCAGCATTTGATCCTCAGACAATTCCTTATCTGTATTTTCATTTATCTTTTAATATATCTTTAATGCGAGACCCTAAATCTCTGACCTTTTGATCTAATGTTGTCAAATCAATGGTGTTAACAACTGAGGCAAAGGCAGTTGCTATATCACTTATCACAGATCTTTACGTCTCCATATTTGCCTATCTCTTTTTACGATGTCCACCTCCATTCCATGTCGCTCTTTGTTTTAACACTTGAGTTAGGAGGTGTTGATCTAATTGTTGAGTTTTCTTAGCAGTCTCAATGCGAGTTATATAATTTGTCAGGGAAGGTCTCCCCTCTTTGGTCAGATCTTGTATTCTACTATTAATTTCAAATAAAATTGAATAGCCCCAGAACTTGTCAAAACTTCCTTATCATACTGTGGCAGGGTAAAACTGATAGGTGTTTAGTACCCTGTGTCAGTACATAGCTCAAGTAATGGACTTCCAATTGTCTAACCTATGCTTCCTTTTCATATGATTTGTTTTACATTCCTTTATCAATTCTTCACTGTAGCATGAAAACTTATATCTCAGTCAATTGTAGCCTTTGGCATTTCTGAGTGATTGGGACAATTTTACTAATATAACCTATACCAATTATTACCTCATGTTCACCTGTGTTCTGGGCAAGCCTCAGACAGTTCTCAACCGACTGGGTCATTTCTATCTGTTTGAACTGGTCTTGGCATGACAGTCTGGCTTCTTGGGATGGAAGGGGTTAATATTAACTTGCTCTTGTGGTAGGAGTAACTTGATCCTTCTCCCTTTTGAGATTAAGTTCCCACCTTCAAAATTTCACTTCACACAGGTTTGACTGATTTTTTACTTCTCACATTTGTGGATTGCTTTATACTATATTTTTGCACACTATTTTTTCACATACTTTTAGTGGATGTGATTATAATCAACGCTGCGAGCTGTTCCAGCTTTCTGACTTTTCCTATCACAATGATACCAGATAGTTTTTTAATGTATCCCGTTAATTTTTAACCTCTTTTTAAACCACAGCCAATCACAAAATAAACATTCAAAATGCCAATTTTTTGAAGATCCCATCTCTGGAATTTAACATGCCCACACTTTATAAGAACCAGAATTTAATAGGTCACTTAACCTCAATAACTCCAATTTTAATTCAGCAGTATCAGAATTAAACACACGACAAGACAGATACATTACACAAAGGAAGAAAACACACAAGACACAGTAAGAAGGGGGCGTGGCCCACAACACCGACAAAAAAAACACTGATCAAGACAGGCTTTTTAAAGGGACAGTACACTGAAACAACAAAACCTTTCTTTTTCGGGTCTCTGTCTTTTAAACATTTGTCTAGTCACTTAATTCTATCCATTTTTTTTACAGTACTGTCTCCATAAAGCAATTAGTTCTTTGGCTGAGGTACCTCTGTTATTGTTCCAAATTAATTCTAATTCCTGAGCCTTTTTGGCGGCATCTAAGTTTTATCAATAGTTCCTGTTTATATCCAATCATCAGGAACTTAAACCCTGACTACCCTCAGTGATATTAACCACTGACCTACCGCTTACAAGTTATTCCCTCAGTGATATTCGACCACTGACCTCTTCCTGCTATATCTGTGTATTCGCCAGACTGACCTGAATCTTGTAAGGACACCACACGAGTGTTAGCGATTGGACGATTCATCGTCAGACTGACGGATTGGAGGAAAACCGACGTAGTAAATTAAGACTACTTACATCGGGGCGCCATTTCCTTCCTCCGTGTCTGAGACAATCCGCCTCTTACTCCGCGAACTCTCGGTGAACGACCGTTAAGATCCCACCGCTGCCACCAAATGACGATCCGGATTCTTTCCCCTCAGTCTGGTTCAGTAATAACTGAAGTCGAATACATTTTAAAGTCCAACACATCTTTAATAGCAGGGTTCTTAGTCTGCAGCATTGATTTGGACTCCTGATAGAGTCCCTCTATGCTGGCAGAGCAAGAACAACAACATACAGAAGTCCACACGTTTTTATACAAATCAATAGGGTTGGAACATACTTAACGAGGGTCAACACCAATCATAAGCCGGGCACAGGTTGCCATGCGAGGTTACATTATTTCCGGCCAATCATAGATCGTCCATGTGCTGATCATGCTGCTGTTAGACATCAAAGGGGATAACTTCCTCACTTTCCAACTTAGAATGTTCTTCCTGTTCCTTCTGTTCCTTATCTCCCAACCTGGAATGTCTTTCAACTTTGGCTAAGCTCGTTACCTATATTGATCTGCCATAAACATGGAGACATTCAGACCAGTCCTTGACTCACATCAAAGACCTATCATTGATAAGACAATGCAGGCCTGCTGACTAAGCAAACATATGGCCCAGCAGGAGGGCCAGGCCACTTGTACCAATCTCAGTTACTAACTAATTAACCCTTTCTAACCATTTTGCATTCTGCTTCTTTGCCACGTAGACATTTTAATATTTTACTGAAAACTGACCACGTAGGGATTCTCAAAGGTAGAACAACTGGTGAAATTATAAAATGGAGCAATGTGATAAAACAGAAAGGATTTCTGTCGACATTGAAAATGATGAAGGATTGGGGCACAGTGATGAAAGATGTTATTGTTTTTTTTATTCATTCATGGGATGTGGGCATTGCTGGCATGGCCAGCATTTATTGCCCATCCCTAATTGCCCTTGAGAAGGTGGTGGTGAGCCGCCTCCTTGAACCGCTGCAGTCTGTGTGGTGAAGGTTCTCCCACAGTGATGTTAGGAAGGGAGTTCCAGGATTTTGACCCAGCAACGATGAAAGAACGGCGATATATTTCCAAGTCAGGATGGTGTGTGACTTGGAGGGGAACGTGCAGGTGGTGGTGTTCCCATGCGCCTGCTTCCCATGTCCTTCTAGGTGGTAGAGGTCGCGGGTTTGGGAGGTGCTGTCGAAGAAGCCTTGGTGAGTTGCTGCAGTGCCTTTTGTACATGGTACACACGGCAGCCATGGTGTGCCGGTGGTGGAGGGAGTGAATGTATAAGGTGGCGGATGGGATGCCAATCAAGCGGGCTGCTTTGTCCTGGATGGTGTTAAGCTTCTTGAGTGTTGTTGGAGCTGCACACATCCAGGCAAGTGGAGAGTATTCCATCACACTCCTGACTTGTGCCTTGTAAATGGTGGAAAGACTTTGGGAGACAGGAGGTGAGCCACTCAATGCAGAATACCCAGCCTCTGACCTGCTCTTGTAGCCACAGTATTTATGTGGCTGGTCCAGTTAAGTTTCTGGTCATTAGTGACCCCCCGGATCTTGATGGAGGGGAATCAGTGATGGTACTGCCGTTGAATGTCATGGGGAGGTGATTAGATTCTCTCTTGTTGTAGATGGTCAATGCCTGGCACTTGTCCGGTGCGAATTTTACTTCCACTTATCAGCCCAAGCCTGAACGTTGTGCAAGTCTTGCTGCATGAGGGCATGGACTGCTTCAATATCTGAGGGGTTGCGAATGGAACTGAACACTGTGCAACCATCAGCAAGCAACCCACTTCTGACCTTATGATGGAGGAAAGGTCATTGATGAAGCAGCTGAAGATGGTTGTGCCGAGGACACTGCCCTGAGGAACTCCTGTAGCGATGTCCTGGGGCTGAGATGATTGGCCTCCAACAACCACTGCCATCTTCCTTTGTGCTAGGTATGACTCCAGACAATTTTGTTTGGACCAAGGCTGTGATGAGGTCTGGAGCCGAGTGGTCCTGGCAGAACCCAAACTGAGCATCGGTGAGCAGGTTATTGGTGAGTAAGTGCCGCTTGATAGCACTGTTGACGAAACCTTCCATCACTTTGCTGATGATTGAGAGTAGACCGATGGTGTGGTAATTGGCCGGATTGGATTTCTGCTTTTTGTGGACAGGACATACCTGGGCAATTTTCCACATTGTCGGGTAGATGCCAGTGTTGTAGCTGTACTGGAACAGCTTGGCTAGAGGCGCAGCTCGTTCTGGAGCACAAGGCTTCAGCCAGGACATTGTCAGGGCCCATAGCCTTTGCTGTATCCAGTGCATTCAGCCATGTCTTGATATCGAATGGAGTGAAATGAATTGGCTGAAAACTGGCTTCAGTGATGGTGGGGATCTCGGGAGGAGGCCGAGATGGATCATCCACTCGGCACTTCTGGCTGAAGATGGTTGCAAATGCTTCAGCCTTGTCTTCTGCACTCAGGTGCTGGGCTCTGCGATCATTGAGGATGGGGATGTTCACGGAACCTCCTCCTCCCATTAGTTGTTTAATTGTCTACCACCATTCATGACTGGATCTGGCAGGACTGCAGAACTTTGATCTGATCCATTGGTTGTTGGATCACTTAGCTCTGTCTATAGCATGCTGCTTCCGCTGTTTAGCATACATTTAGTCCTGTGTTGTAGCTTCACAAGGTAGGCGCCTCATTTTTAGGTATGGCTGTTGCTGCTCCTGGCAAGCTCTTCAACACTTCTCACTGAACCAGAGTTGATCCCCTGGCTTGATGGTAATGGTAGAGTGAGGAATATGCCAGGCCATGAGCTTAAAGATTTTGGTGGAATACAATTCTGCTTTATGAACATAACTGAAAAGTTGGAAAGTAATTATTAATAATGTGTATGCCAGTTTTTACTTGAAGATTCACAATAACTGGACATTTGGATCTTCATTACACTTGGGCAGAGAAAGATTTGATACAATTGCTTCATTAAAGAGGTATCAAAAATCCCTACTACAAGGTGCTTAAACTGGGATCTAGAATGACGTGCTTTTAAAATTGGTACATTCAGGATCCAACTGGTATGAATTCAGGTTGGTTCGTGTACTGGCAAATATGTTTTGACTGAATACTTCAAATTATCCCTATTAGCAGGCTAGTGTAACTTTTCCTGATTCTGATTCTTACTGGCTCTGGGTTTGAGATGAGCGACTTTGTCCTTGCTAGGCCCAATTGGCTGACTTACTGCCCCTGTATTGCTGTCCTTTTTCTCTTGTGTTTCCTGTAAGTGGGAGGGCTGTCCTTCTGACTTCTTCCTTGTTCAGTAATTCACCAGTAGATCTGTCAACCAAATCAACTATCCCCTCTCCCAAGAGTATGCCCTCAGCAAACACTTCACGCTAGTCTTACATGTATACGAACATACGAATTAAGAGCAGGAGTAGGCCATTCAGCCCCTCGAGCCCACTCTGCCATTCGATAAGATCATGGCTGATCTGATTGTGACCTCAACCCTACTTTCCCATCTACCTACCATAACACTTGACTCCCTTGTTAATCAGGAATCTATCTAATTCAGCCTTAAAAATATTCAATGACCCTGCCTCCACTGCTCTCTGGGGAAGGGAGTTCCACAGACTCATGACCCTCTGAGAGAAAAAATTTCTTCTCATCTCCGTCTTAAATGGGAGACCCCTTTTTTTAAAACTGTGGCCCCTAGTTCTAGTCTCTCCCACAAGGGGAAACATCCCCTCAGCACCTACCCGTTCTAGTCCCCTCAGGATCTTATATGTTTCAGTAAGATCACCTCTCATTCCTCTAAACTCCAGTGTATACAGGCCTAAATTGTTCAACCTTTCCTCATAAGATAACCCTCTCATCCCAGAAATCAGTCGAGTGAACCTTCTCTGAACCGCCTTCTTAAATAAGGAGACCAAAACTGCACATAGTATTCTAGATGTGGTCTCACCAATGCCCTGTACAACTGTAGCAAAACATCTCAACTTTTATATTCCATTCCCCTTGCAATAAATGACAACATTCCATTTGCCTTCCTAATCACTTGCTGTACCTGCATACTAACTTTTTGTGATTCATGTACTAGGACACCCAGATCCCTCTGTACCTCAGAGTTCTGCAATCTCTCTCCATTTAAATAATATACTGCTTTTCTATTCCTCCTGCCAAAGTGGACAAATTCACATTTTCCCACATTATACTCCATCTGTCAATTTTTTGCCCACTCACTTAACCTATCTATATCCTTTTGCAGACTCCTTATGTCCTCTTCACATCTTACTTTCCTACCTCCCTTTGTGTCATCAGCAAATTTAGCAACCGTACATTCAGTCCCTTCATCCAAGTCATTGATATAGATTGTAAATAGTTGAGGCCCAAGCACTGATCCCTGTGGCACTCCACTCGTTACATTGCCAACCTGAAAATGACCCATTTATGCCTACTCTCTGTTTCCTATTGTAAACAATTTTACAACACCAAGTTATAGTCCAGCAATTTTATTTTAAATTCACAAGCTTTCGGAGATTTTCTCCTTCCTCAGGCAAATGTTTCCTATTAGCTAACCAATCCTTTATCCATGCTAATATGTTACCCCTACACCATGAGCTCTTATTTTGTGTAGTAGCCTTTGATGTGGCACCTTGTCAAAAGCCTTCTGGAATTCCAAGTACACCACATCCCCTTTATCCACGTTACTTGTTACTTCCTCAAAGAACTCTAATAAATTAGTCAAACATGATTTCCCTTTCACAAAGCTGTGTTGACTCTGCCTGAATAGAAACATCCCCACCTGAATAGGTGCGAATGTTCTTGAAATCTTAGTAACGTTCATTGTTTAAAGCACTCTGTTTCAGAATCCTTACTTGAATTTTAAACTATATTTTCCAGCTCCACTGTTCTGTGAATTTAACCCCTTGAAAATTAGATTGAACTGAAGAGCCACATTTTAATGTAAATTACACCAATATTCTTGTCTGGAGACAGTCTGAAATAAAACAAAATTTGTATATAACCTTATCCTGTAAAGTTTTCCTCATTCCAACACTTTCTGCCACAGCAGAAACAGACCCTGATGGTTTGTTTCCTTCCAGTGTTTTCCAGTACTCGGAAGCATTGAAATGATGTGGAATATTGGCAGAGTATCCTATTAGCTCCCCCGACTATTCTTACTGCAATTGCCAGTGACGGAATTATACTTTAAATTCAAGCATTTGTTTATGATGTGATCTGAATCATGTTAGAACATAAATGGGACATATATTTTTATACTCTGCTTTCCTGGAGAAAACCAATTGGAACATGAAAAAGGGGGAAATACCACTGAAGTAACCAGGTTGTGGAATTCTGTCAGTACTAATGCAAACTAGTTGTCAAAGGTAAATTTAATGCAGCAAGAGAGGTTCACTGGCAGTTAATATTCTCAGAGGTACAGGTCTTCATTATTCTAAGATTCTCCGATGAGGAGCCAATCTGAAAGTTAATGACATTTCCCCTTTGGTGAAGTGACATTTTGTTCAACTGAATACATGTGTTTTCTATCAGTATTGGCCAACAGCATTATTACCGCTGTTTCTGCTCCTTTACACTATGGGGTTTACACTTTTTATCGTGTTATTTCCTTTGAATTAATGTAGAATCAAAGAAAACCTCCACAGGTGAAGAAAGCAACACTGAGGAAACAAAGCAAGTCACAGATGATAACTGCAGACAAGGAGATGAGTTGCAGGAAAAAACTAATCTGGAAGCTAAAGGTGGAATTAGTAACGAAGGTAATAGTATCTGGTTTAATGGAAAAAATGTTTTTATTTAATTAAATTAAAAAAGATGCAGGAAATGAGTACATTGGTGCAACTGTATATTGTATAACATAAAGGGGAGGGGAAGTCTATAGGAGGTACTTTTGGTTCAAATTATTCATATTTCGTAGATGGAAACAATTGTCTCATCAGAAATTTCTTTGACTTTTTTTTAAAACTGTCAATTTTATTTCTGACATGGAGACGGTCAAGTATAATTTCCCTCCCTGGTAGGGTGCTCCAGTATAACGTCAATTATGGGCACATTCCGAGCATTCTACAGTAGCTGCTTCGGAAACAGTGAGGGCCAAGACCTCAAAATGGCTGTCAGATCTCAGGGGAACTTGCTACAAGCTAGAAAATCTTCATCCTCCATCTATAGCATGGTTACCTGAGGTTGGGCAGTTCCAATGCAGCTCTTAGGCCAGTATGAAGTTGTGCACAGCAATACATCTCCACTGTCTTGTTTTGTTTGCGTGCTGCTTCAAAATACTTTTAGTAATTCATGTCTCTGGAAGAGCCTGGAGGGGAGGGAGACTCTATTTAGGGCTTTGTGATGGCAAAAATTGGTGTTTTTCAAAAAATGTCCAAGAAATTTACGGTAAGACTATTATTTTCTTTTACAAAAAGAGGCAACACATTCAACAAAAAAGTATTTCCACCTCAGACTTTTCTTCAATAAAATTCTGGAAATTTTAGTTAATTCATTTTACAAATGTAGATGATATATGGAATCGAATATCCTGTTCAAAATTTAAATGTTTTCAATTTTCTGTTACAAATTGTTCTGAAATAAATTAGATGGTACTCAGTGAATGATATCATCCATATCTGTGACATTTCTGTTGCCTTTCATAATGGATTTGCACTATTTTCAATGTTCTTTCCTTTGCATAAATGCAGGATCAAAGCCAACGGGGATGGAAGAAGCAAAAGGAGACAATGAAGCAGAAAATGGCCATGAAGCTCAGACTGAGGAAGAAGGTAGGTCTGCAGTAATGAACAAAGCTGTGGAAAACAAAGAAAAACTGAAGGCAGAACAAATGCTGAAATTATAAAATGGGGTAATATGATAAAACAGAAAGGATTTTCATTGAAATTGAAAATGATGAAGAATTGGAGAACAGTGATGAAAGACATTATTGTATGATAACAAAAAACTGAAAAGTTGAAAATAAAATGGAAACTGAAGATTAATCACTTTGTTCATTCTACAAATAAAAATAATACATGCAATTGAATAATATTAATCCTATATTTAAACAGAAATCTTAATTGGGTAATTTGTGACTTGCACAAGCTTCACCCTTCAATATTTCAAAAAAACTTTATTTTAAATCAATCTATCAATTGTATAGTAGTTTTGTTGGTATAATATATAATTTTAGAAGGGTATTTGTCTTCTGGGCCAAATTCTGGTCCAAATCATAAATGTATTCAATTGTGTGTTGCAATTAGTCCTGATGCAATTTAGACCTGACTATTTGAGCACAATTATAAACCTACTGATTCTGTTTTTAGTTTTAAGACTTCAGAAAGTGTATAAAGCTGAGAGAGAGACTCGGCTGGAGGAAGACAGAGAGAATATCTTTCTTCAGGTTAATGTTACTTCAATTTTAAAAGATCACACCAGATGAATGTAAGGTGTCAGACTCGGTTCAGTGGTAGCACTCTTGCCTCTGAGTCAGGAGGTCATGGGCTCAAGTCCCAATCCACAGGTTGATCACATATGCTCAGCTGACACTTTGTCACAGCTCCAGTCTTTTGGACCAAGGTCCTGTCTACCCTCTTCAGTGGACATAAAAGATCCCATGGCACTACTTGAAGAAGATCAGGGGAGTTCCCACATTTATCCCTCATCAAACATCATTAAAAAAATTATTGAGTCATTTATCTCATTGCTGTTTGTGGAACCTTGCAATGTACAAATTGATTGCTTTGTTTCCCTACAGTACAACAGTGACTAAACTTCAAAAGTACTTCATTGGCTGTGAAGTTCTTTTGGACGTCCTGAGGACATAAAAGGCACTATGTTAATACAAGTTCTTTCTTGTCTCACCTGTGTCTTGTTGACAGTTAGGAAAAGTAATTGCTAATTTCACTTGTGAGATAGAGATTTTAATTGCTAACATCTATGAAACAGCCAGAAAGAAAGAAAGCGACGGATAGACAAAGACAAAGGCAGACAGGGTCTTTCCTCATTCTAATTTGATTTCTTTTTAAAAAATGAATTATGTTGAAATTTGAAAGCACACAAAGCCCTAAACTTCACATTAGCAGAGGTGGGCATCCTGCCGAAAAACTGCATTTTGCTGTGAATTCACAAACTGAAAATACAAATTTGGATCCCATCTCCCACCTTCTGTTAAACTTTCTGCTGCCTAATCAACTTGAACAACACCCCAGATTGAAACTCCCAGTATTCAAATAGTAGATGAGTGGCAACAGTGAAAGGAGGGGCAAGGACAGGAAAAACCAAAGTGGACATGAGGTGCAACAGTGAGGGTAGGGAGAGGAGAAATGATGAGGGAGATGAGGTGTTACAGCAAGGGGAGACTAATGGGAAAGGGTGAAGGAGGTGATGGCAACAATAAAAGAGAGGGGGGGATGAAAGGGGAAAAGGTGAGGGGCAACAGTGAGGGGAGGGAGAGAAGAGTCCATTGCACTCCCAATGGAGTTACTGTGGGAGGCCAGTGCAATTTCAGGGCCAACCTTCCTTTTTTGATTCTTTGCTCCCATACTAATATTTCACATCTATAAGACTTTCCTGCTAGTGGTTTTGAATGAGAACTAGTTCTGCATGAATCCCATTTATCTATGAGCCCAAGTAAGAAACCTTGAAATCACCTTAAAGGGAGTCAGATTCTTACATCAAAAATGGTTAAAACTGAATGTCAGGCTGCCTGAAAGGGAGACACATTGCCCACTAATTGTGACAACAATCTGACTCAAATCACTTGAAATATTGAAGTTGAAAGACAAAGTAGTAAAGAGTGTATGAAAATAAAGGAAGTGAATGTTAAGAGGAATGGAGTTGCTGCAGAACACAGGCAGCTGCTTCCCACCAGCGACATCACCACAGATCCTTTGGAAGGAAATAGCTGAAGTTTGCAGATCTCTGTAATGGGCAAGTCATTTTTAATGTAATAAGTATATATACTTTGAACAGAAGGTACTCACTTTAGACTTTCCTTCTTTTAAATTAAATTTAGATCCACCCCCAATATTTGCCCAATTTGTTTTCTTAGTCCATAGTGTAAGACATTCACTGTAGGCTTTTCAACCCTCCAGGTTTGCCCTGGAGTCTCCAGGAATTAAAAACTAATCTCCAGGACACTGCTGAGAGCAATCCAGGAGAAAAATCATAGGGGCAATAAAAAATTGTGTTTTTAAAAAAAAATTCTTTGAACACTTTCGTTATTAGTAATAAAAATATCTGACATGGGAAAAAAGGCTGTTTGACTGGCTGTCAAAAATCTTCCAATCGGGTAATGAGGTGTCTATTCGCTTTCCGATTGGCGTGGGAAGGCGGTGCGCCATGAGGATGGAGATGTTGGCCGACCAATGGTGGGCGTGTTGGGGCGGTTGGAGGCAGAAGGTCATGTGATTACACCACCTGGAATATGTGCAACCAGAATTGGCAATCCTATTTCACTGCCATGTGAAATGTGCATGGAATTTGTTAACAAGCGCTAATGGTGGCAATAGCAGTCTTTCAGGCCTAGACTTTCTGCACAAAGATAATTGGCTACGAAAATGACTAGTAATCAACTGGCCCCTTTATCACTTAAGGGTATGACGTTCATTGGATGCTAAAATTGAACTATTCTATAACAATACTTTAGTAGTTTATTTTCTTTGCAGAGAATCCAAGTCAGTAGCAGACCCTCAAGTGAAGGGCACATGATGTCGTACTGCTACCACATGAAGATGCTCTTCTACTATAAGATAATGTTGGACTTCTGATGTCAGAGAGACCTCAAATGCACCAAAATGGACCTGTTGACCATGTCAACTTAGCTGTTTTCTCACCATACTACATTTCTCCTGCTGTTGAAGAAGCCAAGGATTGATCTGCATTGGTTGCTGATTCTAGTGGTCATCTTGTACAATGAGAGCTATGCTGCCACATGCAACTTCGTGGAGCACACCATAGGCCTCCTCAAACAACGTTTTCGCTGCCTGGACCATTCTGGAGGAGCCCTGCAGTACTGCACTGAGCGGGTGGGAAGATTCGTGATAGTATGCTGCATGCTGAACAACCTCGCCATTATGAGGGACCAGCCCTTGCCACCAATGATCAGAGAATACCCTGAGCCGGAGGCGGAGGAGGAAGAGGGGGAGGAGCCGGAGGAGGAAGTGGAAGAAGACGCAAGGGTGCAACAATGAACCCATGCCTTGTCTACAAGGCTCTGCGTGCTCGCCTGATCTGTGCCCACTGCCAATAATGTCAACTATATCCCCCAACTCACCAACAGTCCTACACTCCCCAACTGTCCGCTCCCACATGACCATCAAATCGCCCTCCACCTAATTACACATTGCTTTCCCCCTCAGCTCATCATACAAATAAAAACCACCACCAAATGCAAATTCAAAGTCACATTTATTAATTAACAAATTAAATTATACAAACAGAATAGAACTATTCACCCTTGTGCATTCCCTTAGTGCTTGTTGTTCCTGTGCCGTTACCTATCCTAGTGCTCCTACGAGGTGCATCTCCAGTGGCTGGAGCATGGGTGGTGGGAGGCTGCTGGCCTTCAATTGAGGAGCATTCAGATGGCCTTGGAAGACGACCTAGAGCAGCTTTGGGCCGGGTGGGCTCGCCTTCAGACTGCACCATCTCAGCATGGACTGCAGCAGTCTGGCCTGGCTAGCTGATAGGCAACAACAAGGGCACTGGCGGAGTGGCAGGAGTGGGAGCAGGAATGCTGTCATCCTGAGGCGCCTCTTCCAGGGTGGCACCTCAGCAATCCTGGTGATCAGCTGGAGAATGGATTGCTGGAGTGCTGTGATGCCCTGGGAGTCCCATTCAAAAGTGGTACCCAGAGCCACGATAGCAGCAGTCTGACCTTCCATTGCAGCATTCTGAGCTTCAACCATAGCTTGCAGACCTTTGATCATATTGGTTTGTACTGCAATGGAAGCCGCGACATCGGCCATCAGGCGCTGCGTCATGGTGTGCTGATGGAGGTGACCACCCGTTCCATGTGAAAAAGGTTGGGCTCCAAACTCTGCGCAAAGCCCTGTGCCAAGTTCGAGGTGGACTCCTCTATGCCCCTAGTCATTGTGCGCAGGTTTTCTGGCAGGCTTTCCAGTGCCCCAAGCATTTGGTGGTGTACGCCCATCAGCCGTCTTCTGTAGCCTGGCCCATCAAAGTCCTCATCTGACTCCTCTACAGCAGAACTAGTGAGCGACCTCGTCCTCCAACGAGCTGGCAGCTGTGGTATCCATTCTCCCCGCCCCGTCTCCTGCGCACTTGTGCCCGGTGTCTCACCACATGCAGAACCCTCCTCTAAATAGCCTCTAAAGGACGCGCAATGTCAGTCTCTGAGCTGGTGGATGGGGGTGTCAGATCGAGTGACGGTGTGGCTTCAGTTTCCCCCTCCTCCTCGGACGGTGCCACCACGTGTTCTTGGGTATCTGCAATGACAAAGGGAAGCAGGCTGAGTTGTGAAGTGGGGAGAGGAGCAGATAAGATGTGCCTGTCGAAAGTATCTGCAGCACGTGAGTCAGAAAAGATTATGGGAGGAGAGAGATGTGGGAAATGAGAAGGAGCATTAGAAATGCAGAGACCCCCTTCATCGGGACCTCCAGTGTGGCATGTGGTCATGGGTGCAGCGATGGTCTGCCCAATGATCTGAAGCACAGTTTCCTCCAAGGGGGTGAGGACATATAGGCATGCCTGTACTCCGTCAGGTTTCTCCTGCTGCCGGCTGTTATGCACCACCTTCTCCTACAAGACAGAGGGCGGTGTGTCAATGAGTATCCTGCAAGGTATCTGGGTGATGTGCCTGTCATGGTCAAATAGCTGCCAGTGTGTGTGAGACCTGTGATTGGTTGTTGTGTGGCCTGCAAGTGTGGAACTATGTGCGGGTGAGATGCAGCATGCCAAGTGCAGCATTGCGTATGGATGGGTAGTGTTTGTTGGTTGGTGGGTGACGGGGTTGTGATGAGTGGAGCAGTGGTGTAGTTGGTTGGATGTGCCACTTGACACTTGCATTTACTCACCTTGACCATTCGTGTCAAATCGTTGAACTTCTTTCGGCATGCACCCATGTGCATGGTGCCATACTCCTAGCACCCACTTCTTGGGCCGCAACCTCCCAATGCCTGTAGAGCTGGAGTCTGGAGGGTCTCCTGCCACCCTGCGGGTACATGTTGGCCCTCCTTTCATCCACCCCCTCCACCAGGGCCTCCAGTGCATCGTCGGAGAAGCGTAGGGCCTGCTCTCACGTCGTTCCCGCCATCTCTCCCTCCTCCCAGTGAACTGTGCATGTGCCATTTAAAATGTGCATCTGCACCTTTAAGAGGTGCAGGCTGCTGATGACGTGTGCTGAGCATGCCCCATTTTGGACTTCCTGATTCTCCATGCAGCCTCTCAGCTACACGGGTAGCGCTGGCTGCATGGAACTATCATGCTAATTATCAGGCAGAACGACGTTCACATGCTGCCTGCGGAGGGCGGGGCCACCGGGCACGGGTTCATAGCGGATCACGTGACCCGCGCCCAATTATCGGCCTTATCCAATTTAACCCCCACTCAGTCCTTCCCTTGCTTGAGATTAAATTATCTAGTTTGATGAATGGCAGGTTCTCACTTGTTATCAAAGCTTCCCCTTTTCAGTATATTTTTCCTGCACTTCTAAGTTCATTCCCATAACACTTTTAAACAGCTCTGCCTTTGACCAATTTTATCTACTTTTCTTCTACAAATGCTTCAGTATCTTATTTTTTATCATCCTTATGTTCATGTAAAAAACTTAACAACACTGGTAGTAGGAATCATTAAAATATTGATCGAATTGTTTATTGATTTTTACTTCCTAGTTTCTTAATGCATTACTTCTCTTGTCATGACTTTTTTAAAATCCATTTAATGCTTGTTGTGATGGTGTATGGTGTTGAAGAGTTCAAATCCAAGGGTCAGTTGTTGAAGAGTTCTTCTCACAAATGTTGCCAACCTGTGATATTTTGATGCTTTATCACTATCTGAACATGAGTCCCTTGTAGCGCGAAAACATCAGTCTTCAGTTCAAATAGCAACTTGGTCAGGTAGTTGCATTTGGAGGTGAAATGCATTACACATTGAGGTGACAGACATGTAGATGTGGGCCTATGTCTCTTGTTTAACGTTGGCCCTAAAGAGAAGTGTCTTGGTTAAGAACAAGTGTGTTGCTTTTTGGACCAGGAGTTTAGCTCTTAAAACCTCAGAACTCTCACCTAATGGCAAGTTCTACCATTCTAGTAAAATCTCTTCTGCACCCTCTCTAAGGCCTTCACATCCTTCCTAAAGTGTGGTGCCCAGAATTGAACACAATACCCCAGCAGAGACATCACCAGTCTTTTATAAAGGTTCAGCATAACTTCCCTGCTTTTGTACTCTTTGCCTCTATTAATAAAGCCCAGGATCCCATATGCTTTTTTAACAGCCTTCTCAACTTGTCCTGCCACCTTCAAAGATTTGTGTATGTGCACCCCCAGGTCTCTCTGTTCCTGCACCCACTTTAGAATTGTACCATTTAGTTTATATTGCCTCTCCTCATTCTTCCAACCGAAATAAATCACTTCACACTTCTCTGCGTTAAATTTCATCTGCCATGTGTCTACCCATTTCACCAGTTTGCTTATGTCCTTCTGAAGTCTATACTATCCTCCACATTGTTTACTACATTTCTGAGTTTCGTGTCATCTGCAAACTATAAAATTATACCCACTACACCCAAGTCCAGGTCATTAATATATATCAAAAGGAGCAGTGGTCCTAATACTGACCCCTGGGGAACACCACTGTATACTTCCCTCCAGTCTGAAAAACAACCATTTGCCACTGCTCTCTGCTTTCTATCCCTTAGCCTATTTTGTATCCACATTTAATGGGTGGTTTGTTCACCACTTTGATATGGCAACATTACACACTGCCTTGAAAGAACATGAGCATGCCTGTGCATTTAGAAAGATCAACAGTTTGCAAAGTGAGCTGAATTCTCCCTCTCTGACGGAACGCCAAGTTTACACTGCTGAACAAGAAGAATGCTTTGCAGGGCAACATATTAAAGTGCATTCACATTTTTACCCATTTACCTTAGCTATCTTGCACAGCCTAGCAAATATCTTCCACAACTGCTCATAGGCTTGGTCCACAGAAGAGACTATATTTGCATTCTCTGTGCCTCCATCTGTGTTGTGCTGAAATTCTTTTGGATTGCTGGATGGCTCTCTCCTCCCAACGGAACACCCTTTGCTGCAGGGCCTCCTGACTCAGGACCTCTAAAGCACTATCACTCATAGAACCATTTGTCCTCCAGCCATTATTAGAAAACCTGGAACACAGCAGCTTTAAGGGTTGCCAGAAACCCTATAAGAGCTGCTGTGGCTGGTTATCCTGTCCCTACCTCCGATCTCTGAGTGCTCCTAGTATGACACACATTAAGCTCTGGGAGCATTGTCAAAATATTTAAATTAGCCGATCACGCATTACTCGACAAGGTTAGCTTGTTGCCCAACATGTTCGTGCAGCACCCGTTGTGCATGATCAGTCCGTATGAGTTTTTGGACCACTTTGAAAGTTGCACCTTAGAAACAGCAGCACTAATATGAAAACAACAATTAATTTATGGGCACTTACCTTATTAATCAGCCTTGTAGGCTTCAGCACACCAGATATGGAGGCAAACTTTTTAGTTTGATTTTAAAGATTGGTGTTGCACATGTAACAAATGGACACTTTTCATTTAAATGTTCTGGTATTAGAAATTAGGGATTGATGAACTTCAGCACCATGAAGTTTGTTCATCTGTTCAGGCAGATCGGAGTGCTGTAAAAAAATTACATTCACAATTCATTTAAAGTCATGAAACTGTGGTGAAGAAAACAAGGCTGAAAATTCACCAATTTGGTCAGTGTTTATGCATTTGTGGAATGCAGGAAGGGCATTTGGTCACTCGTGCTCATTCTATTTAATGGATTGGTGCTGCAGGCAATTGCAGTCGCAATTTGTTGTAGATGTTTAAGTTCAAATCACTGAGTTTACTTTCAGCATTATCATTATATGCCAAAATAAAGCACCTCACACAGCTTAGGGAAGGAAACCTGCCTCCTTACCTAGTCTGGCCTATATGCGAGTCCAGTCCCACACCAATGTGGTTGACTCTTAACTGCTCTCTGAAGTAGCTGAGCAAACCACTCAGTTGTACCAACCACTACAAACATAGACTGCAGTGGTTCAAGAAGAAGGCCTACCACCACCACCTCAGGGCAACTAGGAATGGGCAATAAATGCCGGCCTTGCCAGCGATGCCCACATCCCGAGATGAATTTTAAAAAATTAAGTTTAATTACAACTGAATGGAATGATGAGCAGCTGGACAATAATATTACATTGGAGTTCAAGAACTTATGCCACTCCAGATTCTTACACATCTACTTGTAATATTTGTTTGCCTTCTTAAGAGTACACAAACACAAAGACCCGAATGATACATAACCTGAAGCTAAGGAGGACAGAGTTTAAGCATACCACAGTTGTGAAAATTGATTTTTCAGTACTGTCGGTATTTTGTTTCAGTTAATTTCTTTGGATGAACATCTGATTTTATAAGTAAACATCTGATTTTCTATTAAACAGGTTGTAGAACAGTTAACACATGGATTGCCTTCCCGTGGTTGGTGTATCCGTTGGTTCTGTCTCTTCCCTCCCCTCTTTCTCTCTGTATTTTTCCAACCTTACTAAAATACCTGTTTATCTCTCGGTCTTCAGTTCTGATGTAGACTATACACTCGATACATTATAAGCTGACTTCTCTCTTATATAGTTGCTGACTGGCCTGCTGTGTATTTCCAGCATCATCTGTTTTTATGTGATTGAAAAAGCTGGTGTAACATTTATTAAGGTTCACTCCAGCTGATGCGATGCACAAATACTTAAAACAAATTCCTGCCACGGAAATATGATGTTTGGGTAAAAAATCTGCAGACTCAATGGCCCAGATTTCGCTGAAAAAATAATGGGCGGTGAACGACGCACAGCGTTATTAATGTGCAAATTGACCAGCAACTTATGGCGAGGAAGAGGTACCCTGTGAATTGCGAATCACGTGTTGCTGGCCAATTTGCGCTGCTCTGCCGTTATCTTCGCAGAAACAGCATCTCATCCTTAATCTCCCCGTGATTTTCATGAAGTTGCTGCATTTGCACATTAACTGCCCATTGAACTCACCATTGAAAGTTAAGTCTAGTAATTAACAGCATAAGTACCCTTTCGACAGCATGATAATTGTCAATGACTTCCAATCAACCTCTCTTGCTCAGAAAGTGAACAATTAAAAGTGTGGCGTCTCATTCCTTCAGGTTGTGAATTGTTATTGGAGTCTTCTTTCAATATAACGCAAAGAACTGTCAGGACTTCCTGAAGTCCTGTGTTCAGTGAATATAAAAACAAAGCACTCTGTAGGTATCTACACAGCAGAGCCTATGATTCCCATTGGGTCGATCTACAACTGATTCTGCAGTTCACTAATCCTGTGGGCTGAAATCAATGTTACCTACAAAGGTGCCACCAAGTGAGTGACTTCAAATCACTCACTCGAAGAGGCTTGAACAGTGGTCTATCGTTTTATTAATAACCCAGTTAAGAACTAAGAGAACTCAATTTGAGCACAACTCGCATGTAGCTTGGAGAAAGTGAGAGCAACAGATGTAAACCAATTAGTTCTCAATCTAATAGTTCACAAAATGTTGCAATCAATTCAGTTCATAATTTGTGTCTGAACAAGAATGCATAGGAGAGAGTTGGAACAAAGGAGTCGATATTAACCCCGCCACAATAAGCAGGCAGGGAGTGATTAAAAATTAAAAATCGCGAAACGCGACCACAACCTGCCACCTACGCGCCCGTTGCCATTTTTACAGCAGTGGGTTGCGTGACATGTCTGTGGGGTCCCAGGGCTCAGGAAACCTGGCAGCGAAATGGAGATGGGAGTTGCTGGATCAAGCAGGTAAGTGTTTTTTATAGCACTGCTTGTGAGCCAGGAGGAGCAGGAGTACTCCTCTCGGCCCTTCATGTAAATCTTCTGCCGATTGCGGCCTCTCTTCGCTGCCATGATCGGCTGATCACCCACCCCCCACCCAACCCAAACCCGTGATCCCAAACCTTCTGCCCTGTGATCTGCCGGCCCCAACCCACTCCCCTTAATGCCCCACGTTTTCCCCCGCAAACACGCTCCCTCCCCATAAATACTGGGGCCATTAAGTTTAGTTCACATTAACGCTTTTTGTCATGTAGTTCCTCCTATAATTAGTCATATCAAGAAACTGCATGGAAGCAAAGACGGTGAGAAAACCTATGAGTTGGAGATGGTGAATGTTGTTACATCCTTGAAGAGGCAAAGGGAGCAGGAAGCAAAGAAATTATTTCACTGGCAAATGCTAGTGGCAAATTTGTTAAGTTCAGAAAGTGTACCTATTCCCCTCACAAATGTATCAGATTTATGCAAGATGATTCCTTCAGTGCTGAGGTGCCAGAATTACAACGTACAGCGGAAGGGTCTTTCAGCATATTCTGGGGCATTACACTTTGTCCTGACGTATCCAAGGATGATGGCGCTGAGTTTATCATTGAAGTTAAAAAGGACAATCCTGAGGAAGTTAGGACTAAAAGCTACAGCCGGTAATTTCTGTATTTTGGACATCACACAAACCCCTGCACACATGATGGTGAAAACCTTCAGCTGGAAATCATGGCACCAACATAAAGATATCTTGAAATATTATTTCCTTTCAGTATTACTGAGTAACTCGCTAGGCCACATCAGAGAGCAGTTAAGGGTCAGCCACATTGGTTAGACCGTGTGATGAGAGTCGGTTTTTTTCCCTAAAGGATATGAGTTAACCAGTTGTGTTTTTACAACAAACCAACAGCATCCTGGTCACTTTTATTTCCAAATTTCTCAATGGGCCATGGTGGGACTTGAATTCACAGTTGTCTGGATTATTAGTCCACTAACAGAAACACTGAAGAAACTGTACCGATATTCTATTATTGGTGCCCTCCTACTAACCCTTGCATCACAACTCTCTATTCTGATTTGAAGAAACTATCCCAATTGCTATCTCTTAACTTTTCTGTTTCTGCTGCTATCATTGTTGATTTAAAGAATAAAACATTATATTCAGGTGACATTCTGCAAATTCAGTACAAGTAAAACAGACTAAACATAATTGAATAGCTGGAAAGTAATTATTAATAATAATTATTTTTTACTTGAATATTCACAATAACCAGACATTTGGTTCTGCTTCATTACACTTGATCAGTAAAAGATTTGTGACAATTGTTTCATTAAAGAGGCATCAAAAATCTCTTCCAAAGGAGCTTAAACTGGGATCTACAATTAAGTAATATTTAAAATTGTCACATTCAGGGTCCAACTGCTATGAATTCAGGTTAGTTTGTGTGCTGGCTAATATATTTTGACTGCATTGTCGTTTAAGGACAAACAAAACCAAAGGAAAGTGAAGATGCCACTGGCAGGGAATTTCTTGCAAAGAAGGTTCCTCAATCTGAAAGAGGTAAATACTTATGCCAACTACATAATTTCCATTCTTTTCAGTGCACTCTGAAACTCATGGTTATATATTCTACAACAATGAGCGCACAGCTATCTTCAGAATTAATTCCAATGGGAGAGGGACATTTCAAACTTTTTATTCTCCAGGTTGAAAGTTTCAAAGGTTGTTTCAGTATCATGGAAGAGGTTCCACAACAGTCAATATGATGCATATGCAAAGGAGACTGTTCTAGAGTCACGCACAGCAGAGAACGGCAGTTTATTCTGGGTTTTTTTTGATTGCATTGATTGAGAGAAAAACATTGTTCACAATAACCAAAGAGCACATTGCTCTTTTTGGAATGGTGTCGTGGGATATTTTACATCCACCTAAGCAGACAGATGGGTCCTTAGTTTAATGCAAGATTTTAAAGATGGCACCTTCAACTGTGTACTACTCCCTCAGTACAGTACTGAAGTGTCACCTGGATTATGTGCTCAAGTCCTGAAGTGCAGCTTGATCCCATAATCTTATGGCTCAAAAACAAACGTGCTGCCAACTTGATAACTGAAAGTCCTGCAGGTGGACCTCCATGACAGGTTCCAGCTAAATGCCATCAATGGTGAGTACACTCCATTGGCCATTACACTATGTGCTGCTGAGTACCGATTTATCTAAGGTCTTCTTACCATATAACACAAAGAACTTTCTGGATATCCTGATGTCCTCAGCTCAGTAAACATAAAAACAGAGCACTCTGTATGTATCTACACAGTAAAGTCCATGATTCCCATAGGGTCGAGCTACAACTGAACCTACAGTTCACTAATCCTGCGGGCTGAAACCAATGTTACTTCCAAAGCTGCCACCAAGTGAGTAACTTCAAATCACTCACTCAAAGAGTCTTGAACAGTGCTCCATCAGCTTATTAATAACCCAGTTAGGAACTAAGAGAACTCAATTTGAGTATAACTCGCATGTAGCTTGGAGAAAGTGAGAGCAACAGATGAGAACCAATTAGTCCTCAATCTACTCACAATTGTTCACAAAATGTTGCTATCAATTCAGTTCGAAATTTGTGTCTGAACAAGAATGCATAGGAGAGAGTTGGAACATAAAGCTTATATTGCATTAAAGCTTTTTGCTTTGTAGTTCCTCCTACAATTAGTGATATCAAGAAACTGCATAAAATCAAAGACGGTGAGAAAACCTATCTGAGTTGGGAAGTTACAATGTTCAGTCCAGAGGTGGTGAATATTGTTACATCCCTGCAGAGGAAAGAGGAGCAGGAAGCAAGGAAATTATTTCACTGGCAAATGCCAATGGCGCAATTGCTAGGACCTCAGAGAGTATCTATTCCCCTCACAAATGTATCAGCTTTATGCAAGAACGATGATTCCTTCAGTGCTGAGGTGCCAGACTTTTCAGGTGAAGGGTGTTTCAGAATCCCCAGCGGCATTACACTGTGTCCTGATGTATCCAAGGATGATGGCACTGAGCTAATCAGTGAAGTTAAACAGGATATTTCCGAGGAAGCTTGGACTAAAAGTGCAGTACTGAAAGTTACAGCAGGGAATTTCTGCATTTTGTACATCACAGAAACCCCTGTACATGATGGTGCAAATCTTCAGCTGGAAATCGTGGCACCAACATAAAGATAGCTTGAAATGTTATTTCCCTTCAGTCTGGTGGTGAAATTTGACAAGTCCTGCATAGATCTGATGTGTGGAATCACAGCCATGATGATTTGGTCAGAAGTGATTTGCTGTTTTGTATAAGCACCTTAGGAATTATTGAACTGAAAGCCATTTTGCAGCCTTACATCAGTAAGCTGTAGGATACTGTGCAGGTGCAGCAATTACTACTGGTCTCATTGGTAGTTTAAGAAAGTAAGGACTACATGTAGGATTTAACATTTACCAAAAAACACAATAGTGGAGATATTTTTATCTTAAAGAATGATTAAACATTTATGAGACGATCTCTTGGTCACTATGATTCTTGCTCCTCGGTTGTTTTCTCTCCCTTTTTCCTCATTTCCCTCCATCATACAACATCCATGTCAGAGGTGAGGCGCAGACTTTCTGCTTCTACACCGCCTGCAGTGCTGTTTTGTAGATCTAAGTCTCCATTTTACATAGCAACAATCTAGCACGGACCAGCATTGCTCGAGCAAAAAGCTGGCACAGACACGATGGGTCAAATGAGCTCTTTCTGTGCTGTTATTTTACGTCTATATTTCTATTTCTCCTGCAGCTTTCAGTATTTGATCAAAAGAATACAGATTTGGACTATGATACTGTTAAAAGTTTCAGGTCTGTCTTAGATATTCAATTGGGTACACTTCCATAAGCAGTCTGAGCATCCTCTGTTCAGGACTGTGCCCGTACTGTCCAATATTTCATTATACAATCGCATAGCCTGGGGTGTAGCAATAGGGCTCCATTGTGATTTGAAGTGGATATTGTGTCTTTTCCATATGCCCTCAAGTGCACTTCACCAATCTTTCCGAAGAGGGACTGGAAACATTTTAGTGAGATAAGGCCAGATACGAATCGTTAAACTGCGTAACTTTACAGATGGCGAGCTAGGTGTACAGAGTAACAGATGTAACCAAAGCTCACCTTAATTTCACTAACTTCAGAACCCTCTTTGGGAGCAGGAAAAATTAAAAGAATATACCAAACTATCTCTATTAGCAGGCGAGCATAACTTTTCCTGGTCAGCCTTCAGATTGTGGCTCTGGGTTTGAGATGAGTGAGTTTGCCCTCACTAGGCCCACATGGCTGACTTACTGCCCCTGTATTGCCCTGTCCTTTTTCTCTTGTGTTTCCAGTAAGTGGGAGGGCTGTCCTTCTGATTTCTTCCCTGTTCACCAGTAGGCCTGTCAACCGAGCCAACTAACCCCTCTGCCAAGAGTGTGTCCTCAGCAAGCACTTCGCTCTAGGTTGACATGAATAGAAATATCCCCACCTGAATAGGTGTGAATGTTGCTGAAATCTCCAACCTAACTCTCATTGATTAAAGCACTCTGGTTCAGAGTACTTGCCTGAATCCTAAACTACATTTCCCAGCTTTGCTGTTCTGTGAATTTAACCCCTTGAAAGTTACATTGAACTGAAGAGCCGCATTTTAATGTAAATTACAGCAATATTCTTGCCTGGAGGCAGTCTGAAATAAAGCAAAATGTGTATATAACCTTATCCTGTAAAGTTTTCCTCATTCCAACGATTTCCACCACAACAGAAATAGACCCTGATGGCTTTGTTTCCTTCCATTGTTTTCCAGTACTCGGAAGCATTGAAATGATGTGGAATATTGGCGGAGTATCCTATTAGCTCCCCTGGCCTATTCTTACTGCAATTGCCAGTGCCGAAATTATACTTCAAATTCAAGCATTTTTTTAATGATTTGATCTGAATCACATTAGAACATAAAAGGGATATATTAAATATTTTTATACTCTGCTTTCCTGGGGAAAACCAATCAGAACATTAAAAAGGGGGAAAATGCCATTCAAGTAATCAAGTTATGGAATTCTGCCAGTACTAATGCAAACAAGTTGTCAAAGGTAAATTTAATGCAGCAAGAGAAGTTCACTGGCAGTTAATATTCTCAGAGGTACAGGTCTTCATTATTCTGAGATTCTCCGATGTGGAGCCATTCTGAAAATTAATGACATTTCCCCTTTGGTGAAGTGACATTTTGTCCAACTGAATACATGTGTTTTCTCTCAATATTGGCCAACAGCATTATCACCGCTGTTTCTACTCCTTTACACTGTGGGGTTTACACTGTTTATGGTGTTATTTCCTTTGAATTAATGTAGAATCAAAGAAAACGTCCACAGGTGAAGAAAGCAACACTGAGGAAACAAAGCAAGTTACAGATGATAACTGCAGACAAGGAGATGAGTTGCAGGAAAAAATAATCTGGAAGCTGAAGGTGGAATTAGCAGCGATGGTAATAGTATCTGGTCTAATGGAAAAAATGTTGTTATTTAATTCAAGTCAAAAAGATGCAGGAAAGGAGCACAGTGATGCAATTCTACATTGTATAACTTAAAGGAGAAGGGAAGTCCATGGGAGGTACTTTAATTTCAAATTACTCATATTTATACAGATGGAAACAATACTCTCATCAGAAATTGTTTTTGGCTATTTTTTAAAAACTGTCAATTTTATTTCTGGCACGGAGGCGGCCAAGTATAATTTCCCTCCCTGGTATGGTGCTCCAGTATAACGTCAATTATGGGCACACCCCATGCATTCTACAGTGTCTCCTTAGGCAACAGTGAGGCCCAAGATCTCACAATGTCCCAAAAGCTACTCAAAAGCCTTCAGATCCCAGGGGAGCTTGCTACAAGCTAGAAAATCTTCATCCTCCATCTGTATAGCATTTAATTTTAAAAAGCAAAACTCAATAGATCCTCTCAAAATGTAGTGTAGTATTGTGAAGTATTTAATTCAAATCAGATGGGGTTTTTTCTTCTGTGCCATATTCTGGTCCAAATGATAAATTTATTCAATTATGTGTTGCAATTAGTCCTGATGCAACTTAGACGCAACTGTCTGAGCACAGTTATACTAATTATACATCTGTGTTATCTTTTGTTTTGAGTTATAAGGCTTCAGAAAGTGTATAGAGTTGACAGAGATAGAGGGGTAAATTTTAACCCCACGAATGGGTGGGTTGGGGATGGGTGAGAAGGTAAAAATCGTAAAAAAGTAAAACCCGACCCCAACCCACCCACTTCCAGTTTTAATGAAGGTGGGTCGAGGGGCTTGTGATGGGTCGGTCAGTGAAAGCTTTTAAGGAGGCTATGGGCCTCCACTTTTAGAGGTATTTTATTCTTTAACTCCTGGAGGCCTGGATTCTTTGGTCTTCCGCCTCACGCCACATAAGAGGAGGCGAGAAGGCCCAGCTCAGCAGGTAAGTGCCTTTATTGCAATGCTTATGGGCCCGGAGGAGCAGGAGTGTTTCCTCCAGGCCCTACAAGCCGACCTGCCACGATCCCACACATGCGATCAGCCGACTCCTCCTCATGATCTCCGACCCCCCCATCCTCACGATCTCCTATCCCCCCACGATCTCTGACACCCCCTCACGATCTCCGACACCCCCCTCGCGATCTCCGACACCCCCCTCGCGATCTCCGACACCCCCCTCGCGATCTCCGACACCCCCCTCGCGATCTCCGACACCCCCCTCGCGATCTCCGACACCCCCCTCGCGATCTCCGACATCCCCCTCGCGATCTCCGACATCCCCCTCGCGATCTCCGACATCCCCCTCGCGATCTCCGACATCCCCCTCGCGATCTCCGACATCCCCCTCGCGATCTCCGACATCCCCCTCGCGATCTCCGACATCCCCCTCGCGATCTCCGACATCCCCCTCGCGATCTCCGACATCCCCCTCGCGATCTCCGACATCCCCCTCGCGATCTCCGACATCCCCCTCGCGATCTCCGACATCCCCCTCGCGATCTCCGACATCCCCCTCGCGATCTCCGACATCCCCCTCGCGATCTCCGACATCCCCCTCGCGATCTCCGACACGCCCCTCGCGATCTCCGACACGCCCCTCGCGATCTCCGACACGCCCCTCGCGATCTCCGACACCCCCCTCGCGATCTCCGACACCCCCCTCGCGATCTCCGACACGCCCCTCGCGATCTCCAACACCCCCCTCGCGATCTCCAACACCCCCCTCACGATCTCCGACCCCCTCCCACGATCTCTGACCCCCCGACGTCCGGCTCCCCAAGACTGAGCTCCTGACGACTCCCCAATGACTGCCGACCCTGTGACCGACCCCCCCCCCCGATCTAAGACTTACCTGCTTGCATCCACTCCCTGGCTCTTCTCCCATCCGACTGACGGCCAGCCTGTCAATCTGGCTGGCCTGTCAGGCAGGAAACCAACAAAAAAAAAACGTCCTTACATCAAAATCGTAAGGACATCCGGTTCCTGTCAGGAATTCCCGCCACCTCCCTCCACACTCTGCCCTCTGCCCTCTTCCTGGCTCCCCATTAAAATTTATCCCTAAGGCTCAGATGGGGAAGAGCGGGAGAGGCTTATGTTAGTTCAATTTAAAAAAAAACACACCAGCTGAAATTAAGGTGTCAGACTTGGCTTAGTGGTAGCACTCTTGCCTCTGAATCAGAAGGTCATGGGCTCAAGTCCCAATGCACAACTTGAGCACATAATCTCAGCTGACACTTTGTCACAGGTCCAGTGTTTTGGATGAGATGTTAAGCAAAGGTCCTGTCTACCCTCTTCGGTGGACACAAAAGACCCTATGGCACTATTTGATAAAGATCAGGGGAGTTTTCACATTTATCCCTCAACAAACTTCATGAAAAATATTATTCAGTCATTTATCTCATTGCTGTTTATGGAACCTTGCAATGTGGCTGCCTTATTTCCCTACAAAAGTGACTAAATTTCAAAAGTACTTCATTAGCTGTGAAGTTCATTTGAACGTCCAGAGGTCATGAAAGACACTATGTAGATGCAAATTCTTTCTTATCTTACCTGTCTCTTATTGACAGTTACGAAAAGTAATTGCTAATTACTTACCCTTATGAGATAGAGATTTTAATGGCAAACACCTATGAGACATCCAGAAAGAGAGATAGAAACAGTTAGACAAAGAGAAAGGCATACAGTGTCTTTCATCATTCTAATTTGATTTCTTTTTTTAAAAAAAGAATTAAGCTGAATTTTGAAAGCAACCAAAGCCCAACACTTCACTTTAGCAGAGGTGGGCATCCTAGAGAAAATTTGGATTTTGCTGTGAATTTACAAACATTAAATACAAATTTGGACCCCCACCTTCTGTTAGACCGTCTGCTGGCTAAATCCACTTGACAACATTCCAGACTGAAACTCCTAGAATTCAAACAGGAGTTGAGTGGCAACAGTGAAGGAAGTGGGTGAGGAAGGGAAAAACTGCCGGGGAGGTGAGGTGCAACAGTGATGGGAGGGGGAGGAGAAATGATGAGAGCGATGAGATGTAACAGTGAGGGGAGGGGAGACAAATGGTAAAGGAGGTAAAGGGTAACAGTAAAAGGAAATGGGAGATGAAAATGGAAAGAGTGAGGGGCAACAGTGAGGGCAGGGAGAGAAGAAGAGAAGAAAAGGGAAACAGTGAGGGAGCAACATTTAGAGGCGGGAGAGAAGGGTCCACTGCATTTCCGATGGAGTTACTGTGGGAGTGTGCTGGGAGGCCAGTCATTTTTGATTCTTTGCTCCCACACTAATAATTCACATTTATAAGATTTTCCTGCTGGTTGTTTCTAATGAGAACTGGTTCTGCATGAATTCCATTTATCTATGAACCCAAGCAAGTAACCTTGAAATCACCTTACAGGGAGTTAAGTTCATACATCAATAATGGTTAAAACTAAATGTCAGGCTGCCTGAAAGGGAGTCACATTGCCCAATAATTGTGACAACAATCTGACTCAGATCACCAGAAATAGTGAAGTTGAAAGACATTTTTCTGGTAAAGGGTGTATGAAAATAAAGGGAAGTGAATGTTAAGAGGAATGGAGTTGCTGCAGAACACAGGCAGCGGCTTCCCACCAGTGACATCACCACAGCTAGTCTGGAAGGAAATAGCTGAAGTTTGCAGGTCTCTGTAATGGGCAAGTCATTTTTAATGTAAGAAGAATATATACTTTGAACAGTTAGACTTTCCTTCTTTTAAATTAAGTAGATCCACCCCCAATATTTGCCCAATTTGTTTTCTTGGTCCACAGTGTGAAACATTCACTGCCATGTGAAATGTGCATGGAATATGTTAACAAGCGCTCATAGTGGCAATAGCAGTCTTTCGGGCCTAGACTTTCTGCCAAAGATAATTGGCTACAAAAATGACTAGTAATCAACTGGCCAATTTATCACTTAAGGGTATGACGTTCATTTGGATGCTCATGTTAAATTATTTGATAACAATGTTAAAGTATTGTGTTTTCTTCGCACAAAGAATCCAAGTCAGTAGCAGACCCTCAAGTGTAAGGGCACACGATGTCATACTGCTACCACATGAAGATGCTCTTCTACTGTAAGAAAATGTTGGACTTCTGGGGCAGGATTTTAAAAGGGAAAAACGGGTAGGTTGGAGGTTGGAGGTTTGGTGGGGGGGGGGGGGGGGGGGGAGGAGAAATCAAAATCGCTGTTTTTGGGAGAGGGCAGTCATCCCGGCTGGAACCCGCACATTTTTGAATGAGACTCAGGCAAATCTGTCTGCGTACGCACATCAGTCACCAGGAAGTCCCGCCCCCACTTAGATCCGGCAGGCTGACAATTAAAGGAGCAAATCTACCTCATTGAGGTACTTAAGGTAGTTTATTTTTTGTGTATTGGACAGTTAAAAAGATTTTAACGTTACTTCGGCGGCTTTCCCACGGCTTCCGATTCGTGCCTGGTTAAACAAGGTGGGAAGGGCCAGATCAATGAAAAACAGACTAAGTAAATGAAATAAAATTAGATTTCCCATTGTAAAAAAAGTAAATAAACATACCTTAAAAACAACGTTGCCTGGACACCCCCGCCCCCCCACCCCCCGTCTGATCCCGATGTCCGATGTCTCTCCTCTGATCCCGATGTCACCACTCTGATCCCGATGTCCAATGTCTCTCCTCTGATCCTGATGTCACCACTCTGATCCTGATGTCCGATGTCTCCCATCTAATCTTTGTTCCCCCTCATCTCTATCCTAACTGCTGATGAGGTCTCTCTCTCTCTCTCTCTCTCTCTTTTTCCTCCCCCCCCCCCCCACCCTCGGATGTGCAGCGCCTGTCGGCAGCCAGTCCATCAATCAGGCTGGCTGCCGGGCGTGAAACCCGGAAGAGGCTTGAATGGTCTCATTAGGGTCGCAATCGCAGGTCGCGAACTGCCTACTTTCCTTCCGGGTTTTGCACCTGCAAATCACCCTCCCCACGGACTCTTCCCGCTGGTACATTAAAATCCTGCCCCTGATGTCAGAGAAACCCCAAATGCACCAAATGAACCTGTTGACCGTGTGAATTTAGCGGTTTTCTCGCCATATTACATTTCTCCTGCTGTTGAAGAAGCCGAGGTTTGATCTGCATTAGCTGCTGATCCTAGTGGTCGTTTTGTATAATTTATTTTAATTCACTTATTATTTAAAATGTCAGCCTTGGCTCAGTGGTAGTACTCTTGCCTCTGAGCTAGAAGGTTGTGACTGCCAGGCGAAGGCAGTCAAAATTGACTCTATGGAGTGTAAATTGGTTGTCAAGATCCAAACTGAATCCAAAGTGAAGCAGTGTGAGACTACTTCTTTGCCCCAATGTCAGGTCAGGCCTTGATTGATCCAAGTTGCATTTACACTATAACTGCGGATTCCACACAAAACAAAACCACTGTGCACCAACATTACGGTTATAGTGTGAATGCATCCTTAAAGGCACACAGCTCCACCTTAGCAGCAGAATATTGTATAACACTCCTACTTTTCTTTTTAGTGAAATTCCAGTACTATGCCTAATGTAAGCTGGGAGTTTCTCGTGCATAATAAATTGCCCAGTCAGCTCAGTGTAAATTTTGTAAGCACTAAACTAAGTACTCCAAACTTGACACTTCATTACAAAATGAGAAAATTGACTCCATGAATTCTTCAACTTATTCTGAGCTAATTTTCCTGAAAGAAAACATTTTCAAGGGTTGTTAAAACAATACTAAATATTCAAAGTTGAGTCTTTACATTTTAATCTGTTCCAAATGGTTACATCACTTGGCTTTTTCTATTGTTTATCCTGAGAATCTAAAAATAATCAGTCTGTGGCCATGTCACTGTTTAACGGTAGAGAGGACTTGACCAGCTTTGTATATGTAAAATACATTCTGTGTAAATCAAAAAACAGGTTCAACCTCAAGAAGGCCAACGAACAGCACCAGTTTATCTGGCCTCCAAAGATGTTGGCCCAGAGTTTGCTCCAAAAATAACAGAGAGCCGAATAGCGCTCACTGTTATTTAAGGACAAATGGAAGAGCAACTTCCGGTGAGTGCGCATGTGCAGTCAAACGCGCGAATCCGGAAGTTGCTCTGCGAGATGCCCTGCTCATTTGAAAGCTGCACAGGAGGGACAGCTCGGCGGTGAAATGAATGGACTAGTGCAAAGTTGCTGCACTGGCCAGGTGCAAACAAACTAATCTACACAGAAAAATATATGCTTTTTTATTAGGTCTAAGCTAACTTTTAACAGCGTGGTAAATCTTAATGGCACTGAAAATTAACTTTTAAAAATGTGAAGTCTCATTCTTTCCAATTTTAATTGTTAGAGATTTTTTTTCAAATTTTAATTTTTATTCTTTACTTTTCATTTCTCTCTCTTTTATCTCTGTCTTTCAATTCAACATTTCTTACCCACTCTCTATTTCGCTTTCTCGAACTGATTTTACATTGAAGTAACTGATGTAGTTTGCACTTTATGGTTCGGACTCTGCGGCTTGTCAAGGATGCTTGATCAGATTGGTTAAGGGGACAGAGAGATCCTTTCCCTGCTCACACAGCTCAGATGCCCGGGAGAGGATACTACACTTTCTGCAGCTCACCATAAGAGGAAGTTCCTGCACTAAAGCCCATGGATCGTTCGTGGGCAAGTTCAAATCTAATGAACGGTGGGTGCCATTCGTTCACCGCTCAGAGCAAATTCTAGGCCATTCTTTCATCTTGACATTTGTCTTGGTTTGATGCACGAACTGAATGAGGAGGTCATTGTTTTGGAGGTGTGAACAAATCCATTATCTACATAATTTAATCATCCACTTTGGAACTGGAGATTGTCAAAAAAAACATTAAATAATCAAGATAGTTTGAGAGTTTTGACAAAGTTTGCACAAACAAAATATTGACGTGTCTATTCTCCTCATAGATTCTGTCTGATTTGCTGAGTGTTTCTAGCAATTTCTGTTTTTTTATCATTGTAAGAAAATTTTGCATTTTTTGCCCACATTGAATCCAGTGTGAACTTCAAGCAAATCAAAGATAAAACCGGATATTTAAGCCTGGTGGGGGAGTTTGCAGCAGAGGAAGCAGACAAAGTCCTTTCAGAAATGGTGCCAAAAGTAAGTAGTGGAGGGAGAAAGACAGTTGTGTTATAAGAGGCCTGCCAGTTTTATACAGCTGTTGTGTGAGAATAGTACTATTCTATTTGTTAATAGCACTTCAATTTGAAGCCTGAAACAACTTCATTCTCTCACCTGGAAAATTTTTATCTGCCACATTTTCTTAGTAACTGATCTTCATAATTGTATCATTTTCTAAGGGATTAAATACATTTTTTAAAAACATATTTCACAATAACAATTAAATTTATCCAATTTCAGATTGAAGTGCTATTAACAAATAAAGCACGTGCAGAATAGTTCTTTTCTTACACAACAGCTGTATAAAACTGGCAGGCCTCTTATAACACAACTGTCTTTCTCCCTCCACTACTTACTTTTGGCACCATTTCTGAAAAGGACTTTGTCTCCATCCTCTGCTGCAAACTCCCCCACCAGGCTTAAATATCCGGTTTTATCTTTGATTTGCTTGGAGTTCACACTGGATTCAACGTGGGCAAAAAATGCAGAATTTTCTTACAATGATACAAAAACAGAAATTACTGGAAACAATTATCTTTTATATCTTTTAATATCTTTACAAAAGTCTTTACTTGAAGGCCATAATCTCACAAAAGATTGCACTTGGACTTAATAATTTTGCCTGGAGCTGTGACGCTATCAGCTGAATTTGGATTGTGCAGTTTGAGCATGTATAGTGTACCTAATTTCCCAGGATGCATCAATACTGTTCAGTCAACAGTGCAGCGTGAAGGAATTCCCCCATGCACAGGAACCTGATATGAAGTCAGACTATGGTCATGACATTACCCCATCGGGTGTCTGGTGTAAAAATTCCAGATTCTCATTCAGCTCCAACTGAAAATTCTCAATGGTTTCAGTGTGGAGCCCAGATTGCAGATGGATTATTTTAGCAAAAGGAAACTTCCTCTTATTTTCTGATGATTCAGTATTGGTGATCAGGAAATACCCTTGCAACCAGTGTTGTATATATTAATAGTCCCTTCTCGCAGCCGATGAATTACTCAGAGGCTTTGCCACATTGAATATTCTCTTCCATCTGTTACAAAACATAACAGTGAAGCAATTGCATATGGCAGGACATTGAGTCCTGGTGGTGGTGTGGCCTGCATCACCAAATCACATCTTGGTCTTTCTCCCCTACTCTGGTGCCTTCATCTCTTTCAAGCACCTTGTAGGTATAGGTGCACCAGGTAGAATAGCCATGGTAAGCTTTTGTTAATATAAAATATATATCCACATATTAAAGATTGATTCTGCAGTGGTTGTAATGGCTATACAAGGCCAGGCCTGGAATATAGGAGACATAGGGGGTAATATTGGATAACCCCCATAACCGGGCATGGAGGTCATGGTGCTCGATTAACCCGTGCCTGGTCGTTGAGATGCAGACAGCAGGTAACATTCGTGCTGCCTGGTGATTTACCTGATTGCTGCACTGTTGAGTTGATGCTCACCAGCAGGGGGCCCCGATATCGCGAATGGCTAGCACCACTTAAAGGCAGCTTGCAACTCTTAAAGGCAGCCTGCACCTCTTATTTGCAAAATATAAGATACTGTCTGAACAGCGATCAGACATCGTACACAGATGCAAGTCCCGTCCCTATGTTTACAAACTATTGAGTTATTTTAAAACATTGAATAAAGGTTGCGCACTACTAAATACGACATCCTCCAATCTACATGCCAGGCCCCACCAATCTGCCAATCTGAGTTTGTATCAGGCCTGCAAGAGAGCGTGCACCAAGGTTCCCTGATGATGCACTGGAGGCCTTGGTGCAAGAGGTGGACAGAAGGAGGGGCATCCTATATCTGTAGGGGCGGGGGGCAAGAGGCCCTCCAGTCATATGCTCCCGAGACAGTGGGAGGACTTAGGGGCCGAGGTCAATGCCAGGTGCATAGTGCCATGAACATGGATGCAGTACAGGAAGAAGTTCAATGCTTTGACATGAGTGGTCAGGTGAGTGAGGTCAATCTCAAGTGGCATCTCCTTCCATCTGCACCACTAGCCACATCCACTGCTCCACATACTACAACCCCATCATCCACCTACCAACAAACTCTTTCAATCAGTACTCAACTCTTCCAATCAGATGCTTCCTCTCACCCTCACACATTGCCACTGTTGCAAGCCACACACCCACAGCTCACACGTCGCACACACTGATAGCTATTCAACCATGAAAGCCACAACAGCCAAACATCTTACAGGACGCTCACTGCTTTCTTGCAGGAGAAGGTGGTGCACAAAAGGAGGCAGCAAGTGGCAGTGACTCCATGGAACATGAACCTGCTGTCCTCCTCAGGATGACAGCATTCCTGTCCCACCCCTGCCACTCCGCCAGTGCCCCTGCTGTTGTCTGTCAGCTAGCCAGCCCACTCCCTGTAGAGTATTGAAACTTTACTATAGGAACATAGGAAGATAGGAACAGGAGTAGGCTATTTAGTCCCTTGAGCCTGTTCAGCCATTCTGTGGCCTAACACCATATCCCTTAATGCTTTTGGTTAACAAAAATCTATCAATCTCAGATTTAAAATTAATAGAGCTAGCATCAACTGCCGTTTGCGGAACAGCGTTCCAAACTTCTACCAGCCTTTGCGTGTGAAAGCGTTTCCTAACTTCACTCCTGCAAGTCCTGACCCCTAATTTTTAGGCTATGTCCCACAGTCCTGGTATTCAAGTATAGGAGACCTCCAAAAACAGGTACAAATCAGCGGCCAGAAGCAATAATCCAGCAACTAACCTGTAACTCCTGCATGATCCCTTTAAATAGCGCTGGTGGGGGGGGGTCCTCCATGCCGTTTAAGACCTGTTCAGCTGTGTGAGGTTAAGACAGTGCATCGGCTGGAGCGTTGAGTTCCAAAATCGCATCTGTCCCTTTAAATCAGTGTTGCACACTGACCTACTGCTTATTTTCCCTACTTTACATGCTTCCGGTGCTCGTTAACTGCACGCGCACAAACGCCTTTACCAAGATGGCATCCGGCGCACGTCACGCTGGAAGTGTGCGCGCTCCTTCTGGACGCCATTTTGGATCCTTAGGATTCCACGTAGCGCCTACACAACGGGTGCTACGCAGCCCAATTTACAGCCCAGTACCTCATTAACCGTCCATGAGAAAAGATAAGGGGTGTGAATTTCTGCTTTGGGCGCAATCGGCAATTGGCCGCAAATTGTGCCGGAAAATTCTGCTGGCTGGGTTTTGTTGTGAGCTTCCGCTAAATTGCGTTAACATAATCACAATTGTAAAATCTTCCATGAATCAGTGCAATCTGGTAGCTTAAAAGAGCATTATCGTTTTTTTTCAATAAAAAATATTCAATGATGTATTAAGATGTATTTAAGAGTGGTAACCTGGTGCAGTTTTATTAATACAGCTGAAAATGGGTTTATCACAAACAATAAGCATTTTTAATAAGAGTGTCTAGTCCTCCACCTGTGAGTAACCTGATTTTAAATCACTGAAAATGACAAAAAAAAACTACACTGAAGCATTTAACTACTTTCATTGGTGGACACTAGTTAGTTTCTTAGAAAATTAAATATTTACTCTATCGTTGTTGATTCTGAACTAGCCTGGCTGCTTCAGTCATCTGTATCCCCTTCTGTGACATAAGAACATAAGAACTAGGAGCAGGAGAAGGCCATACGGCCCCTCGAGCCTTCAGGGGCCCCATTCAATAAGATCATGGCTGATCTATCTCAACTCCACTTTAAGAACATAAGAAACATAAGAAATAGGAGCAGGAGTGGGCCATATGGCCCCTCGAGCCTGCTCCACTATTCAATCAGATCATGGTTGATCTTTGAACTAAGTTCTACTTTCCTGCCCGATCCCCATATCCCTTGATTTCCCTAAAGTCCAAAAATCTATCTATCTCAGCCTTAATTATATTCAATGGATCAGCATCCACAGCCCTCTGGGGTAGAGAATTCCAAAGATGCACAACCCTCTGTGTGAAGAAATTCCTCCTCATCTCAGTCTTGAATGGCCCTTCCCCTTATCCTGCAACTATGCCTCTAGTTCTAGACTCTCTAGCCAGGGGAAACAATCTCTCAGCATCTACCCTGTCAAGCCCCCTCATAATCTTATATGTTTCAATGAGATCACCTCTCATTCTTTTAAACTCCAGAGAGTATAGGCCCGTTCTACTCAACCTCTCTTCATAGGGCAACCCTCTCATCCCAGGAATTAATCTAGTGAACCTTCGTTGCACTGCCTCCAAGACAAGTATATCCTTCCTTAGATAAGAAGACAAAAACTGTATGCAGTACTCCAGGTGAGGTCTCACTAAAGCCCTGTACAACTGTAGTAAGACTTCTTTACTCTTGAACTCCAACCCCCTTGCAATAAAGGTCACCATGCCATTTGCTTTCCTAATTGCCTGCTGTGCCTGCATACTAACTTTTTGTGTTTCTTGTACGAGGACACCCAAGTCTCTCTAAACACCAACATTTAATAGTTTCTCACCATTTAAATAATATTCTGTTTTTCTATTCTTCCTACCAAAGTTAATCTGTCTATATCCCTTTGCACACTCTGTGTCCTCCTCACAGCTTGTTTTGCCACCTGGCTTTGTATCGTCAGCAAACTTGGATACATTACACTTGGTCCCGTCATCTAAGTCATTAATATAGATTGTAAATAGCTGAAGCCCCAGCACTGATCCTTGTGGCACTCCACTAGTTACTGCCTGCCAACGTGAAAATGACCAGTTTATTCCTACTCTCTGTTTTCTGTCCGTTTACCAATCCTCTATCCATGCTAATATATTACCCCCAACCCCATGAGCCCTTATCTTGTGTAGCAACCTTTTATGTGGCACTTTATTGAACACCTTTTAAAAATCCAAATATACTATATCCACTGGTTCCTCTTTATCTACCCTGCTAGTAACATCTCAAAAACTCTAATGGGCTTGTCATTCACGATTTCCCTTTCATAAAACCATGTTGACTCTGCCTAATCATATCATGATTTTCTAAGTGCCCTGTTACTACTTCCTTAATAATGGATTTCAGCATTTTCCCAAAGACTGATGTCAGGCTAACAGGCCTATAGTTCCCTGTTTTCTCTCTCCCTCCTTTCTTGAATAGCGGTCTTACATTTGCTACCTTCCAATCCACGGGGACTATTCTAGAATCTAGGGAATTTTGGAAGATCACAACCAATGCATTCACTATCTCTGCAGCCACTTCTTTTAGCTCCCTAGCATATAGGCCATCAAGTCCAGGATTTGTTGGCTTTTAGTCCCTTTAATTTCTCCAGTACTTTTTCTTTACTAATATTAATTTCTTTAAGTTCCTCACTCTCATCAGACCCTTGGTTCCCCATTATTTCTGGTATGTTTTTTGTGTCTTCTACTGTGAAGACAGACACAAAATATCTGTTCAACGTCACTGCCTTTTCCTTATTCCCCATTATAATTTCTCCTGTCTCAGCCTCTAAGGGCCCCACATTTACTTTTGCTGTTGTCTTCCTTTTTATATACACGTGTAGAAGCTCTTACAATCTGTTTTTATATTTCTTGCTAGTTTACTCTCCTATTCTATTTTCTCCCTCTTTGTCAATTTCTTGGTCATCCATTGCTGGTTTCTAAAATTCTCCCACTCCTCACACTTACTACTCTTCTTGGCAACATTATAAGCCTCTTCTTTCAACCTAATACTATCCTCAACTTCTTTAGTTAGCCACAGATGGATCACTTTTCCCGTGGAGTTTTTATTTCTCAATGGAAAGTATATTCATTGAGAATTTTGAAATATTTCTTTAAATGTTTGCCATTGCTTATCTACCATCATATCTTTTAATCTAATTTCCCAATCAACTTTAGCTAACTCGCCCCTCATACCTATGTAATTGGCTTTGTTTAAGTTTAAGACAATAGTTTCGACTGAAGTATGTCACTCTTGAACGCAATGTGAAATTCTATCATATTATGATCACTCTTCCCTAGAGGATCCCTTACTATGAGATTACAATTAACCCTGTCTCATTACACAAGACAAGATCTAAAATAGCCTGCTCCCTGGTTGGTTCCACAGCATATTGTTCTAGGAAACTGTCTCAAATGCATTCCATTAACTCGTCCTCCAAACTACTTTTGCCAATTTGATTTGCTCAGTCAATATGAAGATTAAAGTCCCCTACAATCATTGCAGTACCTTTGTTACAAGCTCCTTTTATTTCTTGATTAATACTTTGTCCAACAGTATAACTACTGTTAAAGTGCCTGTGAACTACTCCCAGTGATTTCTGCCCCTTGTTATTTTTTTCCACCCATACTGATTCTACTTCCTGATCTTCCGAGCCAAGTTCCTTTCTCACTACTGTCTTTATGTCATTCTTTATTATCAGGGCAACCCCCCCACCACCCCACTTCCTTTTCCATTTTGTCTGACTTTTCGAAAAGTCAAGTACCCTGGAATATTTAGTTCTCGACCTGCGTCAACTTGCAACCACATTTCAGTAACGGCTACTAGATCAAACCTATTTGTGTCATTAATTTGTTTATCTTGTTACAAATGCTTCATGCATTCAAATAAAGCACCTTTAATTTTAACTTTTATGATTTTTTTTCTGATTTGAACTTATTCACTGATGCACTATTACCATTTAACTCTCTGTCCCTTCCTGTAACACTTTGCTTATCTTTACCCAAATCGTTAGGTTGCTCTATGGCCTTGACTTTTCTCTTTAGGTTTATAAATTTCCCCTTACCTGAACCCTCCCGCCCTCTTTTTAGTTTAAAGCCCTATCTACTGCTCTAGTTATTCGATTCAATGGGACACTGTTCCCAGCCTGGTTTAAGTGGAGCACACCTCGATTGAACAGCTCCCTCTATCCCCAGTACTGGTGTCAGTGCCCTATGAATCGAAACCCCTGTCTCCCACACCACTCTTTGAGCCACGCATTTAACTCTCTGATCTGTTTGACCCTGTGCCAATTTGTGGGTGGCTCAGGTAGTAATCCAGAGATTATTACCTTTGAGTTTCTGCTTATTAATTTGGACCCTAGCTCCTCAAACTCCCTCAGCAGAATCTCATTACTAGTTCTACCTATGTCGCTGGTTCCAATGTGGACCACGACAACTGGATCCTCTCCCTCATGATCCAAGTTCATTTATCAAGAAGTCTTTTATCTTGATATCCTTAACCCTGGCACCGGGCAGGCAACACAGCCTTTGGGACTCCCTGATGCAGCTGCAGAGAACAGTATCTATCCCCATGGCTATACTATCCCCTACCACTACCACATTCCTTTTTACTTCCCCCACTTGAATGGCCTCCTGTACTATGGTGCCGTGGTCAATTTGCCTGTCCTCCCTGCAGTGTTTGTTCTCATCCATACAGGTAGCAAGTACCTCGTACCTGTTGGACTAGGTCAAAGGCTGAGGCTCCTCCATCACTGCATCCTGGATCCCGATATCTGCCTAACTCACAGTCACATCCTCCTGTCCCTGACCACTGAATGAATCTAAACTACTACTTAACCTAAGAGGTGTGACTGTCTTCTGGATCAAAGTGTCCAGGTAACTATTCTCTCTCTGATGCATCGCAATGTCTGCAGCTTGGACTCCAGCTCAACAATTCTGAGCTGAAATTCCTCGAGCAGCAGACACTTACTGCAGACGTGGTTGTCTGGGATCACGCTGCTCTTCACAAACTCCCACATGCTGCAGTTACAACACACCACCTGCCCTGCCACCCTAATCTAACCTTGTTTTATTTATTTAATTAGTTAATATTTTTATTCACTCAATATTTTTATTTTTAATTAGTTTATCTAGTTAAGTTATTCATTTAATAAAATGATAGTTAATTTAGTTCTTAGTTTAAACCACTGTCCTAGCTTAGAGAGTAAAAGAAAGGTAATACTCACCAATCAATCACCTGCCTGCTGTCCTCTGATGTCACTCCTTGATTATTTTTTGCTCTGTTTCTCGCCGCCAGTTTACACCCGGGCCTCGGGCACCGCTTTACACCCGGGCCTCGGGCACCGCTTTACACCCGGGCCTCGGGCACCGCTTTACACCCGGGCCTCGGGCATCGCTTTACGCCCGGGCCTCGGGCATCGCTTTACGCCCGGGCCTCGGGCCCCGCTTTACGCCCGGGCCTCGGGCCCCGCTTTACGCCCGGGCCTCGGGCCCCGCTTTACACCCGGGCCTCGGGCCCCGCTTTACACCCGGGCCTCGGGCCCCGCTTTACACCCGGGCCTCGGGCACTGCTTTACACCCGGGCCTCGGGCTGCGCTTTATACCCGGGCCTCCGGCCCCGCTTTATACCCGGGCCTCGGGCACTGCTTTATACCCGGGCCTCGGGCACTGCTTTATACCCGGGCTTCGGGCACTGCTTTATACCCGGGCCTCGGGCACTGCTTTATACCCGGGTCTCGGGCACTGCTTTATACTCCTGCTGCTCTTGGTCCCTGGTCCCGCTCTCACTCTGGTGTCAGGCCTTGAGCCGCGCTTTATATCCCCGCCGCTCTCGGTTGCTGGTCCCGCTCTCGCTGTGCACTCGGGCCTCAGGCCTCCATACTTTATACCCCTGCAACTCTTGGTCGCTGGTCCCACTCTTGCTGTGCTCTTGGGCCCCGGGCCGCTCGTTTTATACCCCCGCTGCTCTCAGTCGCTGGTCCCACTCTCCCTACAGCAATCTATATATTTTACAGCAAACAACGTTGATTTACTCAGCAAACACTCAGTCTGGAACGAGCTGCCAGAGGCAGTGGTAGAGGCGGGTACAATTTTGTCTTTCAAACAGCATTTGGACAGTTACATGGGTAAGATGGGTATAGAGGGATATGGGCCAAGTGCAGGCAATTGGGACTAGCTTAGTGGTATAAACTGGGCGACATGGACATGTTGGGCCGAAGGGCCTGTTTCCATGTTGTGAACTTCTATGATTCTATGATTCTTCTAAACAGCAGAGCAAACAAAGTCTATTTATTGAGTCTATTTAAAGAGTCTGCAGCAAACAGAACTCATGACCAAAACTGTGGCAACTTCTCCCAACAAAAGCACAGTGATTTCTCCAGCAAAATGCAGTGAGCGGAGGATAATTACATACAAATTATGTGCATAAAATCAATCCCAGTCACTTACAGCAGTGCAGTCTTCAAGTGTGATTGACGGGGGAATTACCCAATCATCTCCATTCTGGCCAGGAATAGTGGTGTCACTATATGCAGCCCAAAAACATTTAAAACAAAAATTTGGGATCTGGACAAATTGAAAGAACCAGACACCAGCAACAAGTACAAAGATGTTGTAGAGAGAAACATCGTACATGCACCAGCCTCTACACTATCTGGGAGGCCAGCCAGGAGGTAACAGAGGCAGGGATGAGAGTTTCAGCAGCAGATGGGCGGAAATGGGTGATATTATGGAGGTGGATGCAGGCGGTCTTGGTGATGCAGAGGATACGCGGTCGGCAGCTCAGCTCAAAGTCAAAATAGGACGCGAGATTGCAAACAGTCCATTTCAATCTCAGACAGTGGCTAGGGAGGGGGATGGAGTAGATCGCAAGGGAACGGAGATTGTGGCGGGGAACAGAGACAATCGCTTTGGTCTTGCCAATATTTAATTGGGGGAAATTTCTGCTCATCCAATACTGACAAACAGCATGACAAATCAGAGGCAGTGGATTCTCTCCCCTCGCTCTTCCCTGCATCCATGGCTTTTAATATATTATCAAACAGATAAAATGTTTTCTGCAGGGACAAAACTGTTGCTGATACAGTCTTTTCTTTTAAGCTACTCTTTTTTTCCCCAGGTGTTTTAGGCCCCCCTTTTATAAGCGGGGGTGGCGGGGGGGGGGTTGTTAGGGTGTGTTTATGTGCAGTAAATCATTAAAACCCAAAATAAGTGGGGTTTTTTTCTTTCTTTGTGTGTTTTAGGCCCCCCTTTTTAAAAGGGGGGGCTGTTTAGGGTGTGTTTATGTGCAGTAAATCAACAAACCCAAAATAAGAGGTTTTTTTCTTTTTTTGTGTGTTTTAGGCCCCCCTTTATAAGGTGGGGGGGGGTTGTTTGGGGTGTGTTTATCTACAGTAAATCAATAAATGCACAGTCTTTGAAACGCGCGGAGGGAGAACACTCAAAAATATGAGGCTATTTGTCGGGCGTTCCCCTCCCTCCTCCTTCCATGAATAAGTGTAAACAATTTTACAAGTTATAGTCCAGCAATTTTATTTTAAATTCACAAGCTTTCGGAGGCTTCCTCCTTCGTCTTAGACACAGCTATCCATGAATAAGGACATTAGCGAAGCCTTAGTTCCCCGAAACAGCTTTGTTAACACGAATATGAAACAATGTAATAATTTATATATATATATATATATATATATTCACCATGGAGACTATGTTACTGTTTCCATTGCGAGTCGGCTGCAGACCCTCCTGTAGCGACAGATAGAATTACAATGTTGCAGTTTATCCGGAGGAACCACGTGAACAGAAAGTGTGAACGAAATCGAAAGTAGATTTTTTTTTTCCGTTTTGGTTGTTTGTGCAAGATGTCTGCTGAGGGCAAATTCGGGTTAAAATACCTGCGAATGAGTGCTGGGGGCCCGGGTCCGGTGGTGCTGGTGTGCGCTCTGCTCGCAGGGTGGTTCGTCTTTCCCACAGGTAAAGAAACAGCGCGGTTCAGAGCCTCTCCGCTGTGAAATATGGTCAAAAAAATAACACAGCTGACAAAATGGAGGCAAATTTCTTATCCGTTGCCTTTCTCAGGAATTGTATATTTTAAACGACCTTGGAACTGTTTTTTTGTTTGTGTGTGTGTGTTTTACGATCCAGTTCTTGTTAGTGAGGCTGATGGTATATCTATTTCTCTGGAAAAATTGAGTTTAAAATGATATCTTGTGCTTATGGGTCCAGCCCCACCCATTGCCTTTATGTGGTGCGTTTTCTTTGGTAATAACTTTTTTTTAAAAAATCTGGTAATTAAAAAGCTGGTATCAGTAAAAGTGACCTTGAAGCTGTGGGGTTGTCTTAAAAATCTTCACTTAAGTCCTTTTTAGGGAACAAAACCAGCCCCTATATGCGAGCGCAGGTCTCAAGGCAGGAAAGTATGGGCAGTAGACATGGGCCTAGCCAGCGACACCCGCATCCTGAGAATGGATAATAAAAAAAATCTCAAATTTGATGACCTGCTCAGTTAAACTGTGTTTTTAAAAGTTTTATTGTGTAATATTTTTGCCCTTTTCTAAGAAACTGCTTGGATTGGATGTTGTGGAGATGCCGGTGATGGACTGGGGTGGACAAATGTAAGATTCCTTGGATTGGATGTAACATAGAATCATAGAAATTTACAGTATAGAAGGAGGCTATTTGGCCCATCGTGTCTTTGCCAACCGAAAAAGAGCTATCATGCCTAATCCCACTTTCCAGCACTTACATACGAATTAAGAGCAGTAGTAGGCCATTCGGCCCCTCGAGCCTGCTGTGCCATTTGATAAGATCATGGCTGATCTGATTGTGACCTCAACCCTACTTTCCCGTCTACCTACTATAACCTTGTTAATCAGGAATCTATGAATCTATCTCACTCGGCCTTAAAAATATTCAATGACCCTGCCTCCACCACTCTCTGGGGAAGGGAGTTCCACAGACTCACGACCCTCTGAGAGAAAAAAATTCTCTTTATCTTCGTCTTAAATGGGAGACCCCTTATTTTTAAACTGTGGCCCCTAGTTCTAGTCTCTCCCACAAGGGGAAACATCCTCTCAGCATCTACCCCTTCTTGTCCCCTCAGGATCTTATGTTTCAATAAGATCACCTCTCCTTCTAAACTCCAGTGTATACAGGCCCAACCTTTCCTCATAAGATATCCCAGGAATCAGTCGCGTGAACCTTCTCTGAACCGCCTTCAAAGCAATTATGTCCTTTCTTAAATAAGGAGACCAAAACTGCACATGGTATTCTAGATGTGGTCTCGCCAATGCCCTGTACAACTGTAGCAAAACATCTCTACTTTATATTCCATTCCCCTTGCAATAACTGGCAACATTCCATTTGCCTTCCTAATCACTTGCTATTCCTGCATACTAACTATTTGTGATTCATGTACTAGGACACCCAGATCCCACTTGGTCTGTAGCTTTGTAGGTTACGGCACTTAACATAGGAACAGGAGTAGGCCATTCAGCCCCTCGTGCCTGCTGCGCCATTTGATAAGATCATGGCTGATCTGTGATCTAACTCCATATACCTGCCTTTGGCTCATATCCCTTAATACCTTTGGTAGCCAAAAAGCTATCTATCTCAGATTTAAATTTAGCAATTGAGCTAATATCAATTGCCGTTTGCAGAAGAGAGTTCCAAACTTTTACCACCCTGTGTGTGTAGAAATGTTTTCTAATCTCACTCCTGAAAGGTCTGGCTCTAATTTTTAGACTGTGCCCCCTACTCTTAGAATCCCCAATCAGCGGAAATAGTTTCTCTCTATCCACCCTATCTGTTCCACTTAATATCTTATAAACTTCAATCAGATCACCCCTTAACCTTCTAAACTCCAGAGAATACAACCCCAAATTGTGTAATCTCTCCTCGTAACTTAACCCTTGAAGTCCGGGGTATCATTCTAGTAAAGCTACACTGCACTCCCTCCAAGGCCAATGTGTCCTTCCGAAGGTGCGGTGCCCAGAATTGCTCACAGTACTCCAGGTGTGGTCTAACCAGGGTTTTGTATAGCTTAAAGTGCATATCCAAGTACTTTTTAAATGTGATGAGCGTTTCTCCCTCTACTACCCTTTCAGGCAGCAAGTTCCAGACTCTCGCCACCCTCTGGGTGAAAAAAATTCTCCTCAGCTCCTCTGTAATCCTTTTATCAATTACTTTAAATCTATGCCCCCTGGTTATTGACTTATTTGCTAAAGGAAATAGGTCCTTCCTATCCATTATATCTAGGCCCCTCATAGTTTTATACACCTCATTTAAATCTCCCCTCAGCCTCCTTTGTTCCAAAGAAAACAACCCCAGCCTATCCAATCTTTCCTTATTTCTTAAAATTCTCCAGTCCTGGTAACATCCTTGTAAATCTCCTCTGTTCCCTCTCTAGTGCAATCACATCATTCCTGTAATGAACTGTATGCAGTACTCAAGCTGTGGCCTAACTAGTAGTGTTTTATACAGTTCTAGCATAACCTCGCTGCTCTTATATTCTATGCCTCAGCTAATAAAGGAAAGTATCCCGTATGTCTTCCTAACCACCGTATCTACCTTCAGGGATCTATGGACATGCACTCCAAGGTCCCTCTGTTCCTCCACACCTCCCAGTATCCTCCCATTTATTGTGTATTCCCTTGCCTTGTTTGCCCTCCCCAAATGCATTACCTCACACTTCTCCAGATTGAATTCTATTTGCCACTTTTCTGCCCACCTGATCAGTCCATTGAGATCTTCCTGCAATCTACAGCTTTCCTCCTCACTATCAATCACACAGCCAATTTTTGTAACATCTGCAAACTTCTTAATCATGCCCCCTACATTTAAGTCTAAATCATTTAATATATACCACAAAAAGCAAGGGACCCAGTACTGAGCCCTGTGGAACCCCACTGGAAATAGCCTTCCAGTCACAAAAACACCCCTGGACCATTACCCTGCCACTGAGCCAATTTTGGATCCAACTAGCCACTTTCCTTTGGATCCCATGGGCTTTTACTTTTTTGACCAGTCTGTCATGTGGAACCATGTCAAAAGTCTTGCTAAAATCCATGTAGACTACATCAAACGCGCTACCCTCATCAAACCTCCTTGTTACCTCCTCAAAAAATTCAATCAGATTAGTCGGACACGCCCTTCCTTTGAATCCATGCTGACCATCCTTGATTAATCCATGCCATTCTAAATGATAATTGTTACTGTCCCTCAGAATTGTTTCCAATAATTTGCCCACCACCAAGATTAGGCTGTCTGGCCTGTAATTACTCGGACCATCCCTTTCTCCCTTTTTAAACAACAGTATAACATTAGCAATCCTTTGGCACCACACCTGTAGCCAGGGAGGATTGGAAAATGGTGGTCAGAGCCTCCGCTATTTCTTCCCTTGCTTCTCTTAACAGCCTGGGATACACTTCATCCGGGTCTGGCAAATTATCTACTTTCAAAGATGCTAAACCCCGTAACATTAAAAAATGAAGTTAATTTTGATGAGTTTTGTTTTTGGTAGTTGTGTTGGGGGATAAAAATGTTGTCGTCATTTTCAAGCCAGTCTAAAGAAGGAGAATGCTGTAAATTTTTCAGGATTTTTGGAAATGGATCACATGTCGCTAACTGCAGCCAACTGTGTGCTGAAGGAACAGGCCGTGGTTAGGGAATATTAGGTGTAGGTGTACTTTAACATTCAAACCCGCTTAGAGTGAAGCAGAGCTGGTAGACCTGAGTTCCACAGTTGGTTCCTCATCGCTCGTCGGCTCACTGTTACAATTTTTAAAAAAAACATGACAATGAAGTTTAAAAAAGGCCACTTTCTACCTATTGCTGTTATACTGCAGCTGGTACAAAGCGCTAACTTATCTAAATTTAATTAAAGTAACTTCACCTCAACATGTACCCATATTTTTATGTCGTCACTGTGACTGATGCAAAATGTATAATGTGACTGAGCTGTCACTGATAGGGTTAAGAACCTTCACGTACAAGTGAAAAGTAGAAGCTTTTTAAAAAAAAAAAGCATCTGTATTTTCTGATTGTCAGAGAACATTTGCCTCCTTTAACCCCCATTCCCCCAATAATAATGTGATCAGTGGGAAACTGTCACTGCTCATTAGTGAAGATATTCAAAATTTCACGGTTGAGTTAAGGTTCAGGATTGTTTTTACACCATAGATTGCAGCTCTTCATCCCTGGATTCTGGTTCTGTGATCACAGGAGTCCAAAATTAAAGATAAATACAGGCCTGCAGCATGAATATTCTGATCATGTGGTCTTGAAACATGGGCCTCCTTTGAAGATGAACCTGATTATAGGTGGCACTTTATTTTGTGTTTTTACTAGGGGTGCAGACTCTAGTGTATCTAGTGCACAACTGGTTTAGGCATTCATCACCAGATCTAGCTGGGCCACAACAAACACTATTGGGCCTCACTCCTCTGCCAAAACCACCCACTACTCTAGGATCATCTTGGAAAGCAAAGTTGACCTCCTGGCTTCTTTTCTCCACTACCAACTGTCTTCTTAAACCCTTCTCCCCTACCTTCTCCAGCCTCACCTCTGACAACAAGTGCAAGGAACGAACCCATGGACTTCTTTGTGACCAAGACAGAGACTATCTATTTCAGCTACTTCCCCTCCCCCATTTCCCACCAAGCCACTTATCCCCTCAGCACGTTCTTCACCATAGCCCTGAACCCATGTCTCTAGTTTCTCTCCTGTCACCCCTCATGCCTTTTCTGAGCTCATCTCATCCATGAGATCCACCTACTGCTCCCCTGACCCCATTCCCACTAAACTTCCCTTCCTGGCCTCCATGCTAGCTATCATTGTAAATGGTTCCCCCTCCCTTTCAAAACCGCCATGATTACCCTTCCTTAAAAAGAAACACCTTCAACCTCTTCTGTCCTTGCAAACTATCACCCCCATCTCCAACCTTCCTTTCCTCTTTGTCCATGAATGTGTTGTTGCGTTTCAAAACCCATGCTCATCTCTCCCACAGTTCCCTGTTGAATCTCTCCAATCAGATTACCGCACCTCCCACAGCAGCAAAACAGCTTTAACCTCTGTAACTGTGACCGTGGTTCATTATCCCCCCCTAATTCCCCTTGACTTTTCTGTAGCCAGTCACATGGTTGACCATACCATACTACTCCAGTGCCTGTCTTGCATTGTTCAGTTCAGTTGGACTGCCCTTGCATGGTTCCACTCATAACTATTCAAGTGTAACCAGTGCACCTCCAGCATTGGCTTCTCTTTCAGCCCTCGGACCATTACCTCTGGAGAACCCCAGACATGGTCCTATCCTTTTCCTCATACTGCCTCTTGGCGACATCATCCACAGACATGGGGTCAGCTTCCACATGCACACTGATGACCCACAGCTCTAACTCTCCACCACTTCTCTTATCAATGGCTCTCCCTCCCCTCCCCGGCCACTGCCTTAGGCTGGACTAGAACATTTTCAACCTCGGCATGCTATTCGACCCTGAGCTGAGCCTCCAACTCCATATCCTCTCCAACACAAAGACCAACTGCTTCCATCTCTAATATCACCCGTCTCAACGCTACCTTAGCCCATCTACTGCTGAAATCATTAACTATCTTTTTATCATCTCCAGACTTGACCATTCCAATGGTCTCCTGGCTGGCCTCCCATCCAACACCCTCTAAACTTCAGCACATCCAAAATTTTGTTGTCCAAATTCTATCCTGTACCAAGTCCTGCTTATCCATCATCCCTGTGCTATACCTAAAAAAAAAAGTATCTTTTTTTATTCATTCATGGGATGTGGGCATCGCTGGCGAGGCCAGCATTTATTGCCCATCCCTAATTGCACTTGAGAAGATGGTGGTGAGCTGCCTTCTTGAACCGTTGCAGTCCGTGTGGTGAAGGTTCTCCCACAGCGCTGTTAGGTACGGAGTTCCAGGATTTTGACCCAGTGACGATGAAGGAACGGCGATATATTTCCAAGTCATAAGAACATAAGAACATAAGAAATTGGAGCAGGAGTAGGCCAATCGGCCCCTCGAGCCTGCTCCGCCATTCAATAAGATCATGGCTGATCTGATCCCAAGTCAGGATGGTGCGTGACTTGGAGGGGAACGTGCAGATGGAGTTGTTCCCATGCACCTGCTGAGCTTGTCCTTCTAGGTGGTAGAGGTCACGGGTTTGGGAGGTACTGTCGAAGAAGCATTGGTGAGTTGTTGCAGTGCATCTTGTAGATGGTACACACTGCAGCCACGGCCCGCTGGTGGTGGAGGGAGTGAATGTTTAAGGTGGTGGATTCGGTGCCAATCAAGCGGGCTGCATTGTCCTGGATGGTGTCGAACTTCTTGAGTGTTATTGGAGCTGCAGTCATCCAGGCAAGTGGAGAGTATTCCATCACACTCCTGACTTGTGTCATTTAGACGATGAAAAGGCTTTGGGGAGTCAGGAGGTGAGTCATTCGCCGCAGAATACCTAGCCTCTGACCTCTTGTAGCCACAGTATTTATGTGGCTGGACCAGTTACGTTAATATACAACAGGCCCAGCCAGACCATCCACCTTAACAGTTATTTCCCTCTTCAAAGAGGCAATCTAACTCCTAGTAGTTCAGAGATACTTTTTTCCCCCCCTCCAACTCCACCCCTGATAGGCCATCTGTTTCACCCAGTTTAGAGACACTTTAGCTATTTGGTATGCAACTTTAAAGCCAGTCCTGGCTACAGTGAGGTTTGTATTACATGGGGAAATTCCTGATTCATAGCATGACTAGCATTCCTACTTGCAGTGTGGTTCTTGAACGAAACAGTAGCATAAAACATTACCAAAATCACAAGCACTTGCTGCTCAAGCCACCCTTCCTCTTGCATTGCAAAAATAAACCTCAGGAAAATCAAAGAAATTAACCTCAAAACCTACATGGTACTTACATAGGGAAGAGACTAGTGCCCTTGCTGTCATTTTAAAAAAAGACTGAAATTCACCATATCCAATAGTGTTGCACCAAACATCACATTAAAAAAATTAAATTACAATATATGATGTTTTAGGGTTTTCTGTTCGATACACTATTTGGATTCAGCGTCACAGATCAATTCCGTAAGTGAACCTTGCCTCCCCTATGAACCAGAATTTGTATTTATCTGCCCTGTATCTATGTAAATATAGTGAGTCCCAGGGATTAACCAGAGAACGATTGCCACTGTATTTGGCTTACTGGAATATATCACATGCTGCCACTGATTGTCTTTGTCTTTGATGGGTTAGTTATATATGCAGTCTATCAGAACAAGGCTCAGTTTCTAAACCAACTGACAAATTTATTCAGTTTTGAAAAGGTAAGTAAACGGTAGTTGGTATAAAGTGCGTACCTACAATAGTTGTAACCTTTGCTAATCTCCTCATTGTCAAAAGAACAAAGGCACTTCTCCTGGCTACCTCCAATGTAAAATTTATTTTTGAAACACAATTACTCCTTATATGGTGAAACACTATCAAATAATCACTGACAAAGCAGTTTGCCTCCTGGTTTTAGACAGACTGGTGAGCTGAGCACAGGGTGACAAATATTAGCTCACAATCGGAAGCTCCTGGTCACAGAGCTGTATCTCAAAGAGACTACAAAGAATCGTGGGCCCTGCTCCCCCTCAGTCCCGACTTACATCTTCACCTCAGTTGCAGCTGTCAATCAAAACCACTACCTCAGTCACCAAGGATGATGGAATTGAATGGGATGGCTTGATCCATTTATTTGTGCCAAATACTTTGTGACCTGCGACGCCCACATCCAGGTACAATATGAACAGTCATCCCATGCACACCAATGAATTGTAGAATTTTTCATGTCGCTATCTTGCCATAAAATGTGAATATCAGCTAGATTGTATTGTAGATTCCCTCCAGCCTGCAGAAGGCATTACGCAATAACTGACTGTAACTTTGTAGCCAGCAATAAAGAATCCAGTAGAAAATCTAACAGAGAAAAATGCTTCATTTTTGTCGCAGAATATACTTAGTTATTTTCTTCAGCAATGTGGTCAGTCTGCTGCTCACCTATTCTGCATTAGTGTCTCCACGTTCTGAACTGAGGCCTCCCCTTTGTCCTCCTGGTACAAAGATTCATGCTGCAGTCCTACGTCAGCAATTGGGACTTCAATTGATACTGTCTGGACTGGCTAACCGTTTTTTTTAAATGGCTTTCCCGTTGACCATCTGCTAGAGTGATTGGAATTGAGAGGGTGGAGAGCAACATAACTCAAGGAATTCACAATGGGGGAAAACGGTTTTCAAAAGCAGGACACTATACCTGAGCTTTCTGGCTCCATTTAACCATTGATCTGTGTCCCACCTGCAGAGACTTTGAGTTAACACTTCTTATGTACACTTTTAATCCTCCTATTTGCTGCTCCAGTGGATAAGAAGTATTCATTTGCTGCTGGTTATGACTATGGCCACTTACTGTCCCTCTTCTGGGGTTGGCTTATATGTTGTTTAACCTCTGTTTATTTGCATTTCCCGAGTGCTGTTCTGCCTTTCCTGTCTTTATTTGGATTGCCTCTGGCTTGTTACGTTTTTTTTATGGAACTGTGGGTAGTCATATTTGCTGCTTCCTGTCGCCTGTTCTAGGTGTCCAATCCCTTGTTCACTGGTGCAGTCAGGGTCAGCTGGGAGACACTGTGGTCTGGACCCAAAGGTCCTTTTTGACCATGCAACAACAGTGACTGCACTTCAAAAGTAATGCATTGGCTGTGAAGCTCTTTGGGACACCCTGAGGGTGTGATCGGTGCTACATAAATACAAGTTTGTTTGTTCATTTGTAGTGTAAAATAAGAAAGATGCACAAATAGCTGGAGCTAGATCTTCCATCTCTTGTTCACTGGTGCAGTCCAAAAGCTTTTTTTCTTCTTCAATGGAAAAGCTTCTATTCATTGGGGGGGAAAATGCAGTAATTATTTTGGAAAACATTTAAAATCAAGGGATTATTTTTACAGTTTATATTAATACTGTACTTGGGTAAAGAATATAGAGAGGGCCTTGCATAATGTCGATGTAAGGAATGTTAGAACAGAATGTGATTAGATAGATGTAATACATAAAGAAAGGTTGGGATTTAGGTTTCTCTTTTTTTAATCCTCACTTGATCTATCCAATTGTAACCAGAACATCTCCAGCAATGGCTTCTTTTCCTTCCTCCACACCGTAACCTCTAGAGTCTCCTAAGGATCTATCCTCTTACCTATCTACTTGCTGCCCCTTGGCGACATCATCCGAAGACACTGGTCAGGTTCCACATGTATGTTGACAACACCCAGCTCTACCTCACTGCCTCTGTGTTGTCAGACATCTAGTCCTGGATGGGCCGCTATTTCCTCCAACTGAACATCGGGAACACCAAAGCCGTTGTCTTTGGCCCTCACCACAAACTTCGTACCCTTGCCGCCAATTCCGTCCCTTTTCCCGGCCACTGTCTTAGGTTGAACCAAACTGTTTGCAACCTTGACATCCCAATTAACTCTGCTGAGCGTCTAGCTCCATATCTCTCCATCACAAGAACTGCCTCTATCACATCGCCCTCCTCCACCACTGCCCATCCGCTGCTGAAATCCATTTCCATGCCTTTGGCACCTCCAGACTCGACTACTTTTGCAACATTGTTGGAAATATTGCCCCACACATGCTTGTGGTATGAACCACAGAGAAGGAGTCAGGCTAAGTATAACTTGGCTTTTACGGTTTATACTCCAGTACCTGCGTGAAAATGGCAAGGCATATGATTACAGCCTGCATGCTGAAAAGAGGTCTTGTTTCACAGTGTTTTAGCAAAGAGAAGCTATTAGAAAAGATGACTTTCCATACAGACCAGAAAGATTCCAGGTTTGACCCCTAATCTGTGCTGAGAAAGCTGATCTGAAATGGAATGATGATGAGGGCAATATAATTGATTTTAGCAATGTGGTTTGCGCTAAAACAGGTAGGCCCAAGACCCGATCAGAATTAAGCCTCGGGCTTCATTTAAAGTAGGCCCTAGGCAGGTCACCAGCAATGCGGATATAAATTTCGGGCCACAGCATCGCCGTCGGCAACTGTTGTCAGGACTGCTTCTTCCGGTTGCATGTTTGAGGAAAGTATTTTTTTATTAAACTTACCTTTTGCGGTGGCGGTATCAGAACTTAAGCCAGGTAAGTCCGCCGGCACTGTTGATTGGTGAGCCAGAATAGGTTATTAATCAGACCTGTCACTGGGGCCTGAGATTCTTTCAGGGCAGCTCCAAGTAACCATGCAAGCCATATATCCTAATGAGTGGGATGGCCCTAGTTAGACAAATAGTGGGAAGCTGACAAGAATTCTGAACTGGTAAGCTGGGTGGCTTTAGTTGGTTACACTCCAGCAATAGCGCACCCTCACCTGGGGGTCCCTAAAGTGTGGCAATTGCCAACCTGCATCTGAATTCTCTGGACTTGGGTAAGTGGGATGTGCCCTTACAGAGTGTTCCCTCTATATCTGACAAGTAGAAACTTCCTGTATGGCCCAGGGACCCACTTCTGATTGTAATCAACAGACTTCTGCAATGTGCAGGTATGTTGACATCCAGTGAGTGCAGAATAGAGATTAGGTGCAGCCCTTCATGGCTGAATGGTTTTCTTACCATTCACGTGTAAACCTAAATATTGTAACATGGGAACAGGAGTAGGCGATTCAGCCCCTCGTGCCTGCTCCGCCATTTGATAAGATCATGGCTGATCTGTGATCTAACTCCATATACCTGCCTTTGGCCCATATCCCTTAATACCTTTGGTTGCCAAAAAGCTATCTATCTCACATTTAAATTTAGCAATTGAGCGAGTATCAATTGCCGTTTGCAGAAGAAAGTTCCAAACTTCTACCACCCTTTGTAGAAATGTTTTCTAATCTCCCTCCTGAAAAGTCTGGCTCTAATTTTTAGACTGTGCCCCCTACTCCTAGAATCCCCAACCAGCGGAAATAGTTTCTCTCTTTCCACCCTATCCGTTCCCCGTAATATCTTATAAACTTCGATCAGATCACCCCTTAACCTTCGAAACTCCAGAGAATACAACCGCAATTTGTGTAATCTCTCCTCGTAACAACCCTTGAAGTCCGGGTATCATTCTAGTAAACCTACGCTGCACTCCCTCCAAGGCCAATATGTCCTTCTGAAGGTGCGGTGCCCAGAACTGCTCACAGTACTCCAGGTGCGGTCTAACCAGGGTTTTGTATAGCTGCAGCATAACTTCTGCCCCCTTGTACTCTAGTCCTCTACATATAAAGGCCAGCATTCCATCAGCCTTATTGATTATTTTCTGCACCTGTTCATGACACTTCATTGATCTATGTACCTGAACCCCTAGGTCCCTTTGGACAGCCACAGTTTTTAACTTTTTACCATTTAGAAAGTACCCTGTTCTATCCTTTTTTGATCCAAAGTGGATGACCTCACATTTGTCTACATTGAATTCCATTTGCCACAGTTTTGCCCATTCACCTAATCTATCAATATCCCTTTGTAATTTTATGTTTTTATCTACACTGCTTACAATGCCACCAATCTTTGTGTCGTCGGCAAACTTAGATATGAGACTTTCTATGCCTTCATCTAAGTCGTTAATAAATACTGTGAATAATTGAGGCCCCAAGACAGATCCCTGCGAGACTCCACTAGTCACATCCTGCCAATGTGAGTACCTACCCATTATCCCTACTCTCTGTCGCCTTCTGCTCAGCCAACTTCCTAACCAAGTCTGTACTTTTCCCTCGATTCCATAGGCTTCTATCTTAGCTAAGTCTCTTATGTGGGACCTTATCAAATGCCTTCTGGAAGTCCATATAAATAACATCCATTGACATTCCCCTGTCCACTACTTTAGTCACCTCTTCAAAAAATTCAATCAGGTTTGTCAGGCACGTCCTACCTTTCACAAATCCATGCTGGTGCTCTCTGATTAACTGAAAATTTTCGAGGTGTTCAGTCGCCCTATCCTTAAGATTCCAGCATTTTCCCCACAACAGATGTTAGGCTAACTGGTCTATAATTCTCTGGTTTCCCTCTCTCTCCTTTCTTAAAAAAGCAGAGTGACGTACAATTTTGCAATCTAGAGGGACAGTTCCTGAATCTAGAGAACTTTGAAAGATTATAGTTAGGGCATCTGCAATGTGCTCACCTACTTCCTTTAAAACCCTGGGATGGAAACCATCTGGGTGTGAACCATCTGGTCCTGGGGATTTGTCACTCTTTAGTGCTATTATTTATTCATTACTGTAACCACTTGGATAAGCTATTTGAAGGCTACTAGTGACTATAGTGGAGGACTACTGGTGACTGTTGAACCCTGCCACAGCGCCAGCTGTCACCTTCGAGAGAGATGGGGAACAGATTTGGAGAGTGTGTGTGTGTGTGTGTGTGTACAAATATATCTTCCTGATATTTTTCTCTCTTCGTAGTGTCCCCATTCTGAGCATCATACCCACCTGGGAGGACAGTCATGCAACCTGCTTTGAAGTCTCCATCTTTGCTGCTTCATAATCAGCTGCTAGGGAATGCCTGAGAATTACCTAATGTGATACTCCCTAATTTCTTGTGAGGAAGCATCTGTCATTTGCTCAACCCCTCTCAATGAGATGACCGATTGGTAGCACACCACGTCAGGGAATCATGGTTGTGACTTGCATCCAACCATTCCATGGCAGTGCCTTGGAGCTGAGCATCTGAAGTGCTACTGTGCCACATCAAGTAGCATATTTTGAATCAGTTTTATTTCTAGTTGTGATACTTGAATGGCGATAAAAATGTTTAATTCTTCTATTGACATTTAGAAACCTTGGGTGTGAACATATTCACCAGTCCAAAGCATGTCTTAGTGAATGAAGATGTTTCCCTGGAATGTAAGATTACCGGCTACAACACTTTTGACCTAACAAATGTTGGTGTCGAGTGGCATACTGGGCCCAAAAATCAGAGGACAATGGTCTATAGATTTCAGGCAGGAGCCCATTTCCCAAAAAGACCAGGAGCAAAAATGTCTGAGGCCAAATTAAAGAAAGGAGATGCTTCACTTCATCTTCCAAAAGTACAGTTTGATGAAGAAGGAGAATACACTTGTTCTGTATTTGTCACACCTGAAAAGGCAGAAAAGAGTGCAGAAATGCAGGTGTCAGGTAAGAGTCTCCAAAATTTTAATCTGTTGATCTTTGTGTTAAGTTGTTGGGTTGGGGAAACACTGTAAGGTACAGTACATTTAAGCATAAAGGTGTAAAATAAACATGCTCAAGGTAGAATAGATGATGCATTGGGTTAGCAAACTACCTTTTCATCTACGAAGCCTGGGTTTGAATGCAGCTCAGGCTGATAGATTGAAATTCCGCTCTGTCTGCTAGCAGTATGTGTGAAATGAGTTTGAGCAGTCTTAATTTTGGCACAGAATTGGCAATCTCACACCCAAAACCAGCAGGAAGGCTGTGTGGGGAAAAAGGAAACTTACAATGGTGCAGCAAGGGTACTTCTTTAAGGTTAAAGGTGAGACAGAGTGTAGAGGGGCAGAGTTGAAGAATTTTACTCGGTAGCACAACCTATGAGTGTTTGCTGACACTGGATGACAAAATTGAAAAAATGTTCTGATGCCCAACTGCGATGAGCACAAAAAAAAAATTACCCCCAAATGCTTCTTTAATAAGAGTGCTGTGACAACCTTTTATTATTTCAACTGCTCGGTACAGAAAACCAACAGGCTCTCACACAGGTACCAATGAACAAACAACCTAAAACAACTAATCAGAATACTCACAACATTGAAATCTATGATGGCTATTTAACCAATGAAGAAAATACAAAGTATACACACAATCCCAACAGAGTATCACTACAAAACATAATTTAAAAATTGCACACAAGTTTGATATTAATATGTTAGATGTACAACTGGAAACCTGAGGACTTTTTTTAAACCATCACTCTAAGCCCTATTATTTCTATAGCCTGTAGAATTCTATGGCCTCTTGAGGCCAATTCCTGCAGCAATTGTAACCCAATTGTATGGCATAAGAATATTGTCTATTCCCTGGCAGGTTTGTCTAGGGTTTGGAAAATCTCAATATAATAAATATTTTTAAAATATTGTGTATAAATAGTGCTAAACTGCAGTTCATAAATTTTAAATGGTTTAAATCCTTTGTGGCCTTACCCTTCCATGGTGGGGGGGGGGATTTTAACCGCCCCCCAAGACGGGTGGAATAGTGGCAGGGGTGGGGGGTTGAATTGTTAAAAATGGGAAACCCGACCCCAATCCATCGTGAACCCGGATGCTTCTAGATCCAGCGGGTTTGGGGTCGGCCGAGTAACCCGGTCTGGAGAAGTGGATCGGTAATTTTAATATTTAATTGAGGCTCCGTGCCTCAGATCTTGTCAGCGACTTGGAATCAATGCCTACAGCACGGGCTTCCTGGGGCTCGGGAAACCTGGCAACTAATAGGAGGCTTGGGCTGCTGCATCCAGCAGGTAAGCGCTTTTCCAGCAACGTTTGGGGGTTTGGAGGAGCAATAGTGCTTCTCCTCCCCGCCCCCCCGGGCCCCTCAAACAAACTTGCTGCGATCTGATCTCCCACCCACCTCGCGATCCAATCTCTTTCTCCTTCCTTCTCTCCCCCCCCCCCCCCCCCCCAACAATCTGATTTCCCCCTCCCACCACCATGATCCGATCTCTGTAACCTCCTCCAGCCCTACACCCCTCCGAGATCTCTGCGCTCCACCAGTTCTGGCCTCTTGCACATCCCCGATTTTAATCGCTTCACCACTGGCGACCATGAATCAGTTGCCCAGACTCTAAGCCCTGGAATTCCCTCCCTCAACCTCTCTACCTCTCTAATTCTCTCTCCTCCTTTAAGACGCTCCCTAAAACCTACCTCTTTATCCGAGCTGACCTAATATCTCCTTATGTGGCTCGGTGTCACATTTTGTTTGCTAATGCTCCTGTGAAGCGCCTCGCAATCCCTACCTCCCTCCTCTCCATCGCTGCTGCCTTCTACAGCAGGCTTTCACGCCTGACCACAGCCAGCATCTCAATCTGGCCAGCTGCCGGGCGGGAAACAGAGTAAAAAAATTCTAATGAGGTCCCGCCTTTAAATTCGGCAGGACCTCCTCCTTACTGGTATTTCCAGGTTTACCAGCTGCTGACAGGCGCCCTAGCAACGCCCCCCCCCCCATAAATATCGGGGCCCATATCTCTTGTAACTTCCTCCAGGCTTACTAACCCTGCCCTGTACACTCCGTTCTACTGACTGCATCCTGCACTCCCCTGTCCTACCATTCCTTCAGCCACCTAGGCCCTACGTTCTGGCATTTCCTCCCTAAGCAGCCGCCATCTCTCCACTTCCTCCTCATCCTTTAAGACCCTCCTTAAAACCTACCTCTTTGACCAAGCTTTTGACCAGCACTCCCAATATCTCCTATTTTGGCTTGGCATTTTTAAAAATGATTTGCATTTCTCTGAACTTTTTTGGAGGTTTTTCTACATTAAAGGTTATATAAGTACATTGTTGTCCTCCACTCCCTCTTCATCTCCTCCTTCTTCTTCCTCCTCTTCCTCATCATCTCTCCTTTCCTTGCTAACTATCAACCGATCTCCAGCCAACACTTTCCTTGCCAAGATCCTTAAATATGCTTTTACCACCCAATGCAGTGCCCACTTCTACTTCCAATGCAGTGTCTAATTTGTCCACTGTACTGAGACTCCCTGATGAAAGTCACTGATGATATCTTGTGTAACTGTGACCATGGCTCATTGTTACCCACTACCCTGATTGACTTGCTTTATAATATTAAATGTTACCCTTTGGTGATGTCATCCACAAACATGAGATCAGCTTTCATATTGCCGATGACACCCAACTGTATCTCTCGCCCTCCATCATTCACTCTCAGTCTGTCACTATTCTGATTTGTCTCTCTGACATCAAGACCTCAGTGAATCAAAATTCCCTCCAGCTGCTTGAGGTGGTCTGCAAATTTAGGTTTCCAGCTTGACCCCACAAGTGGTCAGTTGCTAAGATCCACATTCTTCTCTCTCCCGAACGCTGCCCCCAACACTCTCCCTGTCTCCCGAACGCTGCCCCCAACAAGCCCCTCTACCATTGAAATTTTCGTCACGTCAAGGATTGACTTCTCAAACACATTTGTCACCATTCCTCCACCCTTCAAATTTCAGTGACTCCAAAACTCTGTAGCCTGTGTCCTCACACACAACAGATCCTGCGCTCTCATTACCCGTGTTTGTACCCAGCGCCATTTACTCCCTGTTCCACAGGACAATAATGTCCTCATTTTCAAATCTTTCCACAACATTGCTGTTCTTTACCTGTGTGATTTCCTCCAGTCATATGTCCCACCATGCAATCTCTGCCCCTCTGACTGATTTACTGTGTGCTTTTCATTCCCCCACCTTATTTTAGGTGGTTACCCTTTCAGTCACCATGCCTTTTCCCCTCTGGATCTCTCTCCTTAAACCACTCTGCCTCGTCACTTCTCTCACTTCCTTCAAAAAGCTTCTTTTAAAAACCTATTCCTTCGATTATGCTTTTACTCCCTCTCTCCCTAGTCATGCATGGTGTCCTCTTCTCATTAAGTTTTATTAGTTCAGTTTCCAGTTCTGACATCCATCTATCTCTCCTCCCCAATGCATGCTCAGGTTGCGCTGTGTGCAATCTCAGTGGCCTGCTTGACCCAGAACTCAGCTTCAAAACTGCATGTCCTAACCACCACTAAGACCACTTACTTCCACGCCAGCAACATTGCCTGCCTCCATTCCTACCTTACCCCATCTGCAGCAAAATCCCTTATCCATACCGTTGTCATCTTCAGGTTTGATTTCTCCAACACCAGCACGACGGGCCAAACGGCCTCCTGCTGTGCTGTAAGATTCTATGATCAACCTCATCGCTCAGCTCCTAAGCTCCGCTCTCCACAAACTCCACGTTGTTTAAAACTCCACTATCCGCATTCTACCTCCCTAGTTCTTGCTGACCCGAACTGGCTGCCACTTTGATTTCATTATGCTGGTTCTCATCTATAACACCATTTTACGACTTTGACCCAACTGATCTCCGTGATATCTCCACCCTTATGCCCCACCCCAAGTCTTTTGTTCCTCCAACTCTGGCTTCCTGTGTATTCCCTGTTCTCTCCATTCCATTGCTGCTACCAGAGCTTTATCTCTGCTTTCACACAACTTCGCAGAATATATCTATTCCACCATGCCATTAGTCACCTTGTCTATTCCCCATCCCCCCCCCCCCGCCCTTACCCAACATTTGTGAAGCACCTAGAAACATTTTTGTACATTAAACGTGATATAAAAATGCGTGTTGGTGATTGAGGAATTTGGAATGCTTGAATCTGAATTTGAGGTATTGGAATAATTACTTAATTCACTCCAGATATTATTGTGCACATCTTTGAAGAAACAGAGTGGATTATTATACACGAGAAATAGCTGTTGGAGGGAAAGTGATGTGTTTAGCATATGTTTGCATAACAATAATTTAGACCTGGCTTTAGATATTTGTGGTAATATGCCTTCAGGCTGTCTGACCTATTCTTACATTTATCTTTAACACAGCTCAACCAGTGGTGCATTTGTCCACACAAGACATTACCATTCTGAATGGCTCAGAGGGGTCTGTGAGATGTGACGTTAGAGGATTTTATCCTCAGCAGTATGATCTCAACTGGGAAAAGATATCAAAGGAGAAAACTGTGAAAATAACAACAGATATCTGCACTGGTGCCCAAATTTCCAACAGTGACGGAACCTTTGATGTTTCCAGTAGAGTGAGAATTGAACCAACAATGGATGATGATGGTAATAAGTACAAGTGTACCGTGATGCACCGATCACTTCCTGATGGTCGTTCACTGGAAGCTAAACTCACAGTGAAAGGTAAGTTCTCTTCTTTGAATAAGATGGGAATATTTTTTCAGTGCGCTTTTGTTAAATCTTACAAAAGTTTATAATGACTTGTATCCATTGTCTAACATTGAATTTCTACTGAGGTTTGCACCTGATTTAAGTCAAGAATTCATCCTTTATTATTCCACAATGAAAAGACATTGTATGCCATAATGATTAATCAAGTTATCCAAGCATAAGATTTCTAAATTTCAGAATGGGAGACAACAATATAGGTGAAGAGAAAGTTATTGTCAAAAATTTGAAATTGCAGAACGTGACCCCAACCTGCTACATACGCCCTGCTGCCATTTTTACAATGGCGAGTGTCGTGCGAGTGTCCTGTCTTGGAGAAGCGGGACATTTCATTATAATATTTAAATCAGGCTCCCACAGTGCAGTTGTGAGCCTGATTTAAATTTAACAGTTTCCAGCCGAGTTTCAGAGGGCTCGGGAAACCAGGCAGCTAAATGGAGACGGGAGCAGCCAGATCAAGCAGGTAAGTGCTTTTTATAGCACTGCTTGCGAGCCAGGAGGAGCAGGAGTGCTCCCCCGGTCCTTCAAGCAAACCTTCTGCCAATCGAGGTCTCTCCTCATTGCCGCAATCGGCTGACAACCCCCCCTCCCCCCACCCCCCCTCAAATCCCGAGCCTTTAACCCCACGATCTTTCCTAATTGCCGGGGACTGTTCCCAACAGGGTCAATGTGTTAAATGACCTTCAAACTGGCAAATAGATAAAAGCTCATCAATGAGATAATACAGACATATAGGTCCCGATATTTCTGGGAACGGAGCGTGGTAGCCGGGGGAAAGCTTGGAAATCCTTAAGATGCAGAGGTCCTGCGAATTTATCGGCAGGACCTCATTATCATTTTCTTCTTGTGTTTCCCGCCTGGCAGCCGGCCAGATTGATAGGTTGGCTGGTTGCCAAGCGGGAAATCCAGCGACGGGAGGCTGCAGCCGGGAAAGGCCGGTAATTGGGATTGGGGCGGGGGTGGGGGTGGTCAGAGCCCGGCAATCAGGAGGGGAGAGCAAGATCGGAGCTTGGTCGACAGTTGGGACCAGAGCCCGGAAATGGCGAGGGAGGAAGGGAAAGATCAGGGGTTGGAGCTAGGGGGGACTGGCAGATAGCGGGATAGGCCGGAGATCAGCATTCAGGTGGGAGCCTGATTTAAATATTATAATGAAGTGTCCCACCTTTCTAAGACGGGACGCTCGCACGCCACTGCTGTAAAAATGGCGGCAGGCGCATATGCGGCGGGTTAGGGAGGCCTTCCCCAATTTATGATTTTTAGCCTGCCCATCGTGGGTGGGCTAATATGGACCCCATGGAATCCTGTTTTTTTCATTTTGGATTTCCACCATTTGCAGATTATCCTTTTTTTCTATTTTTTCAATTTACATTAAACCTTCTCTTTTTACCCATTGGTTATATGGATTAACTTGCGCTGGAAATCCAGATCCGAAGGTGGCACTCATGGGGAAGAAGATGGCAATCCAAAGCTCCCTGTAGGCCAGCATTTAAATTTAAAAAAAATACTGCTTTGAGCAAAGTGCTGCTCATCTGCCAGTGAGCAATTATGTTGAACAGTTGAGCAGCCACTCACTCTAAAAATGAACTTTTTCAAAGCCTGATGTACCACTCGAAAGGGGATAGATAAGGGACATAATGGCCCTGATATTACCAGGGAGGCGGGATGGCAGCAGGTGGGCGCGACTGGGCACTTGGGTAACCCGCCCAGTAAAATCCGTCCGTTCCCCACGCGATCGCAGCCACTTACCATGGTTTCCGGGTTTCCCGTCGTCAACCTGCGCAGCGGGCGGACTGAGCACCCGCATCACGGGCTGTCAGCTGGAGGAGCCCTACTTAAAGGGGCAGTCCTCCAATGCTGCTCCTGCATCAAAGAACTAAAAGTACAAAATGGAGCAGACCAGGGGAAAGGCTGCTCCCAGATTTACCGATGCCTCACTCCAGGTCCTACTGGATGGGGTGAGCAGGAGGAGGGATGTCATCTACCCAGCGGACAGGTGGAAGTGGCCTGCCTCTGACACCAAGAAGGCCTGGCTCTAGGTGGCAGAGCAGGCCACCAGCAGCAGCAACGTCTCCCGCACCTGCATACAGTGCAAGAAGCGCTTCAATGACCTCAGTAGGTCAGCCAAAGTGAGTACACTTACTCATTCCCCTACACTCCGTCTTCCACATCACCGCCCCCACCCCCCAACTCCTTCTGCACTGCCAACACTACTCTATCACATCACTCCTCACACCCACTCAAACCTCATCCTCAACTTACCTGCACTTACTCATCTCCCCAGTACTCATCCCACCACTACCACTCAACCCAATCCTCATACAATGTCATGGCTCTCTCTCATGCTCACCCTCTGATGAATCTCTTTCACGGTCAGCCTCACCCAAACCAATGCATTCAGCAGTTGGCCACGTTACCATCCCTCACTCACGCCTCTCTGGCCATTTCTTAGATAGGGGTCTGTTGCAGATTGCAGTGAAGCTACAACAAAGAGAAAGTTTCCCTGATGTTGCCACAAATGAGAGCTTTAGATTCGAGTAACACCTGTCAGTTGCTGCACATTTTTGGAACCTGACCTTGGAGCCTAGGTGCGATGTTCCTTGAACAACTATATTTTCAGTCTAGTATCCATACATTCCGGATTCCATGACTCCGAGCTCATGGGCAGCCTTCTTCAGCCTCTGCTGGGAAGTTGGCAAATCCTCACCCATTTCTCACTCATCCAGCTTCCTCGTGCTCTGTGAATCAACTCGTCACTTCCTCGTTAACACTATCTATTTCCCTCCCTCACCCCTGCCCCCTGGTAAATGTATTTGAGCTGATACGTGGGAATGAAAAAGCAAGTGGCACAGAGGGTGGGTTTGAGGGGGATGGGGCAGAAGGTCTCTGCAGGGACTCATAGGTGGGCTTAAATCCAAATTCTTCATCCTCATCATCAGAGTTCACAGGAAGTAGCTGAGACCCTGTTCTACCTCACCATCCTCTTCTCTTCCTTGTCCTGTGCCCGCCATTGCCGTGATAAATCTGCAGGAAAGGAGGCTACAAGCTAACTATGGGTGATCATGCCCCTTGGGATTAAGGAGTTAGAGTCGGGGTAGAAGCTTGAGGCTGTTTGGTGCTTCAGAGATGCCATGGTGACAGAATATGTATTCAGTCACTATTCAGGTTCTAACATTTTATCTTCGATCTTGCCATCTCCCACAGGAAGAGCAGAATGTCACCCCATGTTGTCCATGGCTATATCCTCATAGGATGTAAGGTTTTACTGGTTGGGGCTGCCCCCTCCAGCTGCCTGTCTCTCACTGGCATTGTGTGCCATTTTCTCCTGCCAGAAGATTGAGTAAATTAGTTGAAGCCCAGCAGTTGAGTGTGTGTCAAGTGGTATGGGAGAGCATGTTAAAGTGGAGGAAAGGTTTTACGGTTATGTGTGCAACTAACTTCTGTTAAGAAGATGGGTAGCCATACTGTAGGATCCCGAGTTAGTACCCTTCTTAACCAGAGTGCAATGTGAAGGGTTAGTTGTTCAGCTGTCACTTTTAGAGGATTAAAAATGTACTGGTGCCTAAGGAAGAAAAGGGATAGTGGCTGGTGTGTTACCCTGCCTGCTCAAGTCAGGTCATTCACCTTTTTGTGGCATTGGCTATTGCTGCCTCCCTCCACATAGCATGAGTGTCTTTTTTGGCATGTTTCCTGCCACGGACACCAATCATTCTGTCTCTTCTGTGCTTTATTTAATTGAGGAGGGTTTGCAGGTCGGACTCAGCAAAACTATGGCACCTTCTCTGCCTTGGTGTCGTGCCCTCCTGCTGCCTTTGGCTGTATCTGCTGGCTTCTCATGTGTTATACATCCTTATAAAGTGTCCCAAAAACGGTCATGCGACATCCAGTCAAGGTCGTTGACAGTCAATTCACTAAGTCGATCATTGTTCCTTACTTGCCTGCTGCTGCAATCTTCAGCCAGAACTGGCTTTTTAAAGGCTCTACTCTAATTTCCATGCAACACAGCATTTTACTCCCGTTTTACACTATCCTAATAGGTATGCAAATTAACTGACCCATGACATTATGGTGTAAATATCTTTCCAGGTCATCGGCAGCTGCAATTTATTTTTCACTGGTGCAAAAGCAGTGCAATTCACTGCATGGAATGTCCAGCTCATTACTTCGAGGAGACATTAACTGCACATGTTTGTAGTTTCAAATTCATTAAAGACTTTACTGTGTTTTAGTATCTTAATTTATCATTTACAAAAATGGAGGAACCCCATAACAAAATTTGTGCAAGTGAGGCAGTTTACTTCTTGTGATATGGCTTTTGTCTAAATGCTTATGTGTTTGTGTTTCAAATTTCAGAGCCTGAAAAATCTTCAGCAGTAGGAGGAATTGTTGCAAGTATAGTTGTTACGGCGCTGCTATGTGGACTATTGTTTGGTGCTGGATTTTATACTTGCATAAAATTTAAAAAAGGTAATGTGTTGACTGGTGAAACCCTTTTATTGTGTAATGAGTATGTGTGTATTTGTGTGGATGTTATTCTTGTAATTCTTCGGCTGCTTATTGTATATTTTCTCCAAATTAAGTGGTGATGGTGGATCTTCTCCTTGAACCACAGAAGTCCTTGTGATTGTGCTTCCACAAAGTTTTAGAGAATATGTATATATAAACACAATATTATGTCTTGTATATACATTCTGCCTGTAGTCATAGCAAGGAAATAAAAGAGTAAACAAATGAAAACATTTAGATTGTCAAGTTTTAATTATATTTTTGTTTTGCTTAGTTTCTCCAAAAATTAGTGAGCTCAGCAAACCTCCCATCCTTCGCCACTGTGAGGAAGCCGTCATCAGTTGCCAAGTTACTGGATTTAGACCTCGGGAGATTGAAATTGTTTTATTCCTAAAGAGGAAGGAGGATCAAAGTGAAAAGCGAATTTTTATCTGGTGTAGTCTGGACCAGATGCGAAAGAACAAAGGAAAACCAGAGAAGGAAAGAAAACGAGCTGAAGTACAGCTTCTTATGAATGGTTATGAACGCGATGCATCCTTTATTTCTTTCGAGCCGGAATGTGACGCTAACAGTGATGGGACTTTCAATGTAATGTGCAATATTAAAATGTATCCTGATGTAGACAAAGATGATGGGGCTATATTAACTATTGAAGTTCAACATAAAACTCTTCGTGTTAGGAAAAGTGTAACACTGGGTGTTGAAGGAGGTAAATCATGAACATTTGCTTTTAAACATTAACATTTATGCTATGTGATTCCATTCTGCATTTCTTTTGTTAACTTGTTTTATTTGGTACATATGAAGTGACATTCATGTGATTAATAGTGGTAATGCAGTTCTGCCATCTGTAGACTCTTAAATCATAGAAAATTCAGACAGTAAAATAATATTTTCTTGCTCTTACTGACTCATGAAAATTCCTTCAGTTTAAATAGGTGATTTCTTTGTTTTGTTTTTCTTTCCCAAAGTGCCACCAAAGATGTCAAAAATTGTCGTGCCACCTCACATCATTCATAATGAGCCTGTGGCCTTGACTTGTCCAATCAGTGGATTTAAACCAAAACCATTAAGTATCACATGGCAGCAAATCGGAACGAATTATTTGAAAGAAATTGTTCGGCTAGATCAGCACAACAAAACAAGCTTTCCTAGTGGCAAAGAGAAGTATAACCATTACATAAGTGAGATGGGGTATGAAGACAAAACATACAGCATCACCAGTGTACTAGTTATTGTGCCAGATATTGAGCAAGATCAGGACACAAAGTTCATCTGTAAGGTACAGCATGTGTGTACAGGCAGTGACCAAGAGAGAGAAAGCACGCTGAACATTCAAGGTATGTAATATTTTTGACAATACCTTGTATAGAACAATGGATTACATTTTGTTTACAGAAACTGTTTCCTTGTTTTTTGTTATGCAACAAAATTGATAATTTTGTTTGCAGAATCCTGTGAAGTGTCCTGAGTGCTGTATTTCTCTAATTACTCTTTGAAGACAGAGTGCTTTTTTACAAGGGAAGAATTTGAAGGGGTCCAAGAATATCCAGATCTCAAATGTTTAATAGGGAAACTCATTAGCTGTTTGTCCTGGAGTCACTGATTTAAATTAGGTCACTTTGTAACTTTTTACTTTATACCTAAGCCTTAAATCAGAATTTCCAGAACACAGTGGATTAAATTTTCTGCCCATTGGCTGTGGCTAGGCAAAAAATCTAGCCCACAATATCTCTAATCTGCTTGTGTTAAAGACTATGGTAATTTTTTTTGTTTTTTTTTCAGCCACTCCAAAGCTGGACCCAATAACATCAGAAAAAGCTATTGCAGAAGAGCCGATGACCTTAAGCTGTCGAATACATTCTTTTTACCCCCGTGAAATCACAGTTACATGGCTCAAAAATGGTGAGAAAATGACAGAAGAATCAGATGCCCCGTGTGAGCCTACTCTGGGAAATGATGCACTCTATTATTTGACAAGTAGTGTGAAGATTATACCTATGAGAGCCAATGTTAACATGAAGTACACATGCCAAGTAGAACATGATAGCCTAACCGAGCCAGTGGAAGCTGACTGGGTACTCCATCAACTGGGTAAGTAACCAAGTTCTGACCACAATCTTGACTATTACTAATTTTTATTAACATTTCTCATAAAAACATATAATTTACTTAGATGTTTAATTGCTCTGGTTTGATTTAAAAATGCATCAACTGTAAAGATTTGTTAATTGGGAAATATTAATAATTTGAAACTAATATACAGATTTAAGTTGGTGACTAACAATTCTAGTGGGCAGTTTCAGCATTGGTCGTGGTTAGTGAAGGTCCATGACATGGAGCGATCCTATTGGAGACAAGGGAAATAAAGAAACTAAAATAAATTGAATGGAAAGCTTGCTCTCACCAAAAAATAAAATTAACTTGGTGTTTTTTTTTCTATATTTTAGCAAACTGAGACAATCCCAGTTGATCTTTTTGCAGTCTGTGAAAAGTATTCCATTTGGAGTTCTCTTTTGTCTAGAAGAGCAATAAATAAAATGAAAGCCCAAAATAACTAAGAATAATAATACGAAAGAAAGAACTTGCATTTATATAGTGCATTTCACATCCTAAGTAAGTCATTAGCAGCCAAGTGTTTTGGGAATTATTTTTCAAGTGTAGTCTTTGTTGTTTTGTAGGCAAGCATGGCAGGCAATTTGAGCACAGCAGGGTCCCATAAACAGAAATGTGATGAATGACCAGTTAATCTGTGTTTTGGTGATTTTGGTTAGGGGCGGAATGTTGGCCAGGACATCTGGAGAACTCCCTGCTCTTTGGAAAAGTGCATTGAGATCTTTTATGTCCACCTGTGGACAGAGACTCTGTTTAGCATCTCATCTGAAAGAATGCACCTCTTTCAGTACTGCACTCTCCTGGCATAAATTATTTCCTCAAGTCCTGGAATGGCACTAGAACCCAGACTTTAGAAGTGAGAGTAGTACTGCTGAACCAAACTGAATGGAGTTGGAAAGCTTTGTTTGCAGCTCCCTATTAGCTCATTGGGAAAAGGCACCACCCGATTTGGGCCTGAGCCATAGCAAACTGTAAGGTTGCACGTCTGATCCCTGAGTTAACTGATCTCGGCTGCGGCAGTGGCGGAATGCTACAATCTGTCTCGGCCCCTATGGATTAGGGAGTTGAATTGTCACTGTCCAATGACCCCTGTTGGAAAGTGTGTGTGGGTCCTTATTCGGTGAAAGCAGGAATAGGCTTGAATAGTCTCCTAGTACTCAATGTTCAGTCTCGCACGTAATGAATGGCCACTCTGCACCATCACCTGTACCACCGTGTGAAGGGAGAAAGAGGGGCAAAATAAAAAGGATAGTTCATTCAAGAAATCAATGTTTGAAAATTTATCAAGGTACACTAGTCATTTCAAAAAAAAATTGTGGGGTTCTTTCAGTTACACAATCTCTTTAACATTGTTTCTTTTGTATGAGTACAGTGTCCGTGCCAAAGGTAACAGAAATTATAGTGGATCCACTTTACCCAGAGGTGGGAAAACCTGTAACACTTTCCTGCAAAGCATATGGCTTCCTTCCAGAAGAAAATCAAATATTCTGGTTCAAAGCATTTGATAAAACTCCAGATGGAGTTAAAACAGAAGAAGTTGCAAAGGATACAGAGACTGGTTTGTACTCTCGACTGTCCGAAAGGACATTTATTCCAACTATTATGGACCATGGGAAAGAGTTCAAAATGCAAATCCTTCATTCTGAAACTTCAAACAAGCCTGTCTCATCCAGTCATTTTTTGAAAATAAAAGGTAAATATTGTTCCAACAAGAAGTGCAACTTCACAGTAACAATTACGGAATGTTGGACAGATTTAAGTGTTTCAAATTCATTAAATTAATATTGTTTTTATTAATAGAGGCTGTTTAGTCAGGTAAGACAAACATCACAGGACTAACTGCTGGCATATTGGTGATTGTTGAGGATAAAACATAATTTTATAAACGTTACATTTATATAACCGGAATGACTCCTGAAGCAATTCCGCAGTGCACTATACTTGCAGTAAATAAAACTAGGCTGTACGTTGTGACCATAAGACCTTCAAACATTCAGAGCATGATTTTTACTCGGAGCTGGGTACCCCACGCGCCCACGGATATTCGTGTGGGGAACCCGGAAGCAAATTGAGTGCGTCGCAATCTGCGATAGCAACTCATTTGAAGGTGAGTATTTGAGCTTCCCGGTTTCGCACGCGCCAGGCAGCCAGATTGACAGGATGGCTGCCTGTTGGCAGTGAAAGGAGCAAATCAGAGAGGAGGAGGAGGGAGAGATCATTGGCATCACAAAAAATTGGAAGGCGGGTGGTGGGGGGGTACATGGACATCATCAAAGGCGGTGGGGGGGGGGGGTCCAGCCAGCCAGCCAGCCAGCCAGCATCGGGGATCGAGGGGGGTGGGGGGGGCGTCCAGCCAGCTAGCATCGGGGATCGAGGGGAAGGGGGGGGTCCAGCCAGCATCGGGGATCGAGGGGAGGGGGGGGTCCAGCCAGCATCGGGGATCGAGGGGGGGGCTGAGTCGGGGGGTGGGGTGGGGGTGGGCCAGCAACGGGGATCCGGCCCTTCCCATCTGCTTTCATATGATTTCAATGAAGTACATTGCCCCTTTAAGTATCGGTCCACCGGTTTTAAGTAGGGGTGGTACTTCCTGGTGTCTGCTGTGCACACACATCCAAACCTGCCTGGGTTAAACCCAGAAGTTGGGTGCATTGTAGTCGGAATGTGGTCCCGCTCCAAATATCTACTATTTTGACTGCCCACCCGCCCACCATCCAGCCGTTCTTGGGGGTTAAAATTACCCCCCCCCCCCCAAGTGTCTGCTAGTGGCCAAAAACATGGCTGCCTCCAAAAGGAGCTGGCTGTGTGTTTATGTTGAAAATGGTGATAGCTCTGCCATTTTAGGCGCAGGCTTCTACTGCCTCTTTTAGTGATCCACAATGCCTTCAGCAATAATGCCATCTCGCTTACGTTCCTTGTTTGCCTGTGACTTTAGAGTTCCTCTCAGTGGTTCCACTGGCTCTAAATTGGTGGTATCCCAACATAGCTGTGGTTATCAAGTCAGCAGCATAAATGTTTTGTAAGGTAAAAAGTTCTAAAAATGTCATCACGTTCTTTGAAACAAAGCCTAAGCTGCACAATGGTAGATTTGATGACACTTGTCATCTTAAATATCTATCATTTGGGGGAGAAAAGATAGATCTTTTTAACCTCCCTTTTTGATCCTTAAACATTTTTGGTTATTCAGTATTGTGCTTCTTTGCAATTTAAACAGGAATTCCATTTGTTGAAGACATCAAATTTGACCCACCAGACGTTAGATATGGCATGGATCTTGCTCTCATCTGCAATATCAGTAACTTTTCCCCACATCCTATCAATACAATTTGGCTACAAAAAGGAAAAACGATCTTTGAAGGGATCACAATTAAAGGACCTCTGCGGGAGGAAAGTGGATGTTGTCGGTTGTCTTCCTGCTTGAAAGTAAAACCAACTGCACTAGATTTTGGACGAGATTTTTCCTTCCGTGTGGAGCATGCTAATCTAAAGACTCCAATTGAAAAACAGGCATTTTTGACACTTCCAGGTATGTTTCACCCTGATCCTTCTCCCTCCCCAGGTTTGAAAATTTCCACTTTATATATAAATGTTTGGGATTATATTGCTGTACTTTACTAGGTCACAACAGAAATAATCTGATATAACTCTGCTCGATGCAGGACATAGGGTGGGGGTCACATTTATGAGTCATTTCAGAATAAATGACTGCGAGCAAATTAGAATTAGATAAATCGTACAGTAGAACTTCAGTTGAAGTTGCTAAAAGGACGTATATACAATTTAAGGTGGTTTAGATTCACAGTAAGAATATAATTGCCAATAAATACATATTTTAAAGTAATTAAATTTATAGGAGCTAAATCACAAAAGTTCTGAACTTTTTTTTCTTACCTGAAGATGTCAGAGGAGTGAATTTCCAGGAATTGTTCCTTTTTTTTCAACTTTTTAAAAAAAAAATTAAACTTTTAGTATAGATACTTCTAGCAGGATTTGGATCAAATAACTAAAATTGTGATGATTTTGATTGAGTTTTTATTTTGTCCTTTTTCCTTTTGTGAGTCACTACCTTATGTCTGAAGCATTAGTCCTGTGACCTTTACTGCTCAGGAGTCCCTTGACACCCATGGGTAAAGCTGTCAGTCACTGCATGTTGCCAGGCAGTTGCGCACCAAAATATCCTACCACCATCTTCACTTTAAGATCAGCGCTGTTCTCAATAGAATCTTTTATGTAAATATGTGAACTGTATATCTACAGAATATTCCAATAATTCTGATGACAGTAGTTTTGAAGAACAAGTTCATGAGATCTATATATTCCCATACTTCATTTGTGTATATTACAAACTAGTCAAGAACCCTATATTTTTTTATTTTGTTCGCATTAAAAATTAATCAGTTTGTTTCAATGGCTAAACATTCAAGTACTTTTTATTTGTTCTTTCAGCTTTGTCTCCTGCCTTGTCCGTTATTAAAGCTGATCCAGAACTGCCTAAAGTAAATCAGCTTACAACACTCAGTATCTCATTGACAAGCTATGTTCCTGATAAAATCCAAGTAAAGTGGTTTAAAAACGGGGGAATTTATTTGGATAAAGTGATTAACAGCACTGCTGTGATTGCTGACAATGGCCTCTTTGCTTCACTTTCGAGCATAAAATTTATTGCAGCTGAAGAAGATAATAATTGTTCCATCAAATGTGAGGTGCTTCACATAGAAACAAAGGAAGTTCAAGAGAAAGATTTCAAATTACTCATTAAAGGTGAATGTTGTTTTATTGGAGTCAGATTCAGAGCAAAACATTTCCGATATTAAAATTGTAATAACTGCAGCATTGATTGTTTTTAATTCAATAAAATTAAGTCTTCATTTGAATGTTTATTTCACATTGAAGTTTTACATTGAATAAACAAGGTTTTCTTTTGTTAATGCTGAAAATAGTTAATTTTGGGTGACCTCAGTTATTTTAAATACTATTAGGTTAGTTACTCAATACTGTAACATTGGAAGTACTTATTTAATTCGACTAATGTGATACCGAATTTAACTAACTTGTTTCTCTGTTCAGGTGAAAATGAAGAAGATAGTTCATATTGCAACATACAAAATGATGAAGGTAAACTGCTCATTTTTAGAAGTTCCTGTTTTGCGCATGTTTGGTTTTGATCCACAATGGTGTCAGTGTGGCATTTCAGATCATTATACAGAATAGCCCAGATATTCCTGTTTAGGTAGGCAGGTGTGGAGATGCTGTGTGCCAGCTGCCAGCCCACTTCAGTGCTTGCCTAATTCTCTGCCATCATTTTCTGGCTGTTGGCAGCAGCACGAACCCTAAATGGGTGATCTTATTAAAATTAGGCAGTAATCATATGATAATATCATGCATCCCATTTTGCATCAGTACTGCCTTATTTGTACTTAGCAGTAACCATGCCTGTATACAATGGCTGTCCAGGGTTGCTAGATGCTGGAGAAAAGACAAAAATACATTTAAAGAGCCAAACACAGATATAATTAAAGCTTTGCAAAATCCTTTTTTCTCCACTTTTTTTTGCTGTTCCTAATGCATTACTCTCTGCCCTTTGATGTGGACCCCCCCCCTTCAGACAAGACACAACGTAGGTTTCCAATTGGGGATTCCCCACTACCTTTGCTTCTTGGAAGAAGAGGATAGTAGGGAAACCAAGTTGGTGAGGCTGCACTGGAGACCCATGACATCTACTCATCAGTATCCCACACCTGAGGATACAGGAAGATATGACCCTTATCTGCATTTGACCGAAGAAGACAAGGAGCAGCAGCAGAGGCCTGTAGATAATATGGAGCACAACCTTTTCCTAGCTGCAGAGCATATTTGTGCCACACTGATACATGAGGCCTTCTCTTGACTACCGCATCTGGTCATTGCACTCTCGAGCAGATTATTTCCCCCACAATCTTTCCTGTGTGCATCAACTCAGAGTTTTCATTCACGCTATCTCATCAAATCCATTTTCAAACATTGCCATAGATGACACACAACTTTAATGCAACCATAGTTTTAATCAAAACCTCTAAAGTGTGTGTGCATGTACCTAATGCTTTTCCTAGGTGCCATCTGAGTGGCAGGATGATGTGAGGTGGCTGGATGCAATGTCAGCATGAGCCTCGGGGCATGCAGTGGCCCTTTCCTCAAGGCAGAAGAGTTCTGAGATGGACCTGCTGTAGGCTGCACCTCTTCTGCTGCTGTCTGAGAAATTTGGCCCTGCCTCCTTTCATGTGCGGGCATCTGAGGGGCTGGCAGGAGGGCACGCATGTGCTGCTGCCCAGAAAGACCATCATCTGAATGCATTCCTGCCATGCTACCAGCATTGGGCAGTGGCTTTGCATGGTCACTGATCTGCAGGAAAGGAGATTTATCAGTAATAGTGAGATTAATAAAGATCCGTGAGACAACCGTCCCCAATCTGACACCCCAGACCTCTGACAGCAGTCTTAGCAACCATGAAAGAATTGCAGACTGCTCTCGTGGCCTCTGTCATATTGATTGTTTTTAATTCAACAAAATTAAGTCTTCATTTGAATGTTTATTTCACATTGAAGTTTTATATTGAATAAACAAGGTTTTCTTTCGTTAATGCTGAAAATAGTTAATTTTGGGTGACCTCAGTTATTTTAAATACTATTAGGTGAGTTACTCAATACTGTAACATTGGAAGTACTTATTTAATTTGACTAATGTGATACCGAATTTAACTAACTTGTTTCTCTGTTCAGGTGAAAATGAAGATGATCGTTCATATTGCAACATACAAAATGATGAAGGTAAACTGCTAATTTTTTAGAAGTTCCTGTTTTGTGCATGTTTGGTTTTGATCCACAATGGTGTCAGTGTGGCATTTCAGATCATTATACAGAATAGCCCAGATATTCCTGTTTAGGTAGGCAGGTGTGGAGATGCTGTGTGCCAGCTGCCAGCCCACTTCAGTGCTTGCCTAATTCTCTGCCATCATTTTCTGGCTGTTGGCAGCAGCACCCACCCTAAATGGGTGATCTTATCAAAGACGGGCACCTCAGCACCTCACTCTACCGTAAGCCATCCCACCATCAAGCTCACCATGGACTACTCCTCAGAATCAGTTTCTTTCTTGGACACACGAATCTCCATCAAAGACGGGCACCTCAGCACCTCACTCTACCGTAAGCCCACGGACAACCTCACGATGCTCCACTTTTCCAGCTTCCACCCTAACCACGTCAAAGAGGCCATCCCCTATGGACAGGCCCTGCGAATACACAGGGTCTGCTCAGACGAGGAGGAACGCGATGGACACCTACAGACGCTGAAAGACGCCCTAGTAAGAACGGGATATGACGCTCGACTCATCGATCGACAGTTCCGACGGGCCACAGCAAAAAATCGCATAGACCTCCTCAGGAGACTAACACGGGACGCAACCAACAGAGTACCCTTTGTCGTCCAGTACTTCCCCGGAGCGGAGAAACTACGCCATGTTCTCCGCAGCCTTCAACATGTCATCAATGAGGACAAACACCTCGCTATGGCCATCCCCACACCTCCACTACTCGCCTTTAAACAGCCACCCAACCTCAAACAGACCATCGTTCGCAGCAAATTACCTAGCTTTCAAGAGAACAGCGTCCACGACACCACACAACCCTGCCACGGTAACCTCTGCAAGACATGCCAGATCATTGACACAGATACCACCATCACACGAGAGGACACCACCCACCAGGTGCATGGTTCATACTCCTGTGACTCGGCCAACGTTGTCTACCTCATACATTGCAGGAAAGGATGCCCCAGAGCATGGTACATTGGCGAGACCATGCAGACGCTGCGACAACGGATGAACGGACACCGCGCAACAATCGCCAAACAGGAGGGTTCCCTCCCAGTCGGGGAACACTTCAGCAGTCATGGACATTCATCCACCGACCTTCGGGTAAGCGTTCTCCAAGGCGGCCTTCGAGACACACGACAACGCAAAATCGTCGAGCAGAAATTGATAGCCAAATTCCGCACCCATGAGGACGGCCTCAACCGGGATCTTGGGTTCATGTCACGCTACACGTTACCCCACCAGCGAACAAATGTTATCTGTTTTTAATATAACGGGTCAGTTGCTGTCTTTTCTATGTTTCTACCTCTCCATTTCTGTTTTTTTTTGTTTGTTGTTTTTTTTTTGGTGATTTGTATATTCTGTGAGACCTGGCAGGTAACACCTGTCTGTCTGCACACTGATTGCCTTGGCAACGGGCAGTTGAAAAAACTGTCTGTACTCACCAAGCATTGTTCTGTGAATTATAAATGCGATTTAATTTCGAGGATCTCATTTCACATCGTTCACCTGACGAAGGGGGAAGCCTCCGAAAGCTTGTGAATTTAAAATAAAATTGCTGGACTATAACTTGGTGTTGTAAAATTGTTTACAATTATTAAAATTAGGCAGTAATCATATGATAACATCATGCATCCTATTTTGCATCAGTACTGCCTTATTTGTACTTAGCAGTAACCATGCCTGTATACAATGGCTGTCCAGGGTTGCTAGATGCTGGAGAAAAGACAAAAATACATTTAAAGAGCCAAACACAGATATAATTAAAGCTTTGCAAAATCCTTTTTTCTCCACTTTTTTTTGCTGTTCCTAATGCATTACTCTCTGCCCTTTGATGTGGACCCCCCACTTCAGACAAGACACAACGTAGGTTTCCAATTGGGGATTCCCCACTACCTTTGCTTCTTGGAAGAAGAGGATAGTAGGGAAACCAAGTTGGTGAGGCTGCACTGGAGACCCATGACATCTACTCATCAGTATCCCACACCTGAGGATACAGGAAGATATGACCCTTATCTGCATTTGACCGAAGAAGACAAGGAGCAGCAGCAGAGGCCTGTAGATAATATGGAGCACAACCTTTTCCTAGCTGCAGAGCATATTTGTGCCACACTGATACATGAGGCCTTCTCTTGACTACCGCATCTGGTCATTGCACTCTCGAGCAGATTATTTCCCCCACAATCTTTCCTGTGTGCATCAACTCAGAGTTTTCATTCACGCTATCTCATCAAATCCATTTTCAAACATTGCCATAGATGACACACAACTTTAATGCAACCATAGTTTTAATCAAAACCTCTAAAGTGTGTGTGCATGTACCTAATGCTTTTCCTAGGTGCCATCTGAGTGGCAGGATGATGTGAGGTGGCTGGATGCAATGTCAGCATGAGCCTCGGGGCATGCAGTGGCCCTTTCCTCAAGGCAGAAGAGTTCTGAGATGGACCTGCTGTAGGCTGCACCTCTTCTGCTGCTGATTGAGAAATTTGGCCCTGCCTCCTTTCATGTGCGGGCATCTGAGGGGCTGGCAGGATGGCACGCATGTGCTGCTGCCCAGAAAGACCATCATCTGAATGCATTCCTGCCATGCTACCAGCATTGGGCAGTGGCTTTGCATGGTCACTGATCTGCAGGAAAGGAGATTTATCAGTAATAGTGAGATTAATAAAGATCCGTGAGACAACTGTCCCCAATCTGACACCCCAGACCTCTGACAGCAGTCTTAGCAACCATGAAAGAATTGCAGACTGCTCTCGTGGCCTCTGTCATATGGTCCCCTCACCACATGTTCCAAGATGGACTGCAGTGCACAGAGTGGACTCCTCCAGTTTACCCACCATCTGCTGCACAGTATCTGACACTGTCTTCTCTGCCTCACATACCTTTAATGCCCTGCAAGATCAGGATCCCCAAACTTTTGAGCCAAGGGTTATTATATCCTGACTGTTCAGTCAGTCATGACTTCCGCCTCACATTCCACGCTGGCTCCTCCTGCTCACGTGACATGTGCATCACCCAGTGCATTCCCTTCACACTCAGACTCTAATGGATGGCACTGTGCTGGTGCTTGGGAGGGAGAGAGTGAGTGTTGGTTCATGCTTTGAAGTGCTGGCTGGGCTGGATGCACTGGAGCCTGGCTCACCTTCTCCAGAAACCCCTAGAAAAGGAAAAGAGAAAGACAGCTTTGAATAGAATCTCAGGAATGGAGCGCACATCAATTTCAGTGCAAGGAGTGATAAGGATCTCACGATATGCTTCTGAGGATTAATGCAAGATGCAATAGGAAGAATAGAATGCTGTGACAAACACTCTGTTGGCAAATGCCCTTCTACCTTGCTGTCTTTATCACCCAAGTTGCTTCCCTCAGGATCTGCATGGATTCCTCCTCATTGAAGTGGTACGTTTCAGGTTTGGGGGCTTGCCAACTGTTGCTGATTTCTCCTGATTTATAAGGCTTGTCTTCTTAAAGAAAGCATGCAAAAAGTGAGAATCACCTTTTGCTCTTAAGATGTGCAGTAAACCCCACGGATCAGAATACAGACAATAATGGCTATGCTGACAGCTGCAAGGCATGCAGTATATAAGGTACTACACTGCTTCAAGTGTCGGTTTGGATCAGTGGTAGTACACTCGCTTCATAGTCTGAAGATTGTGTGTTAGAACTTGAACACATATTCCAGGCTGACACTTCAATGTAGTACTGAGGGAGTGCTGCATTGTCCGAGATGCTGTCTTTCAGATAAGATGTTAAACTAGATCCCATCAGATGTAAGAGATCCCATAGCATTATTCAGGAAAGAAAGCTATTTTCTCAGTGTCTTGGCCACATTCCCCCCTCCAACGCCAACACCACCAAAACATACTGGGGGTTAAATTAGTTAACCCCCAAAAACGGGCGTGGTGATCGCAGTGCGCGATTAACCCGTGCCCGGTTGTTGAGATGCAGGCAACACATAACATTCATGCTGCCTGGTGATTTACATGATTGGTGGTGGGTGCAGCCAGGTCTAGCTGCGCTGTTGAGTGGCTGCTCACCAGCAGTGGGCCCAGATATCGCGTGTGGCTAGCACCACTTAAAGGCAGCCTGCACCTCTTAAAGGGAAGGTGCACCTTGGCTGCAGGAAGTGGTAAAAGCCAATGGTGAAGTGAATCTATGCTGCAATACAGTGAAGCATGGTGATGATGGGAAGTCTGAAATTTTTAACGAGCAACAACATGGCTGCTCAAAGTTTGCAGGACTTTTATATTTTCGAAATATAAGATGCGGGTCTGAGCGGAGATCAGAAATCGCTCACATAAAACACACATGTAGGTCCCATCCTTATGTTTACAAATTGTTGAGTTCCTTCAAAATATTGAATAAAAGTTGCTCAGCACTACACCCCCCCATCACCCACCTACCAACAAACTCTTTAAATCAGTACTTAACTCTTCCAATCAGATGCTTCATCTCACCCTCACACATTACTGCTGTTGCAAGCTTTACACCCACAACTCACAGGTCACACCCTGGCAGCTATTTGACCATAAAAGGAAATTAGGAAAGCAAAGAGAGGGCATGAAAAAATATTAGCAGGTAAAATCAAAGAAAACCCAACAATGTTTTATAAATACATTAAGAGCAAGTGGATAACTAAGGAAAGAGTAGGGCCTATAAGAGACCCAAAAGGTAAACTATGTGTGGAGGTGGAAGATGTGGGTATGGTTCTTAATTGAATACTTTGCATCTGTCTTCACAAAGGAGGGGGATGATGCAGGGATTGAAGTTAAGGAGGAGGAGTGTGAAATATTGGATGGGATAAACATAGTGAGAGAGGAAGTATTAAGGGGATTAGCATCTTTGAAAGTGGATAAATCACCAGGGCCGGATGAAATGTATCCCAGACTGTTAAAAGAAGCCAGGGAGGAAATAGCGGAGGCTTTAACAATCATTTTCCAAACTTCACTGGATACAGACGTGGTGCCGGAGGATTGGAGGACTGCTGACGTTGTACCGTTGTTTAAAAAGGGAGCGAAGGATAGACCGTGTAATTACTGGCCAGTCAGCCTAACTCGGTGGTGGGCAAATTATTGGAATCAATTCTGAGGGACAGGATAAACTGTCACTTAGAAAGGCATGGACTAATCAAGGACAGTCAGCACGGATTTGTTAAGGGGAGGTCGTGTCTGACTAACTTGATTGAATTTTTCGAGGAGGTGACGAGGCGGATCGATGAGGGTAGTGCAATTCATGTAGTCTACGTAGATTTTAGCAAAGCTTTTGACAAGGTCCCACATGGCAGATTGGTCAAAAAAGTAAAGGCCCATGGGATCCAAGGGAATGTGGCAAATTGGATCCAAAATTGGCTCAGTGGCAGGAAGCAAAGGGTAATGGTCGACGGGTGTTTTTGCGACTGGAAGGCGATTTCCTGTGGGGTGCCGCAGGGCTCGGTACTAGGTCCTTTGCTTTTTGGGGTGTACATTAACGATTTGGACATAAACGTAGGGGGCATGATTAAAAAATTTGCGGATGACACAAAGATAGGCTGTGTGGTTGATGGTGAGGAGGAAAGCTGTAGACTGCAGGAAGATATCAATGGACTGGTCAGATGGACAGAAAAGTGGCAAATGGGGTTTAATCCGGAGAAGTTGAGGTAATGCATTTGGGGAGAGCAAACAAGGCAAGGGAATACACCATAAATGAGAGGATACTGAGAGGTGTAGAGGAAGTGAGAGACCTTGGATCTGTGGACATGCACTCCCTGAAGGTAGTAGGACAGGTAGATAAGGTGGTTAAAAAGGCATATGGAATGCTTTCCTTTATTAGCCGAGGCATAGAATATAAAAGTAGGGATGTTATGCTGGAACTGTATAAAACACTAGTTAGGCCACAGCTTGAGTACTTTGTACAGTTCTGTTCACCACATTACAGGAAGGATGTAATTGCACTAGAGAGGGTGCAGAGGAGATTTACGAGGCTGTTGCCAGGACTGGAGAATTTTAGCTATGATGACCGATTGGATAGGCTGGGGTTATTTTCCTTGGAACAGAGGGTGATTTAATTGAGGTGTACAAAATTATGAGGGGCCTAGATAGAGTGGATAAGAAGGACCTATTTCCCTTAGCGGAGGGGTCAATAACCAGGGGGCATGGATTTAAAGTGATTGGTAGAAGGATTAGAGCGGAAATGAAGAAAACTTTTTTCACCCAGTGGGTGGTGGGGGTCTGGAACTCACTGCCTGAGAGGGTGGTAAAGGCAGAAACCCTCAACTCATTTAAAAAAAAACCTGGATGTGCACCTGAAGAGCCATGACCTGCAGGGCTACGGACCAAATGCGGGAAAGTGGGATTATGCTGGGTGGCTCGTTTCTCAGCCGGCGCGGACACGATGGGCCGAATGGCCTCCTTCTGTGCCGTAAATTTTCTATGATTCTATGACAGCCACGTCACTCTCATAGAATATTCCATGGCCATGATGTACACCATCTGATTCCATGTTTTTAGGCAGGAAATGCCAATTGATGGCTGAGTTCAAATGTCAGAAGTAGTTGGGATTAAAAATAAAAAGCCCCTAGTCTGGGAGTGCCGAGCTGTACTGCTGGAACTACCAACTTTTCTTGTGTTTACTTTGTAAAATAAAATCTTTATTTTTGTCACATTATTAAGGGTTTTACATTTCAAATTTTATTCCAACAGATTTTCAGACAGTGTCAAAGATAACTTGCCAAACAGAAAGTCCTAAAGCTGGCCAACCCGTAATTGTTTCCTGCACCGTTAAAGGATTCACCATAGCGGAGTCTCACATCACCTGGTACAGAGACGTCTACCCTTTTGAAGATAAGAGCTTTATTGCAAACACACCATTTGAAACTGGTAAAGGTTTCACCACTGCACTAACTTACATACCAAGGCAAGAAGATGACAATTGTCTGCTCCAAGTTGAGATTACCACTGAGATGGACCCAGTTCCCAGATATTTCAGGCTGAAATTAAGTTGAGTTGGTGTGGCATTTTCTGGAACAGTAAGTAATGAGTTATGGTTTTGATATACCAGATGGAAGCAGCATCCTTATTTTGACCTCTCACATCAAGTATACACGATGCTAGAATGTTTTCCATCTGTGAATGAAATGATTTATGGTCAACTTCAGTTTCATTTTCATATTTTATAGCCTATTATCTAAGTTTCTTTTTCTGATTATTAGCATATTTATCCTGAATCTTTTGTAACATATCCAAGTTGTATTAATTATACGGTAATTTTGTTTCACCTGCATTCATTTCATCAATTAGATGAATGATTAGAAGCAATGGGTGAAAGCCATGAACAAGTAACTGCACACAGAAACTAGTTGAAAGAATGTGCATCAAAGACAAGCCTTCAGAGCCTCTCTTTGATCGCCAGATCAACAATCGCCAGACAGTCGGGGAACACTTCAGCAGTCAAGGACATTCAGTCACCGATCTTCGGGTAAGCGTTCTCCAAGACGGCCTTCGAGATACACGACAACGCAAAATCGTCGAGCAGAAATTGATTGCCAAGTTCCGCACCCATGAGGACGGCCTCAACCGGGATCTTGGGTTCATGTCACACTACACGTAACCCCACCAGCGAAAAAAAGTTATCTGTTTTTAATACAACGGGTCATTCTCTCTCTTTCTCTTCCTTTCGGATATTTCTCTCTCTCTCGCTCTGTCTTTTGTTCTGGCCGTTTGTATATTCGGTGGTCCTGTATGTAACATCTCTCTGTCTGAACACTTTGAGTGACTTGACAACGGGCAGTTGGAAAGATTATCTGTAATCAACAGGTATTGTTCTCTGACTATAAATGTGGTAACCGACAAGGAATCCCACACTTCACCTGACGAAGGAGAAAGCCTCCGAAAGCTTTTGATTTTCAAATAAAACTGTTGGACTATAACCTGGTGTTGTAAGATTCCTTACATTTGTACACTCAAGTCCATCACCGGCATTTTTTTTTTATTCGTTCACGGGATGTGGGCGTCGCAGGTCACAAAGTATTTGGCACAAATAAATGGATCAAGCCATCCCATTCAATTCCATCATCCTAGGTGACTGAGGTAGTGGTTTTGATTGACAGCTGCAACTGAGGTGAAGATGTAAGTCGGGACTGAGGGGGAGCAGGGCCCACGATTCTTTGTAGTCTCTTTGAGATACAGCTCTGTGACCAGGAGCTTCCGATTGTGAGCTAATATTTGTCACCCTGTGCTCAGCTCACCAGTCTGTCTAAAACCAGGAGGCAAACTGCTTTGTCAGTGATCATGGGATGTGGGCGTCGCTGGCGAGGCCGGCATTTATTGCCCATCCCTAATTGCCCTCGAGAAGGTGGTAGTGAGCGGCCTTCTTGAACCACTGCAGTCCGTGTGGTGAATGTTCTCCCACAGTGCTGTTAGGAAGGGAGTTCCAGGATTTTGACCCAGCGACGATGAAGGAACGGCGATATATTTCCAAGTCGGGATGGTGTGTGACTTGGAGGGGAACGTGCAGGTGGTGTTGTTCCCATCTGCCTGCTGCTCTTGTCCTTCTAGGTGGTAGAGGTCGCGGGTTTGGGAGGTGCTGTCGAAGAAGCCTTGGCGAGTTGCTGCAGTGCCTTTTGTACATGGTACACACTGCAGCCACAGTGTGCTGGTAGTGAAGGGAGTGAATGTTTAGGGTGGTGGATGGGGTGCCAATCAAGTGGGCTGCTTTATCTTGGATGGTGTCGAGCTTTTTGAGTGTTGTTGGAGCTGCACTCATCCAGGCAAGTGGAGAGTATTCCATCACACTCCTGACTTGTGCCTTGTAGACGGTGGAAAGGCTTTGGGGAGTCAGGAGGTGAGTCACTCGCCGCAGAATACCCAGCCTCTGACCTGCTCTTGTAGCCACAGTATTTATATGGCTGGTCCAGTTAAGTTTCTGGTCAATGGTGACCCCCAGGATGTTGATGGTGGGGGATTCGGCGATGGTAATGCCGTTGAATGTCAAGGGGAGGTGGTTAGACTCTCTCTTGTTGGAGATGGTCATTGCCTGGCACTTATCTGGCACGAATATTACTTGCCACTTATGAGCCCAAGCCAGGTCTTGCTGCATGCGGGCTCGGACTGCTTCATTATTTGAGGGGTTGCGAATGGAAGTGAACACTGTGCAGTCATCAGCGAACATCCCATTTCTGACCTTATGATGGAGGGAAGGTCATTGATGAAGCAGCTGAAGATGGTTGAGCCTAGGACACTGCCCTGAGGAACTCCTGCAGCAATGTCCTGGGGCTGAGATGATTGGCCTCCAACAACCACTACCATCTTCCTTTGTGCTAGGTATGACTCCAGCCACTGAAGAGTTTCCCCCCTGATTCCCATTGACTTCAATTTTACTTGGGCTCCTTGGTGCCACACTCGGTCAAATGCTGCCTTGATGTCAAGGGCAGTCACTCTCACCTCACCTCTGGAATTCAGCTCTTTTGTCCATGTTTGGACCAAGGCTGTAATGAGGTCTGGAGCCGAGTGGTCCTGGCGGAACCCAAACTGAGCATCGGTGAGCAGGTTATTGGTGAGTAAGTGCCGCTTGATAGCACTGTCGACGACACCTTCCATCACTTTGCTGATGATTGAGAGTAGACTGATCGGGCGGTAATTGGCCGGATTGGATTTGTCCTGCTTTTTGTGGACAGGACATACCTGGGCAATTTTCCACATTGTCGGGTAGATGCCAGTGTTGTCGCTGTACTGGAACAGCTTGGCTAGAGGTGCAGCTAGTTCTGGAGCACAAGTCTTCAGCACTACAGCTGGGATGTTGTCGGGCCCATAGCCTTTGCTGTATCCAGTGCACTCAGCCGTTTCTTGATATCACGTGGAGTGAATCGAATTGGCCGAAGACTGGCTTCCGTGATGGTGGGGATATCGGGAGGAGGCCGAGATGGATCATCCACTCGGCACTTCTGGCTGAAGATGGTTGCAAACGCTTCAGCCTTGTATTTTGCACTTACGTGCTGGACTCCGCCGTCATTGAGGATGGGGATGTTTGCAGAGCCTCCTCCTCCCGTTAGTATCTCCACATCATTGATAAAATAGAACAACTGTTCTGGAGCGAATGAAAGAGAGGGACACCGGTTATCATTTAGTGTGAAGGGAGAGCGGAGAGATGAGTGGCTGCTAAAACCAGCTGTAGTTTGTTATGCAGAGTGTGTAGGGTGAGATAGAAGTGCGAAGGGAAAAAGAGGGTACAGTGTGAAGAGACCATGGGGTAAATTTTTACCCCTGGGGCAGATGGGGAGTAAAAATACTCTGTTTTCGGAGTGCCACGGCACCCCGGCTCCAACACACCAGCTTCTGGGTTTAACCCAGGCTTGTCTGCGTGTGGAGAGCAGACAAATAGTTCTGATATAGCTATTGCTCATTGCTCAAAAGTTTAAGTCATTGAGAGTCATTGCTTTTACTAATATTTATTCGTTAACAATTTAATAAGGATTTTTAAAAATGCACAGGTGTGATTTAACTATACCAGCAATCTCAGTATATTCGCATCATGTCTTAAATTGTACATTTTTAAAAAGTTATTTTTTTATTCATCTGATGTGGGCGTCGCTGGCAAGGCCAGCATTTATTGCCCATCCCTAATTGTACTTGAGAATGTGGTGGTGAGCAGCTGCAGTCCATGGGGTGAAGGTACTCCCACAATGCTGTTAGGTAGGGAGTTCCAGGATTTTGACCCAGCGACAATAAAGGAATTGTTTGTAGTCCTTTGGGTATCTGCATATTGCAATTAAACGTTCAACAATTGTAATTGTTATTTTGCATAATTAATTAAACATTTAATAAAGATTTGGTATTATTGAGTTGAACATGCATGAATTGTTGCTTAGACTTTCACAAACTACTAATGATCTCTTGTGTTGTTGCTTAAGGTGAGTTGAAACATATTCTGTTTTATAATCATAGAAGCGTTATACATGTCACACAATGCATTATAATATAGTTGTTTTCCTGTGGCATTGCTCAAGAACAAAAAACACATTCTTGTAACTATTGCTGCTTCTTTCTCACTCCCTCCTGTCTATAGGGCCTTTTACATTGGTTTTTAATTTGGATCCTGGGATCCATGTCCTGATTTTCAGAATTTGTGCTGCTAAATCCATTTTTCACAGACTGGCAACAGATATGTAGACCCAGGATAAACTGCATCTAAAGGTCTCTTGGATTTAACAGCATAAGTGCTGTGCGTGGCTCTGATGAAAGGCTTCTGGAATCTAAATTAAAAGACCAATATAAAAGTGGCTTTTGTCTTCTGCCCACATTCGCTCACTTTCTCCATCATATGATGGCTATATCACTCTGACTTTTTTGATTTGTTTTGGTATCTTTCTTTTGTATGAATCTAGGAGTGAGGGAACACTGTGGGATTGCAGTATAGGTTCTGGGAGAACTTTTACATAAGAACATAAGAAATTGGAGCAGGAGTAGGCCAATCGGCCCCTCGAGCCTGCTCCGCCATTCAATAAGATCATGGCTGATCTGATCCCAACCACAAATCTAAAGAACACAAGAAGTCGGAGCAGGACCCGGCCACATAGCCCCTGGGCCCTCTCCGCCACCCACAGGGCATTGACCGATCCGAACTCAGCTTCATGTCCAATTTCCTGCCCGCTCCCCATAACCCCTAATTTTGGGGATGGGTTAGCTTTGGCAGCATTTGAAGAGAGGGCTGAGCTGTAAGGCCTGAGATCAATGGGGGGTTGGGGCAAGGGTACTATTGCCTGGAATCACTCTGGGGAGGGAATACACTCTAGGAGGACTTAGTGCATTCCAGTCAAAAATCTCTAAATGCCTATCTCAGTTCTTGATCATGGAAGGGGTTGGACCACTGAGGTTCGGCAGGATAGGGAGCAGGGGCACAATTAAGTTGGTAGATGTCACTGGATTGGTGTGTGGGAGTACTGAGGGGGTGAAATGGGGGCTGGAAGCAATACAGGATATGTGGCTGGGCTTCAAGTACTTGGGAACAGAGCGCAAAGTATGGCAGAGTTGGTGGTAATGAGCAGCAGCATTCGGCTAAATGCCCTGCAGAAAAGCAAGTGGGCAAGATGCAATGCACTCAGGTTGGACCGCCCGAGAAGCATTTGGGCAGGGTGAGCAAGTAGGCGGGTCAGTAGGCACTCAGGACAGATGAGTGAGTAGGTGGGTCAAGAAACATTTGGGGCAGTGAGGCATGCTGAAAACCACAGTGTCTGGTGGATGGATGGGAAATATTCTAGGCAAATTGGTGTGGGCTAGGAAGCTCACAGGCCAGGCAGGTGAGTACACAAGTGTTGCCTGAGTACGTGGGTGAGCAGCAGGGCTGGAACGCACTCTGGCAAAGGCAGTGAAGAAGCATTCAGAACAGGTAGACAGGTAAGTGGTTCCCATCTGCCCACTCATTCAAGTTGGCAAATGAATAGTTTGGCAAATAACAACTCTGCAGGTGAGAGACTTTGAGTTTGGTCTTCCCACTTTGACCTGACTAGAATAATTTCTAACCAATTCTTGCTTCATCCATGCTTTTTTCATAATGAAATGTAGAGTTTGACTTTCCAACTGTATTTGATGACTCTAATCACAGTTACAATTGTCAAGTACATTAGGAAAGCCAAGTTCTGCAACAGCTGATAGGAAAACTACAGGTGGAAAAGGACTCGGTGCGAATGGTTCAGAGGTCGTTGGTATGATGTCAGGTGGGTCGGTCAGGACGAGCTGAACTCGGGCAAGGTGGTGGGTGGAGCTAACATGGAGAGGAGGAGCTTGTTGTAATTGATACAGACTGGAGCCAGTTGGGAAGAACCTGGCATTTGCTGAGAAAATAATCAACAAATCCCAACCCAATAATTGAAGCTGCAGCCTAGCACTCCAAAATGAGTCCCAGGGTCCTCTCACAGGACAAGGCCTCTCTCAGAAGATATTTTCCATGGATTTACAATAATGGTTTGGATTCTGTGCCTATTTTGTCTATGAATAGAACATGAGCAATCTTCATGTTACTTTTTTTGGTAAATTGTCCATTGGGGTAAAAAATTATGGCTGATGACTCAAGCTAACTTCATGATATTTTTTGGTTGGTTACTTGCCAGTTGGGATTGATAAGTTTGGATAATAAATTAAGTAATTTGATTTGATTGGTGATTGACTGAAATGAGGACTTACCTGTTAATCACTAATTTTTACCCCATGAATGTGTGACGCCTTGAAATGTAGCACTTTTGGGTGTCGTACCTTTGAAAGGTATGACACAAAATAGCTACGCTGGATGCAAGACTTTTAATGATTTAGATTTGATTTCAAAGATCATTTTGTGACCGAGTTCTATCACTACAGTTTGGTGAGATCTGGAAATATATTGAACTTAAGACAGAGAGAACTGTTTCTTGCTGTTTATACTGCCAATCAAATCATAGTCAATGTTAATCTTCCATTTTCATAATCCTGCAGTTAGTCGTATTTTTAATGAAAATACACTCACTTCTAAGCTAACTGTTCCATTATCAACAACAACAAGACACTATCCATCTTGAGAGTTGCAGTTTTATGCTGAGAGCAAGTCACCACACTGCAAAATCAATATGTAGCATGGAAAATGCAGATATTGGAAATGCTCTTAAACTTTACAGAAAAAAGTTTCCCACTTTTTTCCCCTCTTTGCTGAAGGCATTGATTTTTAGGTGGACTACTATTGCTCACTGCTAACTCATCCAAGTGGTCATTGTTCACATATGAACCTCAATGTGAACTTCAGCAAACTGTTCAACAGTAGCAGCATTGCAGCCAAGTCCAATCCTGTCGTCACCTGACATCCACATATGCACTTCCATCATAGCTTGACGGATAGCTATCTGGAGCAGGTATCCTGATCTTTTTGTCCTAAGTAAATGTCTGAGACCAATTATAGTCCCTGCTGCTGCTCTGTTTGAAATTAGCACAGGCTAGGGATTGAACCTGTGATCTTGATCTATTTTAAAAATCACTTTGGTATGACAGCAGAAGATAAAATTAATGAACCACTTCTAAATGAATATTTTGCTTGGCCTTTACAGTGAAAAAGGAAAATATGTTACTAGAGGTACAAGGATGATTAGAGATTATTGATGGTGAAAAATAAATGACAGGAGTTATAAACAGGAAAACTGTAATGGGATTGAAGCCAGACAAACCTCTAGGCTCAAAGTTTGTACCTGAGGGTATTATAAGAAGTACATGAGGAAATTGGGTATGAATTAGTTGTAATCTTTCACGGTTCACTGGATTCTGGGACAGTCCTGGAGGATTGAAGGTAGTGAATGTTACACCATTATTTACAAACCAGGGAATGTGGAGGTAGGAGGAAATTAAGTAAACATAGGCCAATGAATTTACCATCAGTGGCAGGAAAATTGTTAGAATTCATTATCTGGGCTAGAGCAAATGAGCACTTGGAAACGTTTAAGTTGATTAGGGAGACACGCATGCTTTTGTGAAAGATAGGTCATGTCTAATGAACCTAATACAGTTCTTCTGATGGAATCACTGAGATGGTAGATACAGAAGGATCAATGGATGTCATATATGTGGACTTTCATAAAGTTCCCCTCAAAACATTACTAGCTCATACTGCTTTGCATTGAATTGCAGACATCCTAATGGCATGATCAGAAACTGATCAGGAGTTAGAGAGCTTGGATTAAAGAGACATGCTTGTATTAGCAGGGACTGACAGGTGGAGTCCCTATGGCCGGGCCCTTAACTCCCACTCTCCCATCTCTGCCACTGCCTCAGCTCATCTGATGAATCCTTCATCCATGCCTTTGTTACCTCCAGACTTGACTATTCCAATGCTCTTCTGGCCGGCTTCCCACCTTCAACCCTCCGTAAACTTGAGCTCATCCAAAACTGCTTCCCATAACCTAACTTGCACCATGTCCTGTTCACCCATCACCCCTGTGCTCGTTTACCTACATTGGCTCCGGGTCCGGCAACGCCTCGATTTTAAAATTCTCAACCTTGTGTTCAAATTGCTCCATGGCCTCATCCTTCCCTAGCTCTAACCTCCTCCAGCCCTCCAAGATCTCTGTGCCCCGATTTTCATCGCTCTACCATTGGTGGCCATACCTTCAGCTGCCCAGGTCCTAAGTCCTGGAATTCCCTCCCTAAACCTCCCCACCTCTTTCCACTCCTTTAAGTCGCTCCTTAAAATCTACCTCTTTGACCAAGCTTTTGGTCACCTGTACTAATACCTTTTCATGTGGCTCAATGTCAAATTTTGTCTGATAATGCTCTTGTGAAGCGCCTTGGGTCGTTTTTTACTACATTAAAGGCGCTATATAAATGCAAGTTGTTGTTGGATTTGAGAATCAAGGGGAATATATCTGTGCTTGCAAATGAATAAGCTAGGAGGTCTACTGAATTGTAGAGAACAGAAATTGGAAAAGGACACATTTAGTGAATGAAACAACAGCAGATGCAGCAGCTTTACGCACAAAGGGTGAGGTAGCACACTTTAGACTTCAGAATAGTAGATGGGACTACAATATAAACCATTGGGGTAGATGAATAAAGGGATTTAGAAGTTTAGTTACATACCCCAATAAGATGTAGATCATGGGACTATTTTCAATTCTAGCATAAATCAAGTAGGCAGGCAATATGTTGTGCCTGCCTGAAGGTGTTGGCTTGGGGCCTGTGCCATTTTTGTCAATGGGCCTCATTTACATTAATTCGCTGAGATGCCAGCACAAAATACACTCCCAGGGGGTGGGAATTCCAGTGAAGCAGCCTGCAGCAGCACCTTAAATAGGAGGAGTGGAAGCATTGGGAATGGAAATTGGAAGTGCCAGTTTTGAGCAACAGGCAAAATTTTTGCAGCACTTACAGCAGCAAGGAGATTAAATATGGAAACCTTTTAAGGCTCAAAATCCATAAACTGCTTCCAGATAGTTTTGACTGCAGCTAAGGAACCCTTTAGTAGATGCTCAAATTAGCCTTCTTCCAACTTCTATCGCCCATATTTATTGGACAGGAACTGGCAGTAATCCAGTGGATAGAGACAAAAATGATGTTGGAGGTCATAACTATTTTACTTGCTCTAGATTAACATAGATTCATGAGGGTCCTGCTTGTTTCCATTGGCAGCTTTGGCTGCCAGGATCGAGGACTACCCGAAAAACGGAACATTCAGGACCTTGGTAATAAGTCAGCGTTTCACCTATGTGCACTATTTTGAGCCTGTTACAACTCCATTTTTAAGTGCAAACAGGGCAGTAGGGACACAAAAATTGTCCCACATAGATGTAAAGGTGATCAAAAAACCAAATAGGATGCTGGGCTTTGTCACAAGGTATAGAATGTAAAAGCAAAGAAAAATAACTCGTTATAAAATGCTGATCAAGCCTTAGTTGGAGTATTGTGTTCAATTTTGCATGCTCCAGCTTTTGAAGGGTATACTGGTCTTGTTCAAGTCCAATGATGATTCACCAGAATGATATCTTAAGCAAAGTGATCTAAAACTGGGTAGTTTGGTTTATATTCCCAGAGGAAGAGGTTAAAAAGTTTGAGGTATTTAAGATACTGAGCGGAATTGACACAGTAGGTGGAGAATGACTCTTTCCTGTTAAGAAATCCAGAATAAAGGTACACAATCTTAAAATTTGAACTAAACCAATTGAAGGCGAATTCAGAAAAAAATGTTCTCTGGGGTTCTGAGAAAGTGGAATGTACTGCCCAAGAAGACCATGGATACAGAATCAATTAAAATATTTAAAGAGGAGATTAATACTTACTTGGGAAGGATGTGATCGCTTTGGAGAGGGTGCAGAGGAGATTCACCAGGATGTTACCAGGGCTGGAGCGCTTCAGCTATGAAGAGAGACTGGGAAGATTGGGTTTGTTTTCCTTGGAGCAGAGGAGGCTGAGGGGGGACATGATTGAGGTGTACAAAATTATGAGGGGCATAGATAGGATGGATACTAAGGAGCTTTTTCCCTTCGTTGAGGGTTCTATAACAAGGGGGCATAGATTCAAGGTAAAAGGCGGGAGGTTTAGAGGGGATTTGAGAAAGAACTTTTTCACCCAGAGGGTGGTTGGAGTCTGGAACTCACTGCCTGAGAGGGTTGTGGAGGCAGGAACCCTCACAACATTCAAGAAGCATTTGGATGAGCACTTGAAATGCCATAGCATACAAGGCTACGGACCAAATGCTGGAATATGGGATTAGATAAGACTGGGCTTGATGGCCGGCGCGGACACGATGGGCCGAAGGGCCTTTATCCGTGCTGTATAACTCTATGACTCTATGATATAAGGAGAAGGGAGGGGAATTGGGGTAAAGAAATGAAAAGCTGCCTTGAATGACTATAGGGTGGAGCGGACATGATGGGCCGAATGGCCTACTTTTTTATAACTTGTATGTGAGACAAGCTCATTGAGGTGCGCTTCAACTAAGTCAGCCCTACCATATGCCATACACCAATAGTCTCACAATCCTTACCTCTCGTCTTACAACCACCATCAGGTTACCTTCACTTATTGGTCTTGCCCTCACTTCACTACAAAGACAAATACTAACACCAAATCCAAATGCAAAAACAAATTTATCAAACAAACCATGTTATCATTTACAAAAAAAGACTATTCACCCAGTGCTTGCCTTTAGTGCCTGTCTAGTGTGTTCCTTTCCTTCCCTTAGTGCTCTTATATGGTGATTCCTCATTGGTTACGGCTTGGGAGGTGGAAGGCTGCTACGTTTCCATTCAGGATACTTCAGATGGCCTTGGAGGATGACCTCGAGCAGCTCTGAGCCTAGAGGGCCCGGCTGCAGACTGCAGCATCTCTGTGTGGGCTGCAGCAGTCTGGGCGGGCTGGCTGAGTGGTACCAGCAAGGGCACTGGCGGAGTGGCTGGCAGGGGAGCAAGCATGCTGTCATCCTGAAAGAGGGCAGCAAGTGCCTCTCCCATGGAGACAAGGTCGCTCTACTGGTGCAATGCCTAAGTTCTCCTAGGGCTATGCTGGAGAACAGAGTGCTGGAGTTATGTGATGCCTTGGAAGCCCCTTTCAACAGTGGTCCCCAAAGCCAAGATGGCAGCCGTCTGAGATTCCACGGCATCAATTTGTGCTGCGATGGAAGCTGTCAGATTTGTCATGTAGTGCTACATCATGGTTGGTTCCATGCATTGCTGATGGAGCTGACCACTCAGTCCATTTTGGACAGAACGGTCATCATGCTCTGCACAACATTTTGAGCCTTGTTGGAGCTGGACTTCTCCAAGCTCCACAGCATTGTTTCAAGCATTAACTGGTGCATGTCCATGAACCTTCTTCGGTAGCCTGGCCCATCAAAGTCTGCATCTGAGTGCTCTGAAGCAGAACTTCATTGATATTCACTGGGGAAACATCTAAAAGGAGAACTAGAATTGGTTCTATAAAACACACACTGTTACCAAGGGAAAGCAACAGAGTGAAAAATGCTTGAGTATACATCCCTGATCACTTTTAGGAAAATTAATTGATTGCACTTGATTTCAACCATCTCCTGAGAGTTTCTCCTTGCTAGTGCAGAATAAGGTAGCACCAGATAGCAGGATGTGCATTCTTGGTAATTAGGTTGTGCAGAGGACAATGATGAGGATGGTGCATTAGGCCACTTGTAGTGCACATATGGGCAGGTCTGTTTGTGAAGTGAGCCAGTCACCTCGGTGAACATCTCTTCAATAGCAGCCTGGTATTCTACCTTTCAAGGCTGTAAAGCCATTTCTGCCTTCTTCGGTCCTATGGGTATTATTCATGTCATCATTTGGTGTTGCCTACAGATGGGCCTCATCCTCCACAGTTCAGTCTCTGGACAGTGAAAATGCAGAGCGTGTAACAGACATAGTGGCCTTAAAGACACCACAGTACCTTCCTGACTTATCAAAGTATCTGAAATTTTGTTTCAAGGTACAAATAATCCGCATGTTCACAAGATAATTGCAGGTGAGGAAGACCATTTTTATTTATCATCCATTGTAGCATCCAATTGCTTCTTAAATGCTTCAAGGGATTTTGCCTCCATTAATCTATAAGAAAATGTATTCCACATGTTGTTCATGCATTGTGGGAAGAATGTCCTGATATTGAGAATGCCTACGTGGTTAGCTTTCAGTAGAATACCCTCCATAGCACAGTCATAGTGCAGTTAAGCAAAGGGTTAATTAGAAGCTGCTTTTTAATAGAATTAACAATGGGCCTTTCTTCAGGCCACCTGTCTGTATGATTAGTTGTTTATGCTCACCAAGGGAGGAACCCTGATAAAGTATAGGAGACCCTGATAAGTTTGTGGGAGTCTGGTAAGGGTCTTTATGCAGCTGTATAATGAATAGTCACTCTATGCTAGACAAGGCCAAAAAACATACCAAGCTGAGATACGGCTGCCTCTCTCATCCTTGTCTAAACCTCGGCGTACGCACGTACATGTACCACCTGTGAGTGGTCAGCCATTCTGTCACTTAGCATGGTATGCCCAGGCTCTGCTTATGATTGGTTTTAACCCCTTGTTAATCATGTCCCTCCCTTCTCTGTAAAGGTATAACTGTACGAACTCTTGTATGTAACTTTGGCTTGCTCTGAGGATCGACAAGACTCTTTGAAGAGTTGAACTCGATGCTCCAGAATAAGTCCGCTGCAGCTAATAAAATTGTGTTGAACTTTAAAGGTGTATTCGACTCAGTGTTTGCTGAACCAGACTGAGGGGTAAAAGAATCCAGTTTGTCAATATCAGTCCTAAAATTACCTTTTACTAGTTTGAACCTGTATCCCTTGTTCTATTCCCATTGTTTAATTTGAAGTAATATTCTGGGTTTGCTTTATCTATACCCCTAACAATCTTGTATACCTTTATATGATCACTTCTCAGACAACTCCTTTCTAGGCTGAAAAGCCCAAGTTTCTCCAGTCTTTTCTCATAACTCAGACTCTAACACTAGGAATCTTTGCATTGCCTCTAGCACTTAGAATCATAGAATGGGTTACAGCACAGAAGGAGGCCATTCGGCCCGTCGAGTCCGTGCCAGCTCTCTGCAAGAGCAATCCAGCTAGTCCCACTCCCCCGCCCTTTTCCTGTAGCACTGCAAATTTTTTTCTTTCAAGTACTTATCCAATTCCCTTTTGAAAGCCACGATTGAATCTGCCTCCACTGCCCCCTCGGGCAGTGCATTCCAGATCATAACCACTCACTGTGTAAAGTTTTTCCTCATGTCGCCTTTGGTTCTTTTGCCAATCACCTTAAATCTGTGTCCTCTGGTTCTCGACCTTTCCACCAATGGGAACAATTTCTCTCTATCTACTCTGGCTAGACTCCTCATGACTTTAAACACCTCTATCAAATCTCCTCTCAACCTTCTCTGCTCTAAGGAGAACAACCTCAGCTTCTCTAGTCTATCCACGTAACTGAAGTCCCTCATCCCTGGAACCATTGCAGTAAATCTGTTTTGCACCCTCTCCAAGGCCTTCACATCTTTCCTAAAGTGCGGTCCCCAGAATTGGACACAATACTCCAGCTGTGACCCAACCACTGTTTTATAAAGGTTCTTCATGACCTCCTTGCTTTTGTACTCTATGCCTCTATTTATAAAGCCCAGGATCCCGTATGCTTTTTTAACCGCTTTCTCAACCTGCCCTGCCACCTTCAACGGCCTGTGCACATATACCCCCAGGTCTCTCTGTTCCTGCACCCCCTTTAGAATTGTACCCTTTAATTTATATTGCCTCTCCTCGTTCTTCCTATCAAAATGTCAAACTTCACACATCTCTGCGTTAAATTTTATCTGCCACGTGTCCGCCCATTTCACCAGCCTGTCTATGTCCTCTTGAAGTCTATCACTATCCTCCTCACTGTTCACTACCCTTCCAGATTTTGTGTCATCTGCACATTTTGAAATTGTGCCCTGTACACCCAAGTCCAAGTCATTAATATGTATCAAGAAAAGCAGCGGACCTAGTACTGACCCCTGGGGAACACCACTATATACCTTCCTCCAATCTGAAAAACAACCGTTCACCACCAGTGACAGTGTTTCCTGTCACTTAGCTAATTTCATATCCTGCTGCCGCTGCCCCTTTTATTCCATGGTCTTCAACTTTGCTGACAAGCCTATTATGTGGCACTTTATCAAACGCCTTGTGGAAGGCCATATAGACCACATCAACCGCATCACTTGAATGTCTCGCTTGTATATTGGCGACCAGAACCGGATGTAGTAATCAAGTTGTAGTCTGACTGGACAATTTGATCACTACCACCTGTTTTATATTCTGCTGTTTCGGCAATATAGTTCAACATCCTATTGGCTTTGTTTATAGCTGCTTTGCATTGGTTGGGCATGTTTAGCATTGAGTCTACCAAGACTCCTAAATCTCTCGTACCTTCATCCTTACCTATTTCAACACTATTTATGAAGTATGCATGTCGTCTATTTTTCCTTCCTATATGTAGCACTCTACACTTTTTCTGCAATAAATTTCATCCCCAATTATTCTGCCCACTTGTACATCTTGTCCAACTTCTGTAATTTCTGAGCTGCCTCCTTCAATTCCATTGCCCCTTCTAGTTTGGTATCTGTTTGGAAGTAGACAGCCTACTTCCACCTCTGTAACATCTCTGCCCATGTCTCAGCTCATCTGCTGCCGAAACCCTCATCCATGCCTTTGTTACCTCCAGACTCGACTATTCCAATGCTCTCCCAGCCGGCCTCCCACCTTGCACCCTCTGTAAACTTGAGCTCATCCAAAATTCTGCTGCTGTATCCTAACTTGCACCATGTCCTGTTCACCCATCACCCCGTGCTCACTGACCTACAATGGCTCCCAGTCCAGCAGCACCTTGATTTTAAAATTCGCATTCTTGTTTTCAAATCGTTCCCTGACCTCACCCCTCCCTATCTATGTGACCTCCTCCAGCCCCACAGCCCTCCAAGATCTCGGCGCCCCACCAATTCTGGCCTCTTGTGCAATCCCGGATTTTGATAGATCTAACATTGGCGGCTGTGCCTTCAGCTGCCTAGGCCCTAACCTCTAGAGTTCCGTCCCTAAATCTCTCTAGCCCTCTCTCCTCCTCCTTTAAGACACTCCTTAAAACCTACCTCTTTGAACAAGCTTTTGGTCACTTGTCCTAGTATCTCCTTATGTGGCTCGGTGTCAAATTTTGTTTGATAACGCTACTGTGAAACGCCTTGGGACATTTTTACTACATTAAAGGCGCTATATAAATGCAAGTTGCTGTTGTAGCATCTGCAAATTTGACCACTTAGCATTGAGTTTGAGTCCAGGTCATGTATGTAAATTAGAAACAATAGTTGTCCCAACCCTGAGCCCTGATCCACCCCAGTCAGTGCATTCCCCAACTCTGATATAACTCTGTTAATGAGTATTGATTGTTTTCTACTCTTATTCATTCTCGGGGTTTACCCTGAATCCCACAGCTTTGAGTTTAATTAATAGCTACAAGAAAATTAAGGGTTTAGGGAGGGAATTCCATTGTGTAGGGTCTAGGTGGCTGAAGGCATGGCCAGTGGTGGAATAAAGGGAGGGGGATGCACAAGAGGCCAAAGTTAGAGAATAGGAGAGTTTGGAGGGAATGTAGAGCAATAGGAGGTTACAGAGATATGGTGGGAAGAGGCAATGGAGGGATTTAAACATGAGGACTGAGAGCCATTGTATGTCAGCAAAGAGAGGAGTGATGGGTGAGCAGGAGTTGGTGTGAGATAAGATAGGGGCAGCAGAATTTTGGATGAGTTGAAATTAATGTAGGGTGGAGATGAGAGGCTGGTCAGGAGAGTATTGGAGTAGTCAAGTCTGGAGGTGACAATGGCATGAATGAGGGTTTCAGCAGCGGTGGGCTTAGGTGGGAAATGTTATGGCGTACAGTGCATAATAACAGTTGCAGGCAGATAGCCTCCTGTACAGGTGAATCTCTCTTTGTTCATTCTCCAGTTCAGCCTTCCAAATATTTGGGGATGGAGAAGCAGCAAATGCTATTTTGACAATTTTTGTTGCCACAGTCAAAATTCAAAGAAACTACTTCCTAAAAGGACAGAACATGACTGGCTTTAACACCCATGTTATATAGACAGGATGAACACACTGCATGAATCAGAGCATTAGCAATGAAAAATTACATGTGAGAGATCATTTGCACATTACTGTGCAATGAAGTTCTCATACAAATGGTGCAAAAGTATTATGCATCTGTATTAAAGATCCCCTGTAGTGAAGAACGGTGCAAAGTACACCATCTGGTTCCTTTTGTTCTGCATAAAGTACAAGCTTCCTTCATTTGCATAGCAGTACCAGCTAAGTCCTCAATGGAAGTTTCTTCCACTATTGTTCTTGTGGAATGGTTACACTTTTAAGAGATACATAAATTAAATCTATTTCATCTTGATAAAAGGAGATTTAAAAACTGCAAATATTTGAAATATGGAACAAAAGCAGAGATAAATCAGCATCTGCGAAGAAAAAAGACTGGTTGTCGTTTCAGTTACAACTCTTTTCTGTTTTTTTCTCTCATCTTGATTCTAATTTGCAGTTGCAATATAATTGGAAAAGTAAAGCACTATAGTGATTTAAGTTAACTTGTATTGTATGAGGAGTCATCACTTGATTTTAATACCCACTTATATTGGAAGCAGTGCCATAAATGAACCTGCTTCCCTCGATACCAAATCATCTGATTGCAGAGCAGATTTGGCAACAATGGGCCAAATGCACACATGTGTACATGACCTTTTCTGATGTCTGGATGAGGTCTATGTTTGCCTAAAATGGCAAGTGCATTTTGAGAGGAGGGGGTTGAGAAAACTATCTGCCCATAGGCTGCCCCAGTATGGCGGACTAAAGGGAAAGTGCCACAGGCACTTTAACCATTTAAAAAGAACCATTTAAAAAGAAAGAACTGCATTCATAAAGTGGCTTTCACATCCTCAGGACATACTAAAACACTTGTGAGCCAACAAATTACTTTTGAAGTATAATCACTGTTGTTGTGAAAGTAATCAAGCCAATTTGTATAGCAATATCCCACAAACAGCAATGAGATAAATGACTAGTTATACTGTTTTGGTGGTATTAGCTAAGGGATAAATGTTGGCCAAGACACCTGATGAATTTCCTTGGTCTCTAAGTAGTGCCATGGGATCTTTTACCAAGTATTTTTTGAATGGTGAAAAGCTAGGAACAGTGGCGGTCCAAAGAGATTTAGAGGTCCTTGTACACAGATCACTAAAATGCAGTGGTCAGATACAAAAAATAATCAAAAAGGCTAAAGTATTGCTAGTCTTTATATCTACAGGGCTAGAATATAATGGGGAGGAGGTTTTGCTACAGCTATACAAAACCCTGGTTAGTCCACAGCTGGAGCACTGTGTACAGTTCTGGGTACTACACCTTAGAAAGGATATATAGGGCTTAGAAGGAGTGCAGCACAGATTCACCAGTGTTACCAGGGCTTCAAGGGTTAAATTATAAGGAGCGATTACATAAACTAGGATTGTATTCCTGGAATATAGGTTATGGGGTGATTTGATTGAGGTTTTTAAGATTTTGAAAGGAATTGATAGGGTAAAGAAAAACTTTTTCCACCGGTGGGGGGAGTCTAGGACAAGGAGACATAACCTTCAAATCAGAGCCAGGCCATTCGGGACAAAAGTAAGGAAACACTTCTTCACGCAAAGGGTGGCAGAAGTGTGGAACTCTCTCCCACAAAAAGCAGTAGATGCTAGTTCATTTAATAATTTTAAATCTGAGACCAATTGATCTTTTTTGTTAGCCAAGGGTATTAAGGGATATGGAATCATGGCGGGTAAATCAAGTTAGGATACAGATCAGCCATGAATGGCAGAACAGGTTCAAGGGACTAAATGGCATACTGCTGTTCCTATGTTTACATCCACACGGGCAGACAGGGCCTGAGTTTAACACATCATCCAAAAAGCGGCACCTCTGACGATGCCACACTCCTTCAGCACAGTACTGAAGCGGCAACCAAGATGATGGGCTTCAGCCCTTCCGACTCAAAGGGCCCCTGACTCAAGCCTGCCCCTTGAGCAAGCTGATGCTTTGCCTTGCCGTCAGCTGGTGGAAGCTTTCATTTGCTCTTACAGTAACAGCACCAACTCCTTTACGTTAACAGAGGTAACCCTTGCTCTGTCGAGGATAAATCACCTTCCACTTTTGTAAACAATTTTACAACACCAAGTTATAGTCCAGCAATTTTATTTTAAATTCACAAGCTTTCGGAGATTTTCTCCTTCCTCAGGCAAATGTTTGACTTTCACTTTGTAAGATGGATGAACAGTACCGTACTGATATGAATTGAGGTACAGAGGATCTCATAGGATGGCAGAACAGGCTGAATGGCCTACTTCCTATGTTAGCTCCTGTTTCTCTTTCCACAGACACTGCCTGACTTGCTGAGTATTTCCATCATTTTCCCGCCTTTACTGCCTATGTTATTTGGTTGAGGTGTTGTGATTATTTGTAATGCGTTTAAATTCAGTTGTTTCATCCTTATAAAAAATTTTAGTGAGCTGCACCCTCCCTTATGGAAACACGCTTGATGTGTTGCACAGCCTAGCTGGGGTTTAACCTGTTTTAGGTGGTGTTGGTCGAAGGCTACACATCGACCAGGAGGCCTGCCCAGCGGGATGCTGACCCGCTCCCGTTGGTAACCCGCCGAGTGATGGCACCAGCGGACAGAGCGATCACCACCGCCGCCACCTGGAATCAGGGGGTGCGCGCACGCACGCACGGCCGCCAGGAATCAGTGGGTGCGCGCACGCACCGCCGCCAGGAATCAGTGGGTGCGCGCACGCACGCACGCACCGCCGCCAGGAATCAGTGGGTGCGCGCACGCACGCACCGCCGCCAGGAATCAGTGGGTGCGCGCACGCACCCTGTTTGTTTTTTTATTGAATGTGTATTCGGAGGTTCTGCAGGTAACACCTCTCTGTCTGAACACGGTGATTGCCTTGGCAACGGGCAGTTGCAGAGGCAGTCTGTAAACACCATTTATTATTGTTCAATATGTATAAATGCGTAGGCTTCAAGGAGATCTTGAAACATTTGCCTGAGGAAGGAGAAAATCTCCGAAAGCTTGTGAATTTAAAATAAAATTGCTGGACTATAACTTGGTGTTGTAAAATTGTTTACAATTGTCAACCCCAGTCCATCACCGGCATCTCCACATCATGGAATCAATGGGTGCGCGCACGCACGCACGCACCGCCTCCTCCTGCCCGCTGGCGGCGAAAGTGAAACGAGGACGGAGGGGAGGCGGTTGTTGTTGGTGCGGCTTCCTGATCACAGCGGGGAGAAAACCTGGGGCCACAGTGGAGGAGGAGGAGGGGGGGAAAGAGGCCGTGGGCCATGGGTTGGATCGGGAACTCGCTGGTGGTCGCGCTGTTGGCCGTGGTGCCGTTTTCAGGTAAAGTGCGAGATGGCCGGAGGGGTTGGGGCGGGGCGGGGCGGGGCGGCCTTTGGGCTACTTCGAGCCTGGGCTCAAGGGTTGAGGGTGGGGTTTGTACTTCGGCTGTTTGTGGATTCCCCCCGGAGGTCAAGATAAAATTGGAGCAGAGCCAACCGGTCTGTAACTGATGTTCCTTTTGGGGTTGGGTTACAAACCATAAATTAATGCATTTTTAAAAAAAATCGACATTAATTATTTGAGTAGTTCTCTTTTATTTGGTCATTAAAATCGCATTCTAGATGAAGTTGTGTGCATTTAAAGAATATACACTCGGTCCAAATAGCCATTCTTGGTGTGTTAACCCAAACAGTGATTGTCCAACTGGCTACTTAACTGTGGTGGATACTGTTCAGAAGTAGGAGCCATGTCTGGTTTTTCCCCCTTCCTCCTTCCCTGAGTGGGAAAGGGGAGGAGAGGTTCGAGGCTAATTGTGGTTGTTCCAAGCTAACGCAGCACAGACTGCTTTAATATAGGGCTGTAAATCTGGAAGGGAACCAAGTTAATGAAGTCTCTTAATATCTTGCCTCCATAGCCTCTTCCTTTTAATTTTCTCATTCTTCATTTTTCCCTCCTCCACACTACATGGACTCTCTGGCAAGGCTCTCTCAATGTTTGTACTGCTTGTGAAAGTCCTCTGTTTCAACAGGGAATGCTGATACAGTTCCACTTCCAATCATATGAAATTTTCACCAAGCACAGGTCTGTTGCTATGTACTTTTAGGAACAGAAGTAGGCCGTTCAGCCCCTCGAGCCTGTTCCACCATTCAGTTAGATCATGGTTGATCTGTACCTTAACTCCATCTACCCACTTTGGTTCAGTAACCCTTAATACTCTTGCCTAACAAAAATCTATCGATCTCCGTTTTGAAATTTTCAACTGACGTAGCCTCAACAGCCTAGCGAGTTCCAGATTTCCACAACTCTCTGTGTGAATAAATGCTTTCTGATATCACCTTTTGAATGGCCTAGATCTAATTGTAAGATTATGCCCTCTTGTTCTGGATTTCTGCACCAGAAAAATAGTTTCTCGGTATCTACCCTATTGAATCTCTTTATCATTTTAAACACCTTGATTAGATCACCCCATAATTTTCTAAACTCAAGGGAATACAAATCAAGTTTATGCAACCTATCCTCATAACTTAACCCTTTGCCTTGGTATCATTTTGGTAGTCTTTGCTAAGCCTCCTCCAAGGCCAATATCTTTCCTGAGGTTCAGTGCTCAAAACTGAACATAATACTCCAGATGAGGTCTGACCTCATGTCCCAGGAATCTGAAACCCTTCCTTCTAAAGCATCCTTTCAGTCACACGTTGACAATCCGAATCTTTCTCTCTCTCTAGTCCAGTGGTTGGCACTGGGAGTAATCCAGGGATTATGACTGGATCTTGTGTTCCTTGATCTAGAATTTAGCTCCTTGAAATGTGATGGCTCTCAACTTTGGCAGAAGAGGGCATGTATTCTGAACTTTGGCAGTCCCTGCGTTGCGCATCCTGGAGAAATGCAGCACGGGCCCCTGTGGCTTAATAGCAAGGGTAGGTATGTGGTCTGAGACCACAGTGGAGGAGAAGCTTGGGGTTTGATAGAATTTGAAGTGGAATAGGGGGGATAAGTTCACTGGTTCCTGGGGTCTGTCAGCAGTGATGGGAGAGAGTCTGACGGCACTGGGGCGAGAGAGCCATCATTGGTAAATTTCTAAGAGATCAATTCATTCAATGCTTTGATTCAATTTCCAATTTATATTCAAATCGTTTCCAAAAACACATAAATGGAAATAAACACAATTTGATTTTCTCCCACTGAGAAAAATAAACATTGATAATTCAAACATAAAGATACAACGATTGTGTAATCACTGTTTGAAGTGGAGTTTATTCTCTCACAAACAGCCTCTTGTTTAAAAAAAAGTCTTTGTGAAAAACATTAAATATAAAGTATTTGAATAAAGCTTTTGAAATATGACCTGTAGCTTTTCTTCAAATAATTTTGAAGAGCAACCAAACAAGATACTGTTAGAAACTGAAGAGAAGCATTGGCCCCGATATTTACAGGACGGCGGGGGGGTTGCGGGTGAGGTCGAAAACGGCCGAAGAACCCGGCTAGGCCGGGGATGTAGCAATCCTGCCGATCTTAACGGCAGGACCTCATTAACGTTTTGTAGGTCCGGCCAAATGGACAGCCTGGCTGGCGGGTGAGAGGGAACTCCAGCGGCAGGCGGCTACAGCTGGGGACCCTTGGGGACAGTCCCCGGCAGTCAGGAGGGGGGAGAGGCCTGGGATCGGGAGGGGTGGGGGAAGGTCAGCAATCGCCGCTGGGAGGAGGTCGGCAATCAGGGGTGTAGGGGGTGTGGAAGGTTGTCGATCGGGACTAGGGGAGGCCGAAGGTTTCCTTTAGGGACCTGGACTGAGCACTCCTGCTCCGCCTGGCCCACGAGGAGTGCTGAACCTTACCTTGGGGAGCGGGCAGCTCCTGCCTCTGTTTCACTGCCGAGTTCCCCCCAGCCGCTGGGAAACCTATGCAGGAGCAGTAATTTTCAAATCGGGCTCCCGGTTGCTGTGTGGATGCCCGATTTAAATATGTTAATTAAGCGTCCCACCTCTCCACTGGGGAAGCCCTGATACCTGCCGCCATGGGGGTTAATATCGAGGCCATTGTGTCAGTTGGGCGGAAAAAGTGCTACTGATGAATCTGTCTTAAGCAAAGAGAATCATAGCTTTGAGAAAGAATGTCAAAGCCAAGTCCAGGCTTTTGGGAGAGGCTGAGGCCTTCAAGTAAAAACATTTATGAAGCTACTAAATGACAACTTGATGGTTAAGTTTAATCCTATTGTGAAATACGTAATTTTTTTTTAACTGAAATTTGACTTATTCAGTCATTGGAATCTGGTGTCCGTGACAATGATGTTTGCCCTCATGGGATATTGAAAATTTTGGATGTGGAATTGCAAGCAAATCATCATCCTTTGTATGATGTGTAGCAGATGTCTCTCGGATCTGTTGGAGGCAATATTTGTCCATTGGCATAACAAATAAAGCACAAGCAACAAAGAAGCAAATATGTTGCACTGTTGGACCAAATAAGTGTGGAAGAAATATTGTATCCAATAGCGCTCTGGTTTGTATCAAAGATATTGGTAGAAGCAAACTGGAATGGAGCAGTTGATGAGATGCCGACTCAAATAGGTTACATAGAATTACATGGAATCTACAACACACTAACAGGCCATTCGGTCTAGCTGGTATTTATTCTCCGCCCATGCTCTTCTCATGCTCTTAATTACATCTTCCCATCCTGCCTCTGTGATGAATTTTGTTTTTTGGATTTATTGTTGATGCTGGACTTATTTAGCTTGGTTCTTTGGGGATCTTTGTAATACCCCATTCATATTTTAAAATTGATTCTATTCACATTTCAAGTCAGAACTCAGTACTGGTAACAGCTGAGATACAGTTGTATGTACAATTGTTTTCAAATTGCAACCGCAGTTAGAAATAGCTGTGCATCTGAATTTCCTTGCATGTTGCAGTCACAATTTAAAATTTCTTGCCGCAGGCCTCCCTGTATAGGCCAACAATGTTAAAAGTGCATTTCTGGCTTATACATGTGGCTTAAGACCTCAGCATTTTCAAAGACTGGCGACTGATATGAACCACCAGGAGTTTGCATTTGCTGTAATCCTATGATAGTGTCTATTATAGGGCCGGCTGTCAGTCTTCTTCGTAACGAAAATTCATGTTTATTTTAACAACATTAATCATTATTTTCTAAAACTTTATGTTCTATTTTTTGTTAGGAAACTGATTTATATATTGATAAATTTTGACCTTTATTATTGCAGTGGAAAGTGGCCTAATTGTGTCGATGAATTCGAGAACTGTGGAAGCCATTGTAAATAACGATATTGTTCTGGAATGCCGAGTGTCTGGTTACACGACTAAAGAAATTGACCTTCAACATGTGGGAGTTCAGTGGTTCGTCCAAGAATTAGGTTCTCCAGATTCTAGCAGACGAGAGGTGTATCAATTCAACGGTGGAAAACGTACACCATACAGAAAAGGAGCCACAATTTATGATGATGAGTTGAAGAATGGAATTGCTTCCCTTTTTCTTCCAAGTGTTCAATTTACTGAAGAAGGAGATTACACCTGTGTTGTTTTTATAATCTCAGACAATGCAAGTGGAAAATCGTCAATGACTGTTTCTGGTAAGAATCACTAAGAATGATTTCTTCCTTTGTTCGTACAATCTGCTGAATTGCTACTACAATAAATTTAAAGCAAATCAGGCAAAGATATTCAGTGAAACTATATGTATGCAACTATAAGCAGTTTAGTGGTATTACTGTACTTTTACATTTTTTAAAAAGTAAATTGATTTAAGTATGGTTGGAGTTGGATAATTTTTTATAGGTATTTGAGGAGCCGACATTGAAACATTAAGTTGACATAATTGCATGTATTGGTATAGTACTACAGGATAGCTCGTATGCATCCTGAGCGGCTACCTACCCCCACCTCCCCCTCCGTTTCTCCCCACCCCCCCCCCGCCCAAACTTGGCATAATCACCCTGATCCTGAAGTATGTAGCACTATATACTATAGTCAGCCGATTTGCTGAATTCCTTCAAGCGAGAGCTGGACCTTTTTCTGGCTGGGGTAGAGATCACCTCATACAAAAGGTAGGTACAGCATAAAATTATCAGGGCCAGGGTGATCTAATGGACTAGTTTCGATCACCTAAAGATGGGGGGGGGGGTCGGAAGGGAATTTCCCAGATTTTTTCCTGCCAAATTTGACTTGGACGTTTATCTGGTTTTTCGTCTCTCAGGAGATCACATGGTTTTGGGTGGGATGGGGAGTTTATATATTGTGATGCACAAGTTATCACAATTGTATGGGACAGACTGGATTGACCAGAGGGTCTTTTCCTGTCTGTCATTGTTCATATTTTGACATGCACAATTCTATCAACAAGTTACCATATCAAACTTGGTGAGTTCCTTTCGTTAAATTTACTTGGTTAATTTATTAGTATACCAGCAGATTACCCATGATATTGAGTTGGAGGTTATACTGCTGCAGAGGATTTTGAAAGAAGATTGTGAGAGTTGAGCTCAGATAGTGAAGTCATTGTGTTTTCATTGATTCCTGGGAAATAAAGTGCTTTTCTTACTGCATGTAAAAAAAAATAAATGTTGCTCTTGCATACCACAGTTACATGTAAATAAATAAGCCTGTGCACGTGTCATGGAAGGAGGCACTTGCACTTCCACCATGAAACTGGGCATTTGGCCTCCTCCAAGTTATGTTTCTTTTTTTTTTAGGGACATTACTTTCTCACACTCTTATTTTGGTGTCTCTTATTCTTGACTTTTTTCACCATTACTTCTGTTTAAGTCTTTCCTCCCCTCTGTCTACTGGCTTTTGCATGACATTATGTTTGTCTCACCCAGGTTTCTTTACTGATGCTTCATGTCCATCTATGCCATTCTTAAATCCTAAGGTATGCAGGAAGATGAAAGCTGTCATATAGCAGGGTAGGAAGAGGCTGGTACAAAGGTGGGCGGTTGAAACAGAAGGTGGGATTGATGGTCAGGAGGGGCAGGAAGGGTCTGCAGTTGATGGGTAGCATTGGGTCGAATGTGGGAAGGAAGGGGCAGAGGGTATGAATGCTTCAGAGGGTGTGTGAACAGGACAGGACTGAAATTGAGAATAGTTGTGAAGGATAGGTTTGGAGTGTTAGGTTATGGCCTGGACCTAGAAAGACTTTGGAGCTAGCTGGCCTCTGACATCACTCATGGAAAGAGAGCTGTTGCCTGTGACTATCGGTGAGAGCACTTGAAGTGGAGTCTGAAAACTGAGGATTGAAGGGAGATATCTGGGACATTGGAATAGGGTGGGAGGAAGGAGCGTTCATGGGCTGGGTCTTGTTGAGGAAGTTAGGGTGGGAAGTGTGGGATAAGGCAGAAGGGTCTGAGTATACAACTTAGGACTCAGCCTAGTGTGGTGACAAACCCACTGTTTCATTTGCTAGCAAAATTTGTATTGGTGTCATAATTTGACATACTGGTTGTAACTAAATCTTGTTGAATGCTTTGCAAATGTAAATAGCAAGAATAATTCCTTTTCAAAAATTAGCAATGCAAATGATTTGAGAATGAAGACTTTAGTAGTTGATCTTGTATGGTTCTCAGGGTAAAAAAGAACAAATGATTTGGAGTATTTTGCCAGATTTGACCTAAGCTTGTTTCATAAATGCAGGTCATTGCAGTATTTTAAACAGTAGTTGGTGTAAAATAGCTCCAATACTTGCCTTCCTGTACTGAAGATGAAATATCATATTATCTCAATGTTATGCAGGGTGATACCAGTACACATTGAAGTTGGTCACAACCCTGCTTTAGAACAGCTAATTAGAGGCAATGTAGGAGCAGACATTTTATGTAGAGCCTCTCCTATAACACTATTGCAAATGTCAGCCTTGGCTCAGTGGTAGCACACTTGCCTCTGAGTCAGAAGGTTGCGGATTCAAGCCCCACTCCAGAGAATTGAGAAGATAACCTAGATTGATACTTCAGTGCAGTACTCCACAGTCAGAGGTGCTGACTTTTGGATGAGATGTTAAACCCCATCTGCCCTCTCAGGTGGATGTGAAAGATCCCACAGCAATACTTAAAGAAGAGCAAGGGAATTCTCCTGGTGTCCTGGCCCACATTTATCCCCCAATGATCACCACTATGAACA